>NC_140768.1:18245216-19445216 GCF_044657685.1 Stegodyphus dumicola | reverse complement strand
CTGCATCACATACTGTGTTCAAAATGGTGGCTATAGATATTGATACCTTAAAATACTGATCCTACGTGTCTCCAATCGTAACATTTCTTGGAATGGCAAATTAATGTAACCTGTTAAGAATCGTTTTATTATTTCAAATTATAATGTTTAACTTTTAGATTTTGGCATCGTCTTCTTAAGTTATGTTTGAACTGGGTTCTAAAGTTTATGAAATATTTAATGTACGTAAGACTAAGCCTGTTTCTTCCTAAACATACATATTGTAATAATTATGTTTTAGTTATCGGATTACGTTTTGTATATTAAATTTGTATTCAAATATAACCATTTTTATAAAGGTACAGAACTTCTTGAAATTGGTTTCTACATGTTGATTTAAATTCAACAAATTTAAACATATTTGAAGGAAAAAATACATTTCACTTTTATACGTGTTTAGTTTTTATGGTTTCAGTTTATTATGTGTTTTGTAAAATATAACTTTATATATTTTAAACCAGGATCTAGTCCCCCCTTCCCCGAAAAAAGATGATGCGATGAACACTATAAACTAAGGAATGTTTTCGAAAGCTGGGATAATAAAATAAACAAAATCTTCAAAAAGTCACCCCAAAATATTTTAATTTATTTTGCGTTTAAAGCAAAACGCAGCATAAATTTTCCCACTCAGAAGAGATTAAAGAAATATTATGCTATAGATAAAAGAATAAAACAGACAGCGCAGGATTTCAGAAACCGAAAAATTTCCATTCCAAAATGTTTAGAATTGTTAAACTGCATAATAAAATTTTAAAAACTTAACAATCAACTTCGATATTAAGCTATGTTAGGAAATTTTAGAAATGAATTTCAGTATAATATATGCTGCGAAAGTATTCCTTAACGTATTAAAATGACAGTGTAGTCAGTATTTTAGCTATTTTTTTTTTATTATTTTCCCAAATTCTTTTCTCTAAACACTTAAAAAACAGTTGATACTGAGCAAACTAGAGTTGAATTAAATTTGAAACTGTAGCATAAATATACTGATGTACAGAAATATTGAAATAACGTTTGTTTAATATTACAAGGTATTTCTCCCGCCTTCTTAGCATGCCTTCGTGGTGCAATGGTCAGCAGCTCGGCGCGTATTCGAGAGGTCCGTGGTTCGAGTTCCAGAGAGGGCATTGCTCATTTTTCATCTCTTCTGCTTTCAAAAAATACCTAATGTCTCTACAATGTTGTATGTTAATTTATAAGCATTTCCAAAAGCTAATAAACCTTTTATCGCATTTAATATTAATTATATTATAATATCGCTATTATTCAAAAAAATGTAGACCGATGTTATGCGGGATGAGATGGGAAATCATTAACATTTCGAGAGATTAAACCATTATAATTAAAAAAAAAAAAAAAAAAAAAAACTATTTTACATGTATCATCTTCTTTTCATAAAGTATCCAGTTTAATTTTTTAAAAAAGGCTCCTTAAATAGTTTTGTTTTTGAGATAAATAATTATGTTGTGACATGTTCCTAGTTCGTGACATGGCATGACAACCTAATTCATGATATGGCATGATTTATTAATTATAATAATAGCACAACATACCGAAATAACATTTGTTATCTGTAAACGGAATAAACACTATTAAGTACACTATTTTTTAAATTGCTCCATCTGCTAAAAGGGTTGTTCTATCATATATCTTGAAAAATAAATTAAAAATCTTATTTCGCACAGAATGGCAACATCTGAAAAAGTTGGACGGCTTTTTTAAATTAAACCAAAATCTGCTGCACTATAATATGATTCTTTTTCCATTACTTTTATTTTAATTTTAAAATGAGCATTACTTAAAATATCAGAGTTATAGGAAATCCTATATGAATCCCTATTAAATTAAATTATGTATTTGTCGTTCTTAAATGCAATAACATTTCGTTTGAAAGTTTTACATGTTTGTACTCAGTACATAACAGTCAGATGTTTTATTAAATAACGCATATAAGAGATACATCTATTTGAACTTTTTTTTTTTAAGCAAACTTTATGTGGACTTGTAATATTGAAATATCCTCCAAACTGGGCATTTTAATTTGGAAAACGATTAAATTATCATAATATTTTATAGCTTAAACAAAAACAAACAAACAAAAAATAACATTTTTAAGAGACAATTAAAAATTGCCTTAATTATTTATGTAGCACTGTTTTTATATATAATCATATAAAGACAAAATTAAAACACACGGTTTAAAAAAAATTATATTATTAAAAAGTATTGAATTTGTTTTATTTATAAAAGGCGAATGTAAAAACACAAACCGTGTTGTAATGAAATCAGAAGATATTTCCCGATTGGGGTGAACTGGGAATAAAATTAATACATTGTCTCTTCTAAGGATCAAATGGGTAACTATGTTAAAGGCTGAACTGGGAACAGGCTCAATCGGCATTAAGCCATTCTAGCAATGAGTTTAGAACTCAGAAAATAAAATACAAAACGACATAACAGGATATGCCTAACTAACAAACAGGAGGATAAACCTATGATTCATTGCTCCTAAGAATATACAGACAAAACAAAGGAAACATTCATCGCTGCCGCGACAATTTCATGTGCTGGAAAATATCTCTCAGAAGATTTCACACGGCCTCGTTCAAACCAAATAGACCGTTCATAACAGTCTTCCATCAACCACAGACATGGGGAAACTCAAATTTCCTTTTACATTCCGCTTCTCGGAATCTTATTCCTTTTAGATTTCGCTTGTAAGAGGTACACGATTAGAACAACCAAAGGTCCGCCATTTATATGCAATATTTCGGATCGTGTAAATAGTGTCAGATTTTGTAAAAAGATTTAATCGATATGAATTTTACCAACTGGAATCAAAACATTATATATATATATATATATATATACATGGGTTGGACAAAAATAAGGAAACACCTTTAAAAAAACATGTTTCTGTGCTTAATATGGTGTAGGAAGCCCGTTGGCATCCAAAACAGCCTGCAGTCTTCTCGAAATGGATAAATACAGTTCCTGTATGTTTGCCAAGGGTATATTATATCATTCTTCCTGCAAAACAGTGGAAAGTTCAGATAACGATGGTGGCGGTGGATAACGAGAACGCAGTTTCCGTTCCAATGTAGATCACAAAGGTTCGATAATATTCAGGTCTGGTGACTGTGGTGGCCAGGGGAGATGTGGCAACTCATCCTCGTGCTCAGAAAACCAGTCCTGGACAATGTGAGCTGTGTGAACAGGGGCTTTGTCGTCTTGGAAGACACCATCACCATCGGGGAACAAAGTTTGTACCATGGGATGAACTTGATCGGCCAAAATGTTCACATAAGTCTTGGCAGTCATGTGCCCTGACACAGTTATCATGGGGCTAGCAGAGAACCACGATATGGCTGCACAAACCATAACAGAACCCCCGCCATGTTTCACTCTTGGCAACAAGCAATCTGTATTATAGGCTTGAGATGGCGTTCTCCAGACGTAAACTCGGCCAGAAGTGGGAAACAATGTGAAAGAAGACTCGTCAGACCATATTACTCGCTTCCACTGCTCTATAGTCCAGGCTTTATGACTTAAACACCACATTTTCCTGTTGCAAGCATTAGCATCACTGATGAGTGGCTTCTCAATTGCAGCACGGCCAGCAATTCCCTGTTTATGAAGCTTCCTTCTAATTGTTTTGATACTCACAGGGTTCGGTAACACAACATTCATTTCAACAGTAACTTGTGCAGCTGTGGTCTTCTTATTTTTCGTCACAATTGCCCTTAATGATCATCTGTCACGATCACTCCGGACACACTTTCGTCCGCGCTGTGATTTAGCAGATGATGTTTTCCGCTTTTCAAATATGCGGAATAAATCTTCGATACAGTACCTCTTGAAACACTAAACACCTCGGCTACCTTGCTTACGGAAGCACCTACCATACGTCTCCAACAATTTGCCCACGTTCGAAGTCTGTTAACTCTGACATAATGCAATGACAACCTCACATAACAGTACTCCGACAACAACTGAACTGTTTAGCACATTTACGAAGTTGTATAGGTGGCGTCAGTAGTCAAAAACGCCAGCGCCACCTACATATTTCATTAAAATCAATCTTTCTTTTCAAACATGCATTTCACAAGGTGTTTCCATATTTTTGTCCATCCACTGTATGTTCTATAATAATGGATAATCGTGCAACACCATACGAATATCTTTCGCTGAATTTGTGGGATCCACAAGATGAATGGTTAAAGAAAATATTTTTAATGTTCTACTCCAAATTCGGCCAAACGGCTACAGAACAACAATGAAACAAATCTGCGGGTGCAATAAATACACATTTTGCCTAGAGACAAGACACGATTATTTGGATTCTTTAAATATCCACATGAGCTGCGGATCCATATGGTCTACGTGTTCGGAATTCTGTTGTTGCTACCGATCTCAGTTGCATGACAATCGTCAGCCCAAGCCCACAGTATTCATCCTGGAAAGGAGTCAAATGCACCTGTCGTTTGCATGCCCCTAGAGCCCCATATAGGTGACAGCAGGACTTTAGATCAGTTCCGCCCACAATTTTAAGCAAGAGCACCCTGGGGGAATGGATCCCGAGGGTCTCCCACCCGCTTTCTTCCCTACCACAAGCCCACGATAGTCAGCACAAGGCCAGACATTCATCATGGGAAGGAGTCAAATGCACTTTGGCGTGAGCCTTGAACCCCATATGTGTGACAGCACGATTTTAGTTCAGTCCCCCCCCAATTTTGAGGAAAAGTACCTTTTGGGGGGACGGGTCCGAGGATCCCCCTAATCTTTCCCTACCACCAACCTCTCGATAGGATTTTTGGCTCGATGCATTTTTAGAGTGCGCCCATGCCGCACAGATACTATACATTTATAAACATCCATGCCTTCTCCGGGATTCGAACACGGGCCTTCGGTACGGCAGTTAGAGCAACTAATTACTATCTCGATTGGGCAGCGTTTAGCATTCTATTGCTTTTAATTACAATTAGCACATTCATGAGAAAACTATTTTCCCGCTTAGCATTAAAATGATGTTATCTTCTGCTTCTTAGTTATTTTTTCCGCGACGGTACTCTGCTTACGACTCGAAATACAAATTCATAAAACGACACACGTATATGTACGAACAAAGACTACGGTTGTACAGGCTGGACAGAGCATTACGAGTTTATAAAACAGTTCAACTGCATGCGGAATCGTTTGTTTGCAGCAGTCGAAAATTGATTCATCCACTCATGCAGGGTTACCTAGATGTCGTTAAGATTCATTTTTTGTCAAACGTTTATAATTGACAATTCGTACAATTCTCAAAATGGCCCACAGAACTTCGCTCCCCCCTACATACGTCATACGACTGAAGTACACAGAAAGGAATTTCAACCACATTTCAACTAGTTTTAAGAGGGAGAGCTTTACATCGCCACAGATCAGTTTTTTGTTTCTTTTGTTACAACTTTTTCTTGGTCTTAGCAAGACCCACTTAGTTTGTTATCATCTTAATTTTCTTTTATTTTAATTACAGATTTTCATTACAGATTTCTAAAATATATAAAAAATTAAATTGTTAATCTTTAAGCTTGCAGGCCCAGCCCGAATGTTTTTTTGTATATTTAGGACTAATAGCTGACCGCTATTTATTTTCGTTTTTATTTTATTTTATTTTTAATTTTGATTTTAGTCTAGATTTAGGATGTTTCGGTATAGTTTAACATATTTTAACACCTTAATGTGTCATTTTGTGCGGACGCGTCGGGAAATTGGAAAGAGAATTGAGACTATTACAATTTCCAAGACACTTTGTCTAAATTTTTAAAAAAATTTTTGTAGCGAAAAAGTTTCAATTGTCTGTTTCGGCGAAACGCGTAATGGGGTTAGCTTGATTCGACGTTCAAATAAATTAAATTTCCCTTGAAAAGCCAGTTTGGAAGTCGAGTTGGGCTAATTTACCATTTTCCGCTTACTTTTTTATCCAATTCTGTTTTTTTGAATGTTTTACATGTTTAATGGTTTGATTTTCATATGTGTTAATTTTTTAAAACGTGTTGAACTTTTTGGAGCAGCAGCTCTTGGTGATTTTTAGGCGAGCTTACTACAATTTTTATATTTTACTTATTTTGCAGCATATTGCGCAAGATGTTTTCTAGACCAAAATTAGTTTTTCAAAATTGTAATTACTACCTTACTTTATATATATATATATATATATATGAAAGGTTTCAGATTTTAAATTACGTCCAAAGGGGCCTTTTTTAATATTTTGTGTGTTACCTTTATTTATTAAATATCATGTTCTTTGCACTTGAACCATAAAATTCAATTCAACAGCAATATCACAAAATAATTTTAAAATGAGAATATCTTTAGAATTTCCGACACAAAGTCTCGCGTGCTGGAGATAATTTCCCCCCCCCTCCCTGTACAACGTTGCCATTGCTTGCTTTGAAATCCTTGAGTATGATAATCAAAAAATTCGCTAAAGTTTTACAAAATATAAAATCGATAATAAAACAAATTCCAAATTTGGGCTTCCAGACGCCCATATTCGCAGGAGGATTACGTTATTCAAAATTGGATGACTCTAGGTACCATTGTTTTATGAAAATGCGAGAAACATACATACAATTATTCAGATTTTTCATTATTAATTTCTTTAAATATAATACAGGGCGATAATACTTGGTGGCAACAACTTGAAAAGTGAAACAACGCTTGTGGTGAATCAACGCAAAATGCCAAAACGAAATTAACAGTCCTTCTGGGAAAATTGGCCGTTTGGGCTAAAAATTTACTAAAACTACTCATTACAATTATGAATGATTGTCCAAAAATCTGAATTTTTTAATTTACTCGTAGATATTTGAAAAAGTGGCACTTGAAAATCGCTTCGGCGGCACGGCGTTGTCGACCCCACCCCCAAAAATTGATGAAACGCAATAAAGCCATTACATTGTTCAAACATTTCATAAAAGTAATAATGAGAATTATATAATTGATATGTATGATATGTAACGGAACAAAAATAGTAAGGATGGCAATTGTTGAATCTATTATCACAACACAAATCGGCAGGAAATCATATAACTATAACAACACAACGCTGGACGTCCTTAAGTAACATAAAGCAAGAAACTAATGAATAAAATAAAAGAATTCTAATGAAACTGACTTTCTCTAGTAATAAAATTTTCAAGAAACGTTTAATTCTGTTTTAGAATTTATTCAGATAATTTTGTTTAAATTAATATTGTACATCTCATGCTTTACAACATTTCCACATCAAGTAGTTTTTATTTTGCAAAGACACGAAATCCGCCTAGTGAAAACAATAAACACCTTTTTGAAATATTATTAATAAAATCGATACTAGTAAGATACAGATCGGTTTAAATCGTGTAGCCCAATCTGCATACTCCAGAAGTCATAGCATAAAAATGACACATTTAACAGTGATTACAATCATTTTTCCTTACATTTCTACTCAAGATTTTGATTTAAAATACGTAGCAAATCGATTTTATTTTAAATAATAAATGATCAAGAATTTTGCGATAATTACACAAATAACTTCTATACTTTAGTACATTTATCTAAAATAATGTAATACGATAAAATAAATAGTATGTATTTTTATTATATTTTAGCTTTCCATTTTTGCTCCTGGTATTTTGAAGGATATGTCCAATATTTTTAAAGAAAGAGATTTCTCTTTTGTCCCCCTTGCGAAAAAATATTCGGTCTTGCTAGAGAACAGAAAGAAAAGGAAGGCAGAATAAACCAAATTAATAATTAAGCAAACTCAATAAATCTTTAAATAATCAGAGTCTGAATGACTTTTATATGCTTTTTATTACAATCCTGTTCTTTGATGGAAAGAAAAAAAAAAAAAAAAAAAGCAAAGGAAGCCTTTTTACGAAGAAGTGTGATACGGTGGTGTAGCGAAAGATAAACGCAAAACATAATACTCCACACAAAAAAAGGTAGCCTCTCATCAAAAGAGTAACCGCTTCTTCATCTGCAACAGACCGAATTAAGGAGGTAGGAGCTTCCAGTTACAAGCACACGGTTCCCTGTTTATCTTCGTGCCTTCAATTAAAAACCGCACATTGAGGTGACGTTTCAGATGGTAAAAAAGGTCCAGCTTCCGGAGTCGTCTTAATAGCTTCATCATGAACCGTTACCACACTCATCATGCACACACACAGGAGCTTCTTTCACGCCCGAGAGCGTTTTTTGGCTCGCAGTGGGGACTCGCAAAAATAACTTTTCACGCTTTCCCCGCGACAGAAGGAGTGTCAGGTTCCAGAGTTCGTAAATGTTCCACAACGAATGAAACAACCATCCATCCTATTTCCCACCCACTCTCCGTCCCTGCTTGCCTCATTTATACCCTACGCACAGGTTTACCAGATGCATCTTTCTTGCAGAGGAGATCGCCAACTCTTTTTATCTGAAGACCAGCAGTTGGATTTTCACTCTCACAACTTCGGACTGGTTACAAATTAATGACATTAGAGTTTCATAGAAGTTCTGACGGAAGATTGTAGCTTGATGAAAAACTCACTTTCTACATAACATACTGAGTATTTACCGGTGATGGAATGTTACCCCAGATTAAGTTAGGAGATCAAATATGATATACATACCTCCCCTCCACCAATAAAGTCGATAATGCTGTCTTTAAGCTGCAGCTGCATGGAAGACGTTAGGAAAGTATCTTTCAGATGTTTCAAAACACAAAAGCGAAAAAAACCTTAATTCGGCATCATTCTCTTGTTACTGTACTGTTTGCTGGCAAGGAAAAAACACAGCAAAACTTATGCGAAATTAAATACATTCAAAAACGGGAAAAAAAAAAAAAAAAAAAAAAAAAAAGAAGACTAACACTTGAAACAAAAGCATAATTTTAGCTACATATGCAAGACTGCAGATTCGTTAAACTTTCCTTTTCAAAAAGAACGCGCATTAAAGATTTAAACACTGTTCCTCATCTATAATAGCTAAATACGAATATTAAAGTGTATATGGCTTGTTAACAGCCAACGCTATTCACGTCGAATGAAAACATCGAATGTATTCGGAATGCTTTAGAACAAAGCCCCGTCCTAAAGGAACCCGCCTCCTTATGTACTAAGTCGACCGCAATTCGTAGACAGAAATATGTTTAAAGAATTTTTTTAACCAATGGCGGACCCTTAGGAAACTTCGGCTTGACCATTACTAAGGCCAGAAATGGTGGTCGCTTTATTATGAAGGAACCTAATAGGCGGGCCACATTTGCCTCCTATGAAGGGATGGACAGCTGCAACCATGCCTTTTCCTGGATTCAAACCACACGCCCTTTGATATCGCAGTCTGCTTCCCTAACTACTATACAGTCTGGGCGGCAATCTGTTCATACCCGGCATAAAGGTGTGCGACCTTCATATAAAGCAACCTCCACAACGGTGCATCTGCATAAAGGTGCCTGAACTTTTATAAATGTTGCTGTTTCAAGTTAGAATTTGATGTTCATAAGGATACACGTACCTTTGTGTTCAGCATCCTTACGAAACTATTCCCTGTACTCACAATGCAATCAGCTTATTGCATTATCTAAACCCTATCTGAATTCCGACAGTTACAGTTTGGATTTAACATGGAACTCTGCTGACTACAATGAATTAGTCTAGCAAACTTACAGGCCACGAAGAACCATCTTTTATTTGGCACTACTTAACGTTTACACTTTCAAAGATCTCGCTTGGAAAGCTTAAATTTTTTTTTACAAAGGAAAAGATGCTTTTTTACATGCAGAAGATGGGACAGATCTATAAGTATAAATTTTAATCTTATTCGTGTTCTGTATGCTAAAAAATAAAAGTTCATTATGCTTTAATAACCTAAATACAAATATTCCTCATTTTTAAGCACGAATTTAAGCAGACACATTCGAAAAAAGAACAAGAGCCTTTTTCAATAAATATTACAATTCGATTTCGAGCGGATTTTTTACAGATTTAAAGAAGAACGACAAAACAAAAGCTGCTTGTTTTGACAATAAATTGCTATGCCCTGGGTAAGGTAGTACTCATTATTACTTCGTAATCATCTACGAAATAATAATGAATACTACCTTACCCATGAAGATACTTATTATTACTATCTCCACTGATTTTGCACATTAATGTGTGAAATGTTTGTATCAGCTTTCTAAAGCAAAATGAACACCTAAGTGGACATCTTGCTCCGAAGAGCCCATAAAAAAGAAAACTTAAACTTACAGGAGCTCTTTGTCCCAGAGATGAAATTGCTTTTTAAATTCTCCACCTTACGCTGAAAAACGCTTAGTATGAAGTTCGCGTCTAAGATCAATGTTCGTAAAAATAGATACTGCGGACACTTTTATCGAGCTTCCTGTAAATCAGTGGGTCCCCTAATACCCATTCGTCCTTTAAAACGAGGAGTATACATAAGGTATTCCTTCCTCCTTTCGGTATGCCTTCGTGGGGGTTAGCACACTCGGCGCGTATTTGAGAGGTTCAGGTTCGAGTCCCGGCGAGGACACTGCTCTTTTTTCATGTACTCTTGCTTCAAAAACACCTAATGTCTCTACATACTTTAATATAATGGGATTTTGTTGATTCGAGGCTTAGGTTAGATGTAGATGATCTTACAAATACATGAAACTTTATATCAGCATAATTAGCATTCCATATACGCTTAAAAAACAATACTTTAAAATACATTTAAGCCTGAAGGCGAATAAACAATTTTGTATCGTTAAATCCACTTCAAAACCAACTAAGTCTTGGCCCACGTGTAGTGATGGGCAACTTCGGTACTTTCTTGTACCCGGTACTAGAGTAACGGGTACAGACAAGTACCCGGTACAAAATACCCGTTACTCAAGTAACCGTTACTTTGAAAAGTACCGAAAACCAATTTCAACTACCGAGTACCGAAGTAACGAAATACCGAAGTAACGGTTTGCTGTACCGGAGTACCCTAGTAACGGTTTGCTGTACCGGAATACCCTAGTAACGGTTTGCTGTACCGGAATACCCTAGTAACGGTTTGCTGTACCGTAGTAACGATTTGGAGTACCAAAGTACCTAGTAACGATTTGGAGTACCGAAATACGCAGCTAAAGATTTTGCGCACTGAAGGAACTCTGCCACGTCACCACGTGTTTGATTTTATCTGTACGAAGTAGATTTTGAATATCAGAAAACATGTCAACTACGGAAGTGTCTGAGGAGCAGGCCATTCATGGACACAAGGAGCGCATATCACCATTTCGCAAATACAACCATATACTACTGTCCTCGTACCAAAACCGAAGTGAGCTGAACCCTAATCGATCCTCCAGTAACGAATACCGAAATACCGAGAAGAGACGCATATTTTCGTTACAAAGTAGCGAATACCGAAAAGCACCCGTTTCGGTACAGAAGTAACGAATACCGAAAAGTACCCGTTTCGGTACAGAAGTAACGAATACCGAAAAGTACCGATTTCGGTACTGAAGTAACGGGTACTTGGATGTACCGATTTTCAGTACCCGTTACAACTAAGTACCCGTTACAAAATACCCGGTTCGGTAGTACCGACTCATCACTACCCACGTGCCTCTGCAAACGTAATTTTAGGTTACGATCATTCAGAAGAATACTCTAATGGAAATTTCAATTTTAAGAAAGCATAAAAAATGAAGATCCAAAAGTAGGTGGGTCGATGGATAAAAGACGAGAAATTTGCACTGACGAGGTAGCACAGATGGCGGTTGACGAGGCGCGGGCGCAAGAATTTTCCCCAACCCAATATCGGATGGCGGGAGAAAGAGAAAAGGATAGCTTTTATGTTCCGAGCTGACGACGGCAAGGCAATGACTCGTCAAAATTATTTACGCGCAGCAAGTGTTATGGGGGGCTGTGAAGGGAAGAACTGCAAGCTTTTCTGAAAAGAAAGCCGCCTGCATGTGTGAAAGGGAAATACCACAGCCAGATACATCGACGTTGCTCAACTCTCCAAAGGAAAGGCATTTCCTCTAGAGGACTACTTTTACGAAGACAGAGAAGGCATACATAAGCTCCTTGATTCATTCTGCGAATAAACGAGTGTTTGTTTAAAATAACAGACGAAGAATGCATTCTAGTTCAAAATGGCATATATATATCAATAACACAAGCCTGAAAAGGCATACATATCAATAACAGAAGCTTGAAGCAAATATGCGCGTTAGAGAAAATGGCTGACAGAAATTTACTTATAAACGAAGGAAACATTCAAATGCCGGTATTTTCTTTACCGACGACGTTGCTTGTCTTGAAGCTGGTTACAAAGATGTGTAGGTCCAATAGCAAATGACCTCAAAAATGCCGAAATCTCCAAATGAAGAGAAACAAGTGAGTTAACTTGTTGTTGAAAAACCGAGAACTAACTACTTTTATTTTATGTGTTTATAAAATTACGTATAAGGCATAAGTAATTTTCCAAAGCTGTAAATAACTCGTTCTTTTCTTCGAATTTACATAATAGAATGCTGTATCAGTTGAGGCCTTGATTATTGCCAAGGTCCAACACGAGGTTCGAGCCACCCGCCTCAGCCTTTTTGATGGCTCTAAAAGCAACCTAATTACGTAATTTTACAAAAACAAAGAAAGTCGGCATTGGTGCTACTCATTTTGTAAATCATTGTCCTTTTAACATAAAGTTCAAGAAAGGAACTACACGAAAATCGTCTGGATAAAAAAAAGTCAAGAATGAGAGTAAGTGAGGAAGTCCAGGCTTATCCACATTGTGTTTTTTATACTTTTTTCATATGCTATTTTACCACGCTGTTCCATAAGGGCTATTCCGAAGTTTGGCTATACACAGAGTTCCGGTAAAAGAAGACAAAAATTACTCTCACTGCTGTTAGAAGGAAATATATGTCACAACTTTCTTACTGTGATGTCAGATTCTCACTAGTGTAATTCTCAGTTGCTGTAGAAAATGACGAATCTTAAGAACTAGTTAGCGAATAATCGCTTAAGATTGAGAAACAGGAAACAACAAGATGGAAGGGTAACTAACCCTTTATTATTCCAATAAGATTTAACAAAACTCCGTCTTAGAGTGTACAATCAAAGCCGACACTTGGGCTTGAACTTAAGAGACTAAAAATTAAACTAAAACTAAGATTAACTAAAGAAATATAGCCGAAGCTATCAAGATTCTAATTGAATTGGCCCCTTAACTCTATTTGATTACGAAGCTTATCAAGGGTCTGAGTACGGCCGAGCGTAATAACAGCTTTGAGAGAGAGCAGTCAAAAGGCAGACGCGCAAATCAGAAATTCTGATTCTCTCTCACTCTGCAAGTAACTTCGCGGTTTAAATACTGCTCCTTCTCATAAGTATTCAGAATGATTCCAAAACTACGTTCTCGCCGGAAGTAGTAAGTTGAAGTTAAGAATTTGACAGGAAAGGAACTTAAAATTTAACTGTTAATAAAATTAACATAATTCTTACAAAGTACAGATATTATATGTCAGTGCCAAATATAATTTTTGAATACCTAGAGGGATTTTTGGGGGATCCCAAGAAAGCTAAATCCTACACTGCCAATCAGGGAAGTTGCTCGTCGGTTCTTATATCAGGTTGGCATAAATTTGATTAATTAAAAAATTATATAAAATTCAGTACATATTCAGTACGCATTATCGCAACTAACCACCTGAGTAGAATTTGTCCAGTTTTCATAATGTGCCAAACTCTGACAACCATTAACTAAAACATTCTTCAGACAAGAATGATCCTAACAACCCTTCATTCAAACAACGTCGCCATTTTCGTATACGTTCTTTTTGTTGTATTCCAAGTTTCTCAACTATTTTTTCATATACGAATCGTGATATATTTGCCTTCAACTCAATTTTAAAATATCGCTTGTGGAATTTACCAACAATAGAAATAACTGAGGCAAAAGTTCTGCAGGAATACAGTATTTTGTCGCAAAATCGCTATAGAGAACAAACATGAGATGCATTTGGTAGGTAGCTAGTGTGGCAATGACGAATTTCTACAGTTCTCTGATATTTTTACAGCAAAAACTTATCTTTGTGTGCATGGGGACAGGAATAAGAATAAAAAAAATAGAGAAGGATTTCGCGAAACGTGTTTTATTATTTTAAGGTATCATATAATCCTTATTTAATAATTTAAATTTTTATAGGCAAATTTTTAAAGTGATCTGTTGATAATATTTACCGACAAACAAATATAATATCACGATAAATATCAATAGTTTGGGAATAAAAAAAATTACGAATATCGCCAATTCGATAAGTAGTTTTTACTTTTTCATCTATAAAAAACCGCCAATTTGCGCTAGTGGTGGTTACGTTAATACGCAAGTACCCAAAATTCTTCGATCAGTTTCTGTGACCCAGCGAGGTCTAGTTGTCTAGCAAAGAAGCTCTTGTGTGCCTTGATATAATTATGTTACCGTGAAAGACCGAAATTGGAGAATGTCGACTTTCACCGGAGAATGTCAACATTCACCAAATACGTCGGTGAAAGATCGAATATTGCATTACATTCTTGTACATTCGGACCCTCACCGGTATATGTCGACAATCACAGATATGGATCTGGTGTAGGTCGAAAAGAGAGGTCATAAAGTGCATAATAGTTTAAGTTGTTGCAATAAATAAGACTTGAATCACATAATTTAGTAAGCTTTTTATTACTATTATTTTATTTTGTCATTTAGAACGTATTGTATAATTAAGTAAGTTTTTAATTTCTATTATTTTCCTTTCTCATTTTGAATGTATTGTGTGTTTTAAGTTCTTATGTTCTTAAGTTCTTATTTTAAGTCTCAAGTGCGTTTTTTCGCGACTGAATGACGGAGAAGAAAATATAATACAGTTATATGTTCAACATTCACCATTAGTAAGTACATGGTGAATGTAGACATTGACCGGTGTAAGTCAGAAATAAGAGTATTTGGAAAATATTTCGGACATACACCAAGCGACTATGTGAATGTTGACATTCACCAGTGAAAGTCGATGTTCTCCAGATTTCAGTGTTTCACCGTAACGACTACACAAAAGAGAACTTCGAGAATCCACACTGAAGAGGTATAAAAAATTCGAGTATCAAAATAAAGTTGACTTACACTTCAAATTATACAATCGATAGTAATTTGGACTTAGCGAACATTTCGAATCATCGAAACTCAAGTTTTACAATAATTTAAAGCCAACTCATATTCCTTATCCGACTATTCATGATTCCTTATCCGACTAACTGGACAAAAAATAAATCAAGACAAGAAAATTCGGTTTTCTACAGGACACTTGAGTACGCGATAAAACAGTTTCATATAATTTTTAAATTAAACAAGTCCTACTTACAAAGCATCGGTAAACCCATGGATATTTTTAGCTATTTTTTTCCGACCACTCAAATTTATTATGAGTGGTCGGAAAAAAAAAAAAAAAAAAGCATTAAAGATTATCTCTAACTGGAATGAAATAACTATGTCAGTGCTTGCTTGTAGTCATTCTGCAAACATTTTCAGGTGAAAATGCTCTAATTTTTAATGCAAACATCAAGCGTTTTTGGTAGCAGAATAAGAAGGCAGATATCTAGTTGGTCTAAACATCATTTTTCCCCAAAAAAAGTTTTTTAAAAAAAAAAAAAAAAAGCACACATAATAAAAACTTCTTCAAACACTAATTTTTTATAGGACTTCTTGAAATACTACGATTTTTCTTTCGAGCTTTCTTCCCCCCCCCCGAAAAAAAAAAGAGAGAGAAAGAATTCGGTGCATCAGGAATTCCAACTCGAATTTTCTTAGAATCTAAAATATAAACATTAGCAGAAATTCGGTATATTTTTTTAGATCGTTGATTCTATTAAGGATAAATAAAAAGTTTCATTAAATACAAAATTTTATTTACTTATTTTTATTTTATTTATTTATTTATTTATTTATTATTTTTTTAATTTTTAATTTCTGATTTACCATTCACTTTAAAATTTTTATTCTTACTGAATTTAGTATTTCAGTATCGCTTAAAAAGCTGTTAAAAAAAATCTGAAAGCTTTCAGATTTTATATTACTCCCAAAGGAACTTTTTTTTTTTTTTTTTTTTTTTTTTTTTTAACGTTTTGTGTGTTACCTTTATTTATTAAATATCGTGTTCTTCGTACTTAAATCATAAAGTTCAGTTTAAGAGCAATATCGCAAAATATTTTTTAAATTAGCATACCTTCAGAATTTCCTACACACAGAGTCGCGCGCTGGAGATAAAAATGTTCTTTTTTTCATACACTGTTGCCATTGCTCACTTTGAAATCGATGAGTTTGTTAATCAAAAATTCGCCAGTGTTACAAAATATGAAATTCATCATTATTTAATTTCCTTAATATAATACAGGGCTCTAATATTTGGTGGCAACAATTTGAAAATGGACCGACATTTAAAGTTTTCAACGCGAAATGTAAAAATAGCCCAGAAGGGCTATTAAAAAACGAAATTAATAGCCCTTCTGGGCTACGTTAGGGCTAAAAAAAAAATTCTCGTGAAATATTTTCAAGCCACAGATAAAAGATTTCTTTTTTTTTACTGTTATACTTTTTAGAAATCCAGCATAACAAAAGTCGGCAAAAGTCTAAGCTGGTTATATGTCGGTCGTCCCCCTATTCCTCACCCATTTGCGGAAAAATAAGAACATAATTCACACATTAAAATAATATCAAACAGGTATTAAATGGCATCATCAAATTCCCAATGGATGTTGACAGAAAGACAACACACGTCATCCATCAGTCATTTCTTACACCAGACAACTCAGAAAAATATTTCGCGAATTGAAATTATTAAACAAAAACCAAATGGTTGGGAAGGGGACGGGGTGACTTTAGCTACCCGCCCAAGGACGGAGGCCAGCGGAACTCCATAAAGAAGGGGTGGGGAGAGTTCAATGGCGAAGCCGACAGAATATTAACCGGATCCAGAGGAATTCATCCTTCATGGTAACCGTGGCCCGTCCAAGCGACGGGCGGGCGATCCGTCTGCCGGAGTGGAAAAGAAGAGTTGCGTGTTTGCGTAACCTTTACACCGAGGGCGGGGCCCGGGCCGGGCGGCAGGACATGACGAACATGCAGAAACAGAGGGCCTCCCTCTATAATTAGGTAGGTGGCGCGACAAACTGCTGTGGTCCACAGTGGTTTCACTCGGTATTCTTCTGGTGCCAGTGCCAGGACATGCATACAACCGAAAAGAAGAAAGTCGAAAGGACCACATGAAGGGTATCTGGAATATTTTAACATTCGAGAGAATTAAGTTAACGATTCATTCAAGTTGCAAGTTAGCAGCAACTGTCAAAAGACATGAGCTAGAAGCTTAAAATTAAAATCTGCAATTCCAAAAAATTTTTTGAAGGATCAAGAATTCAGGAGGAAATGATTCATGGGCCGGCTTAGCCACCACAGCTCATGGCCTTTCGATTTTGACAAAAGCTCTTAATCTTGAAAAAATACTAGGAACTATCTTGAGCATGAATTACAGATGCTCATCAGACGATCTCGACCCCCCCCCTTCGTTATCAATTTCCATCAGAAGGGGGGGAAAAAATGAATAAAAAAAATGTTCTCTTATAAATGTACTGCCAAATAGAGTGATTATTCTTATAGCAAAGGTTCGAAACTGGGGTTACATATCTTTTAATAAAAATGTTAAAATTTAATCATATCTGTATCTTCAAATGTTAAGATTTATATTACAATATAAATTAATTAGCTCCATTTATAGACTTTCTGGGGCGTTACTAAGTTCGTTCTTAAAAATATAAGGTATTTCTCCCGCCATCTTAGCGCGTTTTCGTGGTGTAGCGGACTGTACGCTGGGCGCGTACTCCAGAGGGTCGTGGTTCGATTCTCGGCGAAGGCATTGCTCATTTTTCAAATCTCTTATTTCCGTACAATAACATGTCTCTACAATAATAATAATGTAAAATGGGACTTCAAATCATTAAAATCTTCAATCTTTTTCTTCAAATTTTTGTCGTAAGAATGCTAATTAATTTACAGGAAATTTATTCACAAGCCATGTTAAAACCACGGCCGCCAGTTTGAGACCACAGTCCTACGGCACTTGGAATATATTGCTGTTATTTTCAGGTAAAACAAAAGAAACGTTTTGGCAACAACTCGAAGTGCAACGGGCTGTAGGCCAAATGGTCTTTCGTATAATTGTTTGACAGGATTTAAATGATATAGGAACTTGCTTAAAAATATTAATTATTGCTACACGGGGGAAAGCTATTAATCCTTTATTGCTACTCTTTCGAACTACTTAACGTATTACTTATTAATTGAAGTGGACGATCTATCACATCGTGGTTCCATCTTCGAAGCAATATATTCGCCATTTTGTAAAATCGCCAAAGCAATTTTTTTTTATTCTCTGAAAAATACTTTTTTTTGGGGGGGAAGGGGCAAAACCGTGAAACATAAAACCAGTGCTTAACTAAACAGCTGCGGGGTACCGGACGATACCCGATTTGTCATAAAAAGCCGCCCGGGTGTCCGGGCCTGAATTCTCCTGTTTCTGTTAGGGCAAATTTCCTGTTCACATAGTATAAAACAGAGAACCTGTACAGTCATTAGGCTATTTTGAAGCAGGAGAGATGATAAAGGAGAAATGTCCTCACCGGTACTCTAACCCAAATCTTTTGAATACGCGCAGAGTTTGGAGAAAACATCTTATAAACCATGGATCATTTGGGAGTTATCATATAAAGGGAAAACTAGTTCTGCACTACAAACCAAGGAGACCTCCTTGCTACAAACACAGAGACTACCAACAAAGAACTAAAATTCAAATTCTTTGATTCGATGCTAACTGAGTGAAAACGTACCATCTACAGCTTTTTGAGGAAGAGAAGAAGAAAATCCAACGTTTTTCTTTCAATATGATAAAGTTAGCAGAAAAGTTGTCTGAAGTAGCTGTTCGTCTGAAATAGACACAGGTGGGATACCGCTTTTAAGACTGGCAGCAACATTAATTGGTTGCTTACGTAAAGTAATTAGCATTTCAGTTCATGACAGAACTATGTAAAACAATATGTAAAGCAAGAAATGTATAAGGAATAAGAAGAATACGTACAACAAAAAATGCGATGTTAAATTTTTATGGCAGTTTTACATTTCTATTCGCTTTTTCATATAAGCAAACGAATATACCTTGAGGCTGAAGAGAGATTCGAAAAGAATTCTTGACTTGAATTCCGAAACAGAAAAAACAGCCAAGAAACAGGGGGAAAAAAAAAATAACCTGAGAGGTTTTAGATTTTAAATTACGACTAAAGGCGCGTTTTTTTAAAAATTTTGTGCGTTACTTTTATTTATTAAATACCATGTTCTTCGCACTTAAACCATAAAATTCAGTTCAACAGAAATATCGCAAAATAATTTTAAATTGAGCATATCTTTAGAATTTACAATAAGCAGCATCACGCGCTGGAGATAAAAGCGTTTTTTTATTTAAAACATTGCCATTCTCCCTTTGAAATCGTTTAGTTTTTTATCAAAAATTCGTTGAAGTGTTACAAAATATGAAATCGATAATAAAACAAATTTCAAATTCAAATTAGGGATTCCACATGCCCATATTTTATGGAAATGACATGCCCATATTCTATGTACATTTTGATGGCTCTAGGTACCGTTGCTTTATCACAGTGCACGAAACATATATACATTTAGGAAGACTCTTCATTATTTAATGTCTTCAGATATAATACAGAACAATAACATTTGGTGGCAACGATTTGAAAAGTGACACAGCCTTTTAAAAGTTTCAACGCAAAATCGCTGAACGGAAACAATAGTCCTTCAGGACAAATTGCCGCTTTGGACTAAAAATAGTTTAGAAATCATTTTCCACAGATTTAACAAAACTGGTGGAGGAAATATGCACGAAATAACTCAGTGACATGCAAGAATTACTTAAAAAATTTATAAAATTAACAAAACTAGTTCAGCGTAGGGGGTAACAAACTAACAAATCCCCCGTAAAACATGAAATGAAAACGTGCAAGCTCTTAAAGCAGGAATGGTAAATTCCCTTTTTCGCAAAGAAAGAGAATGGACTGTCTGTGACTTTTGAGGCTACACGCTGGTTTTTGGAGATTCATCCATACCATAACGGCAATCGGAACACACCAGGGGGCGTCTCTGGGCATTCGTTAAGCAAGCCCCAACCGACAGAAAATCCGCAGGAAACTTGCGTGAAGGATATTCGTTGTCTGGCAGGAGTTCTCTTAAAACATGCACTCCCTGCAGACGAAATGTGTAAAGTGACTTAATGAAGACGCCCCATTTGGAATTCCTGGAGATTGCAGACAGTGCGGAGGATAATGAAAGTACACGCTTTTATTTTTTTTCCATGAATTTCTTTTCTGGCGAGGCTTAGTGCCGAACAAATCCGCTCCAAAAAACTGCCTTAACAATTTTGTTCTCATTTGTGCCTTAGAGGGGAAGATTCAGTAATTTGTTTCCAATTCAGCCAAATCCGGAAATATCTCCTCATTTCATTTGTAACACAGTCTGTATTGCTATGAATTTTGTACATACACGAATCATTTTGTGAGACTCCTGTATTTCTTTTGCATAATGCAACATAAAAATCTAAAGGAGCAAAGCTTTCAGGAAAAATAAGAATACAGGAGCGAGTCTTTTAACACTGAGTAAATGGCTTGGCGAGATATCGCCAAGTTGACAAAGGCTTCGGTGACTAATTTTTGTCGCCAAAGTCAAAAGTCAGCAGACTTTGCGACCATTTCGCGATATTTTGGTGCGGTCTCTCTATCACTGTAATAAGCATAATAATTGAGTAACTATAATTGATGATCTGTGTAGCTGTAACCGTAATTCGGCCCTCGTATGCAGTAATTTGCAGTAATTTTGAGAAGCAAAAAATACTAGAAATATCTCGGCAGCCGGGTGAAAACTATATGAGGTTGGAGAAAGCATCTGTTCTCAGTTATTGCGAGTTGTTAGTTCAGACAGACTTTGGAGTACTGAAAGCTTCGCCTTTGCTTGCGTCGTGTTTAATGTTCTTAGTAGTTTGAAGTGTAACTACTGATTGTACTACTTTGTTACTGTGAACACCTGTACGAGTATTTCTATGGAATGTTCTAGAACTCTTAAGCATTTCTTTTCATAAAATGAATTTTAATCAACCTATTCAATCTATTACGAACCCATATGCATTCAACAGTAATTTTACACCCCCTTCTGTAAACAATGAGAAAGTAAAGTCAGTATTTTCAACAGCATAATACTTTTAAGTTTTCTTATCATGATTTACCTTCTTGGAATACAATTATATATGAAAATAAATTCCATTCTATTCAGTATACGTTTTGTACGTCTATTCAGAATACTTTTTAAGACATAAACAGAACTTTTAGCAAACTAACAGGTTTCAAGATAATAAAAGTACGTTTTAAAAATATTAATACTCATGGTATAAATTTAGTAATAACAAATATCATTTCGATACATATTATGCCATTATTATAATTAATACATGATGTGCAGAATCACACATTGTTTTATATCCGGTACAAAATTCTTTTAAATAGCATAAAACTCAATGAGTTACGAAATGAGGCTTAAAATGACATTTACATATAAATTACTACTCCATTTTTCTAAGATGTCGCAAAAGACCACCTAGCGTAATCAGTGCAGTATAGTGTTACAAGCTAACAAAAGAAAGAAAAAAAGGAATAAACTACTACTAGAAATTGGACTTAAGGGTAAACGCGAAACATGTGATTGTGTCGAAGTCACCCTCCTTTGCGTTTGTTTTGGTTTGCTTATACAAGATGGTGAAAAACGAAAGATAATATATGGGAATGATCATCAAAAATTATTTCCGGTTCAGGGTAAATCGGGAATAAAATCGTCAAGGCTGTTTTGGGAAAACGATTATTTGGAACATTAATCTTTTCTTTAACACGTGGCTTACAAACTGTTGAGTCGTATATGAAAATATGTTGGAAGAGAATAGAATAAGCAGACACTAATTTCCAATTGTTGTATGGTTATAAATTATTGTTCAATAGCCCCATCAGTGGTAGGCAAGAAAATCATCCAAGGCTGTTTTCAGAAAAGGCTCATTTGAAACATCACACTTTTTTTTCAACCCAATGCTTACAAACTATTCGGTCACATATGCAAAGAATGATGGAAGAGAACAGAACAAACAGAAAAATTGATTTCCCCCCCTTTTTTTATGTATGGTTGTAAGGATCTTAAGTTTTACTAACGTTTATTTTATTTTAAATCTTTACTATCACTTCTTATTTTCTACTTCCGGCCAGAATTAAAAGCTTTAACTTATTTATGCAAATTTGTTGGCGAATGCCAAGTACTTAAGTTGTGGCTTTTTGCCAAGCTAGAGAGAGGAAGGAGTTAGTCGAAGCAGGCCGCTTGCCTTATCAGTTTTACTCGGTTGCTGGTTGCCTTCCAGGCCAGAGGTTTAATCCTCTTGATAATTTTAAACGTATTGTAGTGTTAACAGTTCTCTGTACTACATATGGCTTCCTGTTAATATACAGCCAATCTTCCACGTAGGCCCTTGTTTGTTATTCCAAAGTTAAGTTAGAGTTTAGTTAATATTTTTATATTCTTACGTTCAGACCACAAGTGGTTGGTCTCTGTATTCCGAAGTCCGGAAATTATTGTAAAGAGTGAAAAATAAAGGGTTTCGTATACCCTTCCTGTGTATCTTGTCTACTTCCCACATTTATTGAACATAGCTTTAGTAAGCTCCCTGTTCCGAATCAGATTCTTGAATGTTCCCAAAGAAAGTAAGGCGGAACACTGAACCTGATATGCTTACAAACTATTCGGTCACATATGCAAAGAATGATGGAAGAGAACAGAACAAACAGAAAAAATTATTCCCCCCTTTTTTTATGTATGGTTATAAATTATTGTCCAGCTGTCCCACCAGTGCCACATATGCAAAGAATCATGGAAAAGCAGAAATTGATCTCCAATTGTTGTATGGCCATAAATTATTGTCCAATTGTCCGACCAGTGCTAGGTAAGAATATCATCAAGGATGTTTTGGGAAAAGGTTCATTTGGAGCATTACACTTTTTTTTCATGGTTTAAGACGTGACTTACAAAGTATTTGACCGTATATGCAAAGAATGAGAGAAAAGATTTTAGAAAGGAGAAATTCAGGCCTTAAAAAAATCATCCACGAATGTAACTCACTCCTCAGCCAGAGAAACCTCGTGTGCAACCAACCAACCAAACAAACATTCCATGCCTCATTTAGCAGTAGGAATTGTCATGTTAATTATAATTTGTGGTAATTATTACAACACTGTGAATGCCTTTAGTGCATCGTTACGAATATTCGCTTTTTGTTCAAATTTGTATGTGAATATTCTTTTGCATAGAATTACGATTATCCCATTTGCGTATAATAATTGTTTTATATATTTGATTACGTTATACACTCGTTTATAAAATAAACGAATATAAAAAAGAAACATTATATACGTATAAATTTTGTTTGCCGTCTACGTTATACACATTTTAATTTTTATCCACTTAATGACGTATCAAAATTCTAAATATGATGCAAAGTAAATAATGAAAAGTAAAACAATACGCTATTAATAATTATTACAAAAATTAACACAAATTTTAATCAGACCACCCCTTTAATTCCCATCAGTAAGTATTAATTATAAACGTAAAACATGTTTAGTTTTGTTTTTGACACGAGGCGTAATACGAAATAATAAGAAATCGCTTATTGCTGGCTATGATTTTATCTCCAGGAAAAACAAATTAACACCGAAACAGAAAAAAGTTACTTAGACTGTAAAGTAAAATGAAACTTCTCATATGATTTAAAATGCCGCCCAGTAGGGAAAGTGGTTAGTGACTGACTGCCGCACCTAAGGGTCCGGGCTCGAATCCCGTAGAAAGGTTATCTTCAAATTATGGTAACTTGGCGATTTTCTGGCGAAAATTTGGCGACCAACCCTGCTACCGGAGCTTGCTATTTTTTTTTTTTTTGTTGTTGTTGTTTTGGACGCCATTTTGTTTTCACGAAGTAAAATTTTTTTTTTTTTTTTTTTTTTAAACTCAACATTTTTTTTCCAACAATCTGCTAGCCGAATTACGCTTATGCTAGAACTTTTATGGAACAAAAGTCCATAATCGTGACGAAGATTAGGTTTTAAGAATTGCACATACACGGTGTCCATGTACACGTCGACCTATTTTCATTTAAAAAAACATCCCAGAATTGCACAAAAATGGCATTGCGCACACTCTTGACTTTATCCATGTACATTGCTAAAGTCCTAGCTAGTAACCTTTATCGCCTTACCAAAATGTCGCCAAACTACCTGTTACCATATTCCAAAGATTAGCCCGTAGAAGTCCTGATTGTAAATCTCCGCAGTAGAATTTTTTTTTTTCCCCTTAAATTGCAATTTAAAATATCATTTTATGCATTTAGTTTTATATTTTTTATTTTAATTTATCAGCACTTTGAACATAGAGTTTCGAAGACCACACATGAGGGCCAACCAATGAAATATAATGCATGTAGAAGTATGCGCATATACACTGCAACAACAGATGCGCACTTGCGCTGCTGATTTCGATAATTTGCGTACAAAATCAAGTACGAAGGAGATGAAAATGTCGTTGCCCAGATTTCATAGCGGAATAGATTAAACAATTAAAAAGGCCGCATTCGTTCCACGAGTCGGCTTTTGTCCACCTCTGCACGGGCGAGATCTAATGGAGATACCATACGTTTGTATCCACACAGAGCTTCCCTACTGGGACATGCCGGATTATATGTCGTTGCTGTTTCCAATGCATGTCGTTAGTCAACAAAGACATATACATAGAGGGAGCTCCAATTCAGTCTACACAGCATCTAATTTTTAGCGTGTTACAACCAATAGAAGGAACAGTCTCATGCAGTACAATCCACAGCAGCCGAAATTTATATTTTGGTTACACAGAGTTTATGAACGTATGTTTATGACGATTACATCTATCGTCATGGATCTATCAAAATCAAGTACGAAAGAGATGAAAATGTAGTTGCTAGGATTTAAGATCTATTGCAGTGGAAACTGTTGGGATTCTCTATCCTCAAAATGAGTGGTTGCGTGTCTACACTGATGGCTCTATATTAGAGAGAACGCGCGGTGCTGGAAGCAGGTGTCCATAGCCAGCTTGAGCTTTTTAGTTTCTACTTCCCAATGGGTCCTCTTACTACAGCCTTTGATGCTAAAATCGAAGCCATTGCTGTGGCTACTCGATAACTGTCGATTCGTAGCCACTCTTTTGTAAAGGCAATCATACTGTCAGATTCCAAAAGTACGGTTCCAGCTCTTCTGAATAATCAAAATAGTTCCCAAAAAATCTTAGACTGTAGGCCTTTGCTTAAGGCAATGGGCACACAAAACCCCCCAAAAAGATCGTAGAACATTATCTTTTCAATGGCTTTAATAGATTGGTTCGAAAGATAAAAAGAGTGATATAATCTTATAAATGAGTTCATTGAGTTCACTATCTTTAAAAAAATAAATAAATAAATAAAATAATATAAACAGCTTCTAGAAATAAAGGAAGACCATCGACATATTTTTAAAAATTTTCCTATTAGACACAAAAATAGGTATTTTAGAAAATAGTGTGCAGTTTTCTCCCCTGCTTTGTACAGGAAAGCAAGCTATCACCAAAATTCCGATACGATCTATTTTCACTTAACCCTAAGGTTGGATAACTCCGCGCAACACCAGAAGATAATTGAAAATGTTCCTATTAGAAACCCGCTGGATGCAAGCAACAGAGTGGAATTTCAGACACAGAACGAACTCCACCCCCAAAAGTGATTTCTGAGAATGGCAAAACTTAACACAGGTTATGTAGGAGGCCAGTTGAAAGGTTAAAAACGAGCCCCATTCTGACCGAAAACTATTTTCGCAGAACACGCAGGGCGATTTTAATAAGGCGGGCATAAATAAAACGATGCGGCAGCAGATAGGGGAGGGTTTAGAACAAAATAAAACAAATAAATTTCTGAAAAAAAAAAAAAAAAAGAATAAAAACGAAAAGAACATGGCGGCGGTTCAGTGGCCTGCGGGTTATGTACGAAGCGCATCCCATTCAAACAGCGTGACGTCCCAGGATCAGGTTTGGCTTCTCCGACTGGTTTTTGCTGGGAGAGCGCCCCTTCAACAAGCATTTCGTTCCAAAGATTTCCTTCCCCCCTCCGATGATGCCCAGATCGGGCCGAAACCGTTCCACGATGCAATTATAGAGTGTGCCGAAGGGAAGGGAATGATGATTTTCTTTTCAGCAGATTAGTAATCTAAACCATCTTGACAGCAAAAGACAAAACGACCGACTATTAAGAAAACCATTGCCGTTAACCTTGACCCAGAGGAAAGAGTTCAGACATAGGTTGTGGGCCTTTCCTAAAATGCTAATGCGGCCAGGTTGCGTTGCGACAGCAAATGAAAGTAATGGAGTACGCGACATGAAAAGTATGTCATCATGCAAAACACGACGTTCGGTTTGGTTTTACGGCAGATAAAATTTTATTTCAATTCATTCCCTACAGGAAGAATACAATATAAAAAAATATGCTAGTTTTTATATGCTGTTCGTTAATAATTTTTAGCCAAAGCGGCGTTTAGAACCAAAGGCCTATTAGTTTCTAAACGCCATTTTGCATCGTTTCACTTTCTGCGTTTAAACATTTTCAAACTGTTGCCACCAAATATTATCGCCATGCATTATATTTAATGAAACTAAATAATGAAGAATCTGCATGAACGCATGAACGTTGCAAAGAATAGAAATCAATGCAAAGGGGTATTTAGTTTCTAAACGGCATTTTGCGTCGTTTCACTTTATGCGTTGATTCACTTTTCAAACTGTTGCTACCAAATATTATCGCCATGCATTATATTTAAGGAAACTGAATAATGAAAAATTTGCATGAATGTTTCTAGCACTGTGAAAAAACGACGTTACCTAGAGTCATCAAATTCTGAATTACATAATCCTCCACCCGAACATGGCAGCCCACCAGCGGCCGAGCGGTAAAGACGCTGAACACTGGTCGTTCGGTCTGAGGTTCGAATCCCGCGAACGGGCTGGCTGCATGGGAGTTTTCGTGGTTTTCCCCATGTGTAACGTGTATACGAGCCAGTTTCCCTTAGAAAGTCCTCCACGAAGGCATCCCTCCCTTTAGGCAGATAGCCCTCATGTGCTTTGCCATAATTGAATAATCCCAATCCCACCCAAACATGGCACTTCAAAGGCCGAATGTTGAATTTAGCATTTGTTTTATTATCTATTTCATATTTTGTAGAACTTTAACGAATTTTTGATTAACAAACTCAATGATTACAAAGTGAGCAATGGCAACACTGTACGGGGGGGGGAGTGATCTTCAGCACGCTAGACTATATATCGGAAAGTCTAAAGATACGCTGTTTTTAAATATTTTGTTTGACTTCTGTTGAATTGAATTTTATGTAGTTTAAACGCGAAGAGTCTGACATTTAATATATAAAGATAACACACAAAACGTTAAAAAAAAAAAAAGTCTTTTTGGGCGTAATATAAAATCTGAAATAGTAATTAAATCATAGATTGCTTTCCCTCTGCAATTTCAAATACATGTTTTTAAAAATGCAAGTCCTTGTCCTTGATATTAAATTAAAAAAAAAAAAAAAAAATCTGAAAGCTTTTAGACTTTATATTACACCCAAACGGTTATTTATTTTTTTTACGCTTTGTGTGTTACTTTTATTTATTAAATATCATATTCTTCGTACTTAAACCACATAAAATTCGATTCAACAGCAATATCACAAAATATTTAAAAACAGCGTATCTGTAAAATAGAGTCTCAGAGTCTTACGGGTTAGAGACAAATTTTTTTTCCCCCCCATACAGTGTTGAGTTTGTTAATCAAAAACTCATAAATGCTGTACAAAATATGAATTAGAAAATAAAACAAATTCGAAATTCAAAATTCGGGCGTTCAGGTGCCTATTTTCGGGTGGAGGATTGCGTTATTCAAAATCAGATGGCTCCAGGTACCGTCGTTTTTTCACAGTGCGAAAAACGTACACACAATCCATGCAGATTCTTCATTATCTAATTTCTTTAAATATAATACAGGGCGATAATATTTGGTGGCAACAATTTAGATAGTGATTCGCTGTTTATAGTGAAACGCCGCAAAATATCGTTTTGAGACTAATAGCCCTTCTGAGCTAAAAATAATAATAATAATAATAATAATATTTTTATATGAGTAAAACAAACCCCCCGTAATATATTTCTATTCAACTATCATTGAACTAAAACATTATTTCTTTATTAATATAAAATAACAGTCTCTAAATAAATAACAGAAACTAATGTTTTTAAGCATAATCACAGTTCTCCTACTGTATAATTTTTACAACAGTTCTGTGATTTAGAGGGCAACGGTTGTAGAAGTTGACTAATCTCCAAACCCATAAGCCCTGAGCTTAAGACTCCCTATTTTAAAGCGATTCAACATCATTTATAGTTCTTCATAACTCTGTTTTTTTTTCGAACAAAACGAAGTTCTGAAGACCTCTGAAAGAACAGATGACTCTGTTGCAGAGCTGCGGAGCTTGCAGAGTTGCAGAACAGATGACTCTGTTTCAGCGGCTGGGGACAACTAAAGATCTCGTGCCCCTCTTGTTGCCAAGAATGGAAAAACATTTCCTTCTTAACATTCCTAACATCAGTTTGGCGCCCTCTGGATGCTGCGATCGGGGACAGATGTTCCCCCTTTCCCCCCTCTAGCTACGCCCCTGCTCTGTTGCCCCAGGCTCTCTTAAACGGGACCTACTGACAATTCACTAAAAATCGGCCGGCTATGAAAGGAAGGTACAGTGTAACCTTCGGTAAAGCCAGATGGCAACACAAATTGGCAATATCCAATCTAAGAGCAGCAAGGAAAACAGACGAATTTATTCCCTGCTCACGTGATCTACATTCCTCGAAGACGGGAAGCGCGGGACGCTGTGAACGATTTGTCACAGAAGCCGCTGGGGTAACGAAAATCCCGATTCCAGGGGTTGCCTTAGAGACGGGCTCAAGCCCATTCGTTACGAATAAAAGCGGTCTTTGGCAAAGCCGACCCAACCCTATCTAGCGCAAAATGGGGAAGCGGGCTTTAATACGGAATTGACAAACGACGCGGCGGTCCTATCGACTGCCAATGGGCGCAATGGCGTGTGAAAGTGGAGGTGGCTTGGGCGAATACTCTTTTGAAGGTCGCATTCGAGAATTCTAAAAGGACGACGCGGAGAGTGGCGGTCGTTTTTATCCCTGCCCGGAAGGATAGTTGTGGCACTTCATTAGAAAAGCCGTGAAGCGGGAATGATTAAACGACCACCCTAAAAAGTTGGTAAGAGAAACTGGATTTAACCGAAAAGGAAACTTTTCTTTCCGGACTCGGGTGGGGTGGATGGAATTTATGTTTCCCGACAGTTAACGACGAGGTACAAAAACTAACTTTGATATCCCTATTTCTGAAAGAAAGGCCAAGCTTTGGTAAACTGGTATTTTAAGCTTCTTCATATGAGGGGGGGGGGAGACCTCGAATACCATTTGTGAAGGTTTTACTCACCACTTTTAGTATTTCTTTTTGAAAGATTATCTCAGATATTAATTGTAATAACTTCGATAGCCATCAACGCACAAAAATCCCAGCTTATAATCATAGGAAAAAGGCACTCTAGAAGTCCATTTGTAAACAAACTTAAAATCTTTAATGTCGAAGTTCCGCTTGTGAACAAAGCTACTTACCTTGGTGTTGTATTAAACAATAAATTCACATGGAAAGAACACATCCAAAAAGTAAGAGGCAAAAAAGTTGCGGCTATCAGAGATCTTATTCCATTAATCGGAAAAAATTCAAAACTTGACCTACGAAGAAAAAGACATATTTATACTGCCATTATTCGGCCTATCTTTTCTTACGCGTCTCCAGCCTGGGCGACTTATTCGAAAAATGAAATCAAGAAATTACAGATCACTCAAAACAAATTTTTAAGGCAAATCACGAATGCTCATTTTTATGTTTCCAATGAAACTCTACATAGAGATTTAAAAATAGAGAATATCGAGAATTTCCTCCATAATGCAAATCGGAAATTTTTTGATAAGGCGAGAAATTGCTCGTACATGAATTACTTTAAAGTTTTCGACTACACCGTGTTTCCTGAAGATATCAAAATCAGACCATTAGCGGCCTTCCTTACCAGGGACACTAATTTTCCTACTTAATCAGTCTTTCATGCAACATCATCTTTTTTGTATATATTGTACATAAATTTTCGTATTATAACTCGTATTCTTTTGTATTTTGTATTGTATATGCTCACTTATTGTATTTATCTTATGTAATAAAATTGTATTTTGCTAATATATCATGTTTTTTTGTAGCATACCTATCATGAACAACTTTTAACTCTGACACTCCACACATTGCTGCCTCTCCTGGTCTTGGGCTTTAAGTTCGATTCTCTGCTTGTGGTGTCCTGTGGCCACCCCCTCTTTATTTCATTTCCTATTGCCTCCTATCACTCGGTCCAGACACTTTTATGTCATGTGCCCTTTGGGCGTACTTGTCATGAGCCGGACACGTTGCATCAAATGCAATATTTCGGCATAATTTGTAATGAATGAATGAATGAATAACTTCGCCCTTTTAAGTTGCTTTTTGCAAATTAATTCAACCACTTATACTTTTGAAATTCACGTTTTTTTTGCTGCTTTAAGCAACACTACGATACTTAGCTTTCAATAGCAGCTAAGAAATTTGCCGCGTCCCTTAGTAACAAAAAGCATTCTTAATTTTTTCCGGGGGGGGGGGGGGCTAAGAATAGTATTTTAAGCATTCATAAACACGTTTTTTGCTGATTTGAACACATTTTAACTTTCAGAATAGGACAGCAATTTAAATTCCTAATAATTAATTTTGGTCTACTGCATATTTCTTTGCAAAATTTGAAGTGATTAATTTGTTAATCTACAGTTTTTTATTTTAAAATTTTTTTAACCTGAATGCAGTAAATCTGCTTTCACTTTTTTTAATACACAATATATATAAATATAAATTTTACAGTTTAATTTTTTTAGGCTTGAATTCGCATATTATTGACTTTTTGAGAATAGGGTGTAAAAAATTTTGCTTTTTTTTTTTTTTTTTATTTGTTGGTAGATGTTTATTTAGTTCTCTCAAATAATCAAGAAAAACGAAAGCATTTTCATAATTTTTTATTTATTTCAGTTTAATTTTTGAGATAATTATGACCTTATGAGTCTATCTCAAACATTAAATTATGAATAATTAAATTTGCAGTTTGTCATAAAATAAGGCCTACTCAAGCTGGTGTCTGACTTATAGCGTATTCTGCCGTTCGGCTATTTTGTTTCACTGATTTAAGTTTGCTATTTTACGGCCGTGCATATTAATTTGCCGGCTTACGTACGTCGGTGGTAGGCCTAAGAGCCAACTCGGTATTAATTACCTCTGTGCTGCTTCGGCTGATTAGTTTTAATTTCATATTTCTATTCTGAGTTTCAGCCAAAAGTACTGGCAAAGTTTGTAAGCACCACAAGCGCCATCTATGTCCTATTTTGAGTTGAATAAAAGGGTCTTTTCACCCTTAGTAAGCTTTGTCATTGATACGGTTTGAATTTAACGAACAGTCGCTTCAGAGTTCAAGTAAAGATCTAGCCAGCAAAGTAACTTTAATTTAACTAGAATATTAACAGTATATTAATAAAGTGTAAATGGAACTAAAACTCAACCAGCCAATACCAATTTTACAGCAATATTAACTGACCAATCAGAATGCTTTGAGAACCAAAACTAACTCAGTTTGACTTCAGATTTCAACTTGAACATTACGCACTTTCTTTCTACGCTTTTTCTTGCACTTTCTACACTGCTGTCTATCTGCTGCTGCTTTCTTGCTACAAAGTTATCAAAAATGTAAGCCTTTGGGAATAGGCACATTTGATGCGCTTACTTGTGTGTAGCCGCAACTTGTTGCTGAAAATAAAACTGAAGATTTAATCTGCATTCGCCTCCAGTTTCGTCATTATGAATCAACACTTCTACGCCATCAAAATTTCTGTTCCTGAATATATCACATATATGTTTTCAAGTTTTGGAAAGCAGGGGGCTGAATGATCTTCTATCGATGGTGAAACGTCTGAATGGGACAATACAGATTGAAAACCACTGCTATTCTTTACTTACCCATTAGGTCGTTAGTTTCAAAATGAAAGGGCGTTTTCAAGTCACAAAGTTGCCTTAACTCCAAAGACATACCTTAAATCAAGAAGCTTTTCAAAATTTATATTTATATAAGTCCCTTTTCCCACTTACCAAACACACAGACAAAACGGTAGAATAGTTCTTGCAGGCGCCCAAAAAGCAATGAAATAAAGCGAAACGTAACAAAAAGATAAATCAACCGTAATTCCACCACTCAAGTCCAAGGGAAAAACAGGACACGACGTCTGCTAACGACGTGAACGTTTCCTGGCGTGACGCTGAACCGGGCGTTTTAACCTGGGAAGCCAAGAGAGGTTCCCGCACAAGGACAGCTAGCCCAAGTGTTTTTAAAGGTCAGATGCGGTAACAACAAGAGGTTGCCATGACTTTCCCACCCACTCCACGCACGCGAGGGAGAAGGTCTGAGCCCACTTTATTGATTGGCGAGATTTTGTCAACCTTCGATGCTTATCGGCAACGAAAAAAAGAAAGAGGAAAAACGGCAGCATCACGTAATTCCTGCGCATGCACGCTGGAAGTCCCCTTCCACCATGGATCGATATTCTCAGTGAGGGTGGAGGTGAAGTTAATCGGAAGAATGAGAGTCCGACAGAGGCAGGTTCTTCCATTTTTCTAATCAACCCGTGGATGCGAATCACGTGCGAAGAGTTTATTGTTAACAGCGTCGAAAATTTTGAGACGCTGATGGATGATATTCCATTTACCATTAACAACCCTCCAGATATAACTTCATCTTGGAAGTTTGTGAAAGACGAGTATTATTTGCCATTCGCCATCGCTTTGATACCCACCGTTGTTTATCGGTATGTATGTACAAGTACCTAACAGGGTCACGTAAGGGGTCAATAAAGAAATGGCGCAAGGCTGCAAAGCCCATGGCGCAAAGTGAAAAGACGGTGAGACGATATGTGATAACTAAAAAACTGAGATGAGAATATGGTATCAGGGCGGGAGAAAAAAAAAAAAAAAAAAAAAAGATCTAGCTGTGAGAATTCAAAACGAAATTCAGACAAGAATAAAGTATAATTGCTGCTGAAAGGTTATGTAGTAAAACGACTATACGTTGCACAATACAAATGCAAAAACATGTTCTTCCTAAAAAGGTGTTCTCCTCGAACAAGTTTTATGGGTAAACATCCAGGCGCAATATATTACTTCTACGTTCGTAGAGATGTAATTCATTCGGACCAAAATATTAAAACCACTTATGTCTTAATTAAGAAGCTTAACCAAAATTTATTCTCTAAAATCGAATAGCTTGGTTAATCGTGCACTCCAAATCCGAACTCTCTGCAGATGATCCAGCAATTCCTAGTTCAGACAAAACGCTTTGATCCATGATCGGTGAGAATCAGCACATTCCCTCCCCTCAACTCTAATACAGGTATCTGCTACCAATGCACGCCGCAAATGCAGCACCTTAGAAATACTTAAAATTCCAATAGGAAAACTTAACCAACTTACAGTACTTCACCTTTTAACCTTACACTTGCAATCTCACTTAGTATTGCAAGGTTCTCACCTTACAATACTTCTTCACTGAAAAGACTTTCATGCATTATTATTATTATTAATCTATTCAACATCAAATTTACTTCAGTTTCTGTAGATTAATTTTTGCCAGAGATATTGCTTCAAAATTTGACAGACTGGAAGGAAAATGCTGAAACGTTGATAGCAACAGTCAGTCATTTACTGTAAGGTCCAATCACATTGTGTTTACGCGAAACTGTAGGTCGAAAGGGACAATTCTCAGAACCCGCACATTTCCAGGAAACCCACGTAGCTAGATTACCATTTTCCCTTGCTACAAAGACTTGAACGCCAAATAGTAATCGATTATCGCTCAGACGTGATCCTTCAGAAGTACAACTTTCGTCTGATTGGTTGACTCTACTCGGGACAGAGCTCTAGCCGAGACATTTTCGGTGAGGTTTGAAAAAATCCCGCGTAGACGCAACATCGTTTCCGTAGCTAGGCGGGACTTCGCTTCCAGCGAGGCTCTTTTTTCTAAGAATCCTCCCGTTTAAACAAATGCTACCAGAAATCTCGTTTCTCAGAAAAGTCCCGTCTAGCAGGGACTGTTGCCAGATGTGATAGCAGTTTATAACAGTCAATCAAAACATAATTTCATACTCTGAGCTGGTAAAAAGAAACAATAAGACTTTTTTTTTGGGGGGGGGGACTTACTGTTAGTTCACTGCATGTCTCAGCTAGTCCAGAAATAACTTCATTTTACATTAGTTGAAAAGGATGCCAATAGTATTTCGTTTACTGTAATAGTCTGTAGCAATATAATTTCATTTTAAACAATAAAATCAAATGATCTGAGAATAACATAAGTTCATCAACGAAGAAATACCCAAACATCTTACTGCAGAAAGAATAAAAAATCTTATCAGAAACTAATTGTTTCATATTTGGTAAAAATTCTCTGGGATTATTTTGTTGTTATTTTATTGGCGGGAAAAGAGTTGGACTTGCTATCATTCTTGCTGTTCGATGGTAGGGGAAAAAAAAAGTTAGTGCAGTTCGTACATATGAAGAAAATATATAAAAAGAAAGAAAATAAATATAAAGAAATATTAGATATATTTTTGCTTTATTTTAGTTTGCGTGTGTCTGGACATCACATTCGCAAATAAGACAATGTTGCTACATTAATCAATCAGTATAAACGGGCTCCCTATAATTTAAACATATTGTTGCGTTTCTGTACAGGTTCGTGGATTTGGAGTGACTGACGACAGCACTTGATGAAGAATGAAAACACAGTTTATTAGGCAGAATTATTCAGGTCAGCTCCAAAAACACGTTTACAGTCATCGAGAAAAAGCACGCTGAAACAATCAGCAACACAGCCTTCAGGCTATAACGATGAAGAAAGCTTCACAATAAAGCACCAGAGTACAAGCTCCCGACTCGGTTCGGTTGTTCTCGAAGCTCTACGTACTCTCGAGTCTCTCCACGCTACAGCTCGCGATGCACCCGACGACCAACTCGATAGACTGGACACTGACTATTAACTGACTGCTAAACCGCGTACAGGATTTATATAGCTTTTTAGGCTGCCTTCGAGAACATTCTGGTCCAAAGCGGTAAGAATTCGTTCTAGAAATTTTTGCGTTCATCTATGGTATATAGCCAATTTTGTCGCCAAATGGGCGATTTCTCGCCAAATATGGCAACCATGCATTCTCTTGTCATTTTCTGGAAACCCTAAACCCGCCTTGTGGGAAAGCTATCTTACCGAAGCTGGACATTTCGTAACAATATCAACAATTCATATCATTTGTTTGTTGACTGTGAGGGCAACTTAGCTGGTGTCTTACAAAAATCGGCGCCCCAGCAGTACTTTTTACTATATCATCACATTATTTTACGAAATTCTATAATTAGCAGTACATACTGAGAATCAATATTTCAGAAACCAAAAGACTGCAGGCACTTTTTCAAACTAACCCCCTGCAACATTAAACTCGAACATATCAGGCAAATACGATCAGCTAACAAAAGTTCCTTCATCAACTTGGTATGCGACATGCACAAACGCACTGTTTCACATAATCATATAATTATAACAGCGTTTTAAAAAGAAACAAAAAGCATTATCATTTGGAAAACGCTTGCTGTAATTTCAATACAAACGTATTCTTTCTTCTCAGTGACATAATATTTATAGCAACTCTACTTCAGCGCGAAGAAGAGCAACGTAACAACATTATTGGTCACTGGAATGTTATACAAAATAACTTTTATTTAATATTTAAAGTGATCCCACCACAGTGCGGTCAAAATTACCCACCAAATAAAGCACGAAGAGAAACAACAACCTTGACGGTTTACATAATAAAGTAATCCCACAAAGAGGTCTAAATTACCCACCAAATAAATAGTCCAAAAGAAGTTTACGATATAATAAAGACATATTTCAGACCCACAATTCCAGAATGAGGGGAGGGAAGGCTGGAGAAGGAAAAGGAACACCTGATCGTTACAGACTTTTCCGCGTCAGAAGACAGATTCGCTACGCAGCCCACAGCTGCCCCATCTGCTTCTCCTATCAGGATACACTTTACGATATGTCGTCTTAACTTGCCATGTAAAATTTGCTACTGTTCAACAAAAGACAGGCTACGTTTTTCTACCCCGGCGTATTGTATGCGATAAGCACAAACCCACCGTTTCGAACAAAAACGTCATTCCACACAATACAGCTATCCAAGTATGAAAGAGGTCTTCAGCGGGGCGATGCGAAAAATGATCCGTCCAGGATTTCGTGCGGTGGGCACAGTGGAAAGATCTAGTAAAAATGAGGGAAGTTATATTAAAAAAAAATTGGCATTCAGACGGAAAATTGCTTATGCGTCAGATGTTTGGCAAGAGGTTTCTCTTTCTAAAATATTTTGTTTTGATCTGCACCCCGGATTTCTATTGTATTGTTTCATTAAATCAATCGAATACGATATTTGTACACTGTACTAAGCTTATAATTCTGATTTTACTTACGAATTATCTTGGTGAGAAAAGAAATAATTAAAAATGATCCAAAATGTGTACCTATATGCATACTGACTTTCATCACATTTATCTCCAGAGGACATGTCTACCTTAGGTACAATACCCAAGTAACTCAAAATCCGTTACTTTGGTTATTAATTTTCATCTACATTTTTCTCTTATGATACGTACGCTTCAAACGCAAAGCAATGTACAGTAAGACCCCGCTTAACGCTGTTTCGTTTAGCGCTGTTTCGGTTTAGCGCTCTTTTATTTCAACCCGGGAATTCCACGAAATCGCTCGCAGCATACGGGGATTCCCCGAAATATTATGCAGCGATAGGTTTCAAATACATATCCGAAAGAGTGTACTTGTATTTCTTGTTTGGTGCGGTATTGTACAGACATATTTTGAACGGGTAAATGTGGAAGATGTCGAAGAAATAATTCAAGAAGCAGCGGCTAGTCTTTCTAATGATGAGCTCAAGGAATTAACTGAACAAGAAGAAAACAAAAATGTTGACAGCAGTGATTCAGAAAAAGAGCAAAAAGAACTTTCGATGGCGTTTGTAAAAAGGAGTTTGTCTACCATAACTGAAATAATGGATCAATTCATTGAAAATGATCCGAATTTTGACAGGAGCTCAAAAGTAAGGCGTGGTGTTAGAGATGCTCTATCCGTTTATGAAGAACTTTTAAGAGAACAACGCAAAAGAAAAAGGCAAACAACATTAGATGCTTTTGTCACAAAAAGGCAGAACACTGAAAACGCGGAAGGCTAACTAAATATGACTGACTTAGAATTTTATTTGTTTTTTTTTTAAGAATATTCATTTTGTTATTTATATTTTGTTTTTATTTTTGCAAGAAATAATAATGTGGTATTAATTTGGGCTTTAAGAAATAAATGTTTGGTTTTATTTTTATTAAAAAAACATACTTTTTAAATTTAATACCTAACCAATTTCTTAGCCATCTTCCCCTAACCCCAATATTTACATGTAAAGATAGCCTCGTTTAGCGCTGTTTCGCATTACGCTCTACTTTGATGAAACGTATCCCCCGCGTTAAGCGGGGTCTTACTGTATACATATTTATATCTAGAGTACATAATAGCGTTAGTGAATCTGTTGCAATGTTAGACTGACAGAACTCGCTTCATCTGATGACAGAACCCAATTACTTAAAAAAATTTAATTTAATTTGAGATCGCGCAAACTTCATATAAGAAAAGTTGATTCAAAGGGAAAAAAAAGTGCTACCTTATACACTCTTAACTGGGAATATTTTGCTTATAATCGATGTAAATTTTTGAGTTTTAAATACAAGTATGCATATTTACAGTAACAACAAAAGATGTACGAAAAAATAACTACATACGAATTCAGTTTTCTACTAAGCGTGAAAGAGCTGTATTGCTAAACTACGTCAAAGCACAAGATGGATGTCTGTCTTAGAAGAGGACAGGATTTAATATATCGTATTCAAATCAGATGTGTTTGTTCTCCATGTACTTTAATGCCATCCTTTTTCAAATTGCAAGCATACTATATTCCAAGGTTTGCTTTTATGTGACGTCACTGACTCCAAGTTTGCTAGAAAGTATCTGCACAACCCGTCGCTTATTAAACTTACTAATTAATAAACTTAATCTTTTATTAGATTTAGAGTTCCAAGAACTAAAATAAATACATGCTAATCAACAGAAAACCGCCTTTATTAAAACTTATCTCCGCCGCTTATAGAACTTAAGAGTGGCAAAAGACTGATTCTTCAGTACCACAATAACTGACTTAATACCTATTAAAGCCCAGCAGCGGCCGAGCGGTAAAAGCCGCTGAACACTGGTAGTTCGGTCAGCGCTTCCGAGCAGCGAGAATGAGCTTGCTGCATGGGCATTTTCATGGTTAAAGACCTCCACTGGGTATCCCTCCCTTTCCGCGCAGTGCCTAAGGGCGGAGGAGCACGTAATAAGTAAAAAATGCATATTAAAGCTTTTTGCAATTCACTCATAGTGTTTATTTTCGTAGTAGTGGCTCTTTCCGTAGATACCGCTTCAAACATTCACCCTTTAGACCAGGGTATTAAAAAAGCTTTCAAAAATAATTCCAAAAAAGACGCTCAGAAAAAGTGATGAATATGATTGAATATCGTGAAAATATTTCGAAGAAGATTAGTAAGTCGGTGTCTTAGATTAGTAAGTCGGCCACAGGTGTGGTGTGGTGTTTTTTAATTATGGCAAAGCACACTAGGGCTATCTAAGGGGAGGGATGCCTTTCGTGGAGGACTTTCTAAGGGAAACTGGCTCGTATACACGTTACACATGGGGAAAACCACGAAAACGCCCATGCAGCCAGCCCGTTCGCGGGATTCGAACCTCGGACCGAACTACCAGTGTTCAGCGACTTTACCGCTCGGCCGCTGGTGGGCAAGTCGGCCACAGGCTATGCATATTATAGTCAGTGCAAGGGGTTAATATCTTAAACACTATTTAAAATTTGCTTTCGAAAATGCGTATTTTACGTAGAAAAAGCCTCTGAGGAATTGCAAACTACAGTTAATGTTTCAGGCATCAGATGAGGTAAATTATAAAGATTAATTTTTAGAGAATGTGGCAACAGACAAAAACTATTGTTGAACAATATGAAGCAAACAAGAAATACAATACTTGTTGTAAGAGATGGAATTTAGAAAGAACGTAATTATAAAAATATTTCGCAAAAAATTAAAACATGATTTTCAAAACTGCGTAAATGGTTTAATTTTAGCATTAATTTTAAACTATTATTTTAGGATTAATTTTTGAATTAGTTGTTAGCTATTATTTTACTTGAAAAATTTAAAACTGGTATAACGATTTGCAATTTACAAATCGCCGCATATTAAACTCAGCCGCTTAATAATCTCATATGTTAGAAACGGAAATGATTTTGTTAAGCGGCAGGAACTGCCAACACCTTCTAGATCTTTCGAGACGGGTTTAGTACTGCACGCCCTTTGTGATCCCCCCCCCCTCAATTTCTGTTAAGTAAGTGACGTCAGCGCTGGGAAGAGCCTAATCTTGTTCGGCCATTGACCTTGGCTTTATGTATTCTATCTCACAACCAAAAAAAAAAAAAAAAAAAAAGAGAGAATTTTACTTTTGTGTTTTCTCTTAATAATGTAAACACTGAAAGTTCTTTTCGTTTATAAACATTCATTGGAGCAAGAAGAGGTATGCAAGTAAGGAGGAGTCACTGAAGGTTCTAGTACTCATACAAAACAGTTTTAAACTACGATTTACCTTGATTTTTATATTTACTTCTTAAAAGACGAAAATCTCAAAATAAATAAATAAAAATAAATTTAGATTTTCAGATTTTATATCATGCCCAAAAAGGTTTTTTTTAACGTTTTGTGTGCTACCTTCATTTATTAAATCTCATCTTCTTCGCACTCAAAACACATAAAATTCAATTCAACAGCAATATGACAAAATATTTAAAAACAACATATCTTTAGAATTGCCGATACACAGTCTCGCGCGCTGGAAATCCCCCCCGCATAGTGTTGCCACTGCTCGCTTTGAAATCGTCGAATTTGTTAATTAAAAACTGTTAAAACTGGTTAAAGTTTTAGAAAATTTGAAATAGACAATAAAACAAATTCGAAATTCATAATTCGAGCTTTCAAAAGCGCATTTTCGGTTGGAGGACAACGTTATTCATAATTTGATGGCTCTAGGTACCGCTGTTTCTTCACAATGCGAGAAACAATCATGCAGATTCTTCGTTATTTAGTTTCTTTACATAAAGCATACAATAATATTTGGTGGCAACAGTTTGAAAAGTGAATTGACGCAAAATACCGTTTTGAAATTAATAGCTGTTCTGGGCTAACGTCTTTTGGGCTAAAAGGGTACTTGGACAAATAGCGTCACCCCATTATATACATATTTTAATGCAAATGTTAGATGTTTTACTTTATACTAAAAGTTTTATAAGATTATATTAATACTGATGTTAAGACTTTCTTCCTGAACAAAAATTTCATCACGATATTTTAACACTGATATAATTGCTTCATAATAAAACACAGTTATAAAATTATTTTATAATTAATCTGAACCTTTTGTTTCATAAATAATAAAATACATGATATTGATATTTATTTTATTTGAAATGTCTTCTTTCATTTTCGCCTCTGTTAACCCTAGAAGAAAAATGCCTCTATAGAAGACTTTTTAGAAAATCTGCATCCAAGAATAACTTTGTTATCTGCCCATCTTCATAAATCATAAGACATAAAAGAGTCCGATGGCATCCTGGACTAATCATGGAAATAAAGAGTCCCGATAATATCACCATCCACACATATGCCTAGACTTTTGCACTGGTATAACAAAGCAATAATTAGCCTCAAATAGCTATATTCAGTCTTATATACTTAGTATTAATATTTATAAAAATATAATTTGTATATATCTTCTCAAAGAGTCTTCCATGAGAACGTCTTAGTCCTTATGTGCTTTCTCTTATTCAATCAAAATAAACAAACTGGAAATCGTATGGTGTACCTGTAGAGCTTTGACAAATTCAACTGTATGTGCATATGCAATGTCCATGCTTTTGTGGCAATATCAAAGCAATTACTAATCAAACACAGCTGTATTGTCTTTTATACCAATATTTACAGAAATACCATTTTAAAATACGAGTATGTGCTCTTAACATTACAATCTTCGGAAGACCTAATTTTAGTCTCCTAGCCAACACTGTTGTGTTGATAAATTTGTAGTGGAATAAAAATGTGCTGACGATAGAAGGATTAAAACAGGACTATTGAGGGTAGCAGGTTCTGATACCTTTAAACTGGGGGCAGTCTACATTGAAAAACACCGCAAACGAAGGATATACCTCATGTATTGTTATTATGGTATTACGGCAGACAAGCAACCGATAGCGGGGAATACCTCCATTCAACCTCGACCCCAGTGAATATACCACAAAGGTTCAAAAATAACAAATCAGAGATCCAGGTGAGTGAAGGGCCCTTTTCTTCCCCTCATCGAACAACAGCTGCTGTTGCCAGATGAAAAGGAATTTTGCAGAAAGAGAGGCGACAAGGGGGGGGGGAACCTTCCTTCGCATTCTTCTCGGATTAGAGATTGGGAGGTTTAAAACTAGAATTTGGATTAAGGAGCAGGGATTAGAGGACTGTATGAGAAGATGTATGTTTGAAAAATTGTTTACGTTCGTCTCTTCCATCTTTCGGTGAAAGAAAACTAAAAATGGCAAATCCGAAGTTCCCATGGTAGCCCTCTAGAGAAAATACTGAAAACAGCACATGAGTAAACATATCATGAGTAAACAACAGAACAAAATCTGCCCACATTACATTCCAAATAACAACATTTCGATAGTGCTTCCAGCATAGCAATACATCCAACAAGAATTTATAACGAAAAGAAGAATGGGCATAAATAAAATAGTTACATAAATACATCAATTGAACGAGAAATTTCGATGAAAACCATGTCTTTTAGTCTCTAATTGAGATGGGCCGTTTTATGTTTTCATTAGATATATACAATGAATCTATACCAAAGCTTGGGATCTGAATTCTTTCAATACGAGGTAAAGCTGCCAAAAGGTAACAAGTGGCAGTATTTATTAACTCCAAATAGCTTTCTTTAAAATATCATCTGCTTATGGAAGGATTTATAATAGAATACTCCATTGGATTTCTTATTGTTGTAAATATAAGTATAGGCTTTTGTATTTTACTCTCGTTAACAGATAGCAGTAGTGTTTTATTTATATGTTTAAACTGTGCCAGTATGTTTTGTTTATGTGTGATTGAGCTGCTTTTGATGTTAGAGAATAAATGTTGCATTGAAAACGCTCTCTGTTTATTATTACTTCTGGCCCAGTCTGATTTTACAAATTATTATACATTTTCTTACACATGTAGGCGGTATCTGCTATCACGATTCGATAACTGAACAGCGATTCGAAACACAATTTCTTTGCACTATCAAGCTACTGTCAAGCAGTTCATTCCAAAGAATTTTTTGCAAAAATACTTATACATAATTTTAGCAAAAATTCTCTTCACTTACCCGCGTCATTTTACGGGGCGTTCGGTCAAAAATTAGAGACCATTTTAAAGGTATTTATAGAAAATAATTCGACAGTGAAAGGGTTAAAAAGTACGTCTTTCGTTACATCTGTTTCTGCTAAAATTCTGCAATGTACAATGTACAGGGTATCCCACAAAGGACTCATTTTTTTAAATTAAATAACTTGAAAACAAAGATCGATAGTAGAAAGAAACAAAAGGTATGTTTATTGGGACAGCTGTAAAAATCTGATACAAAAGTTTCGAAACCTTCTTTTAAGGGCTACTGTTTTGAAAGAGTATGAAAAAAAAAGTTACGAGAAAAATGAAAGAGAGTTGAAAAATTGGTTTCACGAAAGCATCAATAAGCTATGAATGAGCTAAAAGATGGACAGCATTAGGAGAAATGATGCATATGGAAGACTAAACAACGATACCACTGTTTCTCAAAAATCTCTATAAAACTTTTGACAATCAATCAAATGGAAGTTTATAGATGAATTAAAGGTCAACATTAGATACTGAATAACAACATTTTTAGAAAATGTCCCTCCAAAATAAGCTTCCATCTGGGGAATTCCATAAAAATGAAAGCCTAAAATGGGGCCCTATGAATAATAAAATTAAATACAAGACTTAAAATAGAAAAGGGGAGACAAATTTTACTTGCTTGCAGATTTACAGTTTTACGAACTGTAATCATCTGACAAGGAAACGAAGAACGATTATTTTCATGTTTAACTTTGAGTTCCATAAGTTATTTGAATACAGATGATCCGCTCACCGCTGGGATTCTTTGAGCAATTCCGCGCCCCCCCCCCCGAAATTCCTCAAAGATAATGTGCACCGCCCACGCCGCTGATCACTAAAACTTCGGCAGTTAATTTTTGCAACACTGTACCCACGATTGTTGCGTAGTTAGAAAATACGTGACACGAATATAAACAGAACCATTATAATATGAAATTGATTATTACATTAATATATGTGAATTATCATAGATATCAGCATAGAATGTCTAACATGATAAACTATGATCTTTTGCCTATTATTAAGTATGATATATCTGTTTTGGAAGCACATTTCTGTATTTTTTAATATTAAATTTTAAGCAAATTATTTTTAAATGATAGTATAATAATTGCCATAATAGTTTTTTTTTTTTTTTTTTTTTCAGGAAAAAATATACATAATAATTTGCATTTTAAAAACGGAAGCAGGAACATAAGCTTATTTAGCCAAAACAATAAATTATAACAGATACCATAATTAGTATTACAAAGCTAATTTTCAGGCAATTTTTGCATAATATAAGATTTACTAAGCTATAAAAAAATAAACTTAATATGACCAATGGGATGTAAACTGGTCGTCCCCCTTTCCCCCGCGAAACGTTGAAGAGTTCATTCTACTATTTTCAGCAATCCAAGGTAAAATCGATCCACTTTACGTTGGATACCGAAATATTAATAAACCAGACTGCATGAGTATAAAGTAGTTGTAAGTTATGTACTAACACAAACTAATTAATAAATGTTTAATAGTTTCTTGCTGATTAGATTTTGCGCAAAGCCTACGTCTTCTTCTAGGCCCCTCAAGCGAATATCTTAAGCTTCCTTTACATGGTGGTTTAAAAATCATATGTGGTCTAACCCAAGCTTCGTTGCTAGGTTACCAGACATTGCTATGTCAGAAAGACTGGTTTAAGGATTTTGTTTAAATGTTCTAACTTTTCAACTTTATGCCACTTGGTATAACAGCCGACCGATCATAAAGAAGCAAACATCGATGGTTTCGCCGATTCAGCTAGACATTTAAATATGCGCAACTTCCCCTTTTCTGATTGGCTATTACTTAAACCCTGCTAAACAAGTCTGAATGGTCTTACTGACTTTTACGCCTTAAACGATAAAGCTTTATGACAACAAAACCATCGTCTGAATGAAGCTTTATTAAAGCTTTATTATTATTATTTTTATTTTAAGCAAACTCTTAGGCACTTCAATCAGAACTATGGAACAAAGAGGGTACATGTGAGTAAAAATTAACAATAGTAACGTAAATATGAAAATTAATAAGACACTGCGAAGCTGCCATGTTTAAGAATTCTAGACTACAGAAGGAATAATTTTAAGCCTTCATCATAACACGCATACAAGAGATCTACTTAGAAAACTTTGTGAGATTGACAGCTGTTCCTAAGCTTTTCATCGTTGTTTTAGTTATTACTGAAATAAAACCAAAGAAAAGCTATTTATATTTGCAATTAGTCTTTGCCTGACATGCAACACTTAAGTCTATCTTTAAAAAGTACTAACGGTTTTACGTTCATTTCTTCTTCGTTCGAGCTGTATCTTAATATTCAGTCTGGCATTTTTCGATGTTAGGTTTAAAATCATAGTTTAGATTGGTATTGGGATTAAAAAAATTCATTGTTTTGTTCAATTAAAAGCAGAATGAAAGAATATGTTTATCCGTCCTTCGATAGTAATACCATCTATGCGAAAATGGTATATACGTACTATTAATGTACCAACTTCACTCTGGAAAGGAACTCATATTTTTATCATTAGCTGACATTTAAAGATAAGTAAATAAATAAAAATAAAAAAAAATAATTAATAAATACTCCACGAAATTAAGTTACATTTTCTTTTTAAAGAAAACCCAATTCTAAATCGGATTATGATTAAGGTTTTTTAAACCAGCTCTAGGACGAAACGCCCGCCACAAGCAACGAAGTCATTTGTCAAGGGGACCAAAAACAAATGGGGAGGAGAAAAGGGGGGCCAGAAACTAGGATTAGCATTAGCGGCTGTTTTCTTGGAGGAACAATGGAATGGCATTCGCCCAAAAATGTTCTTTATGGCAGGCAGCAATACGTGTTTTCTGCCAGGCCTCCCTATGAACTGAACAGAAGAATTTTTTATGGAATTCAAAAGCGAAAGAGTTTTAACAAAAGATTTTTTTCTTTAAGTAAAATGCAGATATAATCGCGTTTCTTAAACACTTTCTCTGAAAAGCTTGATGGAAACTGGCTAAAAGTGCATGAATTTTCTCTGCTGAAAGTACTTATCCCCTGTTAGCTAGTGTAATATATACTAACTGATTATCAACTACTGAGTGAATATAATAAACCTAGTCAAATTAGCTATTTATCAATATGAATATGGAAAATATTCATCTTGAAATCATTCGTTATGAAAAATAATGAAATCATTCGTTTGGTTTTAAAATTAGTTTTTAAATATATATTTCTTGCGATTTTGAAAATCCCCAACTGTTCTTTATATGTTGTTAAATATAAAAACATATTCTGAAAATTCCTAATTAACTAAGGATCTTCTCTTACATATACTAGCCCAAATGGCGTTAGCCCACAAGGGTTATTAATTTCGTTTCGGCATTTTGAGCCGTTTCGCTATAAACGGCATTTGACTTTTCAAATCGTTGCCACCTGTATTATATTTAAAGAAATTAAATAATGAAGAATCTGCATAAATATACGTATCTTTCTCAGCCTGTGATAAAGCGACTGAACCTAGAACCGTCAAATTTTGAATAGCGTAATCGTGAACCCAAATATGGGCATATGGAAGCCCAAATTTGGAATTTTATTATCTATTTCATATTTTGCAAAGCATTTATGAGTTTTTGATTAAGAAACTCAACGATTTCAAAGCCAGCAATGGCAACACTGTACGGGGAGGGGGGGGGGACATTTTTATCTTCAGCGCGTGAGGCTGCGTATCGGAAATTCCAAAGATATGCTCTTTTTAAATTATTTTGCAATATTGCTGTTGAATTGAATTTTATGGTTTAAGTGCGAAGAACGTGATATTTCATAAATAAAGGTAACACAAAAGGTTTTAAAAAAAAAAAAACTTTAGGCGTAATATAAGATGTGAAAGATTTCAGATTGTTTTTTAAATTATTTATTTTTTTTTTATTTACTATTAAGGGAGGGACAAGCACTTCCATTATTAAAAACATGTATTTGTCTTGCAGAGGAAAAGCAATCCCGACGATATCGATTATTTGTTGGGTGACTAGAAAATCTTAATGAATGGCAGCAAAACCTCTGATCTGCATCATCCGAAAGAAATGTTGCGATACATTTGCTATCATACTGATCCTGATACTATTTAATCTGTGTATAACTCTAGAGTGGCAACATGGCTGCATCTCTGCATTGTAAACAAAGGGGAATATTTTGAAAAAATCCTACATAATTTTCTAATTAGACTACGTTATTTTTATTAAGGCGACTCGAAGGCTATATGCCTTCTTGGAGGGCGCTTTCCCCCCCCCCCAAGGGAACAGGTTTGTTTCCATGTTACACATGGGGGAAATCACAAAAACTCCCATGTTGCCAGCCCGTTCGCCGGGATTCGAGCCCCGATCAAACTACCAGCGTTCAGGAACTTTCGCACGGACGGTGGTGTGGGCTAGGTCATTCTGTACTTTTGCTGATTACTGTACTTCATTCCGCAACTTCCTTTCAGAAGATACATTTTCAGGGATACATCAACACCGTTAACTGAGAGATTACACAGTTCAGTTTGGCAGCAATCCATAAAAAATTCAGCATATGGATTATCGGATTTGTTACCTACGTTACTTCTTTTTTTTAACTTAACAGGAACTATCATACATCTACCCCCCTCCTCCAAAAAAGTTTCCAATTCATTAATTCTTCTTTTGCCTCATCATGACGTTGATGATTTTTTTTCCATACGGCGTTCAGGTCAAATTACCACATTAGTCAGAAAATAAGATAAGATAGCATCTTTTTACTTAAAACACACATCTAAAAACGGCTGCCTTGTATCTGCAGCCTAGGGTAAAAAAATATATTAAAAATATACAAAGCGCTTATTCCTTAAAATTAATATTAAAAGAAAATATGCTTAATTTCAATTCAAGGTGTAATACAAATATAACTTATCTTCCTGTTAGAACAACTTCAAACTGTCAAGATCCATATGCAGAGAAGGCTTATCTGCAAACCCCTTTCTTTTTCTAGGGGAAAGGGATACCTTGAAAGATGTGGCTTGTCTACATGAGGAGGGTCGCTTCATATTTCCGGCTAATACGAAGTGTATAAAATGTTTGAATCGATATACAGTGAAACCTCTCCAAACGCCCCTCTCCCTAACGGCGCACCCGCGGCCGAGCAGTAAAATCGCTGAACACTGGTAGTTCGGTCCCAGTCTCATGAACGGACTGGCTGCAGGGCGTTTTCGTGGTTTTCTCCATGTGTAGTATGTATACGGGCCAATGTCTCTTAGCAAAGTCCTACACGAAGGCATCCCTCTTCAAGTGCTTTGTCATAATCAAATAAACCAAATCTCTCTCTTAGATCACCACTTTTGAAAATTCACACTACTTCAAACAGCATAAACTTCGGTACTAAACCTTTCTAAAATGACCACTTACGCAGAAGTCCAAATCACTTGGAACCAAAGGTGGTCTTTTTCGAGAGGGCTCACTCTATATACAATATTTTCAAACGAAAATGTATACTTGTTAGAGGTTCATTACAGATCTTGCATTTGTTCGCTACAATCTAATATATTGCAATCCAAAATTACAATACCAAAAAGTGCTTGTCCGATTACTATTTTAAACATATTTTTCGGGACCCAACTAAAAATGGTTAAATCACGTTTTTGTTGAACTGGCAATACAGCTACTCCCGAAATAATTTTTAAATCAACACATCTGGAGATATTTCTCCATTACCCTATTCCTGAAGCACTTTACGTGGCATCCATATGCGTTTAAGAAGAAAATGGAATGCCACAGAGTCATGTTTAAAACAGCGATCTCCATCCTGAAGTCTTATTACGCCATTACCATGTCTGGTCTTAAATAAACAAACTAACTAAAACACGAGAGAAAGGTTCTCAAAATCTAAAAAAATTATCTAACAGGGCAATCGCCCGCGTTTAAAATTACACATAACTCGTGATTCCGCCGTCGCTGTGTGCGCTACGTGATCTCGTCTTCATCGGGGTCTTTTGTTTTATCGACATAACCCATCGCAAGGATGGGTTGGAATGCTTGCTTTTACCCGGGCAGAGACACGCGCTGGCATCGGTGTAATTGCGCCGTAATAAGACCGCCGTGAGAACCGACAAGCCCATCCGGTGAAGGATACACGTTGTCTAACTTTATGGCATCAAAGGAAAAAAAAAATTTAACGTGTGTACACAATGTTAATGGTTTTCGATACCGCAACGTAGGTGAACTTAGTTAGTTATCTGAATGGCGTAAAAATTATTTAAAAAAAAAAAAAAAAAAAAAAGAACTTTCAGATTTTAAATTACGCCCAAAGGGACTTTTTTTTAATGTTTTGCTTGTTACCTTTATTTGTTGAATATCCTGTTCTTCGCACTTGAACTATGAAATTCATTTCAACATTAATATCGCAAAATAATTTAAAAAGAGCATGTCTTTAGAATTTCCGATACATAGTCTGGCGTGCTGGAGATAAAAATGTTTTCCCTCCCCGTACAAGTGTTGCCACTGCTCGCTTTGAAATCGTTGAGTTTCTTAATTTAAAATTCGTTAACGTTTTACAAAATATGATATAGATAATAAAACAAATTCCAAATTTGGGCAATATAATACAGGGTGATAATATTTGGTGGCAACAATTTGAAATGTGACACGCCACAAAATACCAAAACAAAATTAATAGCCCTTCTGGGCAAACGCCCTTTAAGCTTTAAAATAAATAAATAAAACTGAGAGCTTTCAGATTTTATATTACGTCCAAAGAGTCCCCCCCCTTTTTTTTCATGTTTCGTGTGTTACTTTTACTTACTAAATATCATGTTCTTTGGATTTGAACTATAAAATTCAATTCAACAGCAACATCACAAAATATTTAGCTTTTCGGATATCCAGTCTATTATATTAAATTAGTTCACAATATTTTATCCAGAAAACTGGACAATGGGATTGACCACATATTGCAGCAAAGTCCAGCCTGAAAAGGTTTACCCATTTTCCATGATTCAACAAGATCGCAAGTTCGATATAGATTATTGCTCCGCAACCTTTTCTCACCTGCGACGCACAAAAAATCTTTCTGGAATTTCGTGGCACACCAAAAGCTAATGTATATATGTATTGATTTATACACAAAATTTACAATAAATTTTTGTTTTTAATTTGAAAAATATACAATTATAAAACCATAACATATTTATTTATATGCAATCATAATAATTATCAATGTGATACCTGCGCTTGCTTCAATGAACACAAAAGTTTTATATTCGGCTCAATATCTGACAACGCAACACGAAGTTCTTGGTCAAGATCTTTTAAGCATGACCGCTTATCATTTTTAATTAATAATAGAGTTGAAAAACTTTTAAAATAGACATTATTAAGGAAAAAAATTGTCATTGTGTATTAAATACATGATAAAAAATTGCAAAATGTCAAATACATGTATTTGATTGCGGCACATCTATATCCTACTCATGGCACACCGGTTGAGGAGCACTGATATAGATGCACTCAAAAAGCAGCTTATGTTAAGAAGTGAATTTCAGAACTTATAAGTACAGTAAGACCCCACTTAACGCTGTTTCGTTTAGCACTGTTTCGGTTTAGCGCTCTTTTATTTCAACCCGGGGATTCCACGAAATCGCTTGCAGCATACGGGGATTCCCCGAAATATTATGCAGCGATAGGTTTCAAATACATATCCGAACGAGTGTACTTGTATTTCTTGTTTGGTGCGGTATTGTACAGACATATTTTGAAGGGGTAAATGTGGAAGATGTCGAAGAAATAATTCAAGAAGCAGCGGCTAGTCTTTCTAATGATGAGCTCAAGGAATTAACTGAACAAGAAGAAAACAAAAATGTTGACAGCAGTGATTCAGAAGAAGAGCAAAAAGAACTTTCGATGGCGTTTGTAAAAAGGAGTTTGTCTACCATAACTGAAATAATGGATCAATTCATTGAAAATGATCCGAATTTTGACAGGAGCTCAAAAGTAAGGCGTGGTGTTAGAGATGCTCTATCCGTTTATGAAGAACTTTTAAGAGAACGCAAAAGAAAAAGGCAAACAACATTAGATGCTTTTGTCACAAAAAGGCAGAACACTGAAAACGCGGAAGGCTAACTAAATATGACTGACTGAGAATTTTATTTATTTATTTATTTATTTTTTTTAAGAATATTCGTTTTGTTATTTATATTTTGTTTTTATTTTTGCAAGAAATAATAATGTGGTATTAATTTGGGCTTTAAGAAATAAATGTTTGGTTTTATTTTTATTAAAAAAACATACTTTTTAAATTTAATACCTAACCAATTTCCTAGCCATCTTCCCCTAACCCCAATATTTACATGTAAAGATAGCCTCGTTTAGCGCTGTTTCGCATTACGCTCTACTTTGATGGAACGTATCCCCCGCGTTAAGCGGGGTCTTACTGTACTCTTAAACTTTTAGAAACCTTTAAGTACCTTTAGAAAAGGAGTTTAGTGGGTTACAATAGGATCCAGATCGTATATCGAAAAGTTTACCTTTTTATTACTAAAATTAAAACGGATACAAGAAATGTTGCGAATACCAAAAGAAAGCTCCCATTTTAAAAAGTAACAAAACCTCATAAAAACTTAAATTCCGTTAAATTCAAAGTTGTTTCGCACGATTTTCTGTTTCAAAAAAAAAAAAAATACCTCCCGGATGCTGAAAGAAGCTGCAGATACCAACTGATGAACTTGTGTTCCACCATTTCTAACCCCCCCCCCCAACTGTCTCGCTGTTACACTTGCTAGGGAAAAGGTCGTCACCGCTTTGTATCTAGGGCAGGGGTCTCGTCGCCAGGTGTTGATGCCTTCAGGGATCGATTAAACAAAAAACCAGCCTTTTCGTATACCGTCAAGGAATGACGTATCGAACAAAAGTATCAAACAATGAAGCTTAAAGACTAAAACTTAACACGCCAAGGCCAAAAATTTCTGTTTAATTTAGATGCTAATTCTGGCAAAACTGCGTTAGAGAAGCTGATGTTCACATTGTTATTAAGTATTTACTAACAACTACCTACTGTTCGGCGTGAATTTTACCTGAAACTCTATCAATTTCGAAGGCGAATAGTTACAGGTTTCGCTTCGTCAGGAGCAAAACAGATTCTGCAAAGAAGGGAGCAACCATGACGGTATTTAAATATCAAACACAATGGGTGCAGCAAAGTTCGCTAGTCAAAGAGATGAATGATTTTTAACCATTCCCTTTTCATGAAGTCTCAACAAATAGAATGTTAAGAACTATTATTTTGTCATTCACTTGTAGTTGAATTACTTATGTATTGGAACTATTTTGACTTTAGAGAATTTTAAATTACTGCACAAAATTAATGACATTATGGTTCCTCATAAGAATAATACCTAAAGTTGACTAAATGATACATACATTATATTTTACAGAATACTGACAACACACTTGTATAAAAAATAACGAAGTTAACAACCGAAAACGCACACTTATTTCGGCACACCAACCACAACACTGGTAGTTCGATTCAGTCTCAAACAGAATGTTAAAAACTATTGTTTTGCAACCCGGCGAACGGACTGGCTGCATGCGAACTTTTGTGATCTTCCCCAAGTGCAATGGAAGTAAGAGCCACTTGCTTTTAAAAAATTCGACGATTATCAGTTATTATCATTATTATTTCACTTAATATGTGCTCCGCCCTTTGGCACTACACAGAAAGGGAGGGATGCCCCGTGGAGATCTTTTAAAAGGAAGCTGGCTCGTATCCACGTCACACATGGAGAACACCACGTCACACCACGAGAACGCCCATGCAGCCAGCCCGTTCGCCGAACCCCGGACAGAACTACCAGTGTTCAGCGGCTTTTACCGCCTAGTGGCTTATCAGTTATTTCAGCTCCCATTTTCTTTTTATCGTTAAAACATTTCCAATGTCATTTTGATAACCCTTACTACTGTTACATTAAATATTCTTTCCCAAACTACATTATCTAAAAAAATCTTAAGCATCCAGTCACCAATTTATATTTTAAGCAACAAAGAGCTTTAAGAAAAGTTAGGTTATTTAATTACGGCAAAGCCTCGAGGGCTATCTGCCTAAGGGGAGGGATGCCTTCGTGGAGGACTTTCTAAGGGTAACTGGATAGTATACACGTTACACATGGAGAAAACCACGAAAACAACCATGCAGCCAGCCCGTTTGCGGGATTCGAACCTCGGACGGAACTACCAGTGTTCAGCGACTTGACCGCTCGGCCGCTGGTGGGCTCCCTTTAAGAAAAGTATCATTTCCGGTTGATCATTTGCAAACAAAATCCAATTTGTTGTTCCAATAAACAAAAAAATCTTTAATACGAAATTTTAGGTTATATTTTATTACGTTTAACTGGCATCTGTAAAAACTAATTTTACGCCAGCAATTTTTGTCAAACGTATATCTTTTCAATGCCATTTATGTTTTTTTAAATGCGCTGATCAATTTGCGCAGGAAACAGTGGATGTTGCTATTCGAAAATTAAGAAATGTTTTCACTGTAAGCATAACCGTAAAAATTCTACTGTTTTTAATTATCACCATCTCGAGAGCATACTTTCAAATAACAATATCTGAAATTTTATTTCGATTGGTTGAAGGGGCAGGCCGCTAAGGGTTTATATATCAGGGAAATTTTTTATGACTACCTTGTATATCCCTGCGATAATTAGGTATCAGTAAACAATGCTCGTCCATTTGCAACAATATGTTATAATTTATACATGCTATGCATATGTTATATGTTGATTGTTGGAAAACTATTATGGGTTCCGAAGTAAAGATCAACTTTACTTGTTGATTAGATATTGGGGATCAGTATCACCCAATATCTAATCAACACTTTATACGAATGCAAAAAGCTTAAAGACGAAAAAGAGATTTTTGGATTTCTTGGAATTTTGACGTGGACGAAAAAATCATAACACGCATATGTATTGACATGATTGTAAAAAATAGTAAAAACGCCTTGTGGAAATCACAATTCGAGAAACCTCGCTACTGAATTTTTTTTGGGACGGAAAACATCAGCTACCTTATCTACAGACTGGCGGAAGGTTAAAAAGAGTACTTGTTTCGCGCCAAATTCCGGTGGCAATCGATAGTTCAGACAATAAATTATCTTGCCTGAATATACGAACTTATATTAGCTTTTTGTTTTTCTCGTTCATTTTGTACAACCACGTGCAATGTCAAAAATGTAAATTCAACCCCCCTTTTTTTTTTGTACAGCGTACATACCTTTTCTAGTAAATTATGAATTTTATGAGTTACTTTGTTGTCGATTTTTAACTTATTCTGAACGAACTTCTTAGTGAAAAAAAAGTCGCCAAGAAAATGTGAGCCGGGATAACCGATAAGTATCAAAAATCTTCCACGAAGGCCCTCTCTCCCTTTTGGCAGACGCCCCTCGCGAGGTATGCCATAATGCTTGTATATTCTACACAATTATTTCAAAGAAAATGGCATTAGCTATAAATTCTTCTTCCAGAAACGCAACTGAAAATGAGTAAGCCAAAAAACACAAACTTCGTTTTTAGGAAACTGGTATCATGCTACATGTTCTTCCTATTCCTCATGAAAAGTGGTCCATAACAGATGTGTAATGTTTTGGAAGTTAACCAAAGTATTTGATGTTTGTTATCTGTAGAAGAAGTCTGAAAGCTGGTGGGTTTAGAACAAATAGAAAGAAAAATTCATTTGTTTATTACAAAATTTATACTGCTATACTAGGGTTTAAAAATTTGAAATAGTGCCAAAATCAACACTGTTATCACTGTAAATCAGCACTTGGTTTATGACTGTAAAAACTCCCAAATCAATGTTCTCAGCAGCTTTTGTTGGCCCTTTCTCGTTGGCAAAACCCCTAAAGCAATTCCGATTACTACATAGAAATTACAACTTCCTATCAAAATACATTACCAAGACCTCGATCAAGAAATATTACCAACATAGACTATACTGAATGACACAATGATGCCACCTTGATTTCGACAGCATAGAGGCAGCGTCCATGACGGCGGTATGACGATGCTTGTTACGAGTCCAAATGTAAGTTTTAAGCCAAGAGTGAAATTAATATTCTTACAAGTAGCCAATGTAGATTTAATATTCCACTACCACCCTAATTTTTCGAAGTTCCATGGACAAGAAATGTACTTCTAGATTCTAAAACGAGCTTATATGAATCATGAAATGTATAGTAACTTCAAATCAGCTTCCATAAAATTAAAAGAAATGGCGAAACTTCTTTTGACTCTCCGAAAAAGTATCACTTCGAAGTAACGTTCGGCTGCATTTCTTCTAAACTTCACCTACCATTCGTCAAAATTATCGTCAGGTGGATGCACGCGTACCACATCGAACAACCATTTGAAGTCATTAAGTGTAGCAGCAAAAAGAAAGAAAGAAAGAAAAGGATATTAAAGTTTCCTGCAAAATAATTTTGTTTCTTTCCTCTACCATTAGATGGCAGTGCTGTTCGTTCCCATTACCGTAAAACTGAGTACCCAGTTTCCTATTAATGACCATTAAAGAACCGGCCTTATATTATCATATTTTCCGTACGCTTAATTCAAGCGTGTAGGGAAGCACTGTTGGCGGGGGGGGGCAAGTATAACGAGGTCCGGAACTTGGAATTTTTACGGCTACTCGAAGATACGCCAGGGGTAATATAATCGGACGCTGTCTGTTCCTTCTTACCTTTTACCTCTAATTTTAAGAACACTGAGAGATAGTTGGGGTGGGGGATGAAAATTAGAGGAGACTTAAATTCTAAAAGAGAGCAGAATTTCCTTTATGAGAAGAGCTAATGTTCCAAATGATTGGCAGCTTTATTAATGACAGCATGAGATCCTTTAAAATTAAGTTTACTGCACACTAGGCTAGAAGTTTTATTCACAATGTGTTCCATCTTCGTAGCCTTTAAGGAGAATTTTTTCCCTCCTTCTTTTCCCCAAACACTAAAATCACGCCATTTTGCAAAAGAAATTTATTCTGGATTAAGCATTTTATACCATTAAAGGAGTTACCAGTATAACATATAAATATATACAATAAAATAAAATGCAATAAAAAGGGAGATCATTTCAATGGTTACCCTTCTCGAATGCCCGAAATTTCAAGTTTAAAAATAAATTAAGACCTTTTGCTGTGTAACCTTTACAAATCATATATAATGTTTTCTTTTGTACAAATTTATGTAGACTGTGAGTGGCAACAGCAGAAACAAAAATAGTTGTAGAATAATGTTTAAAAAAGATCATCTTTAAAAAGTGAATAGTAAATTGTTTTCTTAAAAAGACTATAGTTATGATATTTTATACAAGACTTGCTTTGGTTTTACATTATATTTTCCAACACTGCAATGTAAAATCTGAATAATAATGACAAATATACACAACTTCTAGTTTCTTAAAACACTTCTATGGATATAACGTCTGTTCCTAACAACATAATCATCAGTGAAATATTTTAATAACTTGATTTTAAAATACTGGATTCAAAATGCAGAGGTTACAACTCTGTATATTTTGCTGGGGTCTAAATTGTGTTTTTTTACACAATTCTGCACTATGAATGCATATATTTGCCAGGTTTAATTACTTATGCACAAAATTAGCAATGTATTATTCTTTATATTCATACTGAATATAAATTGAATTTTCAGAATTCCCAGTGTTTCTTAAAGATTGGTTTTCTTCAAATCTATTTTGACATTTAGATATTAATAACTAAGTTAGTATATAATTACAGCAAGCATACACATTTTCCTGCATGAGCATGAATTATGCAAATTTAAGCAAACATTGATTGGAAAAATTAATAAACACAATATATGAAACCGATAAATTAACAGATGTATTCAAATTAAGATTCTGCATAATTGTTTATTATTTTACACTTTCGTCTGGATATCTATCATATGGGGATTTCAGCAATATTTTGAAATTTCAGAAAATCCCAAAATAATAAATACTGCATTGCCAAATGTAGCTGTTTTCTTATTTCTTAAACTGACTACTTACAACATTTCAGAAGCTAACTGCGAAAAACAGATATGCAAAAGGGAAAATATACAAATAAAAAATTAATCTCCTTTTATTGAGATTAATTTTTTATTTGTATAATTTTGTATATTTTCCCTTTCACCATTTTTATTTTTCGATGTTATTCTACTATAAATACCCTCTTTATTTCTATTAGTTCTGATATTATGCTATAACTCTTATACATGGTTAAAATTATTATATTATAGAGGAATTGTTTTGCTTTTATTCCAATTTATTTATTAATTTCGATGCTTTAAGTTTATTCTACTTCAATTAAAAAAAAATTTTATTCGAATTTTTAGCCTATTTATATAAATTCATTTTAGTGCATTATCTTTATCAGTAACTAAAGTAACAGTATAAACTAAGCATATATATATTCACAATTTTTTTTTAACTGGTTTGACTTTTACGACCAAAGTATTTTTCTGTCATAAGCATCTTTCCTTCGCTTTTGTTGCCCTAAATTTTATTTTCTTATCTCTGTTGATACATTTACTGCTGCCTTATGCATGGTTATATCAGTACACTTTTCTTTATCTTCTTTAATTATTTTATAAACAAATCGATATGTTTATTAAATTATAATAATATCTATAGATAGTGATCAGATTTCAAGTACTGCTTTTTTATCCACGACTACTTCACTCAGCAAACTATTTTTACATAATAATGATATGTTTAAGAAGAGTTTAAACTCAATTCACAAATTTTTCATGGCCACAGCTGCATTATCTGTTTGTTCCTGCAGCAAATCAAATGTTATACTCTCTTCGATGTTTACATTGAAAACTTGTTATCAGTCTTCCTGCCAAACAAATAAGTAAAATGCTTAAGAAAACAAGAATTAGCAACAGAAATTGAAATTGCATAAATATGCAATAGTAAAACTCAACAGAAATTGAAATTGTATAAATACGCAGTTGTAAAACCTCGAAGGTCATTTTCGCATTCATAGCTGAAGATTATGTTTGAACTCTGAAACTAAATTACTACACATTTCATTACTTTATACTAATTTCAGAGGTGCCGTTGGTCTTGATTTTCACTTTTTTTTTTTTTTTTTGGTCTGTGTCACTTTCAGATAAAAGAATATTGCCACCAAATGTTATCGCCATATATTTTTTTTAAAAAAATAGTATAGCGAATATAAAAAATAATGTATGGCAAGACAAAAACAGGATGCTGCCACCAAATGTTATCCTGATGCATTATTTTTAAAGCCATAAATACAGCAAATCTAAAAAAAAAAAGTATAACACTTGGCATTCTTTCCGGAATTCTAAAGACATTTTTAAATATTTTGCAATTTTACTGGTGAATTTGATGTGCCATAAGTGTGATGAAGTAATGTTAAATAAATAAATAAATGCAAAAAAATAATAAAAAATAAAAAACTGTAAATCATCTTTTTTACGGTTTAGTTTATTACAGCAAAGCACTGGAGAGGTATCTGCCAGAAGCATGGATGTAGTCTACCCAGACAAAGTCTGTAACGTGATTCATTTTTAGGTCTGTCAAATTAATAGAACTTAAAAATAAATAAATAAACAATAATAAAAAAAAATTGCATCTTGGTGATTCCGTTAGGATGAAAAATGAATTACAACACAGTATTTGTGAAATTACATGGAGTAAATTTTCAAAGCACTCAGATGGTTTGTATGTTTACATTCTGCAGCATCTTATTAATATTTAATAAAGCAAACACTGAAAAATGACCTCTTACTAGATTTATAATGGATACAATTAATAATATATTACTGAATATAATTTTAGTTATAATACATACTTTGTTTTATTTAACACTTTAAGGAGCTGCTAAAATTAAAACATTAACATAGCTATTAATATTTTCTGTATTTAAAATATGCTTCTAGCAGTGAATGTATGTATTACATTCACAGTAATATTCCAGTTCAAAGGAATTCCAACAATCAGCATCATCATTCCAAGGATACAGTGCTAAATCCAACTTTGCAAAGAGCTTAAGTAACTAACTACGGTAAAATAGATACCCGATTCTTCTCTTTTACATTTCAAGTTGCAATCTTTCAAACTGCGATACCACTCTCCATTACACAGATGAAGAATAATGCTTTACAGTTAACATTACGTTACATTACATATACATAATATTATATGGAAACAAACCATGCTCATTACAAACTTAAAACTAGGGAAAATTCCACATTAGATTAACGGCGGTTTTATATAAGTAACTAAGCAGAATATTTTTGCTCGTTAAAGATGGTCGATTTCTAGCAAGTTTCCGTCGTGGGGGGAACCAAAGGCTTAATTTTTTCTTAACTTTAAAAATCATAATATTCTTCTCGCGTTTCGTAAGAATGCACAACTCAGTCAATATAGAACTTCCGATGAACCTATTTCCGCTGATAATTAACCAATGTAAACAAAATACATCCGACTTACCCTTATTTCCTTCGTATCGCGGCTCGCCATCGGTTAATCCAATAGAAATATCCGAAATAAGCACACAGTATACCCACAGATAAAAACCCCTCCACCGTTGATGACACATAATCGGGGAGAGTGGAACACGACAAGCCGATACACTCTGCAGCTGCGGCCACACCAACGTCCCGCAAGAGAACAACTCGCTAGCTACGACTGCACTTCTCCATCGCTACGGCTGTTGTGGCAGCAGATAGCTGTTCTTCCCTCCACCACGTGGGAAGGCCACCCACCTCGCATCGCTACCTCCCTCCCTCCCTTCGGCATAAGTCACTCATCGGTTTCTAAGACTGGGGATGCATTCGCCGTTGATTACTTTATGGTCGTCCCCCAAACGCTTTGGGCGACATACGCTCGGCACGGATGGACAGGCTATATATATGAGTCATGCCGCGTGTTACAACAATGCGTGGTTCGGTGCTTAATTCTATGCAGGCACAGAAGTCGACCAGGGATGATGTCGATTTAAATCCCCGTCGCAAAACAGGAAACGCCAGATCAGCCATTCCCCTTATCACTCCATTATCATCACCAAAGGCTGGGTCAATTTTGGGCAGAGGCAGCAAGCCGTCGTCAAAACTGAAAGAATAAAAAACCGGGACGAGAATTGCGGAGATTTCTAATTGTACAGGATCCAAACTAACAAGTTCAGCTCATTCCTTATATCGCCGACAGAAAAAAAAAAAAAAAAAAAAAAACACTTTTCCGAAGGAGGGGTTAAGATTTAAGACAAAAAAGTTACATTGATAAATTTTTAGCCCAGAAGGGCTATTAGTCTCTAAGCAGCATTTTACGTCGAATCACTTTTCAAATTGTTGTTACCAAATATTATCGCCCTATATTATATGTATTTAAAGAAATTAAAAGTAATCTTCGGATTATGGAACTTCGCGAAAATTTGGCGACCAACCCTGCTATAGCAACTTGCTAGTTTTTTTTTTTTTTTTTTTTTTTTTTTTACGCCATTTTGTTTTCACGAAGTAAAGGCATGTTCCCCCCCCCTCAACAATCTGCTAGCCAAATTACGCTTATGCTAGAACTTTTATGGAACAAAAGTGCTTAATCATGACGAAGATTAGGTGCGAAATTGGGAGAAAGTGCAGAATCGCCCACTGCTTGCCGCGTTTTTAAGAATTGCACATACACGGTATCCATGTACACGTCGACCTATTTTCACTTAAAAAAACATCCCAGAATTGCACCAAAATGGCCCTTTCGCACACTCTTGACTTTATCCATGTACACTGCTAAAGTCCTAGCTAGTAACCTTTATCGCCTTACCAAACTACCTGTTACCATATTCCAAAGATTAGCCAAATTAAATAATGAAGAATCTGCATGAATGTATGTATGTTACTCGCAATGTGAAAAAACAACAGTATTTACAGCCATCAAATTTTGAATAACATAGTTCTCCACCGGAACATGGGACCTAGAAGCCCGAATTTCGAATTTTTTATTATCTGATTCATATTTTGTAAAACTTTAACGAATTTTTGATTAACAAACTCAACGATTTCAAAGCCAGCAATGCGGCAACACTGAACGGAATAAAATATTTTTATCTCCAGCTCGCGAGACTGTCTATCGGAAATTCTGAAAATAAGATTTTAAATATTTTTAGGCCAAAGTGGCGTTAGCCCAAATTTTCTCGAAACGGCTCTCAAAATTGTGTATGTGTGTGTAATTGCGGGGAGGAAAAAAAAAAAAAAAACTGAAAGATTTCAGATTTTTTAAAATTTAACTGTTTAATATACGGGGTCATATATAAATTATAAATATACAATAGTGCATTACTACCAAAATAAATGCATGAATTTAAAAACACACTTTATAACTGATACCAGAAATAAACAACTGCCTGCTCAAAACGTGCATAATTCCAAGTACACCTAAATAAAACACACATTACACAAAACTGCATTTCTGAAAATTTTTGTATAGAATAAAGCTTAGAATAATTTTTCAGTTATCACAGAACCCCTGTATAAAAAAGATATTATGCTTACAGCTATAAAGGTGTAGCATATCGGCAGCCGGATCAATAGTTTCGCAATCATTAGCAGCAAATTACAATTTTACTTCAGAGAATATTTTTCTATGCATTAGTTTATTTCCGTCTAACATATCTCATTTTATACATACTTTTTTACATATGATAATAATTACGTATAATATACGACACGGGAAGAAAATGCACAGAGACTTGATATTAAATTTTAACCCTATGCCAGAAAACTAAGGTAAACCTGTTTTCTTCTGCTTCTGTGCGAAATTTCCAGTCGATTAAAAACCTGATTTCAAGACGAAATCTATTCGTACATAATATGAAAACAATCTCTTCCCCCACTTTCCCGCTCCATGTGAGAAATATTTATTCATGCCATATACACGATTGTTATAAGATCTGATAGGATGGTTAGTCGTTAATTTGTGATTACCTTCCATTCTGCAGTTTATTACTACACTAAACATGTACATATAGTTTAGGAAAAATCGTCACTTCGCTCACATTCTCTCGACTCCCGATTAAAATCGTGCGCCCTCTATTGGCGGCTTTTCCACAATGTCATCTATCGACTGTTTACACGATATGTTACCAAATTTTTCTGAAGTATAAACCATTGAAAAAGTACAAAATCTTGCATTTTGAATCGTTATACCCACTGGCCTCTCAGAGAGACTACTAGGTATACCATCCAATGTTACTACGTATATGCCATCCAATGATCCCTTTAAGGATTAAAAACATTAAGTCCTCATAATTGAGGCCCGAATTCAAGACCCTAGTTTCATATCCTACGGAGAAACCTTGCAGATACTATGCTTCTGCTTCTAAACAAAAATAACATCTACCGTCACTAAATTTTTACCATAAAAAAAAAAAAAAAAAAAAAAAAAAAAAATCTGAAATGTTTCAGATTTTAAATTACGTCCAAAGGGGCGTTTTTTAACATTTTGTGTGTTACCTTTCTTTATTAAATATCATGTTCCTCGCACTTAAACCATAAGATCCAGTGCAACAGCAATATCGCAAAATAGTTTTAAAACGAGCCTATCTTTAGAATTTCCGATACAGAGACTCACGCGCTGGAGATAAAAATGTTTTTTCTGCACAACGTTGCCATTGCTCGCTTTGAAATCCTTGAGTTTGTTAATCAAAAATTCGTCAAAGTTTTAAAAAATAGGAAATCGATCATAAAACAAATTTCAAATTTCAAATTGGGTCTTCCACATGCTCATATTCGTTGGAGGATTACGTTATTCAAAATTCGATGACTCTATGTACCGTTGTTTTATCACAATACGAGAAATATACATACATTTATGCAGATTTTTCATTATTTAATTTCTTCAAATATAATGCAGGACTCTAACATTTTGTGGCAACAGTTTGAAAAGTGAACCGACATTTATGAGTCCGACGCAAAATGCCAAAACGAAACTAATAGTCCTTCGGGATTCAAATCCCTTTGGACTAAAAAAAGAGGAAATATTTTAACTTTATACGCTCGATAGTAAAAACTTTATATAAAGAGAAAAGTATTATTTAAAATACATTACAATTTAAATAATAATAATAATTTCTTTTTTAAACAAAAAAAAAAAAAAAAATCTGAACGTTTTCAGATTTTATAATATGCCCAATAAGAGGTTTTCTTAACGTTTTTACCTTCTTATATTAAATACCATGTTCTTCGCACTTAAACTACATAAAATTCAATTCAACACAGCATTTAAAAACAGCAAAATAGCCATACCTTTAGGATTTCCGATATACAGTCTTCGCGTTGGAGATAAAAATGTTTTTTTCCGTGTTGTGTTGCCATTGTTCGCTTTGAAATCGTTAAGTTTGTTAATCGAAAATTCGTTAAAGTTTTACAAAATTTTAAATAGATAATAAAACAAATTCAAAATTCGGGCTTTCAAGTGCCCACTTTTGGTTGGAGGACTACGTTATTCAAATCTGATGGCTCTAGGTACCTTTGTTTTTTCACGATGCGATAAACATTCATGTATTCATGCAGATTCTTCATTATTCAGTTTCTTTATATAAAATGCATGGCGATAATATTTTGTGGCAACAGTTTGAATAGTGAACAAACGCAGAAAGTGAAATGCCGTTTTGAGACTAATAGCGATTTGGGGTCTAACGCTCTTCTGGGGTTTAAAAAAAAAAAAAAAAAAAAAAAAAAAAGATATTTTGACGATTTCAATCTATACGTTACCAGAGAATTTTATCATTTGCATTAATTACACTTTAAAATTAAGCAAATCAGGCATAGGCGTGTTTCTCTTCCATTTGATAATCACATTTCATTTTTAGTATAGACATCGACGTACGGAGGAAGTACTCAAAAATCTTGCAACAGATAAAACTAAGATATTAATAACATTAGTTGTAAATGTTAGTAAGAAGTACAACTTGTTACCAAATGACTCGCTTTGTTAGGCTGATAAGTAACTTCCGTAATATGAATGAAAAGTGAAGGATTTTACACCTCCTCGACTGGCAACAGTTTCCAAAAGCGAACATTATCTTTCAGACTGTAAAAATAATAACAATTTTAGCTTAATTTTTCAAATCAAATTTTTCAAGTGTTGGAATATAAAAAGATGCGTTAAAAAATTTAACACTGATTTCTTTAACTAAGAGGAATATTTACCGCACATTATATAACACACAAACGAATGGTTTCGTAACACATGTTATGCACATGAGTTAACAACTACAAGTATTATATACTAACTGACGATTGGCCAGTTAAGAAAACTCCCATCACAAATATAATATACCTAAAACGACACGATTTTCTCTGAATGTGAAAACAATAACACATTATTTTTTGCGGTTAGAAACTCCGGAGAGTTTTATTATGTTTGGCTTACTTCATTACATATTTGAAGGTAAGGCCTTTAAGGGGTCAGCTTTATACCTCATGATGATAATTAAGAGTCAATTAACTTCCATCCGATTCCATTCATGATTTGCTGAACTCCGCCACGTGAGTTGACACTATCGTTCAATTATACATCTCGATTCCTGACTCTTGACATCTGAAATCACTTCAACTCATCTGGCAAATAAGAAATTGCACAGAATATAGACGTACAGATCTGTCTAAGTATAATTCATTTCACGGGGTGGGGAATCCTAGTAACAGCTTGTTTCCTACAGATCTGGGAAAATGTAGGAGACATATGGAGGCATTTTGCTTGATAGCTATCCCATGCAAATTGTGGACTGATGATATTCGATTCCCACCCCGCCCCTTACACGTGTCCTCTTGAACTGAAGCACAAATGGAGTGAGGGTGGAGTCGGGGCTGGGGGGGACTGATAAATGCATCCCTTATTGCCCCTAATAACTCACGGCGGACAGAGTACGAGGCTAATTATGGGGCCATCTATCATGGACGAATGGTTGGACAGCATAAAGGGATAGGAAGCAGTCCACTTATGAAAGTGAACGCTCTGGGTTCGGAGGAATTCACGAAGCAAGACTCTTTCCTCTCTGCACATGACCTCCGCTTTGCAATTACTACAATAGCAAGCAAAAACGTGACAAGGGACATGAAATACAATGCGCCCAGAAAACAAATACCTTCACCAGTCTGTTTAGGTCCAACATGCATTCAATGAGTAATGGATAAAGAAGAACGCCCTTGCTATTTACGAATATTCCACAAATATACACGATCATAAATAAATTTTTACCAAAGAAGACACATCTTACTGAAGGATCTCATATCATTAAGTTGGCAGAAGTATTATCCTAGTCTTTTGTTTGATGCTACAACGCAGATAACTTAGATACGTAGCATTTTCTCTCGAATGGATTTATAGGCAGGTTTTTATCACAGAGTGGTTATTATACGTATACAAGTACAGATCCTTAGAAGTCACTCACCAGACAAAGCTGTATTATATTCTACAGGTGCAAAACCTTACAAATGACTCCAAAATACTTTACGGAGACTTACCTGAAAGAGAAATAAAAAATAAATTAGATATTAATGGCAGGGAAAAAATTATTATGAAATACTAAAATGTCAATAAGTACAGAAGCTAAAGTACTAACACAAGAGGAAATTTGTACCTAAAGAAGGAGAAATACACATTTCACTACACTGCCCTGCAAAAAAACGTATACTAAACGGATAACACTCAAGTCAGGGAAAAGGGGGGGGAGTCTAATCAAGATACCCATAGCACGAAACTAAAGAACAATATCCAACATTTCAATTCCTGTTTAGCAGAAAAAGGGGATTCCAATAACAGAAATGCTTAAAAAACTAAAAGCAATACAATTTTACTTTATTTATTTATCAGAGCCCAAAGGGGAAATTTGCCCAGAAGGGCTATTAATTTCGTTTTGGCATTTTGCTTTGGTTTACTATAAACGGCGTTTTATTTTTCAAATTCTTGCCACCAAATATTAGAACTGTGCATTGTATTTCAACAAATTAAATAATGAAGAATCTGCGTGAATGTATGTATGTTTCTCGCACTGTGAAAAAACAACGGTACCTAGAGACATCCAGTCTTGAATAACGTAGTCCTCCACTCGAATATGGGCATCTCTGGAAGCCCGAATTTTGAACTTGTTTCATTACCTATTTCATATTTCGTAAAACTTTAACGAATTTTTGATTAACTTGATTTTTTGATTCAAAGGTTTCAAAGCGAGCAACGGCAACACTGTACGAAAAAAAAAAAAAAAAAAAAAAAAATCTCCAGCGCGCGCGACTGTCATCTACTGAAAATTCTAAAGATATGCTCTTTTTAAATTATTTTGTGATACTGCTGTTGAATTGAATTTTTAAGTTTTAAGTACGAAGAACATGATATTTAATAAGTAAGGGTAGCACACAACACTCTTAAAAAAAAAAAAAAAAAAAAAAAAAAACTTTGGACGTAATATAAAATCTGAAGGCCTTTTCAGATTTTTAGTCCAAAGGGATTTCAGTCCCGAAGGACTATTGCTTTCGTTTTGGCATTTTGCGTCGGACTCATAAACGTCGGTTCACTTTTCAAACTGTTGCCACCAAATGTTAGAGTCCTGCATTATATTTGAAGAAATTAAATAATGAAAAATCTGCATAAATGATTGTCTATTTTTTGCATTGCCATAAAACAATGGTACATAGAGCCATCGAATTTTGAATGACGAAATCCTACTGCGAATATGGGCATCTGAAATCCCAAATTTGGAATTTGTTTTATTATAGATTTTATATTTTGTAAAACTTTAACGAATTTTTGATTTACAAACTCAATGCCTTAAAAGCGAGAAATGGCAATGTTATATAGAAAAAAAAAATACTTTTATCTCCAGCTCGCGAGACTGTGTATATCGGAAATTCTAAAGATATGCTTAATTTAACATTATTTTGCGATATTGCTCTTGAACTGAATTTTATGGTTTAAGTGCAAAGAACATGATATTTAATAAATAAAGGTAACACTCAAAACGTTAAAAAAACGCCCCTTTGGACGTAATTTAAAATCTGAAACATTTCAAATTTTTTTTTTTTTTTTTTTTAATATTTTAAAAGTCTGAATTCTCAAAAATAACGCAGTTATTATGAAAACATATTTATCCGTATAATTTGAGACTGACATTCCTTATTTTCATCTTTCGGATACTATGCAAATTTTGCAGAAAAAAAAAAAAATTTAACGAAAATTTGGTATGTGCAAGAGTAAAAATGAATTTATATTAAAGATTATATTATACATTTATGATGCTTAAAAGAACCATAAATCAAAACTTGTCATTAAAATAATTATTAATCCAAGTTTGCTATATCATTCACGGATTCAAAATCTCGCTATACGAATATTCAAGTCGTAGTTTTTAGATACTCTATTAGATTAAATTACGACAAATCTCATACCACCCGCTGCATAAGCGCAGGGATGCCTTCGTTTAAGACCTTTCAAGGAAACAGCCTCAATTTTACGTTACAGGAGGAAAAAACCATGAATACTCTCATGCTGCCAACTCATTCGCCGCGATCTGAATCCAAGTCGAGCTACCACTTGCTCATTGGTCGTACCGCTAGACAATTAGTGAGCTTTTAACCTTTATCAATCATTGGGGTGTAGAGACATTACGTATATTTTTGGAAGCAGGAAAGATGAAAAATGAGCAATCGCCTTCGCCTGGAATCGAACCACGGACCTCTGAAATACCGACTCAGCGTGCTGACCACTACACCACGAAGGCACGCTCGGAAAGTGGGAGAAAAATATTATATACTCCTCCTTTTAAAGGGTGACTGGGGTTTTTAGGGGACACAATCGCCAAATCCTGGGTGTGGAGAATCATCATCCATCACCCTTTTAGTTCGGGCGCCACTGTAGAGACATTAGGTATATTTTTTGGAAGCGGGAAAGATGAAAAAAGAGCAATCGCCTTCGCTGGGAATGGAACCACGGACCTCTGAAATACCGGCTTAGTGTGCTGACCACTACTTCACGAAGGCACACTAGGAAAGCGGGAGAAATACCTTATATACTCCCCCTTTTAAAGGGCGACTGGGGTTTTTAGGGAAACCAATCGCCAAGTCACGGGTGTGGAGAGTCATCATCCAACACCCTTTTAATTCGGGCGCCACTGTAGAGGCATTAGATATATTTTTGGAAGACGGAGAGATGAAATATTAGCAACTGCCTTCGCCGGGAATCGAACCACGGACCTCTGAAATACCGGCTCAGTGTGCTGACCACTACACCACGAAGGCATGCTAGGAAGGCGGGAGAAATACCTTATAGGAAATTGATGGATTTATACATATACACCATACCAATTAATGTAACCTATTAAAATCCCATTATTGACAGGTTAATTGTATAGGTGGATACAGAAAGAGTTATAGTTTGTTAAACAGTTTCAAATTCACAGTATTAATGATGGTATAATAGATGACTTATAAAGCTGCTATTTACTTTTTTCCCTTTCCTTCCTCTCTCCTTGATGTTATTTTAAAATTATTTAACTTCGTTACAGCTTCAATATAAAAATTGACATTAAAAAGTCTTTCGCTGGATTTTTCAATTTTTTTTTCATACATTTATATATTGTTTTAACTTTTTTTTTTTTTTTTTTTTTTTTTATGTTATGTTAAAGTGTTATTATCCGCGGAAATTGGAGAATATTGCCACTGCGCATTACCTACGGTCTTCAGTTTATTTCCTACGTGGGTGAACTTTTTGTTTCCCCCGGGTGGTGTCAGTTACTGTTTACAAACTTACATGTTTAACAAACTGCACTGTAGCTCTGATCGAATGGGAATTCAGCAATGTATCTTTGAGCTTGGTTTTAAATCCCAAAACAGACATAGATATTTATAAATGTATAACATCTTTGCGGCAAGAAGGTACTTATAATACCGTCCGGCCAAAGGTTCCATTGGGAAGTGGATAGTAGGAAAAGACGGGTCAATTACTTTTCCATCCATCTTCCGAGGCGTTTTCTGTCAAAATTAAATGGAACTGGGCAAAAACAAACTATCAACATAAAATTTTCAAGGATAAAGATATTTAGCACAAAATTTACATTTTAAACTTTTTATCGATATAAGACAGCAAAGTTAAGATCTACGGATCAGCTCCGATCAATACAATCATAGATATAACTTACTAAAGTAATTTTACCTACTTAAAAATTAAGGAAACGAAAATTAATTTATCGATGAAAATTAATTTATTCAAAAATGATCGCACCCTAGTTTTATAATTAAACAGCACTAATTATTTTAAAACATTATTTACAGCGCATTCTAATTATTTTAAAACATTATTTACAGCGCAACAGTTATTGAGCTGTATGAAAGAAACACTTGATAACGCTTGAACCATTGGCAAGATTTCAGTTAAAACTTGGCGGTTGGATGAAAGGCATGTTAGAAATTTGTTTGAGCATGCTCACTTGTATTGTTGCTGTTAATTTTTCGTTGAAAATACCAAAATATAACATTTTTGGGAGTACATTCATCGTCAAGGTTTACTATTCGAACAATACAGCCCGACTGAAGATCAAAGGAAATTTTCAACCGAGTACAACTTGGTAGACAACTGGTCCAAGTGTTATCACAATCAAAAATCCGATTAAAAATGTTCGAGAGAACTGGTAGTGTTTGTGATGACAGTGTGGCAATGGTGGTCGTCGAGCAAGTGTGATAACACCTGAAAATATTCTGAAAACACAGGCTGTGTTTCCAAACAGCCCAAGGATATCAATCACACAATCCTCATAACAGGTCGGAATCAACCGGAAGACTTGGTGACAAATTGTTGTTCAAGACCTTCAGCTCTCTTCGTACAAAATTCAAACTGATCAGCCACTGAGAGCCATTGTCACTGAAAAGCATCTGTGTTCCGCCAACACTATTGTCGATATGGCTGACAAACAAGAATTTCATGTGAATATCGTTTGGTTTAGCGGCGAAGCCCACTTTCACTTGGATAGGTACGTCAATAAGCAGAACTGCTGCATTTGGGGGACTGAAAACCACCATTTTGCCATCCAGAAGTCCATCCACACCAAACGGGTAACTGTATGGTGTGCAGTCGCAGAATAATCGGTGCGATATTCAATACAGACACAGTGAGTGCTGAACGTTATGTCAAAAATTTTAGAAAATGATGCCACACCTCTTATCCTAAGTGACCGAGATTTACAAAAAAAGTGGTTCATGAGGGATAGAGCAAGAACCCATCGGACCGAAAGTATGTTTGAAGTCCTGGAACAGCACTTTGAAGAACGCTTTCTGGCTTGGATGTACGCAGAGACCAATGGAATGGGAATCGCTTGGCCGCCATATTCTCCTGTTCTCACGTGACCAATTTTGGGGGGAGGGGGCAATATTAAATAAAATTTACGCAAATAACCCCGAAACTATCGCTGAGTTCAAAAAGCCATTCAGGAGGTCATCAAAAGAATAGCTGTCTCGACATTTCAGCGAGTTTTGCAGAATTTTGCTCTTCGTCTGAGGCACGTCATAGCCATTGCTGGGAAGCATATCGAACATGTCATAAACTAAATCCGAATATATGCAGTTACTTTTCAAATTTGAATAAAATTTTTGAATTCAGTAGTTTTTGAAAACATGATTTTTTTATTTCATATAACTCAATTATTGTCACCTTATACGAGCATCTTTAGTGAACAGATTGCTTATATAGGCTACCATTTTCCCGTCTTTCACATCAATGAATAAAATATTGTACATTTATAAGTTAAATATATATTACTACTCGTTTTATTGCTGATCATATCAAAGCTCTATAAACTTTTTTATATGAAACATACCCCTGCTACACCGAAAGCAAGGTAAAAAAATACTACGGATAATACAAAGTAAGTACTCGAAGAATTTTTTGTCTAGAAATTTAAGGGGGGAGGTATGAAACTAAACTGAAATTAATTTGAACTAGCTTTTATTCATTCATTTAATTTCAACACTTAACGTCACCTACAATTCTGACTTTCGATATCTGTAAATGTTAAATACGACGATAAATTCCACAATTTACTAATCTTGGAACATTTATGTCTCTACTTATGGAACTGATATGCGTTTAATATTTAGAAAAACTAACTCTAACCAAGAGAAAACTTATTGAGTTGCTTTCTTTACGTCATTCTTCAAAGACTCAATCAAAATCCTCAATCTGCAGTACGTATATTTATAAATAAGAACTCAACCTTACGCTTAGCGCTGAGTTCTTATTTTAGAATATACATTTACCTTAGTTAGTAGGTCATAATCTTAAAGCTACGAACTAATTCTAGCATGAAACCAGCTAAAATTATTAACAATAACTCCACATTTATAAAAATTAAAACAAAAACATGCCACGCTATCAGGACCACAAAAGCTTCCTTCACATGGTGGTTTTAAAATCAAAAGTGATCTAAGCCGAGCTTCGTTGTTAGGCAACCAGACCTTGCTACGTTAAAACTGGCTTAAGGATTTTGCCTAAATGTTCCAACTTTTCAACTTTATGCAACTTGGCATAAAATCCGGCCAATCACAGCGAAGCAAACGTCGGTCGATGGTTTCACTGAGTCAACTACATATTTACGCAAGTGCAACTCTCCCTTGCGTGATTGGCTACGGCTTTAACGCTTTTTAACATGTGTGAATGGACTTAATGACTTTTATGCTTTTAACTACTATGCTTTATGACGACAAAACCATCGTCTGAACGAAGCTTTAGGTCACAAAGTCACGGTCTACGGCATTACATTTCGGGGGACCTAAATTCCTTCTGCGAATACATGTGTAACATGTATACCAGCCAGTTACCCTTTATAAAGTTTTCCACGAAGACATCCCAATCTTAGGGAGATAAACCCTCGGGTTCTTTGCCATAGTTAAATAAAGCAAACCAAACCAAATATCCCGCGAATACTCGTAAGTCAAGCATACAAACACTGAAATTATGTGAAGATATCTCTGGAAGGACGCGGTTTCGGTCTTTGATTGCTTAAATTGGGCCCATAAAGTCGTGCTAGATCACACCCCGTCATAAAAAGGAATTCTACGACTCTTACTACATTAGCACCCAATTAAATGTGACTCATTTTAAGTGCACCACAGATTCCGAGTCTCCAGTAACAGAGATACAAAATGCTACCTGCATTAGAGTTCCTTTAAGTGGTCTTGCGTTAAGAATTTCAAAAACAATTTTAAACGAAAGCTTCACCTTATCAACAAAAGAAGCATTTCCAAAGATTAAGTCCCGATATATGGGAACTTAATGGATTTTAGGGGCAGCGAACACGGTTATCTTGGGGTGGGAGTGGAGATAAGACGTGTGGTTGGTTGGTCGACAGGCCTAAAACTGAATTGTTTTCGTTGAAAAGTGACTCCGGGGATAGGAATTTCTAAACAAAGCAAGTGCGGAGATACCACTATCGGACAATTAAGACAGACGGGAATAGATCAAGAGAGTAACAACGTGTCCTAACTCGCCTATTACTTATTTTCGAAAGTAAAACGTGAAAATAACATGGAATGCGCCACTGGCTTGTGATTCAATCAATTACTTTAGAAACATACTTGAGCTTTCAAGGCTTTTTCATGAATTTATTTGTTGTTCACATTCTTGCTGCTATATTCATTCCTATGTCCGAGGAGAGAAATTCAGTGGCCACGTTTTCATCTTTAAGACTATTATTTTATTGTTGTTAACTGAAATTTTTCAGATTTTAAATTACGACTAAAGGGGCGTTTTTTTAACGTTTTGAGTGTTACCTTTATTTATTAAATATCATGTTCTTTGCACTTAAACCACAAAATTCAGTTCAAGAGCAATATCGCAAAAAAATGTTAAATTAAGCATATCTTTAGAATTTCCGATATACACAGTCTCGCGAGCTGGAGATAAAAGTTTTTTTTTTTTTTTTTTTTTTAATATATATATATATATATATATATATAACGTTGCCATTTCTCGCTTTTCAAGCATTGAGTTTGTAAATCAAAAATTCGTTAAAGTTTTACAAAATAGGAAATCGATCATAAAACAAATTTCAAATTTGGTCTTCCACATGCTCATATTCGTTGGAGGATTACGTTATTCAAAATTCGATGACTCTATGTACCGTTATTTTATGACAATGTGAGAAATATACGTACATTTACGCAGATTTTCATTATTTAATTTCTTCAAATATAATGCAGGACTCTAACATTTTGTGGCAACAGTTTGAAAAGTGAACCGACGTTTATGAGTCCGACGCAAAATGCCAAAACGAAAGCAATAGTCCTTCGGGACTGAAATCCCTTTGGACTAAAGACTTGCATTTTATAAATTTCAGATGACAATCTAACACATCACAGGTGATTTCACCATTAAATAAATGAAAAAAATATATCCATTGTCCAAACCAATAAAAGTGCATTTTTATTGTTAAATTAAATTAGAACTCTAGGAGACTAGCCGCCCAGACGGTATAGTGGTTAGGGGATTCTACTGCGGTACCAAAGGCCCGAGTTCGAATCCCAAAGAAGGCATGGATATTTGTAAATGTACAGTATCCGTGCGGCAAGGGGGCATCACTCTAAATATGCGGCAAGTCGAAAGTCCTCTCGACAGCTTGATGGTAGGGAAAAACAGGTGGGAGACCCTCGGAACTTTCCCCCCCCCCGAGCTAATCTCTCCATCAAAATTGGGGGCAGAACTAGCGAAGTCGTATTGTACCCTGTACGGTGCTCAAGACTCTTGACAACGACAGGCTCAATCTTGCACGCTTTGCCTGGATGAATTTCGTAGGCTTGTTCTGATGTTACTTTCAGACAAGTGAGATAAGTCACAGCACAACACTAGGAAAATATAACGTAGCTGTCTGAGTAAAGTTAAATACTATATTGTATATATCACAATTTTTGTTGCAGAATGTTATCAACAAACAATATACTTTTTAAATGATTCACTCGTTACGCAAATTTGCAAATGCATATACGGATGATATATGAAACACTTTCAGGGCTCAGCAAATGGTAACAAGTTCTGATCTTTATTTGTTGCGCACAAAAACCGCTTTCGAGGTATTAAAAAGAAACTGCAAAGAAAAAGCCCCTAATAGCCATCATTCTGAGGAAGAGGAATCCTAATTAAATCAATTAACTGTTTTATAAAACGTTTTTTTAAATGAATAACCATGTATCCTATTTTGGACAACCATCCCCCCCCCCCCAAAAAAAAGTAGCATTTCCAAAACGGTGAAGGAACCAGGATCCAAACGATTCCTAATCAAAAGCGCCATTCATATGCACATGCGGAATGAAGATGGTAATTAAAAGGGCAGCAACACTTTTTATTACTTCCGATATTGCTAACTCTTTCGGTGCCCCCCTTTTTTTGTCTTACGCGCGGTTTTAGAAAGTTGCCGTAGGGCAATAATGTGGCAAGCATAAAAAAAAAAAAAAAAAAAAAAAAAAACCCATTACATATTTATTATGCTTTATTTATTCATATATAAATATTGTGCTTTTCAGTGCTTAAAAGCAACCCAGGAGAAGTTAAACATGTGAAAAATTATTTAATTTTAAAATCAATAATTAAAAGAAAAGAAAATCTGAAAGGTTTCAGATTTTAAATTACGTCTAAAAGAGCTTTTTTTTATATATATTTTTGTTAACTTTATTTATTAAACATCATGTTCTTCGCACTTAAACCATAAAATTCAGTTCAAGAGCAATGTGGGAAAATAATTTTAAACTGAGCATTCTTTAAAATTTCTGATACAGAGTCTCGCACGCTGGAGATAAAAATGTTTTTTCTGTACAACGTTGCCATTGCTCGCTTTGAAATCCTTGAGTTTTTTAATCAAAAATTCGTTAAAGTTTTACAAAATAGGAAATCGATAATAAAATACATTCCAAATTTCAAATTTGGTCTTCCACAAGCCCATATTCGTAGGAGGATTACGTCATTCAAAATTCGATGGCTCTATGTACCGTTGTTTTATCACAATGCGAGAAACATACATACATTGATGCAGATTCTTCATTATTTATTTTTTTCAAATATAATACAGGGCGATAATATTTAGTGGCAACAGTTTGAAAACGGAAACGGACATTCAGAGTGATTTACATCGACAAAACATTTCAGAAGTAACTAAGGTTGAAACGTAATCAAAGACAAATAAATTACGCACTTTATGAGACGTGAAATAATCAGATTTATAAAACTGTGGTTAGTGCACATACTGTTGTTCCTTCTATTGGCAGTATACTGTGGGCCCCACACAACGTCACTTTTCAGAACATGTCGTCATTTTTAAGGATTAAATTAAGGTCTAGGAGAAATTACGAAAATTAACACGAACGTCGGAAAGTAGATCCATGGATTTTAATTATCAAAAATATTTGTGTTTTAAAGAATGGAAACTAAAGATGTGTCTCAAGGCAGATAGAAAGAAGGTTTGGAAGAGGAGAACAAAAATTCTCAAAATGCTATCGAAAATATATACAGAGGTTGCTTAGAGCAGTGTTTTCAAACTGGAGGCCTTCGATTTATTACCAGAGTTATGTGGAATCCACTTTATTTAAGACAATCATTGTGTAGAATACGATTTCTTGCAAAATGTTGGTAAGAAGTCCAGATAAAACCATTTTAAAAATGTTTAATGTAATGCTTTATTCAGGAACGCATTTTCTAAATATCGAAGTTAAAGATCTTATGAATCGTTGCTTGACAACAACATCTATTTGTATCAGATGCAAATTTATCGGAATAAAAATAACACATACTCAAACTGTATAATAAACTATACACAAACCCACTTACTCGTGGTTATATTTAAGCTACTATAAATTTTTACTAATATTTAAAAATATTGAATAGTTGAATGAACTTATTGTTGTTTCACGAACAAGCCATAACTATCTGTCTCAAGCTAGAAAAAAGAGGAATGGCAAAATGACAACTATTGTGATAAATGTTGGTCAAACTTCCCTGAAAGAAAAGAACCAAATAGACCTGAGAACAACAATACCAGAGACTCTGCACGTTCCAATCAGATGTCATCGTCTTGAGTTAGTGATAAAAAAGGATCTTTCTTCTCCACGATAACGTCCGCCCACTCGCGGCCGGCCAGTTCGATTCGGGGACTCTTGCGAAATTTCCATTAGGAGATTCAGGATAGTTACGACTGGCGCCAATGTGAGTTTCTCTTCTTCCGATCTCTTTAAAGAATAACAGGTGGTCAGAGATTTTCCGAGCGATGAAGATGTCAAAATGCGCAGGACAGAAAATCTCAGTGTTCAAAGATTACACTTTACGAAATGGCAATGGAATAACTTATCCCACGCTTATAGAAATGTCGTCACGATGGCTGTGTGGCATAAAACACAGCTACTGCATGTTCTGTTTAATTGTATTTTCCTGCTAATGTAATAGTTCTTATAAACTTACTTCTTTGACACAATTTTGTAAAAGATTCACAGAAATGGATTCTGCACTGAAAAGAACATTTACATTTATACTTGATGAATTTCGCAAAGAACTATGAGTTTAAATGTTACGGGGGGGGGAGAAGATTTGAAAGAATTACTTTAAGTTGAGAGTTGAGTTGAGTTGAGTTGAGAGCAGAATCTGGACACCCGTGCGGCTTACTAAGACTATTCGGGTCTAGTCCAGGTTCCGCAACTATCCGGGGCAACACCTCATGGGGCTTATAAGGGCATACATTGGTCCTGTATACATGCTTATATAGTTCATAACATATGCTTATAGTTACATAGTTCATAATATATGCTTATATAGTTACATAGTTCATAGTACATGCTTATATACAAGTAGTTCATAATACATAGATCTTTCATAATACTTGCTTACATAGTTCATACATATACATGCTTACATAGTACATAGTGGCTTACATAGTTCATACTTGCTTACATAGTTCGTAATATATTGAGCCTGTTACATAATACATACATCGTTCGTAATAATTTTCATTGGTCATAGTACATACATGTTTCATAATATATACAGTGGGCCGTAATACATACATGTTTCATAATATATACAATAAAAATAAAAATAAATAAAATAATAAAAAAAAGATAGAAGAGAGAGAGAGAAGAGAGATTGACAGGAACTACTCCACACTGCACAAATCTGTTCCCAATTCCTCCAGTTTCTGCATTATCTTGCATATTTTGATGCTTATGCAAGATAGAAAACATCAAATAGCAAGATCAAAATATCAGCATCAAATATGCAAGATCAAAATATGCAAGAACTTTAAGTTGAGAGAAAAAAGTGCTCTGACGAACACACCACTTCAACACAAGATGTTGACAGCAGCAAAAATTAAATATACAGAAAAAAATTCTGTTAGCCTTTTATTTTTTCTTCCAGGCGAACGCCAGCAAAGAACCAAGAACAGTAAACCAAAGAAAGGCAAAATGTAAGAACGCCTATAATCAAGCACCTGGCGTACAATACGTAAATAATCACTCTACATTAAAGAAAGAGGCAACCTTTCCTTCATGAGGATTTGCTTCAGCAACTTTCGTTGATATTCACCACGTCTGCGACATGAGGATACAGAACAAATGTTTAGAACTAGACAGAAGAATATCCCAAGTGGGCGTGTCGCTCCCATTAAGCTTTATTTTCCATTATTCATTTACTTTTCATTTTTAAAGAGCGACATCCTTTACGCGAATGAGTATTATTAAACCCAAAGTCTATTGTAAAATCCTGGTATCCAAAGATTTACAATCCCGTCCGCCTTTTACAACAATAATGACACTAAGAACTTCCACCAGAGAAGGGTCCTCCGACACCACACACAAGAAAATTCTTCTACCCCTCATTCCAAAATGCGTGTGATGATGGAGGGATTTAAGAAGAAGGAAAGGTCAGACAGAATTCCGCGGCCAGTCAAAATCGGAGCAAAACTTTTCAAGAAACGTCCAGACAAAAGCAGATTTGAGAACGGAAAAGGGCAACGAAGAAGCGCGGAAAAAGGTTTTGATTGAAAACGTTCAAGAAAGATAAAAAAACATTCCGCACAATATTTTAGACAAAGAATTACTGGTCGGAGGGCCTTTCTACTTCTTTGAACTGAAAAAGAAGGCTCCCCGTTGAGTGGCTCAATCACTTTTCTTTTCAACAAGAACAATACATAAGGATTACGGAGTAATTTACAAATTTTAAGCTGAATATTTCGACCGCGACGTAAATCCATTTAGACATATTCAACAGAGAAACTTCTTCTTCTAAGTGCCCCTTTAACCTTGTAAAGGGTCTTCAGCCCCTAAGATTAAGAAGAAAATTGAAGCAGTTAGCTAGCATCTGTGCGGTCTACATGGGGGGGGGGGGGGGGGGAAATCTGCACGACTTCATCTTGAAAATCGAGCAAATATTTCTTCATGGTGGATGAAGATAGAGCACATCAGTGATATTTGCAATAGGTTTTATGCAATACTTTAAGATTATATGCTACTTTTTCTTTCTTCCTTCCTCTTTCTTTCCTCCCCCCCCATTTAAATCTAGATTTCTTTTTTGCCGTATCATTTTATAACATTTTTATCAATTCAAAGGGCTGGGCTTTTAATTTCAAAATGGCATTTTGCGTCGATTCACTTTTCAAAGTGTTCCCACCAAATATTACCGAGACGTATTATATTTAAAGAAACTAAATAAATGAAGAATATGCATGAATGTTTCTCGCACTGTGAAGAAACAGCGGTACCATCACATTTTTAAAAAACGTACTCCTCCAACCGACCATGGGCCCCTGGAAGCCCGAAATTTGAATTTCGAATTTGTTTTATTTATCTATTTAAAATTTCGTGAAACTTTAACGAATTTTTGATTAACCAACTAAAAGATTTCAAAAGCCAGCAATGGCAACACTGTACGGGAAAAAAACATTTTTATCTCCAGCGTGCGAGAATGTGTATCGGAAATTCTAAAGATATGCAATTTTTAAATATTTGACATTGCTGTTGAATTGAATTTTATGTGTTTTAAGTGCGAAGAACAGGATAGTTAATCAATAAAGATAACACACAAAACGTTAAATACGTTAATAAATATAAAATCTGAAAGCATTCAGATTTCTTTTTATTTAATTTTTTTTAATATTAAAGTTGAATGAGTTAAAGGAAAAAAAATTAAAGCTGCAATCTGAAAACTTCAAATTACTGTGTAACAGATAGACGAGTTTACCGTTACGAATTAAAATATAGAAAAATTTTTAAAAACTTATTATTAAAAAGAATCTGCTTTTGGTACGCTGCTTTCCATTTAATAACTGAAACAATACGAAAAGCTGCTATGAAAAGCATGCTAGTTTAAGAATTAGTTTCCCTAAAATTAAAAAATGTACAGAAGACTATTTTCTGGTTTCCCAACCTATTTTTTTAGTCCCAAGGGGCTTTGTCTTTGAAGGACTATTTTTGTTTTGTGATTTTGCGTTGATTCACTAAAAATGCCCGTTTTACTTTTCAAACTGTTGCCACCAAATGTTAGAGTCCTGCATTATATTTGAAGAAATTAAATAATGGAAAATCTGCATAAATGTATGTCTATTTCTCGCATTGTGATAAAACAACGGTACATAGAGCCATCGAATTTTGAATAACGTAATCCTTTTACGAATATGGGCATGTGGAAGACCCAATTTGAAATTTGGAATTAGTTTTATTATCGATTTCATATTTTGTAAAACTTTAACGAATTTTTGATTAACAAACTCAAGAATTTCAAAAGAGAACCATGGCAACACCGTACCGAAAAAACATTTTTTATCTTCAGCGCGTGAGCCTCTGTATTGGAAATTCTAAAGATATGCTCAATTTAAAACTATTTTGCGATGTTGCTCTTGAACTGCATTTTATGGCTTAAGCGCGAAGAACGTGATATTTAATAAATAAAGGTAACAAACAAAATGTTACGCAATGTTAAAAAAAAACGCCCCTTTGGACGTAATTTAAAAACTAAAACCTTTCAGATTTTTTTTATGTCTACATTTTCTTGTTTTATTTATTTCTATCATAACCATCAAATAAACATTATTCATTTATTTAATTATTATTTATTATAACGTAATCCTTTTGATTTTTTCTTTTCTTCTATTTCAACAACTTTACCAAAACACATCACGATCAGTATTCTTTAGTCTTAGCTTTTAACTTAAAAAATATTATAGTTTTCATATTTAGTCCTTTCTATTTCAAATCATGGCACGCTAGTGTTTACAAGCTTATGTAAACTATTACAATATTCTCAAAACTTTCGAATATTTTGATCTGCTGGCTCATTTTAACCGGTTGCTACCAACGTATATTTTGAAGTTCATATCCGTTACCGAAAACACTCCTTTAACAGCAATCACATGGTGTTAAAAAATAAGCGCAGATTCTGACAAATTCGCGTGCTAAGAAATTTCACAAACAGCTAACCAAAAAACAGAAATCTCGAATTCGCTCAACGTTTAAAATAAAAACGCCGACAGGGATTAAATCGTGACGTTCATCTTCAAACGTCTGAAGGTACCGCCCTATCCTCCATTCTTCCGAAACCAATTGGAGTTCTAGAAATAAACATCTGTAAATGACGAGACAACAGTTATAAGAAACTTCTGATATTCCAAAATTCTGTCTCCACCTCCTCTAAGAGCGAAAGGGAGCAGCGCAAAACACCTGTTCTGAGATGTTAGGGACGGGTATCATTGAAATGATTAATTAGGCAAAAATAAAAGAGAGAATTCCGTTGTTTCGTCTTCGAAATCTCGTGCCGAAACAGAAAATTACAGATGCGGGAGCAGCACACGGGGGAGGGGTGACAAAAAAAAAAAAGAGGGATTCTACAGCTTTTACAACAGATTCCTGGTTACAGGAACGGGAATGGGAGTGAGCGAGAGTGACATCATAGGGCGAGATAATAACCAGTTTCTGTTTTTCCTCCATACTCAAAACTACTACTCTAGATTTTTCTTCTCTTTTTCTTTTACCGAAGGGGCTGTTAACATCTCAATGTAAAAATGGTGCACCGTTTGCGATTCCAAAAAATATTTACTTTCATAAACAATGGGAGTCGGTGAACAGCCAGCAGGGAAAAAAAAAGGGAAAAAACTAAGTTGATGACTGATTACAAACTTTGGGAGTACATTTCCCGACGAGAAAGAACTACAAGGTCAGGTAATACTTGTTTCGATGAGGAATGAAACCGACTTAATAGCACAACGATTACCACAGGCTACTTTGAGCAAACAATTACTTACGGTTTCGCTATCAAATTACTCCCAATTTCTGAAAATCATTCTTGAACAGGGGTGAGCTTTTGCTTCTGTAAATAAATACGGTAGCTCTATTACCACAGAAAAATGCAGGCTAGCTATGTATCACACAGAGAAGGGAAAAAAAAAAAAAAAACACTAGTCGCTTGGCAGAGTACTCATCTATGTAATGATCATGGTTTCCAGATTAAATTTTTGATTTAAAAACCTAACATCCTAATAAAAAAGCTATGACAAAAGCAAAACAAATTTAGATGTACATTCCCTAGTATGATGTCAAAAGCTCTAGATCTGGTAATTACTGTCATCTCCTCTGAAATGAAGGGAATCATAAATCAAGTCATGTATATAGTTTATTTATTTATTTATTAGTCCAAAGGGACTTGAGTCCCGAAGGACTATTACTTTCGTTTTGGCATTTTGCGTCGGACGGATAAATGTCGGTTCACTTTTCAAACTGTTGCCACAAAATGTTAGAGTCCTGCATTATATTTGAAGAAATTAAATAATGAAAATCTGCGTAAATGTACGTATATTTCTCACATTGTCATAAAATAACGGTACATAGAGTCATCGAATTTTGAATAACGTAATCCTCCAACGAATATGAGCATGTGGAAGACCAAATTTGAAATATGAAATTTGTTTTATGATCGATTTCCTATTTTTTAAAACTTTGACGAATTTTTGATTAACAAACTCAAGGATTTCAAAGCGAGCAATGGCAACGTTGTGCAGAAAAAACATTTTTATCTCCAGCGCGTGAGTCTCTGTATCGGAAATTCTAAAGATAGGCTCGTTTTAAAACTATTTTGCGATATTGCTGTTGCACTGGATCTTATGGTTTAAGTGCGAGGAACATGATATTTAATAAAGAAAGGTAACACACAAAATGTTAAAAAACGCCCCTTTGGACGTAATTTAAAATCTGAAACATTTCAGATTTTTTTTTTTTTTTTAATAGTTTTTTAAGATATAACGGAATCCTTAAAACCAACACTACAGGAAAATAGTTGGACCTGAATTCTCCAATCACCACCAAGAAAGACCAGAATCTATACTATTAAAATATGTACGCGTCTGTCTGTTTATTTGTTAGTTTGTTTGTGGCATCATCTCCTCCAGAATATCCGGGAGTTGAGTTTCGAGGGAGGATTCTAAAAATTCGCGGATTCCAAAAACTCGCGGAAAGACATTTCAACCATTCTTATCTTCGTACGACTGTAATCAGCCAAGATATTAATTAAAAACTCTACAAAACTAATTAAAAACTAGTGAACTAAACTAAGTTTAATTCGGTTAACGAGAACTGAGAGATTTAAAAACGCAAAACAGCACATTTTCTTAAGAAAACAGAAGCTTCTGTCATAACGCTTTATTTTAGCATACCCAATACTTACCTCACTCCCTTAACGCCCAGAGAAAAAAAAAAAAAAAAAAAAAAAAAAAACAATACACGGAACAAAATGTGAATAACAAGCGAAGATTGAAAATTTCGAGTCAAAAGGTATTGTCTTCAGAAATAAAACATTACAAAATAAATGATGTGGAGAAAAAACGGAAATACTAGACACATAAATTTCACGGTTAAACAATGTGCAAACAACGCAAACCGCAAATTAGGGAGAATAATGGAGGGATTGTTTCCAGCTCATAACCCTCAACAATGAAAGACGCCGCAAAATAACTTTAACCGCAACATGTTGGAAACGATTCCTTAAAACGTTGCATAAGGCTTAGAATCCAGAATCCAATCTTGTTAACTACTAGGATTACACTCACCGTAACCGCCACAGTTTCACTTAAATAAAAATGCCTAAATTAGCCGAAGCTTGTTTTGTCCTCCCCCCTTTTTTTAAAGAAACCAAAAATATAAATTCAGTTTAATATTGCAAAGCTATATAATATTTAGAATTTTGGGTGCTTAGAGATAAAAAATTTTGTTGACACAAGAGCTTTCACTATACCCTTATACCAGTTATTCCCAAACTGAAATAGGTCCACTAGCGGCCGAGCGGTAAAGTCACTGAGCATTGGTAGTTTGGCTCAGGGTTCGAAAAGGGCTGCTGGCTGCATGGGCGTTTTCGTGACAAAATAACACTTTGTAGTACGTACAGGATTTGGCGTAGTCCACTATTAAAGACGAAGTACGCTTCAAACTGTTGCCATCAAATACTATAGCCTAGCCTTTATTATCCTTAAAGGTATTAAATAATGAAGCATCTGCAAATATGTATGTATCCTTGCATTGTGAAGTTAACGGTACCTACAGATATTGAATTTTGAATAGCATTGTCTTCCTCCCCAGCATGGGCACCTGGAATCCCAAATTGTGAACTTCGAATTTTATATTTCCTATTTTCTGAAACTTTTATAATTTTCTAATTAGTGAATTCAATGATTTGAAAACGAGCAGTGGCATCACTGGACGAAATAAAATATTTTTTATCGTGAGACTATCTTGTCTGTCGGAAATTCTAAAGGTACGTTGTTTTTAAATATTTTATGATTTCGCTCTTGAATAGAATTTTATGCTGCTGAAATGCGAAGAACGTGATATTTAATCAATAGAGTTGACACAAATCCGTTAATAATAAAAAGGCAAAACAGTGTTTTCCAGATATTTGACTGAAAAAAGTGAACATTGAAATAATGTATATTCTTTTTGAAGTACGGCGTATTTTTGCTTTGCCGCAAAGTGATAACTAAATTGATTCAATGAGAAATATATTGAAATGAAGTGCAGCAAGAAATGTGTATAATTTAATAAGCCGTACAAGTTAGCCAGCCATGTGGAGTCCACATCAGATATTTTTAATCTAAGAGCAAACTCATTTCAGTTCTATAATTTTAAAAGCTAACTATTAGCATCTTGTACTTTTATTATCAAACATTTCCAAGGAACATTTTAAAAATAATGTACGCAATTAGTTGATAATAATTTTAAATAAATAAAAAAAAAAAAAAAACAAAGAAGCAGTATAGCATTTGACGGTAACATGATCTTGCCATCACATACGACTAATTCGAAAGTCCTTTTCTGGACCTTTTGCCCGCGGTTATAAAATGACCAATCTCTCATTAACTGCCGTTTCTTTTAAATGGAAGAAATGTTTTACTGCTTATGAACTGCCTGTTCATTTTGATAATGGATAAACATGAAGATAACCTCTCTGCTATACAAAAGATACCTACCACCAACCAACCACATTATTACTTAGGAACTATTTTACCTTTCTAAACAAGAACCTCGCAAGAGATAATAACAAAGCACGACATATAAAGCAGCAATCCCAGAAAGACAGAGGGAGAATAAACAAATAAAGGAACAAAATACCCAATTCCACCTGCTAATTAAAATGTTGTTCGTGAGGCGTGTCTCTGTAAAACACAGAAAAGCTAAGAGAAAACAAATGGTGGAAAAAATCGTACTCGGTTGTTATTTTTTCCTCTCTCTCTCTCTCTACTTTTCTTGTTCAATCTTGAATGGAGACGAACAACGGTGTATTAATCTTTTCAAGCAGGTTTACCACCAGGGGCATTTGTGTCCTCATTAAAGCTCTTTAATTACGTAGACAGGGAAAAGTTTTGTGAAGAAAAGTTCATGCAAAACAAAGTTCGAGTGCCACAGGTAAAAAAAATAAAATTAACGTAGTGTCACTGCTTACATTTAAGCAGCGCTTTCAGATGCATAGTTAAGTTTCTTTATTTAATTTATTTACGCATATTTTGTTGCTGTTATTTTAATTGGGTAACAATCTGCAGGAAAAATTTATTCGTCGCACAATAACATTCAAACATTCAACAGTAAAACTTGGCATAGCAGACCGTTTATTCCCCAAATTAAGTTACAGATGAAAAGTTCGGAATTTTTTTTTTTTTTTTTTCTAATTCTTTGCCACTTAATTTAAGGGGAATATAACTATTGTGAGCTGAGAAAACCTCTTATACAATTCCTATCACATTTCCCAATTCGAAAGCGTTTCATTCAGTTCAGATTAAATTTTACTTCTTTGTACGAAGTAAAGGAAGAATTGTAACCGCGAAAAATTTCGGGTATCACATTTCAACGAAATTATCCATTTCGACCGGTAACGAATCCATTTGAATGATTTATTTCCGTGATATCTGTACGTACGGACAGAATAAATAATTCCTCTTTTAAAAAAAAAAAAAATCTAAAACGGATGGTAAAATGGACTCAGAAGAGAATTTTTTGTGACGTTTGTACGTATGCGTCTCGCGTAACTCATAAACGAGTGGACGTAGAACGTAGAGATTTTGCATATAGAACTGCTATAACATGTAATTGTGCACCTCCCTTTTTCGGTGCAATCGGCTGCACTCGATATTCTCACCTTGTTCTCAGTATTACTAATAGAAGCGTTTCCTAGATAATGATCCAACAAAAATTTGCCTTTGCTAGAATTTCATTTTTTTTTAATCATGTGGTTTTTTTCGTGCCGCTAGTGAAGCCTCACAGCATCACTATATTATAGTGTTCGGTACTGAAGACTACAAATGACAGACTATGCATCTTCTGCTTGTGTTATTAAAATACGCATCCTTTGTTGGATTTCTAAGGTCTTTTGTTGTCTCTGCCACTTCCATTTCAAACTGAGCCATCTTGCCGGATAAGAGCTAACAGACAACTAGTTTCAAGGGTCAGTTTCCAACACCAGCATTCCGAAATCTTCAAGCGTTGCTCATAGTATAAAGTCGCTGCAAATGTGGCATCCAATCCGAGTTGCCGACCAAAGACCGTAACTTGCAGAATTAAAACTGCTACAGCCGATACGGTGTTTCGGCAACTTTGGCTCAATCTGCCAGCAGTTTTACGCTGAAATGTGAGTACATCCTAACAATACACATTCCGACTGGCGAATGAAGACTCGAAGGTAGAAAAGAACACAAAAAATACAATAAATTAATTATAAAACATGAATTACAACAGAGAAATTCAGGTCACATAAGATACATAATTAACACGCGAATGATTTAAAATTTTCTAAATTTTTAAATTTAAAGAAAAAGCGAGTGAAAACAAAATTATGACCCCCTCATGTCCTACGGATGTGAAAATTCCATATATGATCCTACTCTACATTAATTCTTCGACTAAGTGAAAGGGGAAGGGTTGTCAGAAGTTTACACGCCTCTATGAAAAACCATTCATGGACAATACCGGACAATAACATCCACCTGCATCGGCGCTTTCCGTTTCCGGTTAGAAATCACATTTTCTCTTTTTCCTCCCTTAAAAAGGGAATTCCCGTTTCTGCGTGCACGTCAGTATTCCGTTTCCTGGGTGGGGCGTCGCGTGCTATACACAGAAGGGGGGAGTAGAAAAGAACAGCGTTCTCTGCGGCCAGACGATTACGACGTCGTCCTCACGCAGCTCAGCCGATTGCGTGTCTAGGCTCATTTGAGTCCAGTTACACAAGTCGCCGGTGTCAAACGAGAGCGTTTAGGCGGATCCCACGCCAAAACCGGAGGATTTTTGCTTCCCCTCTCAGCGACTATTGCTTTAAAACTAGCAGCATATTTAGAATTGCAGCGCCCAAGTTAATCAGCCGATTTCAGAGATGTGCAATAAGAGTAATTACCAACCCTCTTTAACACTTTTAACAGAAAGCGGCCAGATGTTTTCGGTTTGTTCAAATGTGGAGCATATTACGAAGAGGGAGGGGCACAATCTGAAAATTTTAAATTATTCTTTGATACACTGGAGAACAATTTACCATTAGAAAAATAATAAAATAAATCTTTGGTGTTGGAACAAAATAATAATAATAAAAAATTAATTTTATAAACACTAGCGCCAATTCATTTTTGAATGTAAAATGGTTAAGATAGAAAAATATCGAAATATTAAAGACTCCCGTTTTTCTTTGCTTGGCAAGTTAGGTCATAGTGAACTATGAAAAAGTGCCTCCAAAAAACTATTTGATAACACGGCAACATAACGCCAGATGCATTTTATTAGTAAATTTCAATAGGGTAAGGCTACCGCCTCGCTATATAAATTAGGTTTAATGAAAAACTCTATTATGGCAATAGACAAGTTTTGCATACATCAGAATCGGTTTCCAAAACTTAGTGACGTGAAAATAAAAGAGGGAATATTCGTCAGCCCCTAAATTAAGAGATCTTACAACACACACACACACACAAAATAAAATAAAATAAACTGAATGGTTTCATATCATGTTCTTTGCACTTAAACCATAAAATTCAGTTCAATAGCAATGTCGCAAAATAATTTTAAAAAATGAGCTTACCTTTAGAATTTTAGATACACAGTTACGCGTGCTAGAGATAAAAAGGTCCCCCCCCCCCGTAGAATGTTGCCATTGCTCGCTTTGAAATCGTTGAGTTTGTTACTCATAAATTCGTTAAAGTTTTACAAAATATGAAATCGATAATAAAACAAATTCCAAATTTCAAATTTGGTCTTCCACATGCCCACATTCGCAGGAGGATTACGTCATTCAAAATTTGATTGCTCTATGTACCGTTGTTTTATCACAATGCGAGAAATAAACATACATTTATGCAGATTTTTCATTATTTAATTTATTCAAATATAATGTAGGACTCTAACATTGGGTGGCAACCGTTTGAAAAGTGAAACGGACATTTATAGTGATTCAACGCAAAATCGCAAAACGTAAACAATAGTCCTTCAGGGATAAAGCTCCTTTGGACTTAGAAAAAAGAAGGAAGTTAAACAATTAAACAAACTTAATTAAGTTTATAAGGTATCTTCTTCCTCCTTTCCGCATGCTTTTGTGGTGTAACAAGAAGCATACTCGACGTATATTCAAGAGGTCCAGGGTTCGAGTTCCGGCGATGACATTGCATAATTTTCACTTCTCCTGCTTCCATGTAACTTACGTCTCTACAAGTTAAACTACCGGTTTGCAATGTCTTCGGGAAAAAAAGAGGCACACGTATTTCTGAATACTACAATTAGTTCACAAAATTATCCAGATTTACTGTAAACTCGGATGTAGACTGTTTCGGAAAAATAAATAAATAAATCACTTTCTTAAGAGATGGGAATGCATTCCATCACATGTGAACTAATATTTGTACTGTTATTTCATTAGAATATTCAGATAATACAGCAGAAATATTGAGACAACTTGGAGCTTGATAACACGATAGGCAACTAAAGCTAGTTTCTAATTACAAACAGAGTGACAAGTGAAATAAATAAACGATATGTGTTTTTTAGAATACTTCCTATATTAACCTGGTTATTTTAGCTCCGCATCGGTATAAATAGTACACATTATTAATTCTGGCATTATTTTATAATGTAAACCTACAATTCCATTTGTTATTACGTTTGATGAATGAGGCTTAAATACGTGCAACTCTGAGATTTAAAACATAGCATTGGGATAAAACGCCACGGAAAACGCCTATGAAAATACAAATCCTCCGAAAGAATACTACAATAAAACATATTTCATGTTAACAATATTGTTAATAGGGAAAATGACGACATGGAAAAGGAAAAAGACTTAAGAAAGTCGAAGAAACATAGACCCCACCCAAGAAACCCAGGAGCTCATAAATTCATAAAAAAGATTCTGAAAATATATCTGGAGCCTTTGCAGACTTCTTAAGGTCATAAATAAGACAGAGAATTATTGCACAGAAATAAACAACATTTTTTAGGACTACTCAGTAGTGGATTTTTATTAAAATTACCTGCTGGACAAATAAATGTTGGACATGCAAAACGCTCCAACTCCGTTTGACAAATTATTTAAACTTTTCAACAATTTCGAAGATATTTTCGACTCCCATGAAATGACCCTTACGACTCCTATGAAACTATTAATTAATTTTCTTTATACGTAGGTCGGTCATTCGCATACTTTTTGTAAATTGCTGTACTTCTGTTTGTTTGGTGTTTAATTTGCTTGTACCTTTCAAAGTAAGTTTTCGCTTATTCATTTCATGTTTTGCATTTTCGTATACTGTCATACTCTTCTGGAATCATTTATTAAGTAAATCGCCTTTAATCATCATTCTACATTTATTTTTCATGTCTGTTAACTAGCTTGACAAACAGCCTCTTTTTTTTAGTCCAAAGGGATTTGAATCCCGAAGGACTATTAGTTTCGTTTTGGCATTTTGCGTCGGACGGATAAATGTCGGTTCACTTTTCAAACTGTTGCCATAAAATGTTAGAGTCCTGCATTATATTTGAAGAAATTAAATAATGAAAATCTGCGTAAATGTATGTATATTTCTCACATTGTCATAAAAGAACGGTACATAGAGTCATCGAATTTTTAATAACGTAATCCTCCAACGAATATGAGCATGTGAAAGACCAAATTTGAAATTTGAAATTTGTTTTATGATCGATTTCCTATTTTTTAAAACTTTGACGAATTTTTGATTAACAAACTCAAGGATTTCAAAGCGAGCAATGGCAACGTTGTGCAGAAAAAACATTTTTATCTCCAGCGCGTGAGTCTCTGTATCGGAAATTCTAAAGATAGGCTCGTTTTAAAACTATTTTGCGATATTGCTGTTGCACTGGATCTTATGGTTTAAGTGCGAGGAACATGATATTTAATAAAGAAAGGTAATACACAAAATGTTGAAAAACGCCCCTTTGGACGTAATTTAAAATCTGAAACATTTTAGATTTTTTTTTTTTTTTTTTTTTTTTTTTTTTAAAAAGCATAAAGGGTGTTAGCCCAGAAGGGCTATTAATTTCGTTTTGGCATTTTGCGTTGATTCACTTTTCAGACTGTTGCCACAAAATATTTCAGCCATTTAAAGAAATTAAATAATGAAGAATTTACATACATGTATCTATGTTTCTCGCAATGTGATAAAACAACGGTACCTACAGCCATCAAACTATTATCGATTTCATATTTTGTCAGACATTAAAGAATTTTTGATTAAGAAACTCAACGGTTTCAAAGCAAGGAATGGCAACACTGTACGGAAAAAAAAGAACATTTTTATCTCCAGCGCGCGAGACTGTGTATCGGAAATTCTAAAGATATGCTTATTTTAAAATTATTTTGCGATATTGCTGTTGAACTGAACTTTATGATTTAAGTGCGAAGAACATGAGATTTAATAAAGGTAACACAAAAAACGTTAAAAAAAAAAAAAAAGCCCCTTTGGTCGTAATATAAAATCTGAAAGCTTTAATTTGTTTCCCTTTCTTTCTCGGGTTCCTTTTTTGGAGACTACTACAGCTCGTGACCCGAGATGGTTAATTTCCTCAAGTTTATCAAAGGACTTTCTCATTGCTACAAAGAGGATATTTCGTTGTGATACATTAAAGAACAGTCCTTTGACTGAGGTACCGAACTATGGACTCCGGTGTTGCAAAAGTTGGATGGACACATAATTATGCGAAGCGCTTTGTTTTGAAGTATTTAGAAATCTTGCTTTTAAGCAAGAAGAAAGGAGATGAGGACTTTGGTGAACGCCATTCCCTTCAGTCCGTGAGGCTTGGTAAGTTAGAAGCGAAAGAATCGTCTTTTGGAGCATTTGCAGAGGCTTTCTTTTCGCCTTGCTGTTGCTATCAACCTGGATAGACGTATACATAAAAACCGTTTAATCATGTGTTTTGGTTTTACTTTCCAACTCTTCTGCCGATGAGTGAATAAACGCTTATGGCCGCTTTTTGTGTTAAAATCTGGTAAGGACACAGATACAGCGGAAACAGAGAAAAGCCAGAGCAATGAGCAATCACTAGAGATGCAATATTCCTTGGGTATCGGACACAGAAAAAAGAAACAACGAACGCAATTCACGTAATGTTCAGAGAAAGTGTCGGCGGAAAAATGATTAACTCGGGCCTTGAAAAATGACCAAAGGTTCAAATGGGGGGAAAGGATTCTTCCTTTAAAAAACAAAGGCTGCGTTTATTTGCAGACAACTCTGAATGGGCGTGGCCGAGAGACTTAATTATTAGAAGGACCGCCTCTGGCAGCAAGTCGAGCATCTAAACTGGTTTGTCTGTTGAATTTTTGCGCAGCTGATTAGATACTTCCGACTGGAAGAAGTTGGTAGATACCTAAAGGCTCATTTTTCTGGTAAAATATGATGAAGAATAAGCGGCTTTGGTTTTTGATCTATGATGTCTCGCTCACTGATTACTTAGATACTTGCGAAATCAGATGTTCTTACTTTTGCACCTAGCTTACAATTCATTGGCATGGAAGGGGAGGACAGAGTGAAGGAAATATAATACCGGCATACCTCGGGATAATTGCAAGATCGGTTACAGTGTACTGCACTACAATTTCACAGTGAAACGTATTACCTAAAGCTGAACAAAATGTATGAAAGCTACATTTATGCTATACGATGGAACTCCTATTATTCTTGAATGCGCAATAGAAATTCCTTCCACCTTCGGATATGGGAAGTCGATAGTATTGATAAATTTTTAGCATACTGCATTATAATACACACACACACACACACAAAAAAAAAAAAAAAAAATAAATAAATAAATAAATAAATAAATAAATAAATAAAATAATAATAATAATAATAAAATAAAAAATAATAAAAATAAAATCAAGATTAAATTTGGAAAATTATTCATATTATTGGTTTTCACATTTTTTTATTGATTCTGTTTATTGGACTGTCTCAACGACCGTTGGGTAAAACATATGACTATTAAAACAGCAACGGATATTTCAATTTTCACTACGCATCGTCTGGTTTACGAAGCAACTTACACTTTCTTATTATTAATATGTTGAGTGCAGAAACATCTTTAATTTTCTTCAAATTTTCTTTTTCCATCAACAATAACGGCAATGATATTCCTCTGAATAACGGCCGTTCACAAAGAGCCCTAGATTTCTGCTGGTCTTGGTATTCAAGAATGAATCTTAGAAAAGTCATTTTACCTAAAATAACAGATATTCTACTCTTGTTTTCAGCTGATTATTTATTTCATTACTTGGTTAATTAATTAAGGCAAAGCAACGGATATTTGCTTAATAAATCAAACAATTAATTTTAGTTCTCCTACCCGCTTGTTGAAGAAACAGTACAATTTCAGCCACATGCTGGAAGATCGTAGCCAAAACGCTATAGTTTGCTGAGACTTCAGATTCGAATTCTAGAACTGGAAGAAGTTTCGTCTTCGCAATGGATTCTCGGACTTTTGGAGTCTTCTCAGCTACTAAGGGAGAGTTCACACGATGGAACGTTCATCACAACTGTCATAACCGTAATCCATAAAAGTCGTCAACAAGAGAATAGCGGTACTCAATCAAAGAAGGCAAATTTGCTCGTCCGTGAATATGACTGCAGGATTTCAACTTTCTTGCTTCACTATTCGACATCCTGGCGTAAAGTCGAAAATTTACAACAAAATCCTTATAACAGTTTCCATGATGCAGCAAGGTCTTGTCGCTTAAAAGCGAAGTCCCGCGCATGCCAGTTACGACTGTTAAATCAATTGTGGAAAACCAATTCTCTAAATAATAAGTATAGCTCTGCCAACATATGGGCTCTTATTTTTGCCGGACCCGTGAACAATGCTCGTACGTAGCACCAACTAGAAGACTTTGTCAATAGGATGCAAATGGCCCTTTATTATCATAGCAAAGCTATGCAGAGAACATATACAACACAAAATCCAGAATCATGAAACTCATAGTATTTACAGATGATGCAAGGCTTATGGATAAACAAAAATTTTAAATATGTTTTGAATTTGCCTATAGGAAATGATCTTTTCGAGGAAGACTTTATGAGACGCTAGCTCGGCGACATATCGTAGAGAAAGACGTTGCACATTACGTTTTTTCGCCTTTTTAAATTCAAATCAGCATTAATCACTTTGTTTGCGGTTGACGCTGAGCATGCTAATGATTTTCTTTTAACATTAAAGACAACTTTGCAACATTGAAACATTCCGCTTTTTTGTTGGATACCTACCGTAAGACCCCGCTTAACGCTGTTTCGGTTTAGCGCTCTTTTATTTCAACCCGGGGATTCCACGAAAGCGCTCGCAGCATACGGGGATTCCCCGAAATATTATGCAGCGATAGGTTTCAAATACATATCCGAAAGAGTGTACTTGTATTTCTTGTTTGGTGCGGTATTGTACAGACATATTTTGAAGGGGTAAATGTGGAAGATGTCGAAGAAATAATTCAAGAAGCAGCGGCTAGTCTTTCTAATGATGAGCTCAAGGAATTAACTGAACAAGAAGAAAACAAAAATGTCGACAGCAGTGATTCAGAAGAAGAGCAAAAAGAACTTTCGATGGCGTTTGTAAAAAGGAGTTTGTCTACCATAACTGAAATAATGGATCAATTCATTGAAAATGATCCGAATTTTGACAGGAGCTCAAAAGTAAGGCGTAGTTTTAGAGATGCTCTATCCGTTTATGAAGAACTTTTAAGAGAACAACGCAAAAGAAAAAGGCAAACAACATTAGATGCTTTTGTCACAAAAAGGCAGAACACTGAAAACGCGGAAGGCTAACTAAATATGACTGACTGAGAATTTATTTATTTTATTTTTTTTTTAAGAATATTCGTTTTGTTATTTATATTTTGTTTTTATTTTTGCAAGAAATAATAATGTGGTATTAATTTGGGCTTTAAGAAATAAATGTTTGGTTTTATTTTTATTAAAAAAACATACTTTTTAAATTTAATACCTAACCAATTTCCTAGCCATCTTCCCCTAACCCCAATATTTACATGTAAAGATAGCCTCGTTTAGCGCTGTTTCGCATTACGCTCTACTTTGATGGAACGTATCCCCCGCGTTAAGCGGGGTCTTACTGTATTTGGAACAATTTTTCTTCAGAAAGAACACAAACATAGCCTTCCATCCATTGTCTTTTTAAAAACGACATTTTGCATGAAAACAATACTGCCAAGTAGCAGACGATAATTTATACTTTCACAAACATAGTTGCAGTTAAAATTCCAAGGAGGGTTCCTCTTAGGAAGCCCTCGACAATGGCTTCCCTCTCCTTAGGCAGATAGCCTTTGAGGCTTTGCCAAGGCAAACAAAACCATAAACCAAAGTTTATTTTGAAGCAGAAGACGTAAAAAACGAGCAATCCTCTCGACGGGACTGGAACTTGGACCTCTCGAATACGCACCGTGCGCTACCGTTACACCACGAGGGTCTGCTGTTACACCACGAAAGCATGCTGGAAGGAGGGAAACAATACCTTACAACATTTAAAAAAAAAAAAAAAAAATACTATTTCGAAATATTTAATTACCTGGAAAAATCATGAATTCTAAGACATTACTGATTCTAAGATGCACCTTATTTTTAGCAACATTTATATAAGAAAAATAGTTCATTTAAGAAGCGAAGAAATATACGAAATCTCTGATTCAGAAAGAAAATACCTCATAGCAGTTCGCCACGCGATATATTGAGGTCATTTGTGTTTTAATGTTAAAAATGCATTTATTTCCAAAAAACGAAAATATAGGGGAAAAAAAATGATGATGAAAAAGTGTTTTCTAATTCACTGATTTAATAATCTGAATTAGAGTTTTAATTGAAATTCGGTTAAGAAAGTACTAGAAATGGATATTTTCTGAACCGTACGTCCTTAATAATAAAATCTACGAACAAAATTAAATAATAAATAAAAAATATATCTAGAATTCGTTCATTTGTAAACAGAAAATGGTTAGGATCAAGTGCTTAAAATAACTTAAATACATTCTTCTCATCGAAATAAAATAAACAAATACAGTCTGCCCCATAAATAAAACATTACCAACACGACATAATGATCGATTAAGCACTTTCCTTTTCACTGATTTATTTTTGCCACGTAAAAGAGGCCGAATGGCATCAGTAACAGGAGACATCCAATAAAGCCAACAAACAGTCCATCCAAGCCATTCCTAGTCAAAAAACGAGTTGGATGACAGTATTTATGGTCGAGATCGCATGCAATCTCTTCGAGGGTTGGATCGGATTCCGAGATTAGTTGATTTGCGAAACGAACTCCAGATGTTATCGGTTGAAGGTCAAAGTTCCCGAAAACAAACACATATGTCTCTACCTTAATCCCAGCCAAAAAAAAAATGTTTCACCACTGGAGTGGGTTCAATGACGAGGTCAATCGAGTTTACACATTTTTCTTTGGAATTAAATACAAATAGTAACACATTTTTATTTGCTTTTCTTATTTCTTGCATTATACTGCAGATGAAGACATTCTAGATGAGCGCTATCCAATGAAAATATTATATAATAATCTCTCACTTCTCAGACAAGAACGTCAGAACATCATCACAGGCAAAAGCGTTATAAAAACCGGCGAGATAATGATTTGGGTACCGTAATTCCCAAGTTCATAAAAGCTTTGGGAATTTGTTTCCCACTAACATAAATCAAAGAAAAACACTGAAAATGTTTGCACTTACTGTCAAGTCTTAGCTTATGTGTGGTTGCTTTGAAAACTTTCATAACATCACGGATTCTCCATGCTTTCATCCACATCTTCGCAGAAAACTTGGCCACTGAATCGAAACCTGCACTGAAATTTTAGCTTTCCACATTCACAAGTACTGAACGGGCCAATAGGTCGTCGTTACGAGAGCTAAAAACGAATGTGAAAAAGCTCAAGAAAGAAAGAGTACCATAAATGCTTCTTCTCTGTTAGCGCATGGAGAAAAACTGTTTTTCCCCAATATATAATTTCTTTCTTTGGTTACAGTTTGAGGGGGGGGGAGTGATGTAAACGGTTCCCTCTCAAGCGTCTTAATCTATTTTCAAAGAAAACTATTAGAAATAAAGTAAGCTAAATTACAACTGTAACTATATTATTTTGTAACACAGAATCCTTTGGGTCTGCGATGGTTAATATAATAACCATGCTGTAACTTAAAAAGATAGCTATGTTCAGTGTATTGGCCACATTTTTTTCCCAAGGTGACCCTAGAAGAGTCTCTTGTTTCGTCACAGAGTACATCCCCCCCCAGTCTTCTCAGTGCAGCTGGTTAAAAAAGTACATCTCTTTCGAAATGAATCCACTCATGAACTTAAAAGTTGCATATAGGGCAAACAGAAATAAATGATTGAAAGATAACAGAAGATAAGAAAATCAGTCCTTTTAAGCATATTAACATTCTCAGAGCCCCCCCCCCCAGGATCCAAAGGATAAAAGTGAACTTCCGCAGACGCGAAACTGAACTTCGAATGCAATTCGGCGCAAATGGAACACAATTTTTACAGCACAAAATTTCAAATGAATATAAAGCACCTGCTATTTTCATAGATTTGATTAAATGATATAAAATAAATAAATAAATAAAATAAAAACCACCTCTCTACCGCAATGCGAAATAGCCACGTTTTAGGTGTTCATTTGCTTGTGAGTCTATTAGCACCTTATTGGATATTATATCTAAAAAATGAAATTCATTCCTTCATTCAAAAAAAAAAAAAAAAAAAAGTGGGGGGGGGGGGGTTAGGGAAGACTGTTCATTGTTTAATACAGAAAGCACAGCCTGCTATTTCTAGACGTATGAGGATGGATACAACTTTCGATGAATTGGAAAACTTAAACAGTTCCGGATTTAAGATTTAAAATAATGTACATGCAGTATTTCGGCAATCCATGTAATAACTAAGCTTCGTTTTGTAGCTTAATAAATTTAATAAAATATTATATAAAAAAATTCATACACACGTTTTGATATTTTATTTGTAACACAGTACACACTGAACAGCACTTTACAGTTACAGCTGCATTTTAACATGAATAGTTTCTCTTAACATACAGGTTAAAATAAAATGACAAACGGTAACAAAAACACTTTTTCAAGTTCTTAAAAGTACCCTTTATAGTTCTTTTTTATTTATTTTGATTACTTGGACTAATTTTAAAGTAAAGCCAGTTTCAAAACATTTTCAAAGTAATTTAGCACTGAATTCAGAGCTTTTCGCATGTTTAAAATACCAGATTTTGTTGTTGCGACCAATATCGCTTGTTTGACATGAGAACAAACCCCCGAAATTCACAGGATTGCGCTTGTCGTTGGCTACAGCCTTGGGCAACATGCAGGTGACAGTATGATTTTGCCCAGTTCCATCCCAATTTTGAGAGACAGTACATAACTTGGAGTGTAGGTTCGAGGGTCTCCCTTCTCCCTCTGTCACCAATCCATGAAGGTTAGAATAACTTCTTCCTTACTTCTTACCTCGATGCACCAATCCACAAGAGAGGACTTTTGGCTCGCCATAAAGTACCCCATGATGCAAAAACACTATAAATTTAAAACTCAGGGATTCGAACCCGGGCCCCTCGGTACAGTCACAGTCACCACTATCCCATTTGGGCGGTCAGCTGTATTTTAAAAGTAAGGACAAAAATTATTGGTAAAAAGACGAACAGGATGACTCCCAAACTGTAGACACAAATGAAATTGAAATAATAAAAAGCCGATTATAGGTTACAATTATAATGTTTATGTGTTATGTGTGTTTATGTGTTACCATCTGTAAATAGATACCACGGAACATAGGAAGATTTCCAGTGTCCTTGTAACGATTTTCAGGTCTAACCTTTTATTTGCTTTAAATTTCAAATGAAATTCGAAATTGTCAGATTCCATTACAAAATGCCCATGAAGATGTTTTAAACAGATTATAATTTTATTTCTGAAGGTAGTACAAATGCATACAATAAAAGAGGCGTTTTTAATGTCCATTCTTTGCTTCACTTAACGAAACTGAATATCCGGTTCTAAAACGACTGAACATTGCTCTAAAAGTGCATTCACTTCTTAGTTGTTTTATGTTCATCAGAATCAAGATCTCTGGTACCGTATCTAATTGGATCCTGGTACTGTATGATGGATGGCTGAATAAAAAATGCCTTCAGTTCTAAACATGCCTGATTTAAATAAATTTAAACAAACACAGTAATAAAATAATGCTGTTTGTCTTCCCAAATACTTTATATAATTCTTGAATTTGGCGAATTCATTAACATTAATTATGGCGGTCGATTTATAGGACCACCACAAAATACTTTCCTAAAATAAAGCAGGGCTTAAAGAGGCCAGTTATCTCAGACGTGATCTGAAAAGGCAACTTTCCAGATTTCAGCTCCATTTTCTGACAGACGATTAACATTACTCAATTGGGAAATACAGTAGAACACAGATTATCAGAACTCCGACTATCTGAATCGCTTTCAGAATTTAAGAAATCAATTAAGACGGAAATGTAGTGTTGGACAATCAAACGATTTTAGACATTAAAAGGAGGAAACCTACACTTTTAAACTTTGCGTTACTGCTTGAAAACGAAGATTGGAGTTTCAACGCAGCTTCAAGAAAAACAATGCAGCAGCAAACAAAAATTTAGAAGATGTCTTTCTCAAGTGGTTTTTACAGCAAGTATGGGAACTTTACTATGGGAAACCCAATTTCGGGTCTGATCCTTTGTAAGAAAGCTAAGATCTTAACTCAGAAGCTTGATTATTCATATTCATCCTTTAAAGCAGCGGTTTTCAGCCTTTTTGACTAATGCGTACCAAGTAAACAAAAATTGAAAACCTTTAGTACCACCACTACAAAGTACTACTACCATCACCACTCTTGAACAAAGCTCAGATCGCATAAATTTACGAGTGTTAGAGAAAAAAACCTTCAATCAAGATGTTGGGGTTTTAATAGTTAAAAATACTTTGCTTCTTTGAGTACCACCGGTTGAGACCCTTGCTTTAAAGTAAAGAACGTCTGGCTAAGAAATTTAAGTGCAGATATGGTGTCCGTCAAACATCTTACTTTGACCGAGACTTTCAGCAAACAGTGACTTTCAGACTTGTAAATACTTGTAAATACTGTATAGTATGCTATATAACATGTATGCAAAAGTGTTGCCTTTTCATTTTAATTCATTAAAGCCGCTTTTTCTTTAAAAATAGTTCTTTTTTCTTCCCATTTTCAACATACCGTACATACAGTAATTATTTAAAGTTTACGCAGACCCTTTCTTCGGAAAAAAATCCGATTATCCGAATTTTTGATTATCCGAATTGGGTCCGGTCCCAATTGATTCGGATAATTGGAATTCTACTGTACTTCGGATGCTGTCCGTAATGTATTTGTGTTACCTCGGCAATGGCGAAATTTTTCACACAGTCGTACAATTTAAATCATCGACCTCCTTATAAAGTATCCATTTCTAAGTTTGGAAACAACACGTAACGGTCAGAGCAATTTGAAATGTTCGTGAGAACTCAATCCCAGAAAACACTGACACAGTAACGCTAACACGAAACGGTCTAGAAAGGAAGAAAATAACATGCAAATCGAATAACCCATAAGGAATTGATATGACAACTCTAGCCCAGAATTCGTAAACAACACAAAAATAGTTCACCAAATGGCGGTAAAACTGACGCTGATAATCGCGGACGATTGTTTCGACAGCGACATTTTCCCACGAAATTATTTCCCGAAAATCGAGGAAATAATATCGTTTTTTACTGACATAATAAAAAAGCGATACAAGGAAAAAACCCCGCTTCAGCAGATGGTAGGTAAATTGACCTTGTAGAAAATTGCCTTTGTTACGGCTCACTTGCGGAATATGACTGAACCTCACCTCCTCCCCTTAAATAATCTGGATCTTAGGTGAGCATATGCAAGGCTCGTACCTGCACATTCTCCGCGTGGCTATTTTGATGCTAATTGCGGTACCAGATGGGGAGCGAAAGAATACACTTTCCGATGCTACCGCAGGAGGAACCTACTGCGGGGGGGGGGGGGAAATAAGAATACCTACTTGCGGGCTGTTGCAGAAAACTCCCTTCTTGGGATACTTTAACAAAAAAGATGAAAAGAAAGACTTGATGGTACAGAAGATCTTTTGTACATAATATTACGCGAGCTAATCGTTTCGAACAAAAGACTACCAGTTTACATACAAAGCTTTCGGTTCTGGTACAGCAAAAATTTTATCGCAATGTTCTATCTATATAGCAGTGGTTCCCAAACTTACTATGCCCACAGAACCCCTTCCTATAGCAAAAACCTGACTATGAACCCTTAAGTGAAATAACTGTACACTGCATAATCGAAAAATTACAATTTTAAATTTGATGTCTTGAATGACAAATGGTGACGTAAAAATAAAATAGTGTAAATAAAACATTTTTTTATTTAAAGTAGTATTTATCGAAATTATAACTTTTGCTTTAAAATGCAAAATATTCCCCCCTCCCAAATGAGATTGGTTGATAAGAGATTACTTTCGTTCCGCTCTAAGTTTGTAAGTAACATTCGTAACTCTTCCTACGCACTAACTGCAAGTCGGATTTCTCTTATTTACTGCTTAGTTTAATTAATTCACCTTATATGCTCTAGCGCGAAGTGCTCCTAACCCCATCGGAGCCTCAGGGATAAATCACCATTCTAGCTGGAGCCCTAAATAAGACGGCCTCGCACTTTTTATTTTATTTAAACAATAATTTCAATAGAAATTTTATTTTTAATAATAAAATTATATTAAAAATCAATTCTACCTTCTGAATGCACGTCTCTCTTTCTTTGGGAAACAAACCCTTGAACGGAAGTTGAGATTTCTAAAAAAAAAAAGAAAAGCCTCATCCCCCACCTACACATCAGAAGCTTATTCTCCAGAGAAAGTACAATGACTTTACGACAGTGGGTAAATTCTTTCCGACACTAGTATCTTCCAGGGAAAAAAAAAGCACCTACAGACTTTTTGGAGCGATGTAACCAAAGACGGGGGATGAAAATTCTCACTTGTTACTTCGTTCGCAGCTAAACCTCACATTTTCTGAAAATTTCCTTCCCTGTCTTATTCCGCTTGACAGTTAGAATTAGATTGACAGGAGATTGTAGTCAGAAAATGTTGGAATCTTACCTTTTTGTTTTCATACCTATATAACATCCTTAAATTTTCCCTATATTTTATTACTGTTTATAGCATTCAATCTAATCTCATGACTGATGCTTTAACCATTTTAGCACTGTTCATTGATGCGCTGAGTCTTTATTTCTATCATCCCCCTCCCCATATTCAAAGATTAAATTCAACCGGATACCGGCTGAAACTATTTCTTAGTTTTTGTGCTCTAGCTGAAACCTCAAATAAGTCAAGATCCAGTACTTTGCTTTATTATTTATCGTTTATTTTTAATAACTTGGTATTTTCTCCCTCCTTTCTGCATGCCTTCGTGGCGTAATGGTTGGCGCACTCGGCGCGTGTTCGAGAGGTCCAGGTTCGAGTCCCGGCCACTGCATTGGTCATTTTTAAAGTCTCCTGCTTTAAAATAACATAACGACTCTACAATGGCGCCCGAACTAAAAGGTGGTGGATGATGATTCTTCACCACCAGAATTTGGCAATTGGATCCCCTAATCCCCAGTCGCCCTTTAAAAGGGGGAGTATATAAGGTACCAGAAGTGGGCGCACCCCGACTCAAGGTCGCAACAGGTCGCGCTAGAGCATATAAGGTATTTTCTCCCTCCTTTCTGCATACCCTCGTGGTGTAATGGTTAGCACACTAGGCGCGTATTCGAGAGGTCCAGGTTCGAGTCCCGGTCAGGGTATTGCACATTTTTCACGTGTCATGCTTTAGGCGGGCGGTGCCCGTACCTGAGGACGAATATCCGGAACCGACCGCTGGCGGAAGGAGACCCGGTGTTTGCTCCAAGGGTGCGGGTGCCGAGGGAGGGGGTTCGCCTCGTCTCCCTCAGTTCAGCATCGGCCTCCTCGCGGCTAGATATAGGCTGGCTGGTATAGGCTAACAACTTTCTGGACAACTAACTATGTGGTCCGACTGGGTGGAATTGCCGGAACCGACCATTTATGGGAGGATTCTTCCAGATCACTGGGTAGACTTGTGTCTACATAGCTTCGGCCTGCAGAGCAAATAATCAGTCTTCACATAGATTAGAACCATCGTTTACCGTATTTGACGGCATATAAGACGCACTTTTTTTCCTAAATTTTGTCTCAAAAATGTTACCTGCGTCTTATACGTTAAGGACACAGGTTAGCTTTCAAAACTGAATGCTATTTTTAGCCCGGATAAAGATCTAGACACACATAACTTTTTCTACATCTACATGTGTGTGGCCTTCTAAATAAGGGTGCGTCTTATATGCCGTCAAATACGGTATTCGGTGATTGGTTCTGGCTTGGTAGAGACCATATGGTATTGTCACGTCTGCCCCAAAACTGTGGGGACGTTACATCGTAGATACGTCGGTTGTTCGAGAAGGTTGGGCTCCTCTCGGTCGATGCTGAGGTTTGTTTCTTGCAAAAATTTCTACTTGTCTAGAATTGTCAGGATCAACCTCGTCTACACGGAGCTGGCCCTTTCGTCCTTGCCATAGTGCCGTGGATGTTGTCAGCTCCCACTCTATTTCGCAATGGGCTTTCGTCCCTCTGCACCGATCCGGGGGGAGGGGGTAGCGTCCCCTCGAGCGGCTTCTAGCGGTAGAGACGATTGACCGTGGATGGGCCGCATTTTTGCATATGACCTAGGATAGAGAGTCTCTATCAGTTGGTGTTCTGTCATGCTTTAAAATAACCTAATGACTCTACAATCGCTTTACACTTTATGCAATTTTAATTATTTAATTTTTTCCAAATTTACGATTTAATTATATTAGTCATTTTATTTATTTATTCTTATTCCTCTTTACTAATAGTCTTCCATACGGCTCCGGCACTTCTAATTTAAAAAATTAAGCCCTGATGAGGCGCATAATTACATTAAATCTACATTTCTCTCTTTAGATAGAAAGTTACAGGAAAGCGTTCAACAGCTTTACCACGTTGATATATGATGCACAATATAAAATTCGTATCTGTTTTTGTAAACAGAATTAGCGTATCCTTGTTCAAATATTGGTTTCCACTCCTCATGCATGGATAATTCGATAAACTTCTCCTCTATTAGTATGGATTCATCTGAGTTTGTGCGTCTGCTTGGAAGAGGTCCAATACCCAATCGGGAACAACCAAGTGAAGAATGTCTTCAAATCTTTGGCTGAGATCAGAATGTACATCAGCTAAGTGATGACAAAAAGCAAGCAAACCTTTGTCTTGTTTTTGCAAATTTGAAAGATTTGGAACTTGAGAGCATTCTCCTCTTCTCAGTTTTGCTTATACAGAAAGTTTTGGAATAAACGTAGATATTATACTTTTAGTTTCGATTAAATTTATTTAATCGACTTCTAGTTTCAAACTGACTTTGCTAAGTTTGGCAAATGAGTTAGTCATATAAGCTATGCCGTCTCTTGAATTAATTAAGCTGAGCGGTAAATAACTGTCTTCAATTTCCAGGAATTCCAACACCGAATGAAACAGCGCATAAAATCGATCCAAATGTGCACTTTTTTTAACGAACCCAACGAAGTCCCGTGTTAAGTAGTAAAGAATTATCAACTTCATCATTTTCTAAAAAAAGATGAACAAATAAGCCATTTAAGGCATTTGTTTTGATTTTATTAACTGTTCTAATAACATAATCTAGGGAACCATGTTGTTATTCACTAACATTTTTGGCGACTAAATATTGTCGATGAATGACACAATATACAGATAATACTTTCAGTATAGCTTGTTTACTCAAGAATAAAATTTTTATTAACAAAAGTCTTTTTAATTCATCAAGTATTATTTCACCTTTCGTGTCAGTTTCCGAAAATATTGTTACTATGGGCTTTTGTAAAATGTTCTTTAAGTTTCAACGATTACTCTAACAGTTTCTTTTTTACTTCCTCGTACGAAGTAAAGGAAGTATTGCAATCACGAAAAATTCCAGGTACCATATTTCAACGAAAATATCCATTTTGCCCGCTATCGAACGTAATTTAACGATGTTTTTGCGTGACATCTGTACGTATGGGCAGAATAAAGGACTCTTTTCCCCCCAAAAAAATTTTTAAACTGATTTAAAATGGATTCAGAAGAGATTTTTTTCGTGGCGTCTGTACGTACGTGTGTATGTATGTACGCATAACTCAAAAACGTGTAGCCTCAGAGCGTTGAAATTTTGTACATAGAACAGATACAGGATATAGTTGTGTACCTCCCTTTTTTGGTGGCAATCGGCCGTACCAAAAGTAAATAAATACATATACCCACTCTGTTACTCAGTTCCTTGAGCTCAGTTTTTTTTAAATTATTATTCTTATATGTTAGTAAATTGTGCATTTTTTTTGCTTTAAAAATGATTGAATTATGTTATTACTATCTTCCCGTTACGGTTTTTATGCCTTTAGTAACCTACAAGGAATATTTGTAGACTTATCAACAATTCAAAAATTTTTAAAGTGCTGCTAATCCTAAGGTTTTAACCATAGCAGCCATATTTATTTACATTTGAAACTTCTGAGTTATAAAATGAATGAGATGTAACTCTGTTAAGTGAACCTAGCGCGCCAGAGTGTCGCTATGGTAAACAAGTATAGTGAATTTTAAAGAGTGCATTTGTTCTATTCTGGTTTATGCGTTATCGACGAAGTAGACTTAATTCAATAAGTTTAAATGAAATACAGGAAAAAATGCGTATAATTTAATATTCCGAGCAAGGAAGTCGTGTGGTGTACACATCAGTTTTTTTTTTTTTTTTTTTTTTTTTTTTTTTTTTTTTGGACACGATAGTTTTTCGCTTTTAAAGGCATTTACTAAAACAAACAATAACGTACACCTACCCGTCAGTTTCCTGTAAAAGAACAGCCCCCAATTCCTTCATTACAGTTGTAGAGAAATATGTCATACAGCGATAGCAGCGCCCTCACCTGAAGTAGAAGTTAGTTAGATGTTAGATGGTAGACGGGAATGGCGCATTAAGCCATATCCTTTAGTAGAATTTAGAATAGTAGAATTTTTCATATGTTGATTAAGCAACTAAGTAACTTTACATATTGTAAAATAAATATTTAACTTAACCTTGTCGAATATTAGATCAATTATAGATATAGATATGATGTTCTTCATTTTGAAAGATTGATTTTAGATACGGTAGAAGTTTCGCCTTAGAATTAAAAGCACCCTTTCGCGACAACTGTGGCATAGAAAGTCCTTTACGAAAGCATCCCTTCCTCTCAGACAGATAGCTTTGATGTTCTTTGCCATGTTCCAATAACCTAAGCTAACGTAATATTCATTACTGGCGTCTGGGTCGAAGTCATGGAAATCATATCCAGGTTGGAGATACGTTAGCTTATCGTCAAATCGTCTTTTAGAGCTTTAAATACTTATCACTCATCATTTCATGAAAAGTTATGCCTTGCTTCTGTTAGACGATGTAAAACCAAACCTAAAATTCTAAAATTAAACCAAAACCTTAAACTGAATTTTGCATAATTTTAAAGCCAGCAGCTTTGCTTCCATCTCTTACAGTTATTTTTAATTTCTGATTCCTTTATTTTTTCCAGTGTTTCATGATTTTTTATCCACTTTTCGATCTGCTGTGAAAATCTGCAATATATTTTTCGATTCTATACTGCAGTACGTAGGTTAGAAGATCCAATAATAGTACAGGATTCGAATATTTTGCCTGGCGTAATAAACTAAATAGAGAGGGAGGGCATAATGAAAATTCGCTGAGGTGTAGCATTTCTAATCTGCTCATCATCAGATCTTTGTCATACCGGGTAATGTATGAGTCCAAGGACACATTACTCTAGCGGCACTACGCGCGAATGAGTGCACCGGCAAAATAAAATTACAGGCAGAACATGTTGCCTACAATTAAATAACGGTTAATCTCCAAAAAATAATGAAATTCTCAACTTAATCCGCAATTATCACCACGATTCCGACATCCAACGCTAAACCTGCGTGATTCCTTACCGGTCAAAACTTTGCGTCTTATTTCTAAAGGAATTTCTAGGAATGTCTCAGCAAATACCGTTTCCTACGACTTGTTTTATTATTGATTTAATATTTTGTAAAACTTTAACGAATTTTTGATTAACAAACTCAAGAATTTCAAAGCGAGCAATGGCAACGTTGTGCAGAAAATAACATTTTTATCTCCAGCGCGTGAGATTCTGTATCGGAAATTCTAAATATATCCTCCTTTAAAAATTATCTCGAACTGAATTTTATGGTTTAAATGCGAAGAACATGATATTTAATAAATAAAGGTAACACACAAAATGTTAAAAAAACGCCCCTTTGGACGTAATTTAAAATTTTTGTTTGTTTTGTTTTGTTTTATAATTTTATTTCACTTTTTCGTAGTTTCAAGTTACATCTATCCATTTGCCATTACTCTATTTTAATTTAATAAGCCTTTACATTTTATTTAATTTTAATATTAATTGTTAATTGTTTCAGTTTATTTTTATTTACTTTTTAAAAGCATTTCGGTGTGGTGGGGGTGAACTACAATATACTATTTCTACATCGCCTCAGTTTCTTAAGGAAAACATAATTTTAATTTAAAAGCAAAGCTGATTAATTTTAGTTTGAGAACAAAAAGAACTTACGTTGAAAGGTAACAGCGCTGAAAAATGATAATTTGCCAAGTGTCTTGAGTGATAAATGTTCTGATAACGCAACGCAACGTAAAATCTCTGTCTCAAGAGTTGCATATTTTATTTCCTAATCTCTAATAAAAATCTGAATATAAAACTATGCACATCTGCTATGAAAATTCTGTAGATTCTTTCACTTTGCACATGCTGATACTTGCAGAAGACGATACTTCGACACTTGTGAAAGATACGAAAGCACCAACCAGCAAGGTTCTCTACACATCAGTCACTGCAGACACATTTTTCAATGGATCACTTCAGAAAAAGATATCAAGGTAATACCATCAACGATAATGGGAAGCAGTTACAAATAAAAGCATGGGAACAAGAAAACGATGTCTACGCACCCAGATAGGTATTAGATAGATTGCCGCTCAACGAGAGACGGGAAGATAAAAGGCCGTTATTATAGGCACGGTCCAACGATACTTAACAAGATTTCTTCCTATTCAAGGCCATCGGCTAAACGAGCTGCTGCATTTAAAAAAGCGGGATTAGAAAGCTCTTGGGATCAACTCTTAACGGCGGATGGCCATTCTTTGGAGGCCAAGCCTGTCCACCTTTGCACGCTAAACGCATTGGAGCGTTGCCCCCGCAATTGTGCGCCACCTGTCATTTTGTGCCCTGATTAGAACATGCTTCGAAGCATTGGTTCATAATGCGGAGAAGATTTGTTTGTTTGCTGGTTGTGGCCACGTACAAAGAGACGCAATAAATAATGACAGGAAATAACAGAAGTATTTTCACTCTTCTTTTGAGGAAGCGGCACCCAAAATGGAATCTACAGAGCTCCAAATTTTATGCAAAGAGTTCGAAAATTCCGCTTTGATTAAACAAACGTTTTTAGCAAAGTTTCTGCAAAATTTTTGTCGTTACATCACCCTTCTATAGATTTATCATCCACACTATTGTAGTTGGCCACTGCGAAAAACATAAGATTTTTAATTGTATTTATTTATCTTCGGCGCGGCCAGTTCTCAGAATACTCTCATGCGGGAAAGCAAAATATCTTTAATTTATCTTTGAAATCTAATTAGTGCGTTGTAACTATTTAATAACTCAGTGACTTAAAAGCAATTCTTAACTGTCACAATCTTTATTTTTCTTATTTTATTTAGCTTTATTTTCCCTACTTAGTCCCCTCCCGGGGGTCGACGTAGAGTACTCTGCGCAGTACCGGCTAGGATCTGTACCTAGGCAGTCTCGGCCACGGGGGTATAATATTTCGAGCTTGGCGGTTCCCGAAGACCCATGGGGTAAGTTTATACTTGCCTTTCATGGGTTGGGTGGTGTATGTCCCTTCCACCAGGGTATTGGTAGCCAAATAGCAAACTGGACCACTGAGAGTCTGGCCACTGCTGTCCTTGGTATTCCACGCAAAGCCTAAGGAGAGGGGCATCCCCAGGCGGGTAGCATTTCAACGTCTGGTCAAAGCGCCAAGTTTATAAGCCCACCCCATCGTGGTCTCTGATCGCTGGGACGGTGGTCTTGGTTGACCAGTGTAGCGGTGGGCCAGTTTCACTGGTAGAGAAGCTGTTGTCCTGGTGATGTGGGCACTGGGACCTCAGTTGGAGTGTTCTACCATCTCTATAGTGGCTTAGCTGGTTTGCCCGCCCCGTGCCTGATATCGGGGTATCTCAGTTGGGCTATATCCAGATACCGTAGTGTTCTTAATTGAAAGAGGCGGGAATAAAATATAGTTAGTAGTTCCCTACTTAGCAAATGATTAAACACAAATTTCTTTTAAAACCTTCCATAATTTCATTCTTTTTTCTCCGCCCCCCTTTTTTTTGAGGTGTGGTGTGGTGAGGATAGCTCACCAGTAGTCAAGAGACTAAATCACTGAACACTGCTGCTCTTCTGGTTTTGAGTTCAGTTCACGGCTTTGAATTTTATGAGGTATCTTTGCTTCTCCTTATGTACACTGCGGGTGGGGGGAAGGGGGGAGTTTTATCTCCCGTTTTACTGGGCCTATTGACGAAATTTAACTTGCGTTTTTCATGTCTCGAAACCGCGACTTAGGATATATATTATATTTATACATAACATTGTTTTAATATAGTTATTTTGACATAAAATCGCACTTTTTCTGAAATGACATGCCTTTTTTTTTTCATATTTCGATTCTGCGTCTCAAATTATGCCTAAATATTAAATTTTGTAAAACTTGGTGCGAAACTTACGAAGAAATTCAAACATTTATCTTAGCGCATTTTTTCAGTTTGCGTCAAGAATAATTTACATGGCGAACTTCTTAATATATGGCAAAGTCACATCGTTCCTACTTTCAAATAGTTTTAACAAAGTGCCTAAATCCCATTTTATGCTTTATCGTTTACAACAAAAATGCCAAATTTCAAAACGCGCCAATATATAAATTCACGTATATCTTCGGAAATTTTGAATAAAAACTGTTATTTGTTACAAGTATGCTTAGAAATACGTCTGCTTTAAGATGACGGTAAAAATTTCATAGATTAGAATTCAAAGATTTTTTTTTTTTTAAATTTATAAAAATTATTTAAAAATACAAATTTTAAAAATAAATCACAAAAAATGGGTGAAATTTATTTGAAATGAGCCTAAATTTCGAACTGTGTAGGAAGGAATCAAATAAGTTTCATAAAAAAAAAAAAAAAAAAAAAAAAAAACAGATATTAACAAATACATACCAAACTGAATTAACATTGAGGAGCTAAAATTTTGAGAGCTAATTTTTTAAAAACTACTCGTGCGATTTTTACAAAACTTGGCACTTTGGCATAATTTGAGTCGTAGAATCGGAATATGGAAAAACATTGGCATGTCACTTCAGAAAAAGTCCGATTTTATGTCAAAAATACCTATATTAGAACAATGCTATGTATAAATCTAATACACATCTTAAGTCGCACTTTCGAAACATGAAAAACGCAAGTTGAATTTCGTCAATCGGCCCAGTAGAACGGAAGATATAGAATGGCCCCCCTCCCTTGATTAACAAACTCAACGATTTCAAAGCGAGCAATAGCAAAACCGTACGGGGGGGGATTATCTTCAGCGCGCGAGACTGTGTATCGGAAATTCTAAAGATAAGCTTCATTTTAAAATTATTTTGCGATATTGCTGTTAAACTGAATTTTATGTTTTAGGTGCGAAGAACATGATATTTAATAAATAAAGGCAACACCCAAAATGTAAAAAAAAGTCCCTTATATACATATATATATATTTTCTTTTTTAAAGTCTATTTTAATGCATTGCTATGTTAAAGTATGCGCCCTAAGAAAACTAGTCTTTATACATCACAGCACAAAAAATATTCAAAAACATTTCATTTAAAGGGGGAGGGGACGGGCAAACCCGATATTCTTGCCACAAGCTAAAAAGACAGGAAAAAATTTAACAAAATATTTGTTGCGAGTGTAGTTCTAAGTGCTACTATAATCTCTCTCGTTTCAAACAAGCACCCAGAAACTAACAAGTAAAGAGAAGTAAATACATAAACCATCTGGAATAAGATGTACTTCTTCGAAAAACCTCCCCACTTAAATGATTTACTCGGTGAAGAAAATCCATTATTATAGCAAAACTTTCAAGTGTATAACGAAGGGAAAATCAATCGATACAAATATGAAGTAGCAGCATAATTATTAATCAAATAGGTTCTATTACATTACATGATATTTTGCTCACCCATTTACGAATATTATTTTATCGGGTCTTGAAGTACTCTGCTTTCAGCAGCTTTTAAAGCTCTTGAATTTGGCAAATTTTTTACGATATGTCGAACACTAATTTTTAAAGCATTTATCAAAAGCACGTTTAAGATTGATTTTCATGAGTCCTGTAGATTTTTTTACGCGAAATTCATAGTTTTGTTTTAAAATTTTATAGTTTTCATCAATTTAAAATTTTTATGATCTTATTTTACAATCATACAAAGTTTTAAAACTGCACAATACTTTTTTAGATATGAGGGTATAAAGATAAAATACACATTATTATCGCAATGATATGAATATAAGACGATGCTTTGTTTTAAAATGACTTTCAGAAAGTCATAACCCTCTTGTATGCACAGCCCTAACATTTAAAAGCATATTAGGATTTAATAGATATACTTTAAAAGCTTATGAAGCTATACATTCCTACTTCTATGAATGTAAAATATAAGACTGACATGGAGCCACCAAAGCTCAGTGGTTAGAGCACTGGTCTTGTAAGACTGACATGCAAAAATACTAGTTACGTTTTATGAATTTTTAAATATTGTAGGAGGATTTGGATGCCCTCCCGACAGTCGTAACCCAGGGCTGCGTAAATCAAACTCACCTATTTGTTACATTGAAAAGAGATCAAACACAGTGGCGCCCATAGATTGAGATAAAAAAACATGGTTTTCATCAATAAATGCATAATATACATGCAGCAGATTTTCCCTCGCACTATTGGATTCGTATGAATATTGCAATACTGGATTCTTATGATGTACTTTAATATATACCCAGTTAATACCATTCAGTATAATGCATCAGAATAACTTCTTATATCCAAGTTACCACTGACTTCTAGAGTAAACAGTCTCTGTAAACTCAGAATCGCAATACATAAAACAATACTAATATCCTCATTCAGCGCAGCCAAAGTCTTGATAGGGTCTCTTTAACAACCACAGGTCACAAATACCCATCTTCCCAAGTAACTTTATAAATTCCGCTACAAATTTTAACATTCTATAGAGATTTTTGGCTAGGCTTATCGACAAAAGAATGCTCAAGAATTGAGTTACAAATGCTGATAGTCATACAACAGACGTTACAGCAACTCAGCTGGTGGTAAGTAAGTAAAACTGGAATCTATAATCTATTTGTCTACCTGCGAAACTAAATAATCAAAGAAAAATTTATGTCTATCTACGAGAAGAACAGCTCCTATGGTCGCTATAGCAACAGGGTTAGACTATTTCAAAAAGGGGCGAACCTTTCGTTTCTGTCAACTGTTGGCCGAGGGGAAAAAAGGCTTCAAGACATCCCTACGGAAAATGGATCAAGTCTCGTTTCTACGGCAACAGACAACTGCAGACTAACTGGAGAGAGCTTTTCTTATGATAGACAGAAACAACCCCGCCACAGTGTCTGTCGGGTGGCGGTCGCTATAGCTACAGGGCTAGTATATTTCAAATAGGGACGAGCCAAGAGTTGCTTTATTGTTATTTTCTAATCAAGCGACGCAGTCGCAGAGCAGGTACCTAGGCTACAGCCTTACCCTGTGTATAACATGTGAGGAGTGAGCATATCTTTTTCTGTAATAGCATAAACATGGCAATATTTGATGTGAAGCATACAGGTGCTCTAAAAAGAGCAGTGATGACGAGGAAAACGAAAAGATAGTACAAAGTTCATGATGTAGCAATTGCAGTTAATAGGCATAAGTAGTATTGGATAGCTGACTGAAGATTTGTCTTGCCGAATTCCGCATGTACATTTCAGATGCCACTAGGAGCGTAGTTCCTTCTAGAATTCGACCGCTGCTGTACTGATGTAGCTGCTGCAATCGCCATAGAGGCGGTAGAAGAGTCAGGTGACTTGGAGGTGCTAGAGCTGCTGTGATTGGAGGAGAGTAAGGTAAGTACAACATTAACTATCGGCAGGCAGGAGAAAGGGGGAGGGGCTAGGGAAGGGTTTTCAAGGCCATACATAATTTAGAGATAAGTTGAGCCAAAAAGAGGGGGAGGGGCTAAGGGGAAATACAATTTTTTGCACAGTTTAATTACGTATCAAGTCATTACTTCCAAAGAAATTAATTTAAAGGTAGTAATTAAGTATTAAAGCAGCAAATAATAAGATTTTAAGTTTTTGATGCATAGAATATACAATTCTTTAATTGAGAGCATGTAGTGACGCGCCAGGCCTTCTGGTGTTGTTAATATCATTGAAATCCTAGTTCACTTCAGGGATACTTTGGTTTTGAACACTGCTAATCTTTCTGTAGAATTTCTTAGCTATTTTAGCCATATACCATTGTAACTGAAAAATTCTAAATTCCTCGTGAATTCCAGAGTTTCTGATAAACCATCGGCATCTGGTAATTTGCCGTAAAGTTACGTTTTGCAGTATTTGTAATTTTTTAATATGTGTCTGACTGGCAAAACCCCAAACGAGACAGGCATAAGTAATTATGGAACGCAAAATGACTTTATACAAGAGTAATTTATTACCTATAGACAAAACTGAATTCCGAGAAATTAGGGGGTAGAGTTTAGCTTTAGCAACTCGGAATTTTTGAGTTAACTGTGTAATGTGGGGGAGCCATGTTAATCGTTTATCTAAGGTAATTCCTAGGTATTTAACAGTCCTGGCCCACGGGATATCAGTGTCATACATAGTGATTTTTTGAGTAATGACTCTCTTTCTGGTGAAGAGTATGGCTTCAGATTTGTCGACATTGATCAGAATTTTCCATTTTTGGAGCCAGTATTGTTATTTTGTTTTTGGTGACTGTTGGCTGAGGGGAAAAGAGTTATCATTCATCTTCAAGACACCCCTATGGAAAATGGATCAAGACTCGTTTCTACGGCGACAGACAGCTGTAGACTAACTGGCGAGAGGTTTTGTTATGATAGACAGACTGTAGTTAGCTGTCTTCAACCTCAGCCCACTTCTTTCTCACAGGAAATTTTGCAGAGATCCACAGGTCTTAGCTTTAGAAAACAGGTCTTAGCTTAATACAATATTGCTTGCAATGGTTGGAATGCTAATTATGAACAACCTTGTTAACACTGCACAGTGCTCATGTTACAACTCTTTAAAGATTCGACACCTTGAAAATTATGGCACTGATGGTACGTCCTCATCAAGTATTTAGTCTTAAAAGAATATCTGACGTATCTAACAAAAGTAGTTTACTGGTCTTGGTTTTACCATCAGCTGCACCAGCAAGAATCAAAGATATCAGCAAAGCTTACTCATCGACAAGATGTTATCATTAGGTTCAAATATAGTAATATTTTCATGTAAGGTTTCGTTGCAATCTGAAAAATAACTTCAGGGCTTCCTTCAGAGCTAGAAGTTTCGCAGACGTCGATCTGACAGAATAAAACGGGAATTTGGAAGACAGATGACCATTCACTCTTGTCCACAACAAAATCAAAACATATCTAGAACATCTTATCTCCTGCTTCTTCGAACGTTTAATGGAAGCCAGAAGAGACAGCGGAAAAAATTATATTAAAAAAAATTGAGGGGAGAAATTCGGTGGAGACTCCTTGACGAATCCAGAAACGGCAAGGAGGAGAAGGGGACATGGCTGCAAGGCTAGCGAATACTAGCAATTCAGTCATTCGACCAGACACACGAATCCGGTTCCAGCAGCGAAGCGAAGAAAGCAGGGGGAAACACATCAAAAGAAATGAGAGAGAAATGGTGAAAAAGGAAAGAAAGAAATCGGGTTGTCCAGCTGCGAAGATGTTATCAATGGAGACCCGCAAGAAAAGACAGCCTCCCCCCTTTTTTCAGAGACGGGATGCATGGGGAGCTTGAGATTATTCTTTCGGCTGCGCACTTTTTTACACGGGAAGGAACATTGTGGGTTCGCGACACACACCGGCGAATAGAAGGCGTGACGAGGAAAATAAAATCACAACCTGACAGACAATACCGCCTTCAAATAATCTGCAGACAAGTGTGATGCTAAACGTAGAATAAAGAAACCAAGTAACTGCTAAATACTTACGAGATCAGAGTTAAGATAATTAAGTCTAACGCTAGTTAAGTACAATGGAATTTTAATTACCTTCAGGCCTTCTTGAACTGCCTACTCTGGAGGTCTACTGTCAGCGGTCTTTTCGGTGTTGGTATTTTCTGTGCATTTGGCAATTCTGTTTAGTTTGTTCATCTAGTAATTGAAAGGCTTGCAGCAGGAAGGGTCCAGCTCCAGTTTGAAAGATTTTGTGTTCATGGGTCTCTTTTGTTAAAAAAATCGTTCTTTGCATTGGAGTAAAAAGCCACTGGAGTATCCGTAAAATGTTCATTTTTAATAGTACTTTTAATGAGGACAAACGTTTAAAATATAACTTAAAACATTTAAAAAAAAATTAATGTGGAGCTGGGCTCTTCTTGCTACAAATTCTTCAATTCTGTTTATCCTTTCCACAAAAGATACAGTTCTAACGTTATTAATTACGCGAAATAAAAAGAGAAAAGTTCAATTCGTTTTTTTCGAAACGACTTCATAGTGGTATCCCTTTAAAAAAGTTGTGGTCATCACTGTGACTACGGTTTTAGATTTTTTAGGCCCTCCCCCCTCCAATATATATCGAAGAAATATGTTCAAAAATCACCTTCTTTATTTAATTGGCGATTAATTTTTTTTGTGGAGACAAAGCTCTACATTTAAATACAAAAGGGAAATGCATATTTAATATGTCATCAGTGGTCAAGCGGATAAGACCACTGAATACTGGTAATTTGACCTGAGCTCAAATACAGACTGCCCAGGTGTAAGCTAAAAATAAGGCGATTTTCCTTAGAATGCCTTTCAGGAAAAAATCCATCTTTCAGATAAATAACCGTAACATACTTTACTATACACATTACATAAATTAAACAAACATATCAGATACGGCTAGTTTGTCAGCGTTGCTATTACGTTGTGAGGTATTTATTTCATCTGATCAGTTATTTTATGTTCATTATCTATCATTTTTCACTTTCCGTTTTCCTGCCAGAATGCTAATTTTAGTTTGCGCGTATTCAAATGAGGTAGAAAGAGATAGCATTTAAAGGGGTGTTTTAGATCGCTTAGACAAAGCGTGTTCGGCCCCCTGAAAGCCACGTTACTAGTTGAAATTCGACGATAGTAGTTTGTCTTCGGTGTTGCTATGTTTTGGTTATAGTACTTGTCACGCCGGTACAGGTTTCAGCCAACTTGCAAGTTAATCATCTCTGTGTAGCCTTTTGGCTATCTTAGGATTTAACTTAGTTTAATTTGCAATGCCTTATTTTTGAGTTACGCCATAAATGCTGGTTGGTTTAAGCATAAGAAGAGTCTTCTGTTCTGTCATTTGAGTTCTTAATAAAAGAATGTCTTGCACCGTTCTCTCGTTTCTGTTCGATGAGCAAGACACAACCACAATTCGTTTAGTTCTTCCAGAGTACGTGACTTAGTATGTGCCTCCCAAGAGACTGAGACTCTATAACGTAACACACACGTAAAGATTCACAAAAGATTTTGATTCACTGAAAAACAAATACCGTTCAGGCTATGGTATCAAGGTCTCCTCTAGCTATGGTATCAACAGAATGCTATGGAGAAGCCCGAACAAGATGAAAATTAGTTTGCTGGCTGATAATGATACTACGGTAGGGTACTAACTGCGCCAAATTTGATCGAAGATCCTCGTCCCCCTATTTTCTAATCTACGAACTGCGCGACGTTTCCTGTTCCCAATTTCTTTCCCAAGAAGTTTGGGTGCTACAAAAAGTCATTTATCGCCATAATGGGACATTCTATTGACACTGCAAGCCTTTATTTTCGTTTATCAATATTGCAAAAATTGAGCATGCAAAATAAATATTAATTTAAAGTCTGGCGTGTGCTAAAGTAAAAATAAATTTCTTTTACACTCATTTTAAAGTTTTATGATGCTTAAAGGAATGATGAGCCAGATTTTTTTATTCTCTGTAAGAATTAAAAACTTTCCAAGTTGTAGATTTTAATCGCTTTTTGAATAGTAAAAACGATAGATTAATGACATACACAAAACTGATACATAATCAACGTATCAAATATCGGATTTGTAGGTCACCTTAAATAAGTTTCTTGTCTAGATAAATATTAACAAATCTTCTTAGATAGCAGAATGGTTTTAGCTTTTAAATTTACCATTTTAGGTAAACAGTTCTAATTTAATTTAAAAAATTCTCTTTATTAAATCTAAAAATTGGATTCTCAAGTCGTTCTAAATTCACACTAATATTATTGCAATATATTCCCGTATTAAGCTTTCCATTTTTAATCATTGAAGTTATTTTAAGGTTATTTAACTTTGTTACAAATTCCATATTTTAATACTAGAAATGTTTAAATATTTATTCTGTTTACCACCTGATGTACTTTGGCATACATTTAATTTCTAATACACATTTAATTAATAAATTAATAATTATGAGCGTCAGCAGAATTTTCATGATTAACCCCCCCCCCAAAAAAAATCAAACTCCCTTATATTCATATCCTGGGATTTTCAGTTCCCTTTTAATCCATTCCTTTTTCACATATTGTTGCACTGTACTCAAGTTTTCATGTATGTAGAATTTATATACTTTGTATTGTATTTATGCCAATTTATATTTAAATGATAATTTTTACAAATTCTTGCATCACAACTCTAGTTAATAGAAGATGTTTCTAACACCTTGGCAAAGCTTAATCTTCAGCATGTAGCTTATTTTCCAACCTAGTTTCAGGCTGAATTATTTGTAAAATTAATTACTTGAAATTGAATGAAGTAAAAATACTTTTTAAATTTATTCTTTAAAAATATTGCAAAAATTTTCACCTTTACCTTAGCATATCTTTTTACAAATCACACTAATAAGAAAAAAGAAGGAAAGAAATTAACTCGGTTTCGATGATTGATACCTCGATGCAAATTATATGTAACATTTTTCCAAAAGCATAGAATTTATATGGATATCAATAAATTAAGGATTATTTCTCCATCTAATTTTCTTAACATGTTTATTCCAGAATTTTCTTTTCACACTATAGCGCTTAACTTTATGAGTTTTCTATAATCATTCAATTTCTCTAGCCATGGCAACTTTGCATACAAGTAGTTATATTTTTAACCACTGTATTTTAATTCCTGTTGACTATCAGTACATTATTCACTTGTTTCACAACTGCAACTTTTATTTTATACTCAAATCTACGTAAAATAGCATTAAAACTTCAGTTATGCGGAGCTCCTGATCGATTGCTTGTTTTAGATTGAATAAAATTAAGCTTTGTTACAGTTAATTAGCTTGTTATTAATTCAATTATACTTTTCTAATTAATTATATGTTCAGATATTTCCAAGTACATTACTCAAACTTTTGCATCCCAATTTTTAATTTTTGGTTAAAAAATAAACTTTTATTTATTGAGAGGCCTGATTGATTATATTAATTTGCAGTATTGTTTATCTACTTCCTTTTTTCTAGATAAATTTTAGAAAAAAACTTCTTAGCATAATAATTTACATTTATTTACAATTTATACGTCAATGTTCCAAATGCATAATAATGTTGTTATAATAGATTTCATGCTAAGCTTTTTTTAAATTTAACTAAATTTAATTTCTGCAAACATTTACATGATTACTTTAATTAACAAAAAATATTCTTAGCACACTTTGATATGGAATGCTTTATAATTATTTAATTTATGATATTATTATAATAAATGAAAGATGTTTGTAATGCTAATATGTATGTTTACCAATACCTTTTATTTTCTTTGTTAGCTCCCGCATTTATTACTGTTATTCAAGTAATTAGCCTGCTTGTTAGATATTTTTTACTTGTTCTTGTGATATGTAATTCTATTTATTTATTTTTATTTTCCTCTTGGCTGCAATTGGCTTCGAAAAGTTAAATTGTAACCCTGTAGGCAGCAGGGGGAAGAAATTTTGGTTGGCGCAGTTGGACTATAGCTCGACCCGAGAGGCGTAATGGCAGACCGCACATTGAGTTGAACATTGTTAAACGAATGTCGCATACTGCGCATGCCCAGAAAACAATTTGGCGTAATTACTATGTTCGCGCGATTTTGAAAAGAAGATAAATACGGTATATGGTAGATGTACCGCCATCTGTTTGTAAACAAATCTCGCGTTTAAATCTTCGTACAGTATAATGTAAATGTAAATTAATTACTGTGTTAAAATACTATTTTTTGCTGTACTGCTCAAACAACTAGAAAGCTGAAATTATTGCGAAGTAATGTGAAGCAGTGTTTGCATTCAAAATGTAAAATATAATACCTATGAAATTCTGCACATTCCTTTGGAACTGTACAAATTTTCGTTCAGAAAAAGACTGAAATTTAGGATATATTAGTTGAAAATTTATTCATTATACTTTTAAGCAATAAAAGCAATTCAGGATTTACCATACGTTCCATTCGTACATACATAAAGAAACACTGAGGAATATAACAAGTGCTTGCAAATAACACTGAAGAAATTTTACAATTCCTTAATGCTAGTTATTAAATTCTTTGAAATGAGAAAATAAAAGCGCGAATATACGCTAACAAACTAAGCGAGATACTCCAGTTTACAATTACTGAATTATAACATTTAAACAAATTACATTTAAATAACGAATTATTACGAACATATGTTAACAAATATTAAATGCACTGTTATTGGACAAATTACAATGAAATATATATTAGAAAAATAAGCAAGTGCAATCGGTATGGACGTTAAAATAACTAATAAGCAAAGTTCCACAACATTACAGTTGTAAACATCATTCGAACACACTCGACAGCCATGGTGATCATGAATAAGCTAGCGTAGGGTTGCTTAGTCGCCAATGATTCTCCCCGCGCCAAAGGTACACCATCAAGCATGCGCAGTAAGTGAAATTTGCTTAACATTGTTCAACTCAATGTGCGGTCTGCCATTACGCACCCGGAGAGGGGATTTTCATTAGCGCAGCTGGAGTACACCCGATACTACAACACATTCTTAAACAAACTTCTTAAAAACTTGTTTGAGAAGGTTTTGTCACTACTCAAGAGACTTTTGTTTATGTTCTGAGTAATTTTGTAATTTACGATATTCGTCTTGTGTTAAGGAGAATTTCAGCATTAATTTACCGTTTCTTTATGAATTAAATTTAGCTGATCTTCATTTTACAAAAAATACTATCACCAGAAGCTACAATAAATGATAAGAGTTTTCCTCTTCACCTGGCTGGTAATTTGAAATTCTGATGAACCCACATTATCTCTACCATTTTTTGGAAAACATTTACATAATTTTATTAGATTTTTCTACAGACATTTGTATATTATTACATCGAAGATTAACCATTCCAGTTACAATGGGAAACCATGAAGTGCATAAATAAATTAATTTCATGCCCAGAAATATTTTTTTATGCCTTGCATTCAAATCTATGAGAGCTCTAATACTTAAATTTAAAGCTGTAACTCAGAAAACATACCTGTTAAAATTTCGCATAGGAACTAAGATCTGCTATCGTTTCATAACATCGCGATCAACACGGAAGTGATATGAACACCTGACATTATTTGACATGCACGGACAAGATTTGTTGTCGAAAATGACTTTACCGCAGCAAAAGTTTTGCAAATCTTCTTTATTTCCTTGTAAATTTAGGCTGGATTTCATTAATATGCATTATCAAGTTATAAAGTTTGGTATGCTTCGCAATTATCAAATACTCTTGAGAGATATTACGCGAATCATCGCTAAGTCTAACAACTGAACCTTGAATAGGGTGCAAAAGACCCTCTATTAAAATTAAAGAAAAACAGAAGGCATACTTGGTGCTTACAACTCAACTAGCACTTATGTTGAGCTAACTTATCAGCAAATTTGAAGGTACAAATTTTAAAGCTAGTAGCCCAAATGCTACACAGATCAAATTAACGCGAAGTTGGCTCACAACCTAACCGGCGTGGATATTCAAATATCAGCAACTATACTGCAAGGCCAAAACTACACATCTTAACTGAGATAGTAGCAACAACTTAGTAACGTGGCATCGAGAAGCAGAACACGCTCTGTCTTACTACCTAAAAAACTCAGTTTAAACACATGTGAACTAATTTGTATTCTGGCGTGGAAACGGAAGGAAGAAGTGACAGTAAAGGTCTAAATCATAAAATAACTGGTTAATGTATATAAAATTATACTTAATATATATTATTATTTACCGGTAATTCCGATTAAGTAAAATACGAATTTTACAACATTTTGAAACTGCAAAAATTACTCTCAAGGGCTGTAGAAAATCATATGGTGAAATGTAATTTGTCATCTGGTTTCACACTATTATAATTGTACTGTGATAACTCTACAGCAGGAACTACACATTTGTTTTTCGTCAGCAGATATGGGAAGTATGCAACAGTCCATCTTATCAGCAAAGATTTACATTAAATGATAAGCTTCTTGAAAGATGAATAAATACTCAAAATTGTAGGAATTTCCAAATAAACAGATGCCCAGCTGAAAGGAAAAATAAAATGCATTTGCGATGACGGAGGAAAAAAAAAACGCTTCATGTTACAATAAAGAACAAAACCGAAAATATTCCATCTTCGTCATAAAAAGTGAAGATGGAATGGAAAAAAAGAGATGTTTATGACGCTTTCTGAAATTGAAGTCTCTCAAACCCTTTCCACTCTTCCACTCTCGGAACCAACCAAAGAAAGCATCTAAAGAATCGAATTTGTAACTGGACGGGTAGAGATGGAAGTGGAAATTGGAACATACCCGAAAAGGAATGCTTCATATCGCAATATGTCTAAGTGCAACTGACAAATTGAATTTTAAAAAATAAAGTGGAAAAGAAATACAGATATTGCTGCATTAAACACCTGGACATAGAAAAATTCTAAAGGCAGAGTTTGACGACTGTTACAGTTAAGACTACGATATCGTAGAAAGAAATTGAGCGTGGTTGTCATTGTTAAAGCGGGACAGGCTAAGAATACTATAGAAGAAGTTACTAAGCAGGAGTTTTGACAAGCAAACATTTTTAGTTTTAATCCGAAACAGAATTATTGGTTTTTAAAATATTTTTTGCATTTTCGCGTCTTCCGTTCAAAATAGTTAAGTCCGACAATGTAGCCGCTATCATAAACGAAATCCAAAAAACACAATTAAAAAGAATGTGCAGCTTTAATTCCATGATGAATTTATGCACATCAATTTATAACCCCTTTCCATGAAGTTTAACAACGACCTAACCTTTAAAAAGTACAAAATTCAACTAAACCTTTTTTTGTATTACGACTCTAGTAACCACAAAAGGCCCTGTTGGATGACATCTATTTCAGCATTATATTACGTACCTGAAATCTTTTAATCTGAATGAATAATTCTTTTTTAAATTTATCTTTTTTCTTCAGCTTTCGGTTAGATAACTAACATTTCTTTCGCAAAAAAGCAGGAAAGATGTCTTTTAAACGTTCAGTAATTAAGTATCAATTACATTGACTTTTTCACTGTTACTTCGGATAAGATAATGAATCTAGTTTTCGTGTTTTTCCTCGTGCGTAATATGAATAGGATCAGTTTTTGTCAGAAGCGTAGCTAGGGTTATCAGCGCTCGGGGACAACTGAAGATTTTGCATCCCTTTCGATGTGCCACGTATGGAAAACACTTCATTCTAAAATTCCGTACCATCAATTTGGCGCCTCATAGATGCTGCGCCCGGGGACAGATGTCTCCCTTGCCCCACCCTAGCTACGCTACTGGTTTTTGTTATAAAAGTTCTTGACAAAGATATAGAATCAATTTTTCTTATTGATTTATAAAATCAATAAGAAAAATAATTCAATTTAGATACAGAATCAATTATTCTTATTAAAGTTCTTTACAAAAACATCTCTCCTTGATAGCCTTAACTTGGCTGATGTAGAAAGTCCGTAATTAAAACAAAACTGATGCTCTCTCCAGTTTTATATAGTTTTCCCCGTCCGCCGATTTCAGTATCTTCGATTTCTTGGAAACGGCTGGAAGGCATACACAGTTACAGTTACATAGGGATCGAGGCAGTTGCTGTAACATAGGTATAGGATCCAAAATGTTGCTAAGTAGTCACCAAATTTGGTGACTTTTAGCGGTTTCTTGGGACATTTCGCGACCAAAATTTAGTCACCAAAACCATCGCCAACTTGGCGCTATTTCGCCAATTAATTCAATGTTAAATGGACTTACTGTAACCCTGTTCTAGTGACGTCACTTCACACTCTTAAGACCTTTCATGTTACATTAAACAACATATACTATAATTTGCAAATAATTTCAGTAAAATTATTTACCTATATATAAAATTCGTAACAGAACGTTTCATTAGAAACAAAACAATTAATTACTATATAAGGTATTTCTTCCCTGCATTCTGCATGCCTTCGTGATGTAATGGTAGCACACTCGGCGTTTATTCCAGAGATCCAGGTTCGAGTACTGGCGGAGGCATTGCTCAATTTTCACTTCTCCTGAATAAATATACCAAATAAAATTATAGTGGCTCCTGAGCTGAATTGATGATTCGTCACCAGCAGGATTTGGGGATTGGGTCCCCTAATCCCCAGTCGCTCTTTCGAATTAGAGTATATAAGGTATTTCCTCCCTCCTTTCTGCATGCCTTCGGGGTGTAACGGTTAGCACACTCGGCGCGTATTCGAGAGGTCTGTGGTTCGAGTCCTGGCGAAGGCACTGCTTATTTTTTATGTCTCTTCTTTTAAAATAACCTAATGACTCTACAATTATTTGCGATATTTGATGCAGACGGCACACAATTATTTAATTTTCATTAGCAATATGTCAGGGTGCATGAAATTTCAGTGGCATACCATAAAAAGAAGGGCACACCTATTTTCAAGCATGAGGCAAAACCCTTGTTACCGAGTATGATAAAAGCAAACACAGAATTCTTTCAATAAACATTTCACACGACAATTTTGGAATTCTATGAACTACACAGGACACCTGCATGGCACAAACACACACACATACCCCCCCAACCCCCCCCCCCAAAAATCAAGAACATCGAAAAAGTCATCTAAGTACGCCAAAATGGAACAACGAGGCCGAAAATTCACATTTCTGCGGAAACGGAAACTCTTCGCATGTACTGGAGGGAAGTATCGGCCAGAAAATGAAGTCGTAACGTAATGATCGAGGAATAGGAAACGTCAAATATTACATCCATTTCACGCGTGGACATCCTTTTCTAAGGAAATCGAAATTATCGCAAGTGGCCATAGAGAACACTGAACTAGTCATGCTCAACATCTTGCCCAGGACTTATGGCCAATCATAAATCATAGCAAGCATGTAAGGAAAGATCACGCGATGGCAAAAATACGGCCACACGCAATATTAAAAGACCTAATCATTTCAACCAGAACAGGATAACATCCCTTAATGAAGGGAGTTTATACGGATCACATCACGCCAAGATGCATGTTAAAACTTTTATTGTAAATAACAGATTTAAATGTGTTTAAAAGTAATCTTTTCCAACATTGCAGTAGAGTCAGCTCCCGATTAGCCCAGCCTTGTGTATAAACAAAAAAAAAAAAAAACGGTTAAATTTATTTATAGAAAGAACACAAAAATTACTGTCACGAGCTATCAATGTACGCAAATTTTCTAAGGAATATGGGGGAGAGGGGGGACGAAATAACACAAAATATTAGCCTAAAATGTAAAGCAGAATAAATAATATCTAAATTAAAAACGGCACTATCCTTAAAACTGAGAAAATTTTAAATAAAACCGAATAAATTATTTTTAAAAAATTAATTTGGAAAGAAGATTAAAAAGAAATTAAAGCCTGAATGACCTGTTACATCCACGTTGCGTTTCTGTTTAACAGCTAAGAATGCTGTTCAGAAAAAAGAGTTGAGTTGAGTGGTATGTAGTAGTATGACACAAGAAAATAATAAATAGCCAGAACTGAGTTGAGGTGCAAAGAGATTGTAAACGTATTGTAAAATTGAATAGAAATAAATTTCGTTTTAATAAATTACATAAAATTAAACCTTTAAAAATTAAATTGTGTGTGGAAAAGTTAAAAAAATTTCTTAAATTATAAGTTCACATCTCTTGCTTCCCCCCCCAAAAAAAACACTAATGACTCTACAATGGCGCCTGAAATAAGAATACGAATAAATAATAATAAAAAGTGATGGGCAATAATTCGTTAACACCAGGATTTGGTAATTGGGACCCCTAATTCCCAGTCGCTCTTTAAAATGGGGAGTATATTAGGTATTTTCACCCTCCTAACTAACATGCCTTTGCGGCATAACGGTAGCACACGCGGCGCATATTCGAAAGGTCCAGGTTCGAGTCTCTCGAATATGCACTGAAATACGCACTGAACATTTTCTGTGCAAGGGCACGTCTCACGCTTTAAAAAAAAAAAAAAAAAAAAAAAAAAAAAAAAAAAAAAAAAAACTTTCAGAGTTTACATTACTTCCAAAGAGCCATTTTTTTAACGTTTTGTATGTCACCTTTATTTATTAAATATCATGTTCTAAGAACTTAAACCATAAAATTCAATTCAACAGCAATATCGCAAAATAATTTTAAAATGAGCAGACCTTTAGAATTTCCGATGCACAGTCTCGCGCATTGGAGATAATTCCCCCCTTACCCCGTCCCCGTATAGTGCTGCCATTGCTGTCTTTGAAATCTTTCAGTTTTTTAATAAAAAATTCCTTAAAGTGTTACAAAATGTGCAACCGATAATAAAACAAATTCCGAATTTGGGCTTCCAGATGCCCATATTCTGCGAAGGATTACATTATTCAAAATTTGATGTCTCTAGGTACCGTTGTTTTATTACAATGCGAGAAACATACACACATTTATGCAGATTCTTCATTATTTAATTTCTTTAAATATAACACCGGGCGAAAATATTTGGTGGCAACAATGAAACGGGCATTTAAAGTTTTCCACGCAAAATGCCAAAACGAAACTAATAGCCCTTCTGGGCTAACGCCCTTTCGGCTAATAACAAACTTAATATGTATCTTTATAACACATTAGAATTTAATAAGAAAATCGATCTTAACCTTTAAATATCATTTGAAAAATATCCTTTAAATCACAAAAAGAGGGAAAATGACACTTTGAAACATGCTGAGAAAAGTGCAATATGGCTTCAAAACCACTGTTGTAAGAAATAAGCACATTAAAAGACAACATAAAAATTGCGATATCTCTGCGCTATTTCGCAAGCCACCAAGCACTGGCCCTCAAAAACTGCAGTCAAACATTCCACCGGGAAAGCCACTTTCCGCAAAGCTATCATTTCTCGCATTCGTTCTCGCATTGATTTGATTACCTTAACTTGCAGCTGTTTCTGCGCCACTAACAAGGGTCAAGTACGAAGCTACAAACAGGTTACAAAGGAAACCAGATAATGAGACAAAATATTTGCGAAGGTTCCAACAACGAAAAGGAAAAAGACTGCTAATCTAAATGGGCGTTCACGGTCACAGGGTTATTTAACCATTATCGGTAGGAATAGATAATACGAGTTACTGGAAGCCGTATTAAATACGCTTGCTCCTTTTCTGTTTTACCTACAAGAGACATAGTATTTTCGTATTAAAATTAACCGAAAATAGCAATCAGCGTGTTTATGGCGTTGTGAACAAACACAGTAGACTTGTCGACGCATAGTAAGTTTTAATATTGAAAATTCTACAACAAAACTCTTAATCAAAATACAAATTGAATTCATGATTTTAATTCATACACCCCCAGGAACCGAAGAACTCATTCTTAGCATTATCAAAAATCAATTTCTAAAGCTTTACTTTTCTTAACATACATGAAAGCTTTGCCCTGAACACTGTTTTGATAGCGCTGATATTTCCCACAAGATTTCTCATGCACACGCTATCGAAACAGCATTTTTGCATATTGAACATTAGGAAAATGCCGGATCTGCTGACATTTTGGATGCTTAAGCGGAAAATCGCTATTTCGGAGCAAATTAGAAAGCATTAAAAAAAAAAAAAAAAAATTATAACCATTATGTATATCACAAAATGAGTTGTTTTCGCAATCTTTTATCAATTTAAGGGGTGATGGAACCCCAAAATCTTCAAAAAAATTGTGATTTGGGAATTTTGCATTTTCAAATTCTCTACACTTTTATCTTTCTAAAAATACCATTCTTTAATCTCTATGAAAATTAGAACTGTAAAAAATCTAGTTTTAATTTTTCATCGACTTCTTTGATCAATGAGGATTTTTACATTAAAACGCGTTTTTCTCCAAATGTGATTTTTTTTATACTCGATGTACCTTTTCTCAGGAACTGCTGCTCACAGGTATCTAAAAGTTTTATGGCTTATTTATTAGGTTTCCTAATATTTACTGAAATGAGCATTTTGCGATAAATTAAGAAAAATATTTTTTTTTTTTTTTTTTTTTTTTTTTTTGTGTGTGTGTGTGTGTGTGAGAAAAGTGTTAAATTTTACTGTGCCTAACAAAATATTCTGTAAATTTCTCTAAAATTCAAAATTTTTCAAAAGCTTATTTCAATATAATCAGATAGGTATACTTTAATTACACAAAACATTTCAAGCGTGTATTTACAGAAGATTTTGAGAAAAGGTACATCGAAAATGGCCAATTTAACATTGTCGGTATAGGGGTTGCTAATACCCCTTAATTTTAGTTTCCAGATTTAAAATAAATAAATAAATAAAAATCTGAAAGCTTTCAGATTTTATATTACGCCCAAAGGGGCGTTTTTGTAACGTTTTGTGTGTTATCTTTACTTATCAAATACCATATTCTTCGCACTTAAACCATAAAATTCAGTTCAGCAATATCACAAAATATTTAAAAGTGCATATCTTTAGAATTTCCGATACACAGTCTCGCGCGCTGGAGATTTAAAAAAAAAAAAAAAAAAAATTTTGTTGCTTTCCCATACAGTGTTGCCAATGCTCGCTTTGAAATCATTGAGTTTGCTAATGAAAAAGTCTTTAATGTTTTACAAAATATGAAACAGATAATAAAACAAATTCCAAATTATGGCTTCCAGATGCCCATATTCGAATGAAAGACTATATAAGACCATAGAATGAAAGATTCGAATGAAAGACTATATAAGACCATATTCGAATGAAAGACTATATAAAGAAATTGGACGTCTCTAGGTAGCGTTGTTTTTTCACAATGCGAGAAACATACATACATTCCTGCAGATTATTCATTATTTAATTTCTTTAAATGTAATACAAGGCGATAATATTTGGTGGCAACAATTTGAAAATTTGAAACAACGCTTGCAGTGAATCAGAGCAAAATGCCAAAACGAAATTAATAGCCCCTTTGGACTAAAAAAAAAAAGCGAAGCAAACATTCGGAGAGAAAAGCTAAAAATAATATTAGTCATTGTATCTATATACATAATTCATGAAAAAAAAATCGATTTTATTTCCTTATGAATGCGGTAAGCGAACATCTATTACTACAACAAAAGTACACAATCTGAGCCCTTTTACCATCCATCAATCCCCGACGATTCGCAAATTACCTTTACACCAGATAAAACTATCAATGGATGAGATCTCAGGTGGTAAAGTTGTCCAAATGAGAACTCGGGAGGGGGGAGAAGATTATAGATTTCGTTCCCCTCTCTTTTTTTTTACTTCCTTGTACGAAGTAAAAAGGGAGTATTGTAATCGCGAAAAGTTTCAGGCAGCATATTTCAACGAAAATATCCATTTTGACCGTTATCGAATGCAATTTAAGGATGTTTTTGCGTGATATCTGTACGTAAGGACAGAATAAAATACTATTTTCCTTCAAAAAAATTATAAAACTGCTTTAAAATTAATCTGAAGAGAATTTTTCGTGGCGTCTGTACGAACGTATGTACATACGTGCGTATCTCGCATAACTCAAAAACGAGTAGCCTCAGAAGGTTGAAATTTTGTATATAGGGACTGCTATAACATGTAGATGTGCACCTCGTATTTTGGTTGCAATCGGCCGCACCAAACGTATATAAATATATTTATATATATATCCACTCTGTTACCCGGCTCAGTGATCTCAGTTTCTTTACACTTATATGTTTGTAAATTGTACATTTTTTGCTTTAAAAATGATTGAATTATGTTGTTTTTATCTTCCGGTTAAGGATTTTATGCCTTTAGTAAATCCGTGTGCAATATTTTTAGAATTATCAGCAATTTTAAAGTTGTTTAATGGCCGCTAAGCCTTTTTTAATGGCGGTCATTGATGTTTACATTTAAAACAGGAGACTAGTGGATTTGTTGCCAATCTAGAGAAACTTAGCTTCCCAACAACAAAGATAACGCCTTCATTTATTATTGCCAATTAAATCATGCTTAATTCTTTCTGGAATTTTTTCGAGGAAATAAATGTTTGAGATTTACTTCGTAATTTTTAATATAGATATTTTGAGTTTTTATGTATTTTTGCCTTCTCGCGAAGTGAGAACTGAATTAATTAAATGAGAAATACTCAATCCAATCGTCTGTGAAAAATTGTTTCTTTTTTGTTTTGTTTTCTTAATTTCTTTTATACATCATTCTACCTTTATTATAGTATTTGAATAGAACATGTGGCAACGATTAGGTATTTCTATTCTTTAAATGATATAAATTTTGTGCATTATGAGTTATAATATAAACGAAATATATACGTTAACTGTTATATAATTATTGGATTATATAACAGTTTACTTAATTTCCGTTATATAATTATTATATAAGTTAATTGTTATATAATTATTAATACTGTTAAGTGAATCTAGCACCAGAGTGTCGCTATGGTAAACAAATACTAGAGTGAATTTTAATAGAATGCATTTATTCTATTGTGGTTTATGCGCTGTCGGCGAAGTAGATTTAATTCAATCCAATAAGTTTAAATGAAATGCAAGAAAAAATGAGTATAATTTAATATTCCAATACAAGGAAGTCATGTGGTGTACACATCAGATTTTTTCAACTACTTAACAGGCGAACGTGGTGAGGCCCAATTTCAAATTTTGCTTGCATGTGTTGTCCCAGACGAAAAGAAAAAAAAAAAATCAAGATAAATTAATATTTAAAGTTTAATTTGAGCAATGCATTGCATAAAAATGACTATAAGTATATTTCTAAAATTTAAAATATTTAAAAAAAAATGAAATTTTTTAGAGATTAATCTGCGATTACAAATGCGATCGTAAGCAAAAATGCCTGTCCGTTTCAAGTTTTATGTTATTCAACCTCTTCGTTTTGTAACCTAATTAATGTTTTTACATAAAAAAGTTGAATTATTTCAAATATGGACTATTAGTCTGTTATATTCATGATAAAAATTAATTGCAGAAGTTTTTTTCGTTAAAACTGTCTTCCATCATGTCCAAGTTCGTTACCCTAAGATTATTTTTACCCACAATTACTTAGTAGATCTGCCTAAAGGTGGCAGTACAACTAGCCAAGCTAAGCTTGACTGCTTTGAATATGTACTGCACGCTTTAGGCAGTTTGCTAACTAATTGTGGGTAAAACAATCTAACCTTTATTACTCAAAATAGTTAACTAAACCCGTTTTCACGTAAGGATGCTTTAGCATAGAAGTACTGGCACTTCCCTCCCCCATGAAAATTACATTTCTCAGATTAGAAACTGAGTTCATAAAATGCCAGTACGTTGATGCCACGGCACTTTTATAAGGTTTTTGAGCTAATCAATATTGCCCAACCTCTTTAAAAGCATGCCAACGCCCTCAGGACAGAGCACACTCGTAAAGGCATCCCCAAAATGCAATGTCTTCTACCTCTTTGTAACCAAATTTACACTCGAGGATTTCCTTGGGTTATACAGACTACTATAAATTCCAATACATTAATGGTTAGCGATAATATAATCCTGAATAAAAAAGCCTTACATTTTCCCCAACCTCCTCAGACCATCTTCTCCTCAACTGAAATTTGTAGATATTCTTAAAAATGCATTCATACTGATGCTTTTATATGAAAATGTTGATGCTTTTAGACTGAGGTATCATTCTACAGGTACAGGTAGAAGCTAGGCCAGCACCTCCGTAGTACCACAGGTAATTGAAGTATTGCTGAACCTAGCTAACTGTTAAACTTTCCACCCCAATTTTGAGAGAGAACAACCCGGGGGGTGGTCCGAGGTTCTCCCGCCCCTCTTTTTTTTTTTACCATCAACCACTTGAGAGGACTTTCTGAGATAACTGAGTTCTGGTATTAATAGTGTACACAAATCATATTGAGAAAAGACTGTCCTTGAAAAGTTCAACAACTGATGCTTCCAAAAGCATAAATGTAAGAATAAATGTCCTTTCTAAGGCGGAAGTTGTAATAAGCAAGTCTTTGGAGCTCCCGTCCATCAGCATTGGGTAGATAAATGAAACTGTTGGAACATCATTCTTAAATGAAACTGTTGGAACATCATTCTTAAATGAAACTGTTGGAACATCATTCTTAAATGAAACTGTTGGTATCATTCTACAAAAGCATTTGCTTTTCTGATTTATGGAATGGTGGGCGAAATAAAACCATTTTATGCGAAATTTTTTCACTTGCATAACAATATCGGCACCGTTATGCAAAAAATCTGCGCTTGTAAAATACTAGACTACTATTAGGAATGAATTTTACAACGCTATCTGCAACTAGTCGAATTTAAGAGTTCGACACCATTAGGAAAGGATTCTGTACGGCTAAATCTGCAATTAATTAGCAATAAGATTTAGACTACCACTAGAAAAGGATTCCATGCGGCTATCTGCAACTAGTCGGAAATAAGAGACTACCACAAAGAATGGATTATATAAAGGCTGTCTGCAACTAGCCGCAATTAAGAGTTACACTACTACTAGGAAAGGATTCTGTAAGGCTACCTGCAACTAGTCGAAAATAAGAGTTAAGACACTGCTAGGAAAGTATTCTATAAGGCTAGATCTGCAATTACTCGATAATAAGATTTACACTATCACTAGGAAAGGATTCGATAAAATTCGATCTGGTATAGTCATCAATAAGTTTTAGAAATGGATTCCACTAGAAATGGATTCTACTATATAGCTATCTGCAACTAGTCGGAGGTAAGATTTAGACTACCACTAAAAAAGGATTCCATACGGCTATCTGCAACTAGTCGGAAATAAGAAACTACTACTAGGAATGGACTATATAAGGCTATCAGCAACCAGTCGAAATTGAGAGTTAGACTACTACTAAGAAAGGATTCTGCAAGGCTACCTGCAGTTAATCGAAAATGTTAAGACATTGCTAGGAAAGGATTCTATAAGGCTAGATCTGCAACAACTCGACAGTAAGATTTAAACTATCACTAAGAAAGGATTCTATCAGGTTAGATCTGCAATAGTCAGCAACAAGATTTAGACTACCACTAGAGAAGGATTGTATATGGTTATCTGCAACTAGTTGGAGATAAGATGTAGACTACCACTTGAAAAGGATTCTATATGATTATTTGCAGTTACTCGAAAATAAGAGTTACACTACAACTAGGAATGGATTCTATAAGGCTATCTGCAACTATTCCCAAAAGAGTAAGTCTGTCTATAATAAGTGGCACAAGACAACATGAAATTGTTGAAATTTATGATTACAAGTTGGCAACCTGGTTCAAAACGTGAATTCCCCATAATGAAAAAATTGGTTACACAACTGGAAGGGACCTTAAACACTCTACTGACATTCATCGTGACAGAATAACTATTCCTCCAATCATCCATAATTCAGTGCACAAAGTCATGTTTATAGCGAACAGTTAGAATTGTTTCCAACAGCTCTACGCGTAAAGACGAAAGCATGTAGTCGTAAAAGTTACTATTTTGGGGAAGGGAATATTATGTTAAGTCATTTCAATTTCAATTAACTATTTTTCTGAAATAAAGACAATTCTGGCGATTCTTCTAAAGCTACCTTGTGTTACTGAGATCATTAATAAAAGGAAGAAAAAAAATGAAGATTAAATCCTTACTTACCAAACAAAAAATCAGTTATTATCCACACGAATAAAACCTTCCAAAATGATCACAGATATTATACAGGAACTTACCTAAAAATGAAAACGAGAAATTAATGAGCAACATATAATAAATGAATAAATACACTGCTAACTGCAAAAGAAAGACGTCAAAAGTACAACAGACTAGCTGGACAAGAACCAGAGTAGTGGTTATAATGAGGAATCTCATTAACTCCATTATCGGCTCATTAAAAGCTCCCACTCCTCATCACAAATAAACAGATTGCAGATGATTCGCAGGGGGATCTGATCACGGGAACTGATTTATGAGATGCCATGAAGAAGGGGGGGGGAAATACTGTCGCCGTCTTCAGAACTCGCAAGCGTCCCCTAGTTCGCTCACGGGTCACGCTTGTCGAGTTTATCTGAGATCGAGTTTCTATGATCGGACAAAATATACGGCCAACGTTCGAGGTTTTTACGAGCGGCCATTGAGAGAACCAATAAATTGAGCAGATGTTCTCGACAGATTCCAAGATCACGCAAGCGAGATAAAAATAAAATGTCATGTCTAATAACGTTACACATCACGAAAATATTTGCGATCGTATATATCAGGAATGTTTCCCATATCGCAGGGATTTGCTCAGGGAAATTCGGGATTGTTCAGATTAACGAAACACAACGTAAAGCAACTATAACGCAAATAACCGAACTGCCCTGAGAATTAATTTCACGATTTTCCCCAGATTCTTACTTCCAGATTAAAGATGGAGATAAAAAACGAAAGCAGGGTAAATAAGAATGATAAAATTAAAATCCAAACTGCTTGCGAATAATGTTTAAGCGTATCACTTCCTTGTACGAAGTAAAAAGGAAGTATTGTAATCGCGAAAAGTTTCAGGCAGCATATTTCAACGAAAATATCCATTTTGACCGCTATCGAATGCAATTTAACGATGTTTTTGCGTGATATCTGTACGTAAGAACAGAATAAAAGACTCTTTTCCTCCAAAAAAATTATAAAACTGCTTTAAAATGAATTTTGAAGAGAATTTTTCGTGGCGTCTGTACGAAAGTATGTACGTACGTATCTCGCATAACTCAAAAACGAGTAGCCTCAGAACGTTGAAATTTTGTATATAGGACTGCTATGACATGTAGATGTGCACCTCGTATTTTGGTTGCAATCGGCCGCACCAAACGTATATAAATATATTTATATGTATATCCACTCTGTTACCCGGCTCAGTGATCTCAGTTTCTTTACTCTCATATGTTTGTAAATTGTACATTTTTTCCTTTAAAAATGACTGAATTATGTTGTTTTTATCTTCTGGTTAAGGTTTTTATGCCTTTAGTAAATCTGTATGCAATATTTTTAGAATTATCAGCAATTTTAAAGTTGTTTATTTGCCGCTAAGCCTGTTTTTAATGGCGGCCATTGATTGTTTACATTTGAAACAGCAGACTAGTGGATTTGTTGCCAATCTAGAGAAACTTAGCTTCGCAACAACAAAGATAATGCCTTCATTTATTATTTAAATCATGCTTAATCCTTTCTGGAATTTTTTCGAGGAAATAAGTGTTACAGATTTACTTTGTAATTTTTAATATAGATATTCTGAATTTTTATGTATTTTTGCCTTCTCGGGAAGTGAGAACTGAATGAATTGAATGAGAAATACTCAATAGTCTGTGAAAAACTGTTTCTTTTTTGTTTTGTTTCCTTAATTTCTTTTATACATTATTCTAGCTTTATTATAGTATTTGAATAGAACATGTGGCAACGATTAGATAATGCTATTCTTTAAATGATATAAATTTTGTGCATTATGAGTTATAATATGAACGAAATATATAAGTTAACTGTGAGTTAACTTAATTTCCGTTATATAATTATTATATAAGTTAACTGTTATATATATTATTAATACTGTGAAGTGAATCTAGCGCCAGAGTGTTGCTAAAGCGAATTTTAAAGAATGCATTTTTTCTATTGTGGTTTATGCGCTGTCGGCGAAGTAGATTTAATTCAATCCAAAAAGTTTAAATGAAACGGAAAAAAAAAAAAAAAAAAAAAAAAAAAAAAAAAAAAAAAAAAAAAAAAACGTATAATTTAATATTCCGTACAAGGAAGTCATGTGGTGTACACATCAGATTTTTTTTTTAATGATATTCCGGCGTATACTGAAGTTCAGATTTAAGATGAAACAGAAATGACGACGACGTTGACAGTTTAGTCTTTGAGGGGTCTGAAAGAGTTCAGATTTTAACGGTCGCCCAAAAGGATTTTTAAACTTTTTTTAATGCTATAGCTGAGCTCGCAGTCTACCAATCTGCTGTTGCACTCACTCCTGCTAAACCCATTTCTTTTTGTCTTTTTAGCTTTATTATTAAGCATCATTTTCTTCGTACTTACGCCGTATGCAATTCAGCAGCAAAATTATAAATATATTAAAAACAGCACGGTAGCGTAAAAAGTTTTTTATTTTTAGTTCAAGGGGCTTTGTGACTGAGGGACTATTGTTTTCGTTTTGCGATTTTGCGTCGAATCACTCTGAACGCCCGTTTCACTTTTCAAACTGTTGCCACCAAATATTATCGCCTTGTATTATATTTGAAGAAATTAAATAATGAAGAATCTGCATAAATGTATGTATGTTTCTCGCATTGTGATAAAACAACGGTACCTAGAGCCAGCCAATTTTCAATAACGTAATCTTCCTGCGAACATGTGTATCGGAAGACCAAATTTGAAATTTGAAATTTGTTTTTTATCGATTTCATATTTTGTAAACCTTTAGCGAATTTCTGATTAACAATATGAAGGATTTCAAAGAGAGCAATGGCAACGTTGTACATTTTTATCTCCAGCGCGTGAGACTGTGTAACGGAAATTCTAAAGATATGCTCATTTAAAAAATACTTTACGATATTGCTCATGAAGGCTCAGGTGCGAAGCACTTCAGCAGGCTTTTAGGCTAGGAAAGGCACATCCTGTGTGTAGCGTAGCGACATGTGGTAAAGCATATCTTTCCTGGCATAACGTTGAATAGTTCTTAGCTGAGAAATAACTCGTTATAAGCGATGAATGAGCCTTACGCATATACAAAACGTAGAGTCAGTCCTACCATAAGCTGGGGATGTCATGAAGCAATAATTGCTCTTGAACTGAATTTTATGGTTTAAGTGCGAAGAACATGATATTTCATAAATAAAGGTAACATAGAAAATCTTAAAAAAAAAAAACGCCCCTTTGGCCGTAATTTAAAATCTGAAACCTTTCAGATTTTCTTTTTAGAATTTATTATTTAATTATTTTCATTCTCCATATCAGATAAAATTTTTATTTATTTATTTTTAGGAGCGGCCACTTTTACCTCCTATGAAGGGATGGACTAAATAACAACCATGCCTTCGCCTGGATTCGAACCCGCCATCTATGGGCGGCTGATCCAAGCCTAAAACAATATCTGAGAGTCATTATCGCGTTAATTTGGAAAATTGCTTTTTGTACAAATTACCAAAATTCAATATAATTTGGATCACCTGCATTTGAAAAAAGTTCCTTGTACGAGGGCAATCCCACCAAAAAAAAGGTCTCCTATTTTTTGGGGACGTAGAGAAAGTTTTAATACGGTTGTTGGCAACACTGTTGTGAGTGGTGCCTTCTCCACTACCACATAAGCAGGCAGGCGCTTCGCTAGGATGCTCAGTCTTGGCTTGGCAGCCATTCGAAATGGAGCTCCCGATAAACGTTACCGCCAAGTGCGAAGTCGTGCGTGGATGTCAAAAACATTCGCAAGTGGTATAGAGAGTTTACAGGCGGTCATACTCAAATTCATGACGAAGAAAGGAGCGGGAGGCCGTCAATTGCCGACGAGACAATCACGAAAGTTGAGGAACTCGTGCGTAAAGATCGGAGGATCACTCTGGATGCTCTCTGCATTTTGGTTCCTGAGGTTTCCAGAAGCACCATCCACAGGATTTTAACGGAAAAGTTGCAATATCGGAAGGCGTGTGCAGGATGGGTGCCGCATATGCTGACAGAAGACCACAAACGGCAACGGGTTGACATTTGTCTGGACGGCGGTTCTGCTCCAATGATGAGATGAAAGATGTGGTTCAACGCTTCCTGAAGGGCATGGCGGCAAGCTGGTATGACATGGGCATTGTAAAACTGCCACAGCGTCTACAAAAATACATCGACCGAAATGGCGATTATGTTGAAAAATAAAGCATTCATCAATCTTTAAAGTGATGTAGCAATTATAGAAAATAAACGGTTCTTTGTATATCTAAAAATATAGGAGACCTTTTTTTTGGGGGATTGCCCTCGTAATTGCTTTTCAGTGTAGTATGCTGCTGTAGGTCAGTAATTTCAATTTGGACTTCAACTGAATAACTGTCTTGCAAAGGAATTGAATTATTATATTTGTTCTAATGTTTTTATGTGTGTATCTATCGACATAGTTGTTACAGACAGTATTATTATTTTTCTCAAATTTTTAATAATTTAAAAAATTAAATTTAAGTTTTGGATTGGCAATCCCTGCTTTAATAAATCACTTAGATAACTTTTGTAGATTTCTCTTTTACTTTGCAAACTATAATAAAAAAATGCGTTTATCATTTATGCTTGTATGATCTTATTAACAAGTACAGTAAGACCTCGCTTAACGCTGTTTCGGTTTAGCGCTCTTTTATTTCAACCCGGGGATTCCACGAAATCGCTCGCAGCATACGGGGATTCCCCGAAATATTATGCAGCGAGAGGTTTCAAATACATATCCGAACGAGTGTACTTGTATTTCTTGTTTGGTGCGGTATTGTACAGACATATTTTGAAGGGGTAAATGTGGAAGATGTCGAAGAAATAATTCAAGAAGCAGCGGCTAGTCTTTCTAATGATGAGCTCAAGGAATTAACTGAACAAGAAGAAAACAAAAATGTTGACAGCAGTGATTCAGAAGAAGAGCAAAAAGAACTTTCGATGGCGTTTGTAAAAAGGAGTTTGTCTACCATAACTGAAATAATGGATCAATTCATTGAAAATGATCCGAATTTTGACAGGAGCTCAAAAGTAAGGCGTGGTGTTAGAGATGCTCTATCCGTTTATGAAGAACTTTTAAGAGAACAACGCAAAAGAAAAAGGCAAACAACATTAGATGCTTTTGTCACAAAAAGGCAGAACACTGAAAACGCGGAAGGCTAACTAAATATGACTGACTGAGAATTTTTTTTTTTTATTATTTTTTTTAAAGAATATTCGTTTTGTTATTTATATTTTGTTTTTATTTTTGCGAGAAATAATAATGTGGTATTAATTTGGGCTTTAAGAAATAAATGTTTGGTTTTATTTTTATTAAAAAAAACATACTTTTTAAATTTAATACCTAACCAATTTCCTAGCCATCTTTCCCTAACCCCAATATTTACATGTAAAGATAGCCTCGTTTAGCGCTGTTTCGCATTACGCTCTACTTTGATGGAACGTATCCCCAGCATTAAGCGGGGTCTTACTGTATTCACTTAATCAGTGAAACGTTCAGGAAGAGGCACATTAATACATATCCACATTAAGCATACCCTATGACCTTCTAGTAACCTCATTGGTCACGGAAAGAAATTGATTTAAAAAGTATAACCTCTGAACAAATCATTACTAGCTCCCCTCCCCGTAAATTAATGGGCAATGAACTCGCGGGCTGGAAGTAATCCCGGTTCATTTCTATCCAGTAGTGCGTAAATTATTAAAACTCATTTTCGTTGAGGTTTCGCTCGTAAATCAATGAGAAAAGTCGGACGACAGTTTTGGGTCAGTCAGCTAGCTCAGCTGGAAAAGATAAATTCATTCTGTGGGGGAAAAAAATTTCATAAACTCCTCACCCACTTGATTCTTAGTGTGAGGGCGCGATTTGCGCATTCCATCACAAGGAATAAGGAAGGAACAGAAGAATGAATATTCCCTGTTCTAAACATTTAATTATTCATTCTACATCATTTTGAGGTTATCTTATTCAGTCGAAATGTGTTCAGTCGAAACGATCTTTTCATTTTTTATTCACCCGTAAAAAATATGTAAGAGAGGGAGTGGTCTAATATATGTTTCCGGGGAAATATACGAGCAAATATTTTAACAAAAATAAATTAAACAGAAATGCAATCAGCTTTCAAGAGCGGCTTTATCTTTACTGTCCCTTCTATATCTACTTGTACGTTCAAAACATCTATCTACCTACCTTGTCTCTCTCTATATACTGGGGTGACACAAAAAACGGGAACTTTTTAACAATACAATAAAACCAAGAGTTGTACAATCATTAGGTATTTTTTGGAAGCAGAAGTGAAAAATAAGCAACGCCTTCGCCGGGAATCGAACCGAGGACCTCTGGAATACGCGCCCAGTGTGCAGACCACCACACCACGAAGGCATGCTAGGAAGGCGGGAGAAATACCTTATATAGTCCCCCTTTTAAAGGAAGACTAATGTTTTTAGGAGACTCAATCGCCAAATCCTGGGCGTGGAGAATCATCATCCACCACCCTTTTAGTTCGGGCGTCACTGTAAAGTCATTAGGCAGTTTTTGGAAGCAAGAGAAGTGAAAAAATGAGCAACGCCTTTGCCGGGAATCGAACCACAGACCTCTGGAATACGCGCCCAGAGTGCAGATCACCACACCACGAAGGCATGCTAGGAAGGCGGGAGAAATACCTTATATAGTCCCCCTTTTAAAGGAAGACTAATGTTTTTAGGGGACTCAATCGCCAAATCCTGGGCGTGGAGAATCATCATCCACCACCCTTTTAGTTCGGGCGTCACTGTAAAGTCATTAGGTAGTTTTTTGAAGCAAGAGAAGTGAAAAAATGAGCAACGACTTTGCCGGGAATCGAACCACAGACCTCTGGAATACGCGCCCAGCGTGCACACCACCACACCACGAAGGCATGCCAGGAAGGCGGGAGAAACACCTTATAGCGTGACGGAAGAAAAAACATTTTATACATAGTAATTAAAACCTTAAAACTTCCCATTTAAGAAACATCAATGGATTTTAGCATTTTTTAAAAAATTACGTCCTATAGATGGCGTCTTTCTGTACGAATGCATTCTTGAAATCTGCTATTGAGATTCCTCATTAACTGTTCCAACATCTCAGCTGGGATTTCATCCTGAATTCTCTGTTTTAACTCATCCAGAGTTCTTGGTCGAGTCGTGCACATGTTACTCTTGAGATAGTAGCCTCACAAGAAAAAATCACAAATGGAAAAATCTGGCGATCTAAGGGACCAGAGAACGTTACCGAATCTTGAGATCACACGGTTATCGAACAATTCTCACACAGCTTCCGCTGACAGCCGTACAGTGTGTGATGTTGCTCCATCTTGTTGAAACCAAGTTTCTTGAACGTGTGGAAAATTGTCAGTTCAGGTGTAACGAAAGATTGTAACATCTCGACGTAACGATCCGCATTGACAATTACTGTGATCAGAGGCGTAGCTAGGGTTTTCAGCGCCCGGGGACAACTGAAGAATTTTCGCCCCTTTCTGTGTGCTAAGATTGGAAAACATTTCATTTTAAAATTTCGTAACATCAACTTTGCGCCCTCTGGATGCTGCGCCCGGAGAAAAAAGCCTCCCCCTTGCCCCACCCTAGCTACGCCACTGACTGTGATGCCCTGTTCATTAAAAAAAAAAATAAGGTCCGATGATCCCATATAATGAGACAGCACACCTTACTAGCATTCATTAGGATTTGTGTCCGTTTCACTGATCCATGGTTACTAAAATGGCGGTGTGTTTGCTTGCTCAAGGTCACTGTCCCGCACTGCTGCCACCACGCATTTAAAAAATTCCCGTTATTCTGTGTCACCCTGTACATACACAGAGGTTATTCGCATATTTTTACATGCTTTTCATTGTATTTGCAGGCCCACCAGCGGCCGAGCGGTAAAGACGCTGAACACTGGTAGTTCGGTCCGAGGTTCGAATCCCGCCAACGGGCTGGCTGCATGGGCGTTTTCGTGGTTTTCCCCATGTGTAACGTGTATACGAGCCAGTTTCCCTTAGAAAGTCCTCCACGAAAGGCATCCCTCCCTTTAGGCAGATAGCCCTCGTGTGCTTTGCCATAAATGAATAATCCATCCAATCCATCCATTGTATTCGCAGAAATATTTTACTTAACAATTTTGTGTTATAAATGTTTTAATTGATAACCCTTATTCTTCACTACCTTTCTAACACCGTCTTTCCAAGCCTTTTGTAGCATCCGAAGAGGTATTTTATCCTATTCCTCTTGAAACAGCTTTCCGAAGTCCAAGGAGGGTTGTAGGTGGACCTTTGGACAGTTCGCTTTTTAAAAGTCCAAAAGCGCAAAATCCATGGGGGGGGGGGATATGAGTGATGAGTACAACCTTGATACACGTTTCTTGCTCCATTTTTTCCAGGAAACTAACAGTGGATTTTGACGTGTGGTTGTTTGCTTTGTCTTGATGCAGTTCTACTGATTCTAAGGGTAAAACGAAGGTTTTTCATATTTATAGAAACTTAACATTTTTCTCCACTTTCTTTAATTTGCCGTTATAGGGAAAATCAGCAACGAACATAAAACCCTTTGAAAAACTTTCTTTACATTCTTTGAACCATATTTTAAGAATTTCCCCCTTCCTCTTTGAGATGATTTAAATTGCAATCATTTAAATACACCCAAGATTCATCTACTGTGATAACATTTTTCTATTTTTGTTTGGATAAATGTTTCTAACAATGAATTCTGCAGCGCGTTCTGCTATTGGTGATATGTCGTGGAGAAAGAAGACGCACATCATGTTTTTTCGCTTTTTTAAGATTCAAATCAGCATTAATCACTATTTTTACAGTTGACATTGAGTATTTTAAAAATTGTATAGTTCCTGACTTTGTAAAGGTTAAGTTATACTTGAACGTTTAGAATCTTAAGCGCAATGTGGCGTTAGCCCAAATGCTCTTGAAATGTGTACGTGTCTGTAAACGGGGGGGGGGGGAGAGGAAGCCTGTTTGGGCCTTAAATAAAATCCAAAAAGCTTTCAGATTTTCTTGTATTTTTTTTTTTTTTTTTTTTGTTTATTTATTTATTTTTACACATTTTGAGCCAAGCCGATGAATATTACAAGAATAATATTATAAACAAAATGACTCTTCTTTTACGTTCTTTTTTCGTTTTAAATGCTGATTTAATTTACATTTCCAAATGAACTTCTTCCCCAAATTAAATTAAACTGATTAAAATACAAATAAATTGTTAAGAGAACTTTTGAGTTAATTATATAATGGGTTAATGAATATTACAAGAGTAATATTATAAACAAAATTACTCTTCTTTTACGTTCTTTTTTTCGTTTTAAATGCTGATTTGATTTACATTTCCAATTTACAATTTCTTCTCCAATTTAAACTGATTAAAATACAAATAATTGTTAAAAGAACTCTCTTACAAATATTGTTAAGAGAACTTTTGAGTTAATTATATAATGGGTTATTTCTGCTTCTTGTATTTCGTTTAACCGCCGCCGGATTAATCGTGATTTTGGGTTACTCGAGGACAACGTTCTGGGTATTAGCCCACTCGAAAATACAGAAAGTACAAGAACAGATACACTCAACGAAAACAGAAACTAAGTTTACATTTAAAAGCATGAAGGCCGAATTAAGCAGCCAATGTTTCAAACAACGTAAGACAGCCAATAAATCATTTATACATACAGAGAGAGAAACAGAATTACTTCGTCGAGAAAATCTGCGTCAGAATTTGATCGAAGGTTATTCAAGACGAGAGGAAAAAAAATATTAAAATCTTTATAAAACATCCGCACTCGTATCTCGTTTTGGCGGCGAGGATAGCAGCAGCAAGGAGCGGAAGAAAAAATAAAATGGCACGTGGGGGTCAAACAACTAAAAGGGAAGGAAAGTTACGGAAGGGGGGGCAATGCTAAGTCCAGAATGAATATGCAGAAACATCACCGACGAATACAAAAAGGGGAAAGAGAATTGACTCGTCTTTGGCGAGTTGGCTTGTCACGCCTTTCTCCGGAGAAAATCTGAATATTAAAACGTGTTTCTAGTATAGGAGCCCCACTGACGTTTCTGCGCCCCCCTTCTCCGGGCATGAAGTGAAAGTGTGTGTGTCATGTTTTGAAATGGCGATGACAGGAGGCGAAATATTGCTGCCGCCAACCTTTCCATCCTTTCTCTCTCTTCTTTTTTCCCTCTCCCCCCACTTCAATTAATTTCGAGATAGAATGAAATGAATTATTCATTCCCACAGCGTGATTTATATCAGTTTGCTTGCGCTTTTGTTTGCTTCTTATAAAGTAAAGAGATAGCGTAAAGATGCGGATGGAACAGTATACCCATTAATAAGTCAAATAAGACGCCGTATACGTAGTGCGAAGTGAGATGGAGTATTTTATGGGAACTCTATTATTCACGTCAAATACTGATTATGATGTGAGTAGTCGAAGACTTGAAATTATTCTGGGGGAAAACACCTTAACTTCCAAGCTGCCCAGTTTTTTACTTCCTTGTACGAAGTAAAGGAAGTATTGTAATCGCGAAAAATTTCGGGTATAATATTTCAACGAAAATATCCGTTTCAACCGATCTCGAAACCATTGCAATGATGTTTTAGCGTGACATCTGTTCGTACGGATAGAAAAAAGGGTCGTTTTTGCCAAAAAGAATTGTAAAGGATTCAGCAGTTTTTTTTCCCCTTGACGTCTATACGTGCGTACGTACGTACGTATGTATGTATCTAACATAACTCAAGAATGAATAGCCGCCATAGAACGTTTAAATTTTGTGTATGGGACTGCTATAACATGTAGCTGAGCACCTCCCTCTTTCCTTGCAATCAGTATATATATATTTGAATTTACAAATATTCTCTCATTCATATAAAGCTGATTAAAATTTTAAATTATGAAAATTCAGTTGTATACAAATAAAATATTAATTACTGCTGCGAACTAATTTGCAAGAGCATTCAAATTCAGAAACATATGTAAGTGCAAATATCTAAAAAACACGAAAAAATATTTAATAATCCAAAAAATTAATCCTAAAAATTTTAAAGAAGAATTTTTTAAGACTAAATTAATTTGCATAAATATATTCCTACTTTTTTACCTGGACCGGTGAGCTTAGTTTTTGTATTCTTTTATGTTGTTAAATTGTCCATTTTTATGCTTTAAAAGTGATTGAATTATGCAGTTTTTATGTTCCGGTTAAGGTTTTTATGCCGTTAGTTAATCTGTATATAATTGTTGTAGATTTATAAACAATTTAAAACTTTAAGTTCCGAGTTAAGCCTAACGAACCGCCATTTGTTTACACTTGAAATTTAGTAGAACAGTGAATTAAGTTTGTCCCTGAACCTTCAATGTCTTTTTGCCGAATGGGACGAAAAGTAAACTTTTAGTTCCGTGCACCGAAGAATCTTGTTTTTGCGTAGAAACTCTTAATTTTAATCGTAAAAATTGTTATTTTTTCCCTCTTTTAACTGTAGTTGGTGTTTTATGTTTTTCTGTATTTTACAATTTTTAATGAAAATGCTTTGAGTTTACACGTATTTTTACTTCACTTCGCCGCAAAGTAAGAACTGAATTAATTGAGTTCGAAACACATCACTCTTCGAAGAAATAAGTTTAAATGAAATTCAGCAAAAAAATGTGTATAATTTAATAGACGAAGGTCATGTGGTGCGCACATTAGACTGGACTTTTTTTTAAAAAAAATTCCTCAAATTTGCCTGAATTCCAAACAAACAAGACTTTAAAAGCGCATTAACGGAAGCCTAGTGCTTTCCTCTGAGATAATGCCAAGAATTCGAGTAGAAAATTTTAAGCAACATACACACAGATTCAGATTGACTGATCAAAAATGACTGAATCTGGCGTATCGTTCAATCGAGGAACTGTCTTAATAAAATTTTAAAAGTGATATATATATATATAAAAACGCCTAATATTATATTTTTTATTATTTATTTATTTTTGTGCTTTGAGCCAAAATAAAATGCCTAAAAAACATTTAATTTTACAGTACTTTTTTCTCCCTTTTTTATTTTATTTACTTATTTTTTTACTTTTACACATTTTGAGCCAAGCCGATGAAAACCAGAGGGTTAAACTGAGGTTGAACTTATTACTTCAATTTGACAGTTGTCGAATAGCTTTGTGATGAAGCGCCAACTAAGATGATGAAAGATCCAAGGTTCTAATCTCGGCGTGTAGAACTTTTTTTATTTAGCGGGAAAATTTTTTCGTACAAAATATTTTTAATGGAATAACATGAAAAATTAAATTAAATCTCTACCCCCGTTTAATGTTTCTTTAACCCAGACGTGTGATGATATAAAACACAATTCAGAAAAAGGTATTTATATAATAAGCTTTTATTTAAAATGGATATGATAATTAATGCACTCAAAACAGACGCATTCTACGGGTTCGAGGATCTGGAGTGATTGATGAAAACACATGACGAAGAATCAAAACACAATTTATTCGTCAGCATTACACAAGGCAGTTCCAAAGAGCGTACAGTCGTCGAAAACTTTACAACAAACACGTTGAAACAATTAGCAACACAGCCTTCAGGCTATAACTTTGAAGACAGCTTCAGAGCAAAGCACTAAAGTACAGCTCCCGACTCGGTCGATCGCTCTCGGAACTCAAGACACTACTACTGAACTGAAGATGCTCTCCTGTGTGGCACAGCCACCCGCCAGACACTGTGATGGGAGCTGTTCTTCTCCTAGACAGACAGCATATATAGCCCCCGAGAACATTCTCAGGAAAACCGGTAAGAATTCGTTCTAGAGTGTTCTAGCTGCGTCTATGGCATATAGCCAAATTTTGTAGCCATCTGGACAATTTCGCGCCAAATCTGGCCTCTCTCTTGCCTTTTTTTGCCACTTTCTGGCAACCCTAATCCCGCTTTGAGAGGAAACTATCTTCCGGTAGCTGGGCATTTCGTAATAATATAGTTTAATGGGAATAATAAATTAAATAATTCCGTTTACAAAATTCATCTACAATTTTATATTGCGAATAAGACGCTCATGATATCATGGTATCTTAAGGCGCTCATGATAAAATTGAAAAAGATAATAACTTACAAATTTGACAGTGCAATTAAAATTCACAGAATTCGTTATTTAAACGCCTCACGTTTTTAATAATCGCGATATAAAATTGCAGATGAATTCTGTAAACAGAATTATTTAATCTATTATTCCCATTAAACTATATGATAAATTATTTTTCTCTTTTTAGTGCATTAATTATCATATCCATTTTAAATAACAGTTTACAGAATAAAAACCTTTTTTTAATTGCCTTTCATTTTTTGTTTTTTAGTCTCAATTACAAGTTATCAATGATACAATTTTCAGTCATTATGAAAGCACAAGCAATAAATTATAAGAAAATTACGAAATAGAGAAAAATATTAGAACATCATTCAGAGAAAGAAGAAATCAGTTTGAATATTTAGTTTCGGAAACTGGATGTAATAACAATGTTAGCATTACTCGAAGCTAAAATGCGAAAATGAATATCGCCAATTCGTCCCTAACTGCGCCAAGATAGAAAACTTCGTTATTAAATGCGCAAACATGGCAAACTCAAAAAGAATTTTTATTCCAGAAACACTTTTTTCCCCCGCATCTGCTTCAGAATGCAACGCATTTTAAAAATAAATGTTGAAAATTGCTCAATAAATATTTTTTATCATACATGTGGCGATCGGCCATTTATAGCATTTTGGAGTTATATGGCAACTTTTTTTTTGTAACTGATCTCTATTTCCGCTCAGTAGCAAACTCAGTTTTTAATGCCATTTATTTAACTTGATTAAAAAAATTAAATGCAATCGCATCCCTATTGAAACTGCCAAATTCCTTTTAAACCAAATTACTCGTATTTTGTAAAAGAAAGTGTTTGTTCCTAATGTTGGTTGGCTCAAATCCATCTAAAATGCATAAACATTCCGATAGTCTACAACAGAATAATAAATTAAGTACAATGAAGGCAAAATCTGGGAAACAACACTTTATTTCTTGAATAAAAACCTGGCAGATATAGACAAATAACAATGAGAGGACAAGTTAAAAAAAAAAAAAAAAATTCCCCCTCCTCCAATACGTTTCAAAGTAAAATTTTATCACTTTTGTTCCCTCTAATACCTCCCCTCCATCTTTGCCCCAAATCCTCTGTCTAAGACACGACTGTCTGTAACTATCGCTTGCATAAAATTAATGGCGTGTTTACTTTTATAGGCCGAGCAGTCCTCGCGCAATGATACTGATCAGAAGGGGCTAGGTTTTAATTCTATTTTATACTAGCCATCTTCTCATCCCAAATACCAAGCAAGAAAATCTTCGGCGTATAAATTCGAAGAGCACGCTTTTTTTTCTTTTTATTTCTGTCGTAAAAAGACGAAAAGTCGATATACGACTCGCTCGCAGAAGAGGAATAAATTATTTACTATCTACACATCTCGTCGCAAAGTTACGTTTTCGGATTGTGAAACATGAAAAAAGGACTATCTATTTCTTTTCTTTTCCGTCCTTCCCCCCCCTTTATTCCAAGTGCTCACAACGAGTAGGAATTCTATTTCAGGACTGTCACTGGAGGTTTTTTTATTTCACGATGAAACTCTCGCATTTATATTCATGTGACATTTATATCAGCTGATTTACATTTTTCGACGTCGATATCTTGATTTTTAGATTTGCAATAGTACCTTACGTATTTGAATACCGCAAATGAAAGATAATCCTTAAGCTAATAAAAATGAAACACAAACCGAAATTTTTCATTCGATGCAAAAAACAGATAAAACAGAATACGCAAAAAATCTGGACTCATTAGTGCTAGCAAAAGATAGGTTTAGGTCAGTAATATAGCGGTAAAGTCGCTAAACAATGGAGTTTGAATCCCGGGGAACGGACTGGCTGCATGTGCGCTTTCGTGGTTTTTCCCCATGTATAACGTGTTACGAGGCAGTTTCCCGTAGAAGGTCCTTCATGAAGGCATCCATCCCCTTAGGTAGATAGCCCTCGAGTGCTTTGCCATAACTAAATAAACTAAAACAAACCAAAGACCAGCAGTGTTCTCATTTCCGCTAACTCAGTATCCGCGATTTCAAATATTCGCTTTCATAGCAGATCAAACCCACCAGCGGCCGAGCGGTAAAGTCGCTGAACATTGGTAGTTCGGTCCGGTGTTGGAATTCTGACGAATGGTCTGCCCTTTTCGTAGTTTTCCCCACGTAAAACTCATGACGATATATAACCCATGAAGCTATGTATGTATAGAGCCAGTTCTTTTAGAAAGTACTCCACGAAAGCATCCCTTCGCTTACGCAGATAGTTCTCGAGTGTTTTGCCGTAATAAATAAACCAAACCGCAGCACCTCAAGCGTGACTACTTTTCGCCACTGATACAGGCTTCCAACCTAAGGTAATTGCGAGAATTGCCAAAACGGAATTAGTGCCTGGTCAATGGAAATATTCAACCTCTCCATCAGCGTGCTCCACGTGCCAGCGGCATTTAAATTCAAAATTCAACAGTTACAGAATCACAGCAATTTAAGGTATGCATGATCATCTGTGCCAATGACTACGAATACGTTCATTAATTGTATACATTAGATATAATAGCATAATAATAGACATATTGTATCCACACAAGATTCACATCAACTTCAACCATTTTTGCAAAGAGTATAATGTGAAGACGTAATAGAAATTAAAGGGATCTCTTTTTAAAACAATAACAAGATGATATAATAGTTTAAGTACAGGAAAAATAGTTTGCTCTATTTCTACATGACGAAAGGTACTGTGCTATTTACAGTTTATAGATCATTCATATTTAGTGTGCAAGATATGTACAAAGTATAACCAATACATTTTAAACAGTACTGGAATGAAATTGCAATAGAGATGCAATAAGTACAATACAGTATGGACATAACAGATTTTGGCAAAGATAGATCACAAATATAACAGTGATTTACAAATTGCCATCACAGTATATATTGATTTGCTTACTGGGGTAGTAAAATAAGAACTATATATGGTATTGTCAGAATCACCAAGGGATACAAAGCTATATATTATACTGTCAAGGTCATCAGAGAATACCAAACTCTCTTTAATTGAATGTTCACGAAAATTCCTGTATCCTGGAAGGATAATCGACCTCGAGGATATCCTCGGAGGAAAATCGGTCTCGCCGACTTGTGCGTGACCAAAAATTGAAATTGATAACCAATTACTTTAAAAAATCCCATAATGTACAAAAGAATTTAACATGTTAAAAGTAAAATCCTTCAAATAAAACCTTTCTTGTTATTATCAAATTAAAAAATAATAATAATAATAATAATGACCCCCCCCCCGAAAAAAAAAAAAAAAAAAAAGAGAAGAGGAATCCAGTCAATTTCAATGCCACGTCATCAGGAGGAGGAAACATTGAAACAATTAAAATCTTTCTTCCATAAAAAAATCCTTGCTTTTCTGTATACAGAATTAGCTTTCATTCTTGCTCTGGCAGCTATTACCAAAGAAGTTGCGAAGGGCACCTTTTTTAGCAGCTAAGGTTTGATTCGATTTGTTTGATTATGGTAAAGCACTCGAGGGCTACCTGTCTAAAGAAAGGGATGCCTTTATGGAGGACTTTCTACGGGAAACTGGCTGGTACACATGGGGAAAACCATGAAAACACCCATGCAGCCAGCCCGTTCGTTGCGATTAGAATTCCGGCCCGAACTACCAGTGTTTAGGGACTTTACAGCTCGGCCGCTGATGCGTACCTTTAGTAGCTAAGGCGGCATGCCGTGCGTTGATTTTTATTTCAGTCTGGCAAGTGCCAGGACAAGAATCCACAGCTAAAGAAGTACAAAAAATTATTCGAATGGCGGAAACCTTGTCACAGCTTTTTCTGGAAACTGGTTCCAATATTGAATCCCAAACCTTACACAGTTTGACAAATTACAAAGAATGCAATTTGTTGTTAAAAAGACGAGAAATGAGCATGTTTTAAAGTTATTTCTAATAAAGACATTTAACAATCGCGATTTATTTATTGGAAAACAAGGAAAACGTTTTTTGGGTGCAGAGGAAGTGACTAAAATCCAATTATCACCACTTTCAATATGTATTTCTTTTCTGGATTAGTCCAGTTTTAAATAGTTCAGGATATTGGTAGAACCGATTAACCGATATACGAGGTATTTCTAAAACGAAAAATGAAAAACGGCTCATGATAAGTTTAGAAGAAAATTTCAGTTGTTGAAACTGTATCGGATATGATGTGGGTAAAATGCATTTTGCACAGAAAAGAAACATTATACTAATTCTTTGTTTGTTTCTTTTTAAAAAGCGTATTATTATTATCATCATCACAGCGTATTATTATTATTTAAAAATTAAAATTTTTATCAATTGAGAGGATTTATTTGCACCTTTTTTCTAAACTTCCCTAGCACTTGGGGAATGACCCCTATCTTCCCTAACCTTTTTGAGAAATGTCTAGCCTTTAATTTGATTTTCATCAACCATTTTTCCCTTTTCCTCACTTTCGATGAGTTTCAAGAATTTTCCACCGTGAGTAAAAATCCTCTAGTAATAGCTTTCAATCATTTTTCACACGTGTAAATAAAATAAATCAGGTATGATTCAGTTAGTTACCTTTCAGGAAGTTTTCCAAACCAAAAATCTTCCCGGGAGCAATGCAGATGGGGAATGATCCCTATCTTCCCTAACCTTTTTGAAAAATGTCTACCTTTTCTTTGACTTTCCCTCACTTTCGAAGAGTTTCCAGAATTTTCCACGAGAGTAAAAATCCTGTAGTAGTAGCTTTCCATCGTTTTCACACGTGTAAATAAAATAAATCAATTCTAATTCAGTTACATTACAGGAAGTTTTCCAAAAAAAAAAAAAAAAAAAAAATCTTCCCGGAGGCAATGCGGAAATTAATACAAGAACAGCTAAATTCTGCAAGACTAAATCGGCTACATCATTGAACTCGACGAAAAGCATCAGTAAATCAAAGAAGGCTCGAAGCCTCATCAAACAAATCCTCCACCACAAATGAACGGTCAATCCCACTCGCATTTCGATCTCGTGCAAACAGGGAGGAAGATATCCGATATGTAGATAAAGGGGCACAACACACTACACCACCAACGAAGGCGGTGGCAGAATGCTCTAATAGAAACGTAACTAGAACCGACGAAAAGTGAGAGCAGCCAAAGAGTGGGAGATACAGGGGAAGAAATCCGGGACTTGGGATCGAAGATCTGCCGCTAATGATATGCCAGGACTCATGATTAATGGTCGAATCCCAGAGTGGTTCAGGATAGCCAGTCACGATCCTGGACTGTGGTTTTTATCGGCCACCTCATCTCCGACAGATAAAGGATTGACGAAAGGAGGCAAGGGGGGAGATTCTCTTTTAAGTGGGCGGGTTCGACATCCAGACGGTAGAGTTCTCCCCCTGACTCCCGCACGATTGCCTTTAATTTCGTTTAATACAGCCTGAGGTTCGTGACACTAGATGGCTTAGAAGACGTACAGAGCCTCTTACAAGTGGATACGGCACTCCTATTAAACTCATTACAGGAAAGACGCAGACAGAACATACGATATGAAATTAACAAAAAGGGTTGTAGACGTGAGGAGCAGAAGAACAGCTTACACGAGTTTTTCCGATTCTTTCCGAGCAATCATTTTCGGTGATGTTGGTTTAGAATTTTAGGTACACACTTGGGTTTACTATATAAAGTAACTACATAAAGTAATCGAGATCTGAGGTATGTCAAAAAATTTGAGTAATCTACGCAAATCTCACAGCTGCGATTCTTAATACATTTTTGTAATCAACTTCTTATAAAGGGACAATTTGCCCAGAAGGGCTATTAATTTCGTTTTGGCATTATGCGCTAATTCACTATAAACGGCGAATCACTTTTTAAACTGTTACCACCAAATATTAAAGCCCTGTATTATATTTAAAGAAATTAAGTAATAAATATATGTACGTTTCTCGCATTGTGATTGTAATGTCTGATACCTCTCTCCCCCTGGTATTCGAGGTAAATAGTTTGTACAACTCCCTCTGGCGATTGATTGCCGCAGGGAAGAGTCAGTTAGGGTTTGGACAGCGTCGGAGGTGACTGCACGGTTATCGCAGGGGTGCATTCGCCGTATGTCTTAATAGGACTACACGATAATATGCAGGCGTGTACTTTCCAATTAACTTTAATTAATGTTAATCTTATGTTAATATTTTGTAATCTACTTAATACCTCTTATATATAGAACATTATATTGTATATTCAAGGCTAAAATCCCCCAGATACTGAGCCATTTCTTAGTTTTTGAGTGAAATTGTAATTGCAAACAGAGCCGCAAATATATATATAATGTGTGAGAAGAAAGAAGTCCCATTATTGAATTAACACCACGGATGACAGCAAATTAAAGAACCTTTCAAAATCAATCATCACAGTGATAAAACAACGATATCTAAAGCCATCAAATTTTTAATAACGTACGTCTCCACTCGAATCTGGAAGCCCAAATTTGAAATTCGGAATTTATTTTATTACCTGTTTCATACTTTGTAAAACATTTATGAAGTTTTTATTAAGGAACTCAACGATTTCAAAGCGAGGAGTGACAACACTGTACGAGAGGGAAAAAAAAAAAAAAAAAATCTGAAATGTTTCAGATTTTAAATTACGTCCAAAGGGGCGTTTTTTAACATTTTGTGTGTTACCTTTCTTTATTAAATATCATGTTCCTCGCACTTAAACCATAAGATCCAGTGCAACAGCAATATCGCAAAATAGTTTTAAAACGAGCATATCTTTAGAATTTCCGATACAGAGACTCACGCGCTGGAGATAAAAATGTTTTTTCTGCACAACGTTGCCATTGCTCGCTTTGAAATCCTCGAGTTTGTTAATCAAAAATTCGTCAAAGTTTTAAAAAATAGGAAATCGATCATAAAACAAATTTCAAATTTCAAATATGGTCTTCCACATGCTCATATTCGTTGGAGGATTACGTTATTCAAAATTCGATGACTCTATGTACCGTTGTTTTATCACAATACGAGAAATATACATACATTTATGCAGATTTTTCATTATTTAATTTCTTCAAATATAATGCAGGACTCTAACATTTTGTGGCAACAGTTTGAAAAGTGAACCGACATTTATGAGTCCGACGCAAAATGGCAAAACGAAACTAATAGTCCTTCGGGATTCAAATCCCTTTGGACTAAAAATTATCTCCAGCGCACAAGACTGTGTATCGGAAATTCTAAAGATATCCTTGTGATATTGCTGTTGAATAGAATTTTATAGCTTAAGTGCGAAGAACATGATATTTAATTAATAAAGGTAATACACAAAACGTTAAAAAAACCCGCCGCTTTGGGCGTAATTATAAAATCTGAAAGTTCTCAGATTCCCCCCTTCCCTTCCTGAGACAAGTGCCGACTCGTCCTACACTAAAATTAGAAGTTCCAAAACCCTACGTAAAGCCGTCAGGAAAGATGAGGAAAAAAATAATAAATAAAATAATTTAATTGAAATTAAACTGCAATAAAATATACGCACATAAATAAAAATTTAATAAATTATTAAATTAATGATAAATAGTGTAATATAATACGCCGATTTATTTGCGGCTCCGTTTGCAATTACAATTTCACTCAAAAACTAAGAAATGGTTGAGCATCTGGGGGAATTTAGCCTTGAATATACAATATAATGTTCTATTTCAAGGGATGATGGATGCGAAAATCTTTCTTTTTTCAGCACACGCATACACACAGAGGGGGAGGGAACTGTTAATGCGTCACTAGTGAAAATAGAATGAGAGGGATACTATGAGGGTATGGAATGAATTTTACCGGAATAGTGCAGCTTCGAAAACAAAGAAAGAACAAACTGTTTTTGACTGCGATGTTGTGTCGATATAATTCTAGCTTGCAAGTAGAATGTGAGGGGGGAATTTCCCCCGAGCTCGGTCCGATAACAATGTGAGAACAAACGTAAGGTTCTATAGAAATGATCATTTTCATCCGCCATATTGGATTTCGTCATTCTTTACCGAGTTGCATTGTACATTATAGTGTAGGTGAAGTGGGAAGTCACTACAGTTGAACGTAAACGACCAGAGCAATCACTTTTAATACTTTCGGGAACACAAAATTTACATGCTTTTAAGTTAATTGTATATCCTGGAGAATAAGCCTTTTACATGTGGGCGAGGGCTTTTCTTTCCTTAAGAGTCTCAACCTCCTTCAAAGGGTTTTTTTTCCCCATGGAAAGCGAGGCATGCATTCAGAAGCTAGAATCGATTTTTTAAGGTTTATTTATTATCAAAATAAAACTTTTCTGCTGAAATTAAACTTCTGACTCTCTTATACTGCTATACTACATGAGATATGGCATCAGCAGGGTATTTTTTTAAATAAGAGAAGAAGAGTTTAAGAAATTAAACTTGATAAACCTTCGAAATATTCTATTTCATTAAAAGGTATGTCAAATTTGTGTTTTCCTATTTATATTTATAAATACATCTTTTAGTTCACACATACTTGGGAGCACACCTTTTACATTGAATATATTCTTTACATGTCAATCTAACTTCAATCGAAAGGACGCTTTAATTCTCCCCCCCCTTGCGTGTGTAGGAAATGCATTAGAGGCTCAATAACTTGATAAGCATATTAAAAAGACACCAAAAATGTTTACTTTAAGAACTTATTTACTCAAACGTTTATGTAAGCCAAATTTGATTAACCTGATTTGTGCTACGATAGCGTTAAGGTGAAGACAGTAAGTAGTGTAGATACAGTTTTGGAGTCTTAAGTTCAAATCCCGAACACTTTTTCTTCCCGCTCTGTTTGCAACTTTCTCTGCTTTGTGTGTCAACTTGATGTATATTTTTGTGTCTTAATAACTTATTTATATTACGATGTGTGTTAGACCTAATAATTCATTTATATATTTTTTTTTTATTTACATTAATTTTCCCAGTAAGAATTTATTAATTTTTTGAGACTCGCAGACAGCAGGACTTAAAGCATACTGCCTATTCATTTTGCTTTTATGTGAATGTATGTGCAATAACTTTGGGATATTTTATTTATATCGCAGAAACGGGATTTTTAAATCCTTGCAAAAACACCGATGAAAATTTATATGCACAGATGTTTGTTTTAAAAACACGAGGGAAAAAAAAGTTTCTTTATAATTTTTCCTATAACAAAGGTTACGAATTTAAAATTTATAAATTACAAATAATATTTTAGATGTTATGCATAAAACATAACTGCGCGCAATGCATTTTAAAAGAAAACGAAACTTCTAGTAAAATATTAGGCATTAAAACTCTAATAAATTTTTATAGGTAGCATTACAATTCCGGTTTCTTAAAAACTTAATTAAGGAGAAAACATTATGAGAATTTTCTGTTTCAGAAAAATATTAAATTAACCCCGCGGGAAGGCGCGTGGGGTGTATCATACCCCAACCCTACATAAAAGTGGAATATTCCTAACTTGAGAAAGGCCCACCAGCGGCCGAGCGGTAAAGACGCTGAACACTGGTAGTTCGGTCCGAGGTTCGAATCCCGCGAACGGACTGGCTGCATGGGCGTTTTCGTGGTTTTCCCCACGTGTAACGTGTATACGAGCCAGTTTCCCTTAGAAAGTCCTCCACGAAAGGCATCCCTTCCCTTAGGCAGATAGCCCTAGTGTGCTTTGCCATAATTAAATACACCACACCTAACTTGTGAAAGTGAAATTCTGTGCTGCTTTCAGTAGCTGAGTTTCTAGTTGTGCTTGACGTTCAGAACCACTTTTTCTTTGCCAGTGTGTTTCAGAAAAAGATTTATCGGTATTTTGTTGGAACTGGGGTATGACACACCCCACGCGCCTGTCCGTGTAGGTGTTTTTCTGACTGAATATTTAGTTCAGAAATTTATTTCTAGAGTGTAACAGTAAATATTTCTACTCGCAAGTGATTTTAAAGTACTTGACATTAAATTCTAAAAAAATTTCTAACTGCATTATGGTAAAAAAAAAAAAAAAAAATGAGTCCCTATGAACTGGAGATGCAACGCATGCGAGATTTATTAGAAATATTTGAAAGCGATGAAGATTGCATTTCGGAAACTGAAGATGAAACTAAGAATATTTTCTACAATGTTTTGGTTTCGAAAAAGATAAAACATTAATTCCTGATGTTCCTAAAAAAGGAAAAACTGTTCTTATGATTTCAATATTATATAACTATCATACTATAGATGATATTAGTGGAGAAAATAAAACGTCAGGAATTATATGTTTTAATAATATGACTAAAGGAACAGCGGATATGGGGGATGAAATGACAGCCAATTATTCAATTGCCAGAATAACAAGAAGGTGGCCAATGGTAATTTTCTTTCCTTCACTGAATGTTGCTGTAATAAATGCTTGAATTATATTACATTCAACTGCTAATCCACCAACAAGAAACAGAAGTCTGTTTTTGAAGGACTTAGCATTACAATTAATGAAAAAAGTATTGAACAAAGATCAGAGATTAATACTTTTCCAAGAAATTGACGTACTGCATGCAAAACAAAGGCAGAAGTTTCGACGAAGAATTAAAACGAATATATGAAATTCGAAACAACTAAGTATGAAAGATGTGTTAAATTTTTTGCACTCGCGCCATGGACGAACGTGAATGCAATGTTTAAAATGTGAAAACATTCTGTGCCAAGAACACATGAATGTATTTCGTTCAAAGTGTGAAGAAATAAAAAAAGCATGGTGTATTAGAGATGCAATGAAACTTAGAGGCATGATGTTTATTATTTTCATTTATCTTGATTTTAACTCTAAGATTATTTCGGAAATTAATTTTTTGAAACCCAATTATTATTCACTTATTTATAATACACGAGAACAAAAAAAAAAAAAAAAAAGTTTTCAAACTAAATAATACAATTTTTTTTATTGTATTTTAAATATTGGGATATGTGATACCCCACGCGCGCACTCTAGTAACTTTTCTTGGTGCGACTTCCGCCGGGTTAAAATCTCCTATCTCTAAATACAATTTAAACTTAGCAGACTCCAGAACTTACACAATCCCACTCCATCATTAATACAAATTATCAAAGCAGTAATTTTGTTACCGGTTATTAAATTTTAAAATAAATAATAATCATAATCATAATAAAGCGGAAGCGAGGCAAGATACCACGTGAGGACGGGGGGTGAAGCTTTGTCCAATAACTCAGCCGGCTGCTTTTGAAGTAGGGCATCGGCGACATTGCCGGAAAAACGTGTCTCATTCAAAGAGGGGTCGTCGGAAAGCTTTTGACAGGGACAAGACCAGCCACACACGAAGGATTTCATAATTGGAGAGGTACAAAAATAACTCTCATCCATCCAAAAGACGCGACGACACAAGGGTTCACATGAAAACTCATTCGGATAACCAGCTACGCCTTTTCATCTGGTATAGCAGGAGGGCGGGGGGGGGGGGGTAATAGAGTGAGTACACACATTAAAAAAAAAGTGTTAGGGGAGAATAAAGCTTGAATGCCATCCAAGCTCACGGTAGCAGGAGTGAATGACGTGAAACAGAGATCGGAATTAACGATATGATAAGAAATTCCTATGCAGATTCGCACTTAAATTACGCAGACGAAAACATAACACAAACTAACAAATTATCTTTTTGTTATATTCAAAGATAAACCGATGATTACTGCTAGTGATAAGCCACAATTCCATTTCACCTCCATGAAGCTGAAATATCCGAATTAGCAGACAAGTAAAATCAAGAAAAAGTACTGTAAAGTCAGAAAGGTTTTTAAAAGCAGGAGACATGAAATACGCGCGGTGGCCTCGAACCCTGGACCTCTCGAATACCTGTCGAGCATGCTTCCAACTACACCATGAAGGCATGCGGAAAGGAAAGAAAAAATATTAGCAAGCATATTTTGGAATTTTAAAAGTTCAGTTAAATGGCCCTCAAATTTTATGAATATGTATTTTTCTTCTCGTGTATAAAATTTGCTGCAATGTCCTCTGAAAAACTTGGCTTAAAATTGTTCGACTTAGAGAGGTCCATTCTTTCCTCGTTTTGAGGCAGGAAAATCAGAGCTTAAATTGCGCCAGAGCCCGGCTCCTGTACACCTCTTAGTTTTGGGTACATATTCTAGTTCTAGCCACACCCATCGGAGTAAGAAAAATAAGTAATAAGAAGTAATAAAGCAAAAAATCCCTTTTGAATTCATTTAAACCCACTTTACAATTTATTTTAGAAAAAAAAGAGTTCTTTTCTTTGTGCGTACGCACAGACGTCGTGCAAAAAAATCATATAAATGGATTCGGGAACGATCAAAATGGATATTCTCGTTGAAATATGATACTCGAAATTTTTCAGTTTGACATAAGAAGTGTTTATTATAACACTTCCTTTAGTTCGTACCAGGACGTAAAAATGCAGGTCATTCTTAAATTAAGAGGCAAATACGACGATTACTTTTTCATTTACCATTACTATTATTTATAAAGAAAGAAAAACATCTTTTATTATTGAATTATTTTTATTTATTATTGAATTATTTACCATTACTATTATTTATAAAGAAAGAAAAACATCTTTTATTATTGAATTATTTTTATTTATTATTGAATTATTTACCATTACTATTATTTATAAAGGAAAAAAAATCTTTTATTATTGAATTATTTTTATTTATTATTTTATAAAGAAAGAAAAACATCTTTTATTATTGAATTATTTTTATTTATTATTTTATAAAGAAAGAAAAACATCTTTTATTGAATTTCGGAACTGTGACTTTCTCCATATGATCCACTGCTGCACTGAAAAGCAACTTTTTCTTTTCTTTTAACTTTCTCCTATTCTTAGGGAACCGGTTACACTTCCAAATTGTTGACTACCGTATTAAATGCTTCAGCCTTCAAAGGAGAAAAATTCCTACTTTGCAAAACATATACTTAGGCACGAAACAAAACATGCAGTCCCTGTCACTCATATAATGAAAATAAAAGCCGAGAAAAATGTTGCTTCAATTATGCTATATATTTTCCTGAAGATTTATACCACAGGGAATAAATACATCTTTGCCATTGAGAGCAAGCGGATTCCTCATAAGGGTGGTCCACCTACATAACCCCCACAAAGGATGTGTAGATAAACGAACAAACAGATATACAACAGCCTTCATCAATAACTCAATTTTAAAAACGCCTTCCGCAAGACAAAATGAGTTTTTGCCGTGCGGGAAACACTTTCGCGTACACAATGAGATATCCCTGTCCACGCCAATAGAGGTCACAGTAATTATCTCTGTTCTCTCCCTCACCCCGTTTCTCTTTGTCTGTTATCTCAACTCCATCATCTTCCTTTTCCTGCTTGGAATGCTTTTCTGTTTTGATATGAGAATGTAGACAAATTAGTTTAGAGAATTAAATTAGCCAAATTATTAATAAGGCAAATGTTCAACCGTGACAACAAATTTCGGAAAGATTTAAGCATTCGATGTCTAAGGTGCTACACTTGAATTAAATTTCAAGAAATGATAAAATATCCAGGAATTCTTATAACGAACTAAGGCGCCGCTGGGTCTCCAATACATAGCCGTTGTTGTTGTTGTCTTGTCCATGGATTTCGTGGTAAAATGGTTGTCAGAGACTCAAGGAGGTTGGACTTCCACTTCTATACCAATTTCGAGGGAGAGCACTCCGCGAGGACGGGGGGTGCGAGCATATCCCATCCTTCCCCTCTACCGCCAAACCATACGAGAGCACTTACGACTCGCCATATATTTAGAGTGCCCCATGCTGTAAAGACACTAAGCATTTACACACATCCATGCCTACTTCGGGATTCGAACCGATACCGCAATTGTTCCCCTAACCATTACACTTTCTGGGCGGCCCACGAGACAAGTATTCACACAAATCGAGCTATCAGGACGACCAAATTCGTACCATTTTGATCTTCTCTGATCGCACATTTCATAGTCTTATAAATTCCTGAATACGATTACAACTCAGAAAAGCTAAATCCTCGACAAAGTCCGTATTATAAGTTTCACACATTCACATAACAGCTAAGAAGTTCCCAAAACCTAAAGATTTCCTTATTCCTAACGAAATATCTCCTTCTCTACTAATTAAACCAGCGGCAGCAGGCTCTGTCTGAGCTTAGGAGGTCTGGCTGAAAAACCATAACACAGCAATTTGCTGATGTATCTCATTCTGAGGATCTCATAAATGATCGGTATCAAATCCCAGTGGTCTATGAGGCGTTTTTGGCAATCGAAAATAATAAATATGTACATAAACCAAAGTCCAGCAAAAATTTAACATAAGCAACAGTTAATTGCACTAAATTAATGCGTTCTTTAAGCATAACTCTATAATAGTGACAATTCTACAACAACTGAATAAAATTGCATTCATGCAACCTGCTATTAATATTAAGTTCAGTGTATCATTCTTATACAGAGACAAGTTCAAACTGCCCACCAGCAGCTGAGCGGTAAAAACGGTGAAGTCGTTTTCGTGGTTTTTCCATGTGAAACGTGTATACGAGCCAGTTCGCTTAGAAAGTCTTCCACGAAGGTATCTCTCTCATCTTAGACAGATAGCCCTCGTGCGTTTTGCCACAATCAAATAAATCAAACCGTAAAGACGCGGTAAATTATTCGCGTATTTTTACAGAGTAATGTATATATCTTTGTCATTATTCTTTTTACTACACCAAAATCATTCAAATCACGATTAAACAACGTCACCCGTCGCCCAGACGGTATAGTGGTTACAGAAGCCTGCTGCGGTACCTAAGGGCCTCGGTACGAGTCCCGGAGAAATCATGGATGTTCGTAAATGTATAGTGTCTTTGCGGCATGGGGACACTCTATGGAGAGGCGAAAGTCCACTCGTGAGGTTTGGTGGGAGGGGAGAAGTGTGGAAGACCCTCGGACGACCCCTCCCGAGATGCTCTCTTTGAAATTGGGGTGGAAGTAGGAGACCAATAACAATTTAAAGTCAAACAACAACATTACTGATGAACACTTGTTCCATTCTGATTTATATCTTTTAATAAAAGGTGCCATGATGCAAAATCGATATAAACTTCTGTAAAAATTTTAATCGATTTTTGCATAATTTGGGATTAACAAATATCCAATAGATTTCCGTGGCAGATTACCGAACATTCTGTCTAGGGTTATTCATAAATGCTGTTTAAGCAAAGCACTCGAGAGTTATCGATCCTAGGAAGTACGCATTTATGACGTACTTTTAGAGAAGCTAGTTTGTATGTACGCTGTAGTTGAGATAGAACACGGAAATACCACAAATTCAGCTTTTTCAGCCCTGGATACCGAACTAGTAAGAATCTCCAACCATTGTTTATTGGTTTTACCCACCACTGAACCTATTTCATCGATAACTTCGGAAACTATGTTATTGTTACATATCTCACTTGTATGACAGTAACATCAGAACAAGCCCACGAAATTCATTGTGGCAAGGAATGCAAGATTGCGCCTGTCGTTGTCAAGAACCTTGAGCACCATACAGGTGACAATACGACTTTGCTCAGTTCTGCCCCCCCCAATTTTAATGGAGAGAACCCCGGGTGGGTGGGTCAGAGGGCCTCCCACCCCTTGTCTCTTATCACCAACCTCTAAAACGGAATTTCGGCACCCCGCATATTTAGTGTGTCCCCAAGCCGCAGAGACACTATACATTTACAAACATCCATGCTTTCTTCAGGATTCGAACCCGGCTGTCAGAGTTACTAACCACTATATGGCAGCAGCTATTTTGTACTTTCTATTTATTAACAAAGTATTAGAAATAAAAAAATCAAGTTTACGAAAAGGAAAAAAATACAGGCTGCTAGAACACGAGGACTAAAATTTAGCAAACTAAAACTGTCTTTGTAGGCGAAAGAAAATTTAAAAGTCAGTTATTAACATCTATAATACTGTCTCCCAAACTCAAAACGACTTTAATTGATTTAGTATAGCATCATTTTCGTGGTAATATACATTAACTATCACTTTTTTATAATTCTTTATTACATAATAATTTATTATATTTATACTTTAATGGCAATTTGCGAGACACATGATACAATCACATTTATAGAGCGGAAACTTTACAGACCTCTCTAACTAGCATCAGAATGATTTCTAATGAGAAATATTTGAAATTCTAATGAGGTACTTGGTGTTGTCGGCCGTTTTAGGAGATCGTTGCTTTAAAGCCACAGCAACAAATTTATGAGTAGTGAGCATGATTGCTGCTTGTTTCAAGAGTATATCATCTAAGACATCTACGATTATCTGCATTATTTAGGAATGCTCACAGAAAATATATGAGCATTTTTATCTACCAGTTTCAAGTAACTTAATTGTTCGTATACATGCATGAATTGATGAACGCCCTTGAGTCTGACACTGTTAACACGCAACACTTCCTGGCAATTTTACAACAATGTGCTATTTATACAAAGAATATAGGTAGTGAAAACAAAGATAATTCATGCCTTGATAAAGTATTTTATTGAAAAAAAAAAAAAAAATCTTTTGTGGACACCCCCATTGCTTCTTTGCATGGTCTATTAAATTAGACATTTTTCCTGCACTTCATTTACACTTATTTCCTCGAATCATTCTAGCTTAATTAACCGAACCCTCGAGGCAAGTTGAAAATGACATCAAAAATGGCAAATTTTGAAATTAAGTATTCCTGTCAATTTTGTTCATAAGGAAGACAAATTTCTTATATTTTTACTTTTCCAAAACGAATATCACACTTTCCCAAATATAAGTAAGTAAAGACCGCATTAACCGAAAGACCATTAACCGAAAGATTGGATTTACTGTTCAAAATTGTTATCATAGTAGAACTCCAAATATCCGGATCAATTGGGACAGGACCCTATTCGGATAATTGGATCTTTTCCGAAGAAAGGGCCTACGTTCACTTTAATTAATTACTATATGTTTGTTTTATATGTTGAAAATGGGACAAAAAACTGTTTTTAAAGAAAAAATGGGTTTAATTAATTAAAAAGCACTTTTAGGTACATGCTATATAACACTGGTGCTTACAAGTGCTGAAAGTCTTTGCTTGTTGAACATCTCGGTTAACGTAAGCCGTTTGTTTGACTGTCTTTATCCATTTTCGGGCAGCCAAGTTGCACACTCGCTTGACAATAAGAAGCTGCATATGGCCACAATCTTAATTTTTTTACTTAAATCTTGAAAGCGATTCGGAGTGTCGTAGTTCAGATAATTGGAGTTGTACTGTACTTTTTAATTTGACTATGAGGTATTTTCTCCCTCTTTCAGCATGTCTCCGTGGTGTAACGGTAGCATACTCGGCGCGTATTCGAGAGGTCCACGTTCGAGTTTCGGCGAGGGTACTGCTATTTCTCACGTCTCGCCGCATATATATATATATAATTGAAAAAGAAATTGTATGTGTGTGTATATATATATATATGTCATAATAAAAGCACAAGGAAAAGATGGAGCAGTGTAGATGCGTGATTAGATCCATATTGAAGAAGAATTTTGATTGCGTAGTATTTAAAGAACTTGGCAGTCGAGGCAGTTTTAATTCCATTTTTATTTCCAATTGATATTTGTGGCCACAATCACTTGGCACTCTAGTCGTTCCGGTAAAATCCTAGTATACGGTGCGGCCTAGGCGCAATTTTGAAAATTATCGCCAACACCCAAAAATGACTCAAAGAACGTCTATATATATATATATACACTAAAAAATTTTACGTATATACAATTTCAGTGTACTTTAAGTATATATATATATATATAGACTCAAAGAACGTCGATATATATACTTAAAGTACACTATATACTATCACTATATACATAGTATATACTATGTATAACTATATATATTCTTTGAATACCCGTTTCTACTTGTGGTATATGTTCCGTTTTTACTGCTTATCATAAAAGTCGCCAGAAGTAGTCAAATCCCGTGTGCACCGGATACTAGGATTAAACCGTCGTACCTTTCCACAGAAGATTTACATTTTTGATATTGTTGGGATAGAAAGCAAGCCAGCGAAATTACATCTTAGGACAGTAGAGAGCAAAAGCTGAAGTGCGTAGTTATGCAAGATGGAGGCACGCGAAGAGAAAAGTTTTGGTTTACAAGGACAGTTTCAGTTCCCAATGATTACGTCATCAAAGCTGCGCCGATCATAGAGTGATCTAGAAATGACGCAATGCAAAGAAGTTATTACGATTTTAGAATAGAGAGGAAGAATTAATGTTTATAGTTTAATCTATAATTTTGATTCATATATTTTTATCTTACATATATATATAACCTAACAACTCCACATGACACTGCCAAAACATGGATATTTTTTCCATTTATAATATTTCTGTAACTGAAAATACATAACTGCCAGCTGTTAACATACTAACAACGATTGCGAAAATAAAGGCCGGGAAGGATTTGGGGACGGGATCTTTGGTACAGCCGATTGCAATAAAAAAGGGAGGTGCATAAATAGATGTTATAGCAGTCTCATATACGAAATTTTACTGCTCTATGGTTATCGTTTTTTAGTTATACATACATATATACGAACGCATAAACGTCCGAAAAAACTCTTTTTGAATCCATTTAACAATCCGTTTTGGAGAAAATACTCCTTTATTCTGTCCTTACGTACAGATGTCATGTAAAAAAACTGACCAAATGAATACGGGAACGGTCAAAATGGATAATCCATTGAATTATGGTACCTGAAATTTTTCGTGATTACAGTTGTTGTCGTCTTGTCCATATTACATGGAACAATAGTTGCCAGAGCTTCTCCGAAGAGAGGTTGGACTTCTATTTTCCACCTCCCACCCCTCTCCCCTTCCACCAATCCACACCAGAGTACTTTCGGCTCGCCGCTTATTTAGAGTGCGGCCATGCCGCACCGACCTATACATTTACAAACATCCATGTCTTCTCCGGGATTTGAACCGGAACCCTTTGGTATCGTAGTACGCTCCCCTAACCACTATACCGTCTGGGCGACTCGTGATTATTTTCTTTAATTCGTACAAGGAAATTGTAAAGACCTTATTATATTCTAAGCAACCATTTTTCATTTGTGAAACTTTTCTTTTCCTTCTGATTTCAGTTTCATGCCAGAGGGTAAATTTTAATGACGTAGTATGCAAATCTAAGTGAGTTCGGAATCAATATTTATGCCGCAGTTTTAAGAGTAGTACAGTACAAAGTCTTTAATCCGGAATGATCTATAATCCGGACCTACAAACTTTCTGCGCATGCGTAGCGTTTACGCATAATAACTTTACGCATGCGCGTTTAATCCTGAACGGTATAATAACGGACGGTATAATAATTATCTATTTCAGTTAATGTTGCAAAATGCGTTGTTCCTTAATCTTCTAATTGGATCCGGCTTATTATTTTTTTGCAGACTGTTAGAGCAATTTTATAAAAAGTAAGCTTGAACTTTCGATTATGTCAAAAAGAGTTTCCGATTCTGGAGCTGCCAAAGGATCTACAAAGCGAAAGCATGTTTCGATGTCCATCAAACAAAAAGTGGAATTGCTGCAAAAAATGGATAAAGGTATGACGAAAGTGACAGAGAGGTTAGTGAAAACGAAAAAATTTCGATTGACAAGTTAGTCGGTATTCTCGGCACAGCAATTACAGGACTTGAACAGCGAACTTTGTAACTGAACAAGAAATTATGTCTGTTTATAGAATTAAAGAGAAAGTATTAGTACATAAAACGAAGCAACTTAAACAGCTTACATTGAAAGAAATGTTTAATAAAGTAAACAAATAAATATTAAGCTTTTTTTTTTTTTTTTTTTTTTTTTTTTTTTGTTTTTGCAAATTTTGATACCCTTTAGATCATAATTGCTCTTTATTTCATAAATTGCGGTTTCATATTTTTAATTTTATAATTTCTGCATCCCCTCTTACCAGATTTAAATTGATCTGTAATCCGGAAAAACCCCTAATCCGGAATCGCCGAAGTCCCGACGAGTCCGGATTAAAGACTTTGTACTTTAGTAGGGGAATTAGTTCCGAGTTTATGCTGCGTGTTTGACATAGTCTGTACGCGAATAGTTGGCCACCGTCTTCATATTAAACAGATATTCTAGGTTCGGCTTTGCTGTATGCAGCCGATTTAGCGGTTTAGGTAAATAAGGAGCCAGTCGTGTAGCCCATCTTAATTTATCGTGATTTTACATTTTAAATTTTTGTTCGAGTTACTTAGCAATAATTGGTGGTAAACTGTGAGCGCCGAGTGAGTGGAATCTTTGTTAGTTTAGCTCAAATAAAAAGGTTATTTAAACCTTCTTCTGCAGTAACTGTTCTTCAAAGACATAGCGATAATTCGCTACTCAGTCTACCTTTGGATAATCCCGAAGCAAACACGAAAGCTTTACTAAGTAAAAATACGCAACATTTAATAGAACGGATTAAATTCTCTAACAAAAAATAACTTGAGCAAAGCACGTCTCACAATGAGAATATCTCAGGTTAAGTGCAGCTTCTTGCACGGACTGACCTCACCAGTTAGACGTCTAAGCCACTTTCAGTTTCCACACTTTTGTTGAGGATGTTCACCTCAAAAAAGAAATGTTTCCCCATCTATCATTTCTCGCATCCGATGACGGGTCAGTGGTTACAACGTTGCTGGCCCGACCTACATATTAAGAAGAACCTATTATCGGCACTTAGTGAAACGAGTTTGCAGTCCTTAATGCCCAAGACCATTGTTCCTTCACCAACAAATGAGGAGAAAGGACGCAATAAATTGATTTCTCTCTCGGACCCTCATTTCACCTTTCATAAACCGAACAGCGATTTTGTTCCTAAAAAGCACTTTCCCCCTTCATTATGACAGTCGGTGTTTGACCACAAGAAATTATAAATAGATGGTTAATGGAAGGGAGGAAAAGGTCAGTTCCTTACTGAACCCAGAAGCTGACCGTTTTTGGAGGCATCCTTAAGGGTAGCATTATTTATCTTTATTGACATAGTAAATTTATTCTGGGTTTACATATGATGACAGAGGATACGGAAAACAGACATATAAATATTTTAATAAACTCATTTTAATATTAGGCGAATACACACACGAAAAATAGGCGTTTTTTTAACGTTTTGTGTGTTAACATTATTTATTAAATATCATGTTCTTCGTACTTAAACCATAACATTCAATTCAACAGCTATATCGCAAAATAATTTAAAAAGAGCATATCTTTAGAATTTCCGATACACAGTCCCACGCGTTTGAGTTCCCCCCCCCTCCCGTTCAGTGTTGCCATTGCTCGCTTTGAAATCGTTGAGATTCTTAATCAAATACTAATAAATGCTTTACAAAATATGAAACAGATAATAAAACAAATTCCAAATTTGGGGTTCCAGATGCCCATACTCGGGTGGAGACGTCCATTATTCAAAATTTGATGGCTGTAGGTACCGTTGTTTTATCACAGTGTGAGAAACATACATACATTCATTCATGCAGATTCCCAAAGGGCGTCAGTCCAGAAGGGCTGGTAATTTCCTTTTGGCATTTTGCGTTGAAAACTTTAAATGTCGGTTCACATTTCAAACTGTTGCCACAAAATATTACAGCCCTGTATTATACTTAAAAGAAATTAAATAATGAAGACTAGGCATAAATGTATGTCTGTTTCTCGCATTGTGATAAAACGACGGTACCCAGAGCCATCAGATTCTGAATAACGTACGTTTCCACCCGAATATGGGCATCTGGAAGCCCTAATTTGGAATTTGTTTTATTACCTATTTCATACTTTGAAAACATTAACTTATTTTTGATTAACAAACTCGGCAATTTAAAAGCGAGCAATGGCAACACTGTAAGGGGGGAAGAAATATTTTTATGTCCAGCGCGCGAGTCTGTATATCGGAAATTCTAAAGATATGCTTGCTCATTTTAAAATTATTTTGCGATATTGCTGTTGAACTGAATTTTATGGTTTAAGTGCGAAGAACATGATATTTAATATATAAAGGTAACATACACAACGTTAAAAAAAAACGCCCGTTTGGACGTAATTTAAAATCTGAAAGCTTTCAGATTATTTTAAAATTATTACAGGATTTTAGATTATTTTAAAATTATTTATATTTATTACAGGGCTCTAATATTTGGTGGCAGCAATTTGATAAGTGATTCAGACTTTTATAAAGTTTTCGACGCAAAATGCCAAAACGAAATAGCCTTTCTGGGTTAACGGCTTTTGGGCTAATAATCTGCTGAAATATGTTTTGATACCAGTTCTCTTTTTTGACTAGTAGATGGAAAGGAACAATTAGTTCCAGCCATCGTTTCAACGGCATGATTTGTGCGATCACAGCCGGCCATAATAACTTTAAATGACGAAGGTACCATGTCACTAAGATCATCAAATCAAAGAGAAGAATACAAGTTCTCTTACCTGACCGACATGATTTGTTCATAGTTACCGTATTAGCGATAAGAACCAGGCAATCTTATTGCTGACATGATTTATGCTTGTAACTGATAAGATTTATCGAGACTTTAATGAAGAACATATTATGACAATAATATGATCAAACAAGGAAAATAAGTACACATTTCAGTATTATTTTACTGATGTGATCTTTTCCTTTTAGCATTTAACTGGTAAGATTGTCATTAATTCCAGTAGTCGTCCGTATTACTGACACGATTTGTGTCTTACTGACATGATTTGTTCAGCCTTCAGTGATGGATATTGTCAGCATGATGATCAATTAGTGAGAAGAAGATGACTTTTATCTAGTGCACGTGATTTACTTACATGAAAAACCAAGTAATCGTAATGTTGACAGACTGTTGCGTTCTACGGGTTCCTGGATTTGAAGTGATTGATGACAACACTTGATGAAGAATCAAAACACAATATATTCCTCAGGACAGTTCCAAAGACGCATTACAGTGGTCGAAAAACTCTGGAAAACACAAAACTCTGGAAAACACGTGAAACAATCAGCTTCATAGCCTTCAGGGTATAACTGTGAAGACAGCTTCACAAAGCATTTAAGTCCAGCTTCCCAACTCGGTCGATCGCTCTCGAGCTGATCTCAAAACTCAACATACAACTAAAGATGCACTGCTACTCCACGTACAGGCAGGAAATTTATAGCTTTTGACCTGCCTTGGAGAATATTCTCTGAAAAACGGTAAGAATTCGTTCTAGAATGTTACAATGTTCTCGATCGGTCTATGGCATATCGTCAGTTTTGTCGCCAAATGGGAGATTTCATACCTAATCTGGTAACCCTGCCTCTCCTTGCCACTTCCTGGCAACCCTAGTCCCGCTTTTTAATCTTTTTCATCGATGAATTCTTAGTTTTACTACTTATTTAACCAAGATTTTTACTATTTCGTATCGTGTGTTTTAAAATCAAAGTTCGTGGTAACACCAAGTGCTTAAGCCGTTATCACATTAGCTGTTTGTTGCCGGGACAAAACGTTTGTAGCAACAGTTCTGAGAAACGGCCTTTGGCGAAATAGGGTTACCATCTTCACTTGGCAAACAGGCTGAAAGCCAAACAAGAATCAGTTATCGCTCAGATTGGCGAAAGTGACGTTTCCTTTCAAGTGACATTCGCTTCTTCGTGTTGTTTTGTATCGCTCACACGCTTTTCGTTTTAAACTTTATTGTTAATAATGGAAGATAATAGAAAGGTGATTGCTATCAAGTTAATCACTTTGATCAGCACTCTGGCACTTCATGTAACAGATAAACACACTTCTGGTTATAGCAATCAATTACATCAGTAATAGCCAAATTCTGTATACACTCTAAGAATAGTTTAAAAACATGTGCTGGATAAGTCTATTTATCACACATCGCTTATGTGTATTTTCTGTTGTCTGTATTTCAATGAAAATTTGATGGCTCACTGGAAAATTTGTGACCTGGTGAAAGCATTTTCTGACTAACTTTATGGCTCATAATTACTGTTCTGTCCATTCAAATGACAAAAATCTATATGGCTGATATTTACCTCCTCACAGCCAGCAGATACTATTCAGCAAAATGAAGATTAAATAAAGCATATGAATACATGAGCAATCAAAACATGTGCGAGTTGTTTACTATCCCATAGAACACTCGGTAATATACCTAAAACACATTAATTATACCAACTCTAGAAATTAGGTGTTCACATCATGAGTTTGTTTTATGGTTTGGTTTATTGAGATTACAGCAAAGCACATTAGGGCTATCTGCCTAAGGGAAGGGATGCCTTCGGGGAGGACTTTCTAAAGGAAACTGGCTCGTATACACGTTACACATGGGGAAAACCACGAAAGCGTCCATGCAGCCAGCCCGTTCGCGGGATTCGAACCTCGGACCGAACTACCAGTGTTCAGCGACTTTACCGCTCGGCCGCTGGTGGGCTCAGTTGGTTTTATGTGATTACCGCAAAGCCTCGAGGGATAACAACAGGAGGGATCCCTTTGTAGAAGATTTTTTAAAACTGGCTCGTATACCAGTTACAAATGGGGCAAACCAAGGAAACGTCATGTAGCCAGCCCGTTCGCGGCATTCTAACTGAGACAGAACTACCAGTGTTCAACGACGCTTCGGCCACTAGTAGGCCCGTGCACTTAATTGGAAAGTGCAATTCATTATGTAAACAGACATGAAGGTGATAATCAGTTGTGCGGTATTTTAAGTAATCAAATGTTATAAATGCACAGCTGTTACATTTCTTATTATTTATTAGTCATGTTTTTATTACGTAGATCATACGTATGATATAATTATGAATTAACCGAATAACAAAATGTGTACACTCTTTAGTACTCAAATACTCATCAATTATTTTTCAACTGATTATTACATACCCATAATAATTTGCAAAGAACTGATAACTATAGTTGCTGCCAATTACATAACCGTTATCTGAATTAAAAGTAACTTCAAATAAACTTCTTGGCAATGTTCATTTTTGTATTCATACATACATATATATATACACATCTAATAAGTCATATATTTATATACAGATAGAGAGATGCGATGTTTTAGAAGTTGTTAATATATATTTATTAGTATTAATGTAATGAATAAGATTTATATTAATGAATGTATATACAAATGTTTTTCATCATGCATAATAATAAATCCATAAATTTCCAATGTTTCAATATGTAGCATTTACAATAAAAGTATAGTTTCTAATGTATTTATAATCCAAAAAGTATTTCATTAATAACATGAAAATAATAGACAAATTTAATGAGCATTCTCATTATTACATAAGCTATGCTTTTCTTTTTTATGCATCTTTTATGCTGTTTAAAATGTGTCACTGATTATGCAGTTAACAATTTAAAAGATAAGTAATTAGGAGAAAAGCCGCGCATATACAAACGGATTTTAAAAAATTATTCAACTTAAATTTAAGAAATAAAATTCTATTATATAACTGTTATATACACGATCAGCACGAAATACGACAAATTTGGCGAACTTTTGGCTACAAACAATTTGTAAACAAATCCGAAATGCAAGAACGTCGTAAAATATTGTCAACTCTGAAATTTCCACGATTATATATTTAATGAATATATACACATTTAAAAAATGACTCAGGCAGTTGTATTACAACAAAACAGCAATAATTAAATCGGCCTCTATTTCCACCGTCCATCACTTCACAGTGAGAGCCATCGCCATATTGAAAGTTACCCGTGATCCTTCAGAAGCTGACCTTTCGTCTGATTGGTTGAACGTTCGAGGAACACGTCTCCAGCCGGAACATTTTGGGAAAAGTTTTAAAATGTTGCTCGTAGCCGGGACACGTTCCTCCTAGCTAGACGAAACATTTCTCGGAAGCCTGCCGCTTAAAGCCGTGCTACTAGAATTTCGTTTCTCGGAATTGTCCCGGGTAAGCGCGCGCGTTTATAGATGTGATAACAGCCTTACTCTCACTCATTAGCCCTAGTGAGCTACATGACCTCATTTTCGCCTTTTACAGTTTCCTATTCACTTAATCGCAAGTTTAGAAGATTTTCAAGTGTTTCAAAAGACATAGGACTCTTAAATTTACAGATATGTTGCTTTTACTATGTTCGAACTTTATTTATTTCCAAAAACTATTACAAAAAACTTCATTTTTCGAACTCTGACTACTCGACCAATCTAAATGCCGGACGCTGATCACGTATTTCCGCTCTTCTAGACTCACCCAGAAGCTTAGACTTTCATTTTGCCTCTCGCCGCCATTAATATAATCACCCATGCTATGCCATGATATGCAATTTAGCAAAACTTATTTTATGAGTTCTCTCATTTATTGATCTCGCCTTCGGGCGCGGTGTATTTTTAAATACACCTCTTAAATTTTTAACTTTATGGCCTATGGTATAATGATAATATACTGGTAAGAGCTCCTAGTAGCTAAAGCCAGCAGTAAAGATATGATCCAAGATCCAAGTAAATGGGCATTTGGTAACAATGCGATGTATTGGGGGCGGGTTTTTTTTTTTCCCATTAAATATCAACAGAAATTAAGAGATCCTGAAAGCAACGAATGACACTCTTACCACAGTATCTCCCCCCCTACGTCTTTTTGTTAAACGCTTATTATTTTGAATGTACAAATGACAGTAAATTGAATATAAAAGCTGGTATGCTTGTTATGAACTATGCTTATGCTTCGAAGTGTCATGGTTTTTGAGAGACGTAATTGAAGATATGCAAATCAATAATAATGGATTCAGCCTTTAATTTCTAAAATTAGAAGTGCCGGAGCCCTGTGAAAGGCCACCAGTAAACAGAAACAAAAACAAATAAATAAAATATCCAATGAAATATTAACTTAATTAATAATTAAAATAATTATAATTACAATTCAATAAAATGTAAAGCTATAAATAAAAATTTAGTAAATCATTCATATAAAAACAAAGAATAATTTTCTCAGCAAACCAATGAAAAATGGCAAAACGCTTAAAACACCATTAATGAGAATATAGAGAATGCTAAAAACAGTACGAGAATATGGAAGGCAATTTTAATGGGGTTATATAAGTACGAAAATAAAGAGCGATGATGCCACCTCTTGGCCACGGTCCCTTGCTGATATAATTCTAGCTATCAAGCAGAATGTGAAGGGAAAAAAAAAAAAAAATCACAAAATCTGAAATGTTTCAGATTTTAAATTACGTCCAAAGGGGCGTTTTTTTAACATTTTGTGTGTTACCTTTCTTTATTAAATATCATGTTCCCCGCACTTAAACCATAAGATCCAGTGCAACAGCAATATCGCAAAATAGTTTTAAAACGAGCATATCTTTAGAATTTCCGATACAGAGACTCACGCGCTGGAGATAAAAATGTTTTTTCTGCACAACGTTGCCATTGCTCGCTTTGAAATCCTTGAGTTTGTTAATCAAAAATTCGTCAAAGTTTTAAAAAATAGGAAATCGATCCTAAAACAAATTTCAAATTTCAAATTTGGTCTTCTACATGCTCATATTCGTTGGAGGATTACGTTATTCAAAATTCGATGACTCTATGTACCGTTGTTTTATCACAATACGAGAAATAGACAATCATTTATGCAGATTTTTCATTATTTAATTTCTTCAAATATAATGCAGGACTCTAACATTTTGTGGCAACAGTTTGAAAAGTGAACCGACGTTTATGAGTCCGACGCAAAATCGCAAAACGAAAACAATAGTCCTTCAGGGACAAAGCCCCTTTGGACTAAAAAAGATGAGAGCAGATCTGCATGCTGAGAATAAAGTTCTTAACAAGTGTCAGTTTTTGTGCCCGTGTTTAGTTATATAGTTCCAAAAGGTCTGCAGGTTTCTTTTGCATGGGATGTTTATCAGCAAATTTACGCTCTGTCGTAAATTCATTGCAGTTTTCGGATAATAAATCTTTAGTATTTGGGTAGGAGCTTTTCTTTCATTAAAAGTCTGACACTCCATTAAAAGGTTTATTTCCCAGGAAAACAAAGGTATGCATTCAGATGTCAGAATTGATACTTAAATAACATTTTGGAGACTGAAAGTATTTTCTGCTGAAACTGCGGTTCAATTACACAAAAGAAGTCCCGAAGCTTTCTTATTTAGGGCTCCGGTGCGCTCTGACTAAAATCAAAATTTATTTCAGAAACTCTTGTGCTCTGGTAATCTCCGGTGCAATCTGGGTGGATCCGTTTAACCTAACCTGACATCATTACACTATTTTCACGAGGTCATATTAAAGTATTTGTTTACTCATAATCCAAAACCTCAAGACGAACTCAAGGCGAATTTAAACTTGCAATCTATGAAATTTGCTGAATTGTAACTAAAAATTGTTTTTAAGCACTAAATTAAAGCCCCGTTCCACCAAACTTCGTTTAACTGAAACGGCTAAGAGAAGTTACAAAGGAACAGAGAATTCGAAAAAAGGAATCCCAAATTTTTTTAAATTAACTTTTTCTTTGACTCAAATTTAGAAGTATATGCATATTTTATCATGTAAATAACTGCTTTTAATATACTCTAGACTAAAACAGTAGACCACGAAATCTGTGTCTAGTATATGACCTCTGAGTGTAACTGATCTTTGATGAATGTATCAATTAAAATCTATGTCGCACTTAAGTCCTCTGAGAATGAGTAAATTACATATAATGGCAGTAGCAGAGGCTTTTAATTGTGTAATATATCTGAAGTGAAACTTTATGAGGAAAATATTTGGCGGAATACAACAGATGTTGGTAATCTTATATTAGAAAAGCGAAGAGAAAAATGTGTGTATGCCGTGGACACACTCAGCTGACTAATGTTTATTAATGCTTAGCAATGTTTTACTCGAAACACTGTGTGCACTAGTGATTACAGTGAATTGTTTATTAATTTGTAGAGTCATTAGGTTATTTCGGAGCAGGAGACGTGAAAAATGTGCAATGTCCTCGCCGGGACTCGAACCTGGACCTCTTGAACACACGCACGCCGAATGTGCTACTATTCCATCACGACGGCATGCTGGAAGGACAGAGAGAATACCTTATATACTCCCCCTCTTAAAAGGCCACTGGGGGTTAGGGGATCAAGTCAACAAATACTGGTGGCGACAAATTATTGTTCACCACCTTTTTTAGTTCGGGCGCCATTGAACAGACATTTCATTTTATGTCGGGAAACTGAATAATTCCGCAGTGCCCTCGCCGAGACTCGAACCCTGGACCTCTCGACAACGCGCCAAGTGTGCTACCATTCCACCACGAAATCAAGCTGGAAGGAGAAAAAAAATACTTTATAAATTTCATTTTTTACTTTGCCGCTCATTGTTGCATAAAGTTTGAGTTATGTATAATAAAACAATAAAATAATTTATTCATCTTTGTTTAATCTGTATTTAGTATTATTTATTTATTATTTAATTTCGTTTAATCATATGCCCAACCTCAAAACGTGTATGCAGCTTTAAAGTTGGATTTATTCTCTACTTTTTAATTCTATTCTTTTTTAGCCCCCTACAGGGATAGTGGTTAGCGATGTAATAATTGCCGTGCCAAAGAGAGGGGGGGAGGAAAAAAAAAAGAGGAAGAAGATACAGATTCATATAATAAACTTTATCTCAAGGAATTTATTATTATGAACTATTATAAATTGTGACTGTTAGCCTACTATTATTATACCTATTATAACTACTATAATTATATCTAATAGATATGATATAAATCAAAATTTCGATATACTATTTATACCGTTATTTTGAATATTAACTTTAAAAATAAACCGAAGTGTAGTGGAATTATACCTAGATTACTTATAGTAAACATTGGGTGTCCCACTACATTTCCACCTGAACCTGAACTTGCCGTGCCGAAGGGCCCGGGTTTGAATCCCGGAGAAGGCATGAATGTTTAATAATGCATAATGTCTCTGTAGCATGGGAACACTCTAAATATGCGGCGAGCAGAAAGTCCTCTCGAGAGGTTGGTCACCCTCTGACTTCGAACCCGTTTCCCCGGGATGCTCTGCTATAAAACTGGGGCGTGAGCAAAGTCTGCTGTCACATGCATCTTGATAAAGGCTATTTATTGCCAACGACAGCAATCTTGCATTCCTTACCACGATGGATTCCGTGAGCTTGTTCTGATGTCACTGTTAGACAAGTGAGATAAGTCACAGAACACACATGAATTTGGTGGAGGGAAAAAAATGGGCAAAGCGTGAAGATACTATGTGTTAACTTGTTGGATAAATTGTAGTTAAGCTACATATAAAAACAGTTTTGTTTTCTTGAAATCTAAACGTCCCTGTAGATCCTTTGTTGCGCCAGCCCTCCTTGGATAATGGATGGTATTGTTCCCTTTGAAAAAGACTGCTGCAAGCTTTGTTTGCAATTTAGAGCGCATTCATGCGTACATCTTCCAAAGATTCAGCGCCGCGCAATGATTTCACAAACACTCTGCGTTCCGCGACTGAGAATCTTGATGATTCCATGTAACTTGGTACAAGTACTACAGCAAACGCGCGATCACGAAAACAGAGTAACGCAAAGCAGTTCATCACCCAAAGACAAAAGTTTTGATTATTAATCTACCTTTCCCGTAACGTTATTTCGAAGCGAGACGTTTGAAGATAGATACACCATGCCAACAAAACTGAAAGGGGAGAGGATAAGCCAGGAATTTATAAGCCAGCGGCAGGAAGCGGAAAGTATAAAATAGTCCATTGGGCAGATATTTCCTCCCTTCGGCCGTTTCGCTTTTGGGGAAGCGATTCGTTTATGTTTGGAATGGATCATTAATTTCCAATGAAAAACCCCGGCCGCGCGCTTTCCACTCAAACAGCCAATAAGTCGCTTGGAGATCTATCGATCCATCGGGCACTCGCTTCATCTCTGAAGCGTGGCAAATAGGAACAGACTTTTGATCTCTCGGCTTCCCGTCATCCTCTATTTTAATTGCTTGCCTGAATCGTAGCATGCCAAGGCTTGGAGGTAATGCCAGGTACCCAGAAAATGTACTCATTTTAGTTATTAACATAAAAGAATGATGAATCTAGTGCTACGATTACTACAATGGGATACCCTTCCTTATACTTTTAACCCTTAACATACTAAGCGGGGTCCTCGAAAATACCCCAGAGAGTGATTTTCGATGATTCTGCCTAGCTTATAAAAACTTATTTATTCTTGATTTTTATAGAATCCACGATCCAGTTTTCCAGGATCCTTTTATGATAAATATTACATAATTAGACCTACAATACGTTTGTTCAAAAATATTTAACAAGGTAAAAACACACTTGGGAGTCCAGGAAGAACACCGCTTGGTTATACAACGTTACCTATTTGCATTGATTTATTTCTTGTTGAATTCATTGGCATTTATTGCATGCCATAAATATCTGCTGAAGTTGGGCAAGGAACTGATCAAATCCAACATTCTGCGGAGAGCAAGCAATCCAAATAGCCTTCATCTTCTAACTGACAGAGCTATAGAATTTGCGGGAGTTTTTGTTTCGCGTTGTTAAATCCAAAATATCGCCACTTGTAGGAAATATTGGTTGCAATCCACAGAAAAAAAGTATAACTACATCTTCAACAACTAAGTCTTTTTTTTTTTTAATTAAATTAAATAAGTGCAGAAGTCTCTAAATGGCGATAAATTACAACGAAATAATATCAGAGCAAGTGTTTTCTGGCTAATATTTCCTAGTATATTTTTATCAATTTGTTCAAAATACGTTATTTTATGTTCTACATAATCTTGGGGTTTAATTATTATTAAACTAGTAAGCTGATTGCAACTATCTAGTTTAAAATTGTTTTAAGCGTTAAATAGAATCAACAGATACGACTGCTATTTTCACGTGTAATTAATTATATTTGAAACATTAAGTAAATTCTTCGACGCGTTGGATTTTAATCTGAAAATTTTATACTGAAATTTAACTTTTTATTAATTAATCTGCATAGTTTTAAGTCAACGAGAGATATGAAAAAGCCAGACAGGACAGCCCCCTTTTTTAATTATAAGTTATTTCAGCATGCCTTCGTGGTGTAATGGTTAACACACTCGGCACGTATCCGAAAGGTCCAGGTTCCCGGCAGGAGCACATTTCTTATGTCTCCTGCTTCAAAAATCCTTATGACTCTACAGTGCCGCCCGAACTAAAAGGTGGTGGATGATGATTCTTCACCACCAGGATTTGGCGATTGGGTCCCCTAATTCCCAGCCGCTCTTTAAAAGCAGGAGTATATAAGGTATTTTCTCTCCAATTTCAGCATAGTCAAAGAGTGATACGAAAAGGACAGACTTTGGTTTTTTTTTTTTTTTTTTTTTTTTTTTTTTTTTAAATAATTATAAGGTATTTTCTTCCTCCTTTCAGCATGCCTTCGTGGTGTAATGGTTAACACACTCGGGCACGCATTCGAAAGGTCGAGGTACCCGGCACGGGCATTGCACATTTTTCATGTCTTCTGCTTCAAAAATTCTTAGGACTCTACAGTGGCGCGCAAACTCAAAAGTGGTGGGGGTGATGATTCTTCACCGAGGGAACTGCCCATTTTTCACATCTCTTGCTTTAAAAAAAAATCCTAATGACTTAAAAATTAAAAGCTTTTTACGTTGTTTGAAAAACAAAAAATGTTCAAATTATTATCCCGAAGGCCTATTGGACTCAAAAAGGCATTTTGCATCGTTTCACTTTCTGCGTTAGTTCATTTTACAAACTGTTGCTACTAAATATTATCGCCATGTATTATATTTAAAGAAACTAAATAATGAAAAATTTGCATGAATGCATAAATGTTCTCGCACTGCCAAAAAACAACGGTGCCTAGAGCCATCAAATTTTGAATAACGTAGTTCTCCAACTCAGCATGGAAGCCCGAATTTTGAATTTGTTTTATTATCTATTTCAAATTCTGTAAAACTTTAACGAATTTTTGATTAACAAACTCAACGATTTCAAAGCGAGCAATGGCAACACTATACGAAAAATTTTTTTTGTTTGTTTATCTCCAGCGCGCGAGACTGTGCATCGAAAATTCTAAAATTTTTAAATATTTTGTGATGTTTCTGTTGAACTGAATTTTATGCAAAGAACATGATATTTAATAAATAACGGTAACACACAAAACGTTTAATAATAATAATAATAATAATAATAATAATAATAATAATAAAAACCGCTCTTTTGGGCGTAATATAAAATCTGAAAGTTTTCAGATTTTCCTTTTCCTTTAAATATTTTAGTCAGAATTGTGATTGGGCAAAGGTCTACGTATGTATAAAAATTGGGAGAATATCTCGTTTTGAAGCTGCTTGATTATGCATTTTTGAAAGAACTCTCCCATAATTATCAAAACGTTGCGTGGCGATACTGACTATGATTGATTACAAAAAATGAGGGGGGTTAGAAAGGGGGAGATACTCTCTTCGACATAGGCATTTTTCAGGAAATTCCGTTTCCTGGGTTCGTGGCCAGAAAAATCTTTCTTCTGAATCTAATTGCAGCACAGAAATAACTCGCGTGCCACAAGAGGTAGTTTTTTATTCCCCTTCATACTGTTAAACCAGGGCTGAGGCGAATTTTAAAGTATAAACAGTTTCCTCTCCAGGCCACGCATATTCGTGCAATTTTCTTTGATTCTCTTTTTCTTTTTTACGGTTTTCTTTTACCTGCGGTCAACATATTTTGAAATAACGCATGCTAGTTATTGTTTCAAGAAGTTCAGAAGGCAAAAATTCAAGAGTCAACATTTTTCTATTCGAATGCCAATTGTTAAACGTTTAAAGAAAAGAAAATTTCGAAATGTAAAACAAATCCTTAATCGAAAAGGAAATTTGGCGTGAGCATACGAAATGGGAAAACAACTGAAGCTAAAAATGCTGAGTTCTACACGGAATGTATGCAGAACGTTAAAAAAGGAAAAGAAGATGGAACTATTTCCATTCGAAGTCACAAGTAATGAACTGAAATGAAACCATTTAAGTTGATATCAAAGTAAACAGTTCCAAGTTACTTTTCTACTTGAGTGATTGAACTGAATTAAAAGTTTTTTTGTAAGATTGAAGCATATCTTGCCTTATTTGTTTTAAAATGAAAGGATAAAATATTACATAGGGATTTTTAATGACCTCCCGATTCTCTTGAATATCTTCTTTTGGCAAAAGACCTAAAAAAGGCTCTAGTTTAAATAAATAAATAAATAAAATAACACATGCTTTCAGACTACTTGGGCCATGTGATATATTTTGATAAAAAGTGCACGAAACTTAAAATTTTCACACATGTCCTCTACCGTAGTTTCTCATCTCAATAAACATAATCTTTACCCCCTTTCTTAGAGGGAAGCATTTTGAAACCTTGCAAAAGAAATCCCGAAATTTTAGGCAAAATATATTATTGCGTTCTACTGGTTCGTGGATTTAGAGTGATTGATGACAAACAACACTTGATAAAGAATCGTCAGTATTACACAGGACAGTCGTCGCTGACTGCCGTGCCGAAGGGTCCGGTTTCGAATCCCGGAATCTCAGAACACAATTTAGAGCTCAATAAATTGGAAAGGCCCCCTCAACTCATTTAACAGCATCCACCAAGCACATGCTTGGTGCAGCAATACAATTAGCCAACGATCATAACGTACAGATTCTAGAACAGCATCCACCAAGCTGAATTATGTGCAATTAAAGCAGCAATACAATTAGCCAATCGTCATAATGCACAGACTGTAAATATGAAATCAGACAGCTAAGCTGTCGTATTCTCCAAATTAAGTCCAGATAATCCATCCGCCATAGAATTTGAAATCAATCAATCATCCAAAAGCTTACCAAACCCCAACATTTCCATCTCTTGGATCAAAAGGCCACAGTGATGATGTGGGTAACGACCAGGCAGACAAACTGGCCAAGAAAGCCGCCCAAAACGAAGAAGGAACGCCCTTATCAGTCAAAATCTCATCTTCGAAATGTTATTAATAAAACAATACACGATATCTGGCAGCAGAAATAGAGAAATGTCATCACAGGATGCAGAGTCTACACCATTTACGCAACAGTCAATTCCACTTCACTCAGTGTCCAATTCCACTTCACTCAGTAATAACAGGACAAGACCGTTTCCTGAATATTTCCTGAGAAGAGGAATAACAACAACAGATACATGGAGACGCCAATCATTAAGCATTCAGCAATCAACTAACACAAGACCGTCACCCACGCCATACGTCATCAATCATCCCAGCATTCAAACGTCTCCTAACTGCACAACGCAACTTAACGCAAACATAAGATTAAAAATAAATAAATAAAATAAAATTAGCTCATATGGAACAGAAATTTGTCAAACTTCTCTCGATACCATCCAGTAATGTGACATCTCCTAGCAAAGTAACAAGAATAGAACCTACGTACCTCAATAAACAATCGGGTTCAATTATGGGCTCAACGAAGAGTTACGAACTGATGAACTCAACCGATTAATGAACTTGAAAACTGATGAACAATAAACTAACAACCCGAGAGCTCTATAACAAGACTAACTAATACCGAGCAATTCAGATCACTGTACACCTCCAAACCACGACAGGGCATTTCTACAAAACAGAAACACCAATCCCTGTAATTACCAACTCCACTTAACGCGCTTCTGAAATCACCAAGACCAAATCCTAATGAGGAAATTGTATTCCATCATTTTGCATATAGTTATAATTTCAGGTACCTTATTTTAATTTACATGTATTTCAATTTTTTTAACTACATTCTGATTAATGTAAAATGTATTATCTTATGACTTATCTGTATTATATGTATAATAGGTAAATTCAATAAAATAATTGCTCAGTCTATTACTGCAACATTAACCCTGTGAAATGAACATAACTGCAAATGTATTTACAGCATACGCAATAGTTTCAATGTTACATCAAAAAGTTATGTTAATGCTTATACAAGACTGACCCATTAACGCCAATGGAGGTTTTTTCTGTAAACCAGTGTACTCAGAGCAATAATCAAATCTAACAGCCCTCCAACCCATAAAAATAACAGACGAGCGGAATGCGGTCTCATCCGATAAATCACCAGTTTAAGCATTCACTACAGCATGACTACAAGTTTCGCCCAATAAGGCGCTTGCGACACCCCTTGGAAGACCCCCTTCCTAGAGAAAAGACCCTTCAGGTCTCTTTTCTTTAGTGAGGGGACAATATCTGTAAAATCTCATTTTGAAGTTCTGGTATTCCCTCAGCTGCAGACCATGAAACTCGGATTCCAGTGGGCAGTATATAGCTCACGTGAGAGTTGTGCAGGCTGCAGCAGTTCTGTGTCGCCGAGATAAAAGTGCCAAATAACGGTGCTGATTTGCCGTTGTGGATTTTGCTCGACCTTGTCCAGGTCTTCTCAGTTTGGATCCAGTGTTCTGAAACTGTTTCCACAAACTGCAGACAACCACTGTGCGTTACACTGAGCTTCTGTAGGCATCTGCGCTTGTGATTGGCCTGCCTCCAATCTACCACAATTCTCTATCTCGTTCCATCATTCGTACATTCAATGACTATTCATTTTACTTCATACCTTAAACGTACCCTATTCTTCCAAGAAACACAGAGAATGTCATGAAGGAGAATCAGCTTATAAATCGCCGAAAACCCGTGCTGTTGGATCCGCTCCACAATCACAGTTCTGCATAGAAGCACGCGTTAAGCTCACGTACTTGAAGCTGAATATTTACATAATTTTTCGGCCGCACTATTAGCACACCTTTGGTTCAATACTTTTTTTTTGTAAAATTAGACACTATTTGCAAATTCTTTTGATTTTGCACACTGGTGTGTGTGTCTATATATATTACATTGATTCTATCAAGCGAACAATATATTTCAACATGAAATGAAAGTAGGCCCATTAACTATTTGCATCTAAGATTACTTATGAAGATCGGTATGTCTCGGCAAGTTTTAAATCTGTTATCCCACTTTTCAGCCTCATCAGAATCCAATTTTTAGGCAAGATGTTTTTCGTCTCACGCTCAACGTATTTAACACTGATTTGAACACTATAATGGAACTCCCGAAGCGAAAGCTCAAAAGCTACCTAAATAATTAGATTAAAACTAATTAATGAGTTGTCCACAAAAGAAATGAAATCGACCGAAATAGTTCCTTTCCGCATTTAACCAGCTCTTACCGAAGTAAAATAGTGCAGCAGCAAAGGAGAGTTCATCGAATTTTCATCTTTATTTTGAGAAAAACGAGGACTAAACGACATGAAATATGGCTCTGAGGAAAAATCGGCCAAGCAGCTACTCTATACCATCAAATAAAACTTTTTTTTGGGGGGGGGAGAGGGGGGTATTTTCTATCATTAATCAAGCAGGAACGCGAGTCTCTTGTTTCTGCCTATTTCTGGGATGACCGTAGACGACCATTTTCAAATGAAATTGGCCAGGCGCCAAAAGTGGATGGACTGCATGAAAGTTGTCATCCATCCTTGACCATTTTTTGCAAACTGCACACTTAGATTTTACTTCAAAAATAAATAAATTTTAAAAAAACAGCATTTTTCAATATGTTTTTTAGTTCTTAGCAGTGCATTATTGAACAACGACTCTATGTATTTAGCAGCACTTAAGGTATAGCAGCAATATTAAGCGATACATTTGGAGATAGCAGTATTAAGTGATAACATTTGGAGATCTGTCAGGAGAAAGGAATCAGGCGTATCATTTGTTCGTCGTTGTTAGAGCCTTGCCTCTTTTTATTCACTTTTTAAATCTTGAAAAAGAATGTAACATTGAAATTTCAGAAGTTTAACAAATTGTCACTCAAAATTGGGTTCCAGCAGCCAATGGGTTAAAGTTATTGAGCCGAAAGAATTACGTGACGACATATTCTTATAGAAAATTGTTCAGAACAGAGATAGGCAGAGCACGAATTTTCGACACTTTCTCCCTCCTTCCAGCATGCCTTCGTGGTGTAACGGTAGCACACTCGGCAAGTATTCGAGAGGTTCGAGTCCCGGCGAGGGAAGTGCACAATTTTCACGTCTCCTGCTTCAAAATAACGTAATCATTCTACAGTGACCCCAATGTGGTGGACAATAAATTCGTCATCTCCAGAATTTGGCAAATGGGAGTCATAATCCCCAGTCGCTCTTTAAAAAGGGTTGTATTGTTACGAAATGTACAGGCGCGGTAAGATGGCTTCCCCGCAAAGTAGTTTTAGGTTTGCCATAAAATGGCAAGGGAAGGCAGGGTTTCCACATTTGGCGAAAATTCGCTCATTTAGTGACATTTGGCGACAAAGTTGGCGCTATATCATGGATGGTTGGAGAACCTTCTGGAACGAATTCTTACCGGTCTAGCCCAGAATATTCTCGAACACAAGCCGAAAGCTATATAAACCCTGCTGGCCCGCAGTCAGCGAGTGAGTGTGCCTCGTCTAGACGGCGAGATAGTTAGTATCGAGTGTGTGTTTCATCGAGAGGGCGAATCAGTGTGCGTGCCTCGTCTAGCGAGTCATTGAGCGAGTGTCTCGAAGTCTAGCGCCGAGCTGGTCGTCGAGTGCATCGTCGAGTTTTGTTTGTCGAGAGCTATACTCTTGTGTATCGTCGAGTGCATTGCGTGGAGAGACTCGAGAGTACGTGGAGTTCCGAGAACGACCAAGCAGAATTGGGAGCTGTACTCGGGTGCTTTGCAGTGAAGCTGTCTCCACCGTTATTGCCTGACAGTGTGAAGGCTGTGTCGCTTGTAATGACCTCACGGATGAATAAGGCACCATAAGGAAAACAAAACAAACATTTATTAAAAATTAACGTTCAAAGAATAATGGTAAAAAAAAAATTAACGTTCACAGAATAATGGTTAACTCGGAGCACTACCTCGCTTCTACAACATAGTTAATCTACCACCTGCCTCCTCTGAGGCTAACATGCAACTGTCGTCTCTCTCACTTCCTGGGCTCTACCAGGCAGCTGATTGGCTCACCGAAGCCAGATACATGACATCGCTGATCGTGTCAGCGTGTTTATAACAGTTCGACGACTATAAAAGTGATATTGAAGCTATCTGATTAATACTGGTAAATAAAGTGTGTTTCGATACTTGATCAAGTGTCGTCGTTATTCGCTCCAAATCAACGAACCCCGCACGAACGTGAAGGAAGAAAATAACGTAACAACTGATGTCAGGAGAGGAAAACGTAACAATATATAAGGTATTTTTTCCCTCCCGCTAGCATGCCTTCGTCGTGTAACGGTAGCACACTCGGCGGGTATTCCGTAAGTCCAGGTTCGAGTTCTGGAGACCGCACTACTTACTTTTCACGCCTCCTGCTTCAAAATAACCCAATGACTGTACACTGCATCCAGTAAAACTTATGTTTCACAAGAATCATTAGTTTGACGTTAACATTTGAAGCAACACTGATATTTAAAAAAATCTGATGGGTACACCACATGACTTCCTTGTACGGAATATTAAATTATACGCATTTTTTCTTGCACTTTATTTAAACTTATTAGATTGAATTAAACCTACTTCGCCGACAGCGCATAAACCACAATAGAATAAATGCATTCTTTAAAATTCACTTTGTTTACCATAGCGACACTCTGGCGCTAGGTTGACTTAACAGTATTATATTTCGTTCATATTATAACTCAGAATGCACAAAATTTATATCATTTAAAGAATTATCTAATCGTTGCCACATGTTCTATTCAAGTACTATAATAAAGCTAGAACGATGTATAAAAGAAATTAAGCAAACAAAACAAAAAAGGAACAGTTTTTCACAGACGATTGAGTATTTCTCATTCAATTAATTCAGTTCTCACTTCGCGAGAAGGCAAAAATACATAACTCAAAATATCTATATTAAAAATTACGAAGTAAATCTCAAACGCTTATTTCCTCGGAAAAAATTCCAGAAAGAATTAAGCATGATTTAATTGGCAATAAAAAATGAATGCGTTATCTTTGTTGTTTCGAAGCTAAGTTTCTCTAGATTGGCAATAAATCCACTAGTCTCCTGTTTCAAATGTAAACATCAATGGCCGCCATTAAAAACAGGCTTATCGGCAATTAAACAACTTTAAAATTGCTGATAATTCTAAAAACATTGCACACAGATTTATTAAAGCAATAAAATCCTTAACCGGAACATAAAAACAGCATAATTCAATAATTTTTAAAGCAAAACATGTACAATTTACAAACATATAAGAGTAATGAAACTGAGATCACTAAGCCGGGTAATAAAGTAGATATATATATAAATATATTTATATACGTTTCGTGCGGCCGATTGCAACCAAAATACGAGGTGCACATCTACATGTTATAGCAGTCCTATATACAAAATTTCAACGTTCTGAGGCTACTCGTTTTTGAGTTATGCGAGATACGTACGTACGCACGTACGTACATACGTTTGTACAGACGCCACGAAAAATTCTCTTCAGAATCTATTTTAAAGCAGTTTATAATTTTTTTGAAGGAAAAGAGTATTTTATTCTGTCCTTACGTACAGATATCACGCAAAAAGCAGTTTATAATTTTTTTGAAGGAAAAGAGTCTTTTATTCTGTCCTTACGTACAGATACCACGCAAAAACATCGTTAAATTGCATTCGATAGCGGTCAAAATGGATATTTTCCTTGAAATATGCTTCCTGAAACTTTTCGCGATTACAATACTTCCTTTTTACTTCGTACAAGGAAGTAAAAATGCTGAAATTCTTTGGGAAACTCTCTTCTACGTGATTCATTAAGTACGTTCTGGACCTGGGAATTACTTTTAAAATAAGTTTCAGTGGTTAAAAATGCTGAAACTGCATGTTTATATCAGAGCTGAACTGGTAGATGCCTGTCTTATGATTTTAGAGGTCTCCCTAAGTTTGTTATTACTATTACAATAATTTTTAAGGCACTTATTTTAGTCCAATACAAATAATCATAATCTCGCCTGATATTAAAAATTAACATATTTCTTGCCTGTTAAAATTCTGTTAGAAAATTATCACCAACCAGTTAGGCAAACACTTACAAATGAGTTTTTAATCTTTAATGATTGACGACTAAAAAAAAACTTTACAGCAGAATAGGACAGCAATCTATATTTGATTCATCTTCAATAAGTTAAAAACCAGCTTTAAGTAAAATTACTGCAATACGAAAGGAAACTCTTAATGAACTTTAAATGAAACGGAATTCATGTGTAGAAAATATCTAATTGGGATGTGGTTGAAAATTTATATAACGGAGAAAAACATCTAATTCGAATTAGAGCCTGACTGAAAACTTTTCTACAGATTTCAATTTTGAACATTTGAAATCAGTTCAGAAAGCAAAGACAATTCCATATCTCTACATAAAAGAAAGAATTTGCGTGTCTTTCGTTCGTGCTGCGCGTAAGCTAATAGACCCAGGGCTAAGAACTTTGGTATATAAGTGCATCTAGACAAGAGCCAGCGTACCTCGAAGCGATTTTTTCAAAATTCAAATAAGATTTTTTTTTTAATTTTATCTTCTCGATTTTATCGCATCATTTTGAATAGTTTCATTCTTTTAGAAATGTGGTTTTGGCAACAGTGTTTCATTCAATTGAATACTGGACTGCTGAATGTTGAAAATCAATACTGTTGCCACTTGGAAAAATGATGGCGATAATTCTGTGCAGTTTTTAAATTTAATGTTTCTCTTAGATACTGGATGTTTGTCGAGAGAAGGCAGCGGGAAGTTGGTTAATTTATTTATTAGGATAATTAACATTTGTATTAAAGGATATTGCTTATTTCATTGTTATATGTAATACATTAAATTTTTTTTAATGAAATTGTTTTGCAGAGTAAAATTCTGCCGCAGTTTTTAAATTTAACGTTTGGTGTTTCCCTTCAGGCATTTTCCCGGTACATTTAAAAGCCATACAAAGGCTGGCCGCGTAACTGCTAGTGAAACATAAAAATTCCCCTTTTGAAAAAAATTTAGCAAAAAATTCAAAACTTTAAACCAATTCAAAATATTAGCATTACTCTGAAAATTATGACAAAAAGTTAACGTTTGAGAAACATAATCTTTTGCACCAACTTATACGCACAGCAAACTAAAAAATCAATTTCTGCCTTGCAGGATATACCACGTCTTTGGCCGACTTAGGTGGCTGCCATCATCCGTCATTCGTGGTGGACAAAACGGAATGACGCACCCCCTCCAATTCATTAGAATGATTAATACCGCTCAGAGAACAGGAAATTATCTCTCGCCTCCTTCCCAGCGACCTAGCCTATATGTTCTGATTAGTTGAATCAACCTAGGATTATTATTATTTGATATCACAAATCGATCATTCGGCTGAGATTACGTAAATCGATCGAAATTCACATTACTTTTCTAAAAGAAGTCGGAGTTCATTTATTCATTCAGTTCACCATACAATGACAAAATGGCGATATCGAAAAAATGTTTTAACAAATATCCAATCCTATAAAAGAAACTACATTTAAGCAATTATTTCGTTAAGTTCCTTGAATTTTGTAGCGTAGAAACATAACAAATGTGTTCTGCTTTTATGAACGATAAAAGCAAATATCATAATTTATTACATGCAGGTATTTTACGTGTAGGTTATTAAATGACGGAAAATCTTTGCTTACATCAATACTTCAAAATGAGTCCAGGGGAATGTCCGACGAGTAATTTACCTTACTACAGGCTACCTTTTGGCAAGGTCAAGCGATGTTTGTTCTATCTCGTAGGAAAATCGTTCTTTCAAGAAAAAATTACGGCACATCTTATTCTTTCAACATATCCAAGCACGTTCGTGCAATCAGCTTCTTCAACTTGTTGGAAAACTGCTTCTTCAGAAAACTGAAGCACGGAATACTTCTGTGACATATCCAGTAACAATGGCCTATCTTGTTAAATACTGTTCGTTCAAGAAGTTGAGATGCAGCATATTCCTGTAACCATTCAATTATGTTAGGCCAGTTACCATGGCTTATCTTGCAGAAAAATTATTCTTTCTAAAAGTTTAAATCACTGAATACTAGGAATCCGAGCCATGTTCAATCATAGGCGAAGGGACCTGGCTACATGGTCGGTTTTCATGGTTTCCCCATGTGTATCCTGAACACCAGCTAGTTTCTCTCAGTCCTCAATCAGTCGAAGACATTTCCCCTTAGGCAGACAGCTCTCGTGAGCTTTGTCACTTATATGCAGGTTGTGTATATTTTGAAAACGCTGTCCATTTTGCAACAGCAATCAACAGAGGTACGTCGACAGAAATCAGTTTTACTGAATACGCTAAATACATGTTGTTGAAAGTGTTCAGTAGCTATTTATTACGAATAATTCCGAAACTAGAATCAAAACTGAAGCTAAACAGTGATCGTGACACTGAAATTAACTGCTTTCAGAATGTCTTTGAATGTCATAGGCTTTAATGATGCCCTTGATTTCTTTTATCTATTATCTGTGGTTGAGACTAAACAGAGATTTATTTTCAAAGAGCAACATCATTATTTTTAAAGAAAATTCAAATAATGATTCTTCATTAGCAGGACTGGATTTAGATTTGACGAGATACTAAGCTATTTGAGATATGGGGCCCTTTATGAGGGATATGAGTCGATTTTTTTATATGGGATATGGTACAATTTTTGGGGGTGGTCCCAAGAAAGTGGGGCCTTAAGCTACAGCTTGTGTAGCTGATACATAAATCCGGCACTTCATTAGTAAGAGTAAAGGTGAGGGTTCATTGAGAAAAGGTCTTCTAAATTCCTCCACTGCTGAAAGGTAGAAAGAGAACTACCGAAGTTGTTTCTCATTATCCGTTATACAAAAGATTTCCTAATTTTCTTGAGAATTTAGAGTAACATAAAAGGGGAAAAAAGTAACTTCTACAACATTAAAACAATTGCATAAGAACAATATTATTTTTCTGCACTTTTTTATTCCTTTAAACCAGGCAATGTACAACTTTGACTGGATTGCTTCAGAATTTATTTATATATGCATTTACTAACACATGTGTATTAAGAGAATTCAAGCGTATAATTTTTTATTGAGCTAAGAATAACTGGAAGTGTTACAATGAATCTAGTACTTTTTCATCTCAATGTTTGCATTCCTTTGATTTTGAAATTGTAAGATTCAAGATATAGTATACTGTGAATGATCTGATTATGCTTATTAAAAGTTATATATGAATAAATTAAATATATTCGTCGTGAACAAGATAAATTTGAAAACAATTTGAAAAGTATTTCTTGTGCAGGCAATATGAGTAAACAGTTATTAATGTGAAATTTAACACGCTAAATGTGCAGGAATGCAAATTAGGAAAATTCACTTTGAATAAAACTTTGCATTGGCTATTATTATAGAACAACTTTTTCATATAGACTGAAATAAAAAATGCTAAGACTTCTACTATTTACATATAAAATTATGCTTATATTTGATCTAATTTCGCACAGAAAAATACGAGGCAAAGATTTTCAACCATCTTGCTTAACGTACGGCCATGTCACGTAAAATGATACATATATTACTGAACACTCATTGGTCCATTCTAAAAGCCCGTTTAAGGTTTTGATGCCTTTAGTTAATCTGCACGCAATAGTTGTAGAATTATCAACAATTTAAAAGTTGTTTAAGTCCGGCTAAGCCTATTCTTTTTACCTAGCAGCGGTATTTGTTTACATTTGAAACTTAGCAGAATTGTAAATTCAGTTTCTGCACCTTCAGTGACTTTTTGCCGAGTGGGACGAAAACTAAACTTTTAGTTTTGTGCACTGAAAAATAAGCCTTCTTGCTTGCTGGCCGATTTGCTTGTTTTTTTGCATAGAAACTGCAATTGTAATTGTAAAAATTGTTTTTTTAGTTGTTTTTACTGTATCTGGTGTTTTATGTCTTTCTACATCTTTCAATTTTTGATTAAGATATTTTGAGTTTTTACGTATTTTTGCCTTGCTGCGAAGTGAGAATTAATTAATAGAATGAGAAATATATCTCTAATTAAATTCGAGGAAATAAGTGTTTCGTATCAGCAAGTATTGTCGCTACTCTGTCTCGGACGGAGAAGAATGTTTACGAGTAGCGCATGCTCATTAGGTAAGCAGAGCTGAATCGTCTGTGAAAAACTGTTTATTTTGTATTTGTTTATTTTATTTATTTATTTATTTATTATTTTTTTTTCATACATCGTTTTAGATTTATTATAGTATTTGAATAGAACATGTGGCAACGATTCGATAATTCTTCAGATGATATAATATTTTTTGCATTCTGAGTTATAACACTGTTAAGTGAATCTAGCGCCAGGGTGTCTCTATGGTAAATAAATGTAGTGAATTTTAAAGAGTATAATTTTATTGTGGTTCATGCGATATCGACGAAATAGATTTAATTCAATTCAATAATTTAAATGTAATGCATGAAAAATGCGTATAATTTAATATTCCGTACAAGGAAGTCATGTGGTGTACACATCAGATTTTCTTTCTTTTAGATTCAGACAAACAATAGAGATTATTCGTAAACCTTTCAAGAACAAGTTAACAGACAGCTGAGACTTTCTGAAAAACACTTCCTTTAATAGCTTTATGTTTGCCATTTTTACTAATTTGACAAATCTGTCAATAATGAATAGGCTAATAAAGAGCAAAGGTATGCAAATTAAAAGAACAATTTCGCCCACAACTGGATATGCCAATTTCTCGATCGGCAAGCTTGTTGCTGAGGATGTGAGGCGCCGTTAATGTACCCTTTCTTTAATAGTCAAGGGACCTTGGTTGGTTGAGACGTTGACAGAAAACTGCCCTTGATTGATTGCGGTCGACCGTCAATAATCTTTCACTCAATTATTGATACATGAATGCTATTCGGGGGACGCACCCGTTTTGCCCTACATTTCACAGCTACTGCCCGACAGATTCCATACCTTCCCAGGGTCAGAAAGGATGAAAAATGAAATTCGGAGACTTTCCATGGAAAAATAACTTCAGGAAAAACAGGACAAACCAAATTTAGTCAAAGAAAAACACCAAGAAGCAGTTGCTGACTGTTGAATCAACGACAAGTCAGGTTCTTAATTAATAAACCATCAGAGTTCAATTAAAACCACAGTGTCAGTTCACATATAAAACCAACACATCACTGTTGAATTGTCCTTCACTGGAGAAAGTTAGGACAGCTGAATTTGATTAATTTACAAAGTTTATGGAATAACGATTAATCAAAACATTAATTAATGTGCATTCAGTTTATGCAAGACATGTATTACTCAAAGCAACGCTGCTGCTAAATAATAGGAGAAAAAGGTAACGGTTTAAACTTGCCATTATCTGTAACATTCTCTGAAAAATATAAATAGTAGTGAAGATAATGAAACACAAAATTCAGTTTTAATTCGAAATTAATGTCACAGGATACTCGCTTAATGCATTTCGACCTGTTCCAGAAGCAAACCGTTCCCTTTGCCTACGGAAACGCCTTAACCATATTTTTCATTAAAATAAATATAAAAAATTAGCTACATTATAAGCAAATTATACGTGTACATGACCGTGATTTATATAATTTATGTCACAAAGCTCTCTACGTAAACACATATAGCCTTTTTAAATGAAGTCATCAAAATTACTTGATTTTTGCATAAATTTTTTCTTCCTTTTTTGAAAATTATGTATACATAACATGAAATCCAATTTACCACATTTTATAAACAAATTATATATAAAAAACAGGATTTATATAAGTTGCCAAAAATCTGCCAGAAAAAAGATTTATAGCTTTTTAAAACAAAATAATAAAAATGAATTAACCTTTGTCTTATCTAAGTGACATCAACTATACGAATTATATGAACTACAGTTTTAGAGACATTAGGATTTTTTTGAAGCAGGAGGCATGAAGCAATGTGCAATACCCTAGCCGGGACTCCAACCTCGGACCTCTTGAATACGCGCCAAGTGTGCTGCCCATTACACTATGAAGGCATGCTAAGAAGATGCGAGAAATACCTTATATACCTTCCCCTTTTAAAGGGCGACTGTGACGAATCATCTGTGTAAATATTAATTGTCATCTCTCGCAATGATGCACAGGCATTACACTCAGTGCAACATTTCTGTCAACTTACAGGTGCATAAAATGTCTTATTTCTACTCATGTACGCATAGCGCAGTAGGATAATACATGATTATGTGTTATCATTACTTGTCATCTTTCGTATTAATGTGAAAATATCATTGTCAGTGTACCATTTCTATTAATGTATAAATGCATCATTTACCATGTTATAAATGTATATTAATGTATAAGTGTAAGTATAGCCTATTACTGTAAGTATAGCCACTTAGGATGATACACGATTACGTGTTACCATTATTCTTCATCTATCGTATAATGTATAAGTGCCAGTTTCAGTATTTCACTTCCATTAATGTATAAGTGTTTAAGTGTATCATTTGTACTAATATATATATGTATAGCCAAGTAAGGTAATACACGAATATGTGTAACCTTTAATTGTCATCGTTCACACTGATACACAATTTTCATTCTCAGTGTATCATTTCTGTCAACGTATAGGTGTGTATGTATCATTTTTATTGATGTGTGTATAGTCCAGTAGAATAATGTATGATTATGTGTTTTCATTTATCGCCATCATTTGTATGTGTTTATGCATATCATTTCTAGTAGTTTATGTATAGTCATATAGGATGACACACGATTACGTGTATTCATTAATTGTCAGCTTCTGCATTATTGCGCCAGTTGCGTCAGTGTTTCATTTCTTTTAATGTATAAGTGTTTATTGTTTGCCTATCTCATTAACCCCTTAGACCAATATATATATGTATCCAATGTACCTATACCACCAATGTACCTATGTATGAAACTTTGTATGTATATTATTGTAAACTATGTATATTATTAATTGTATACTGAAGCATATATATGCACACGCCCTTGTTTGGCCACGTCAATACCACATATTCTCCATTAATATATTTCCGATGCAGCCCTTTCAGGAAGTCGCCAGGGTTGTGTTGTTCTAAATAGGTGCGGGTACCGGACGACACCCGATTTGTCATATTAAGCCGTCCGGGCCCTGCATTCACCTGTCACATGTGACGAATCATCATTTACCACCTTTTAGTTCGGGGATTACTGTAGAGACTTTACGGATTTTTGATGCTCTAGAAGTGAAATATGTGCAATGCCTTCACCGGGACTCGAACCTCTTGAATACGCGCTGAGTGTGCTGACCATTACACCACGAAGGCATGCTAAGAAGGAAGGAGAAGTACCTTATGCAGTCATTCTAACTGCCGTTTTTACTACAGCCTGGAAAGAGGGAGGGGTTTTCATAAATTTCCTCTTGGATACAAAAGTCAGTTTTAAACCTATGGTACCTGTATATTACCTGGCAGTTTTTATAACTACAAATGCTTCCTTATTTGTTTTTTTTTTTTTTTTTTTTTCCCAGAGCTGTTCCCTCTTTTGAAAGCAGATAACTTTTAATCAATTATTTTCTGCACCAAAGTACAATGCCATACCCTTACCCACCCCCCGGAACACCTCGACATTCCTCCTCAAAATATCACAGAAGTTTTACACGTGCAAAGCAACACTTAATGAGTCAGGAAAACATCGTCTCCCCCCCCCCCATAGCAAGCAGAAACAAGCTGCAGCGATCGGATGATCGAACAAGGCAAAGAAAACATACACACAAAACCGCCCTTCCCATTCAGTTGCAAAGAACAAACCCACCCTCAGAACAAGTTACAGAAAACATCAAAGAGAAGATGTACCCAAAGCTAGGAGGGGGAGGAAGTAAGGCGGCTAGAAATATCGATGGCAGACGCCCAGACCCAAAAATCGATGATCTTCAGAGAATGGCCCCTGGGTAGACGATCGCTAATACGAGACAGCAAGGGAGGGTGGAAGGAACATCTCAGAACGATGTGGCTTTGTTTGTTCCATAACACAAAGAAAAAAAAAAAAAAAATTACGAAAACAAAACATGGAAAACTTTAAACCAGAACAAAGGAAAACATTTCTTTACTTTAGAATGGTGGGATCTCACAAGGGAAAGGAAGAGCACACTTCAAGTCGAAGCGAATGACAAATGTAGATAAAACCTTCCCAAGTGTCAGAGGTTTTTGTTAATCATACAGAACACTTTTTAAGCGCAAGTCGATTTCAGTTCATTAAGGAAGCTGATTTCACCATTTTTTTGCCTTTTGTCTGCCTGTGTCACCTAGATAGTTAGGTAGCCATGTCAAATTTCGATTATTAAGGAAATTATCATAAATTGAATCAAGTGTATATTCATTTTTATTTCAACGAATCCACAAATCATTTTATTTTGATGATTTTCTCTTTTTAAATTCAGGCCAATAGTTTCTGTCGATACCTCATTTTTGTTATAATAACAAAATGAGGCAAATTTTTCCTCCTATGCAACATGGACAAGCGATGTGCAATGAATCTCATGTGATGATCACCTCCTGATGGTGACTACCTCTGAAAGTGACCAGCGTCTTTGTGAAGATATATAAACATCGGTGATGAACATCACTTTCTTCAGATGCCCACTTTCACAAAAGATCAAAATCGTTTGAAACCATAGGTGGTCATATTAGAGTGGGTTCACTGTCTTTTTAAAATTTTAAAGATGATTCTGAAAAGAGGATGTAAGCCTGTTTTTCCTTACTTCACTCCAAAGCCTTTACAATCACAGTTCCAACATTTCAAATTCATTCTTCCATAAGCTATAAGGTGATAGGAGATATGCTATTAAAACTGCCAACAGAAAAATTAATCTTATTTGAAGCATCTACTTGTTAACATCACTTTAACAGATATGGCGTGTAATCTTTTAAAAATTATAAAAAAAAAGGCAAAGAAAGATATTGAATTCTAGAAATCATTGGAAGAAAAATGGTGATGGAAGATAATTCCATATTCTATAACAGGCTTCAGCAACCTATGACACACGGGTCACTGGGTGACCCATTTCATAATTATCAGTCACCCATTTGAGTTCGGAAAATAAAGTATAATATATAAAAATACATTAAAACATAGATATAAAACAAGCACTTGAAATATTTTCACATATGAAATTCATTTTAAGCAAGAACAGAAGCAGCTTAATTATTGAAAATTCAGATGTCCGATTTCGTCTTAAGACAACTAGATAACTATAAGCCGGCGTTGACTAAACTGACGTCACAAATTCAGCATCAGGGAAACCTTCGATATCTCGGGGGAGGGAATTATTCAATTATGTTTATTTTGTGATAATAATAATTTTAATTTTTACGTTTAAAGCGTATCGCAATTATTTTCTCAATAAAATTTATCTTATTATTCTCCGAGAAAGATTTTCTTTGCCCCGACGGTGGGCAGGTGTCCCCGCTGAAGGAATTATCTTTCCTATAAAGTTCCAGGCATTTGTTTGACCGAGGGGCAGGTAAAATGTTGTGTTTCAAACATTTCCAGAAGTCCAGAAAACACTTTGGAAGGTTTTTTGCAAGACGAGTGCTGAGAGGTGAAGAAAAGAATGCCGGACCAGTCATTGGCTCAGGGATGGAAGAATGATGAATGAGGTTAAGTACACTCATGTCCATAAATTAAGGATAATGCAAAATTGGGCAAAGGAAGAGTTAGAAGCAAAACAAATTTGACTCATTTGTAAAGCTTATTTATTAAACAAAAGGTAAAGAGCAAAAAACGATGCTATATATTTGATATTATTACAAAAATTTGCGAATTTTTCTCCCTGGAGCAAATTACAAAAAAAAAAAAAAAAAAACCTATTTACAAAAAAATAATATTACATGATTGGTATGATTGTTAAAACATTGTATGTCTCCCAGACGATGCAATACAGTCCGTACAACGCCTAGGCATGCCGAGTATCAAATTATCGATCTGATCTTGGGGGATATTACACCACTCAAAAAGAAGTGCTCTCCGAAGTTCCGGTAGACATGTAGGAGGAGGTTGACGGGCTGCAACTCGTCGGCCAAGCATGTCCCACACGTGCTCTACTGGATTCAAATCCGGTGAGAATTCTGGCCAGTCCATACGGGTGATATCCTCCGATCGAAGGCATTCGCTTACGATGTTTGCATGGTGAGGACGGGCGTTGTCATCCATAAACACAAATTGTGCGCCCATGGCGCCCCGAAACAAACGTACATGTTGTTCCAGAATGACGTCCCGATAGATTTGGCTTGTCATGGTTCCAATTTGAACATACAGGTCAGTTCTGGAACCCAGAATAATTCCACCCCAAACGAGCACTCCTGCACCACCGTAACGGTGTCGTTCAATGATGTTTTCTTGGTGGTAACGGGTACCTGGAGCTCTCCATATGAACGTCCGGCGAGAATCAGACTACAAGCTAAACCTGGACTCGTCGGAAAACATCACACAAGGCCACTGTTGCGTTGTCCACAATGCCTGCTCTCTACTCCAGGCTAAGGGCCCACCAACGGCCGAGCGGTAAAGTCGCTGAACACTGGTAGTTCGGTCCGAGGTTCGAATCCCGCGAACGGGCTGGCTGCATGGGCGTTTTCGTGGTTTTCCCCATGTGTAACGTGTATACGAGCCAGTTTCCCTTAGAAAGTCCTCCACGAAGGCATCCCTCCTCTTAGGCAGATAGCCCTCGAGGCTTTGCCATACTCACACACACACTACTCCAGGCTAACCGCAGGCGACGGTGAGTTGCAGTAAGTGGAACGCATCTGACAGGTCTACGAGCATACAGACCAATCTGCCCTAAGCGTCTGTACACGGTCTGCCTTGAAACTGTCGTACCAGTGGCTGAAGAGAGCTGACGAGAAGGTCTGAGGCTGTGCTCCGCCTGTTTCTTTTGGTAGTAACTGCCAAATACCGGTCCTCATTCGGCGTTGTAACTCTGGGGCGACCTGTGCTGTAACGTCTACTCACATTACCATCATCTTGGAATCGTTGCCAAAGCCTGGAGATGACACTCTGAGCAATTCCAAGTTCGTCTGATACTTCCAGTTGGGTAAGCCCACATTTCAGACGGCCGATAATTCTACCCCGTAAAAAATCATCCAAATGCGTCCTTTGTGTCATAACTATTCGGTTATTGCACTGAAATGCTTATAAAGCACCTGCGAACAATTTTACTTCTTTGCCTGTATTTCTTATATATCACTCTCTCACACTCTCGTCATTGTGACGTACCATCGGTGTCATCTGGTTATTTCCTGAAATTTGCATATGATTCTTGAAGATGTGTGCAGTGATTTTACAGGTAATATATTTATTTTAAAGTTCGATTTCCTCGTGACTCCGAATTATCCTTAATTTATGGACATGAGTGTAAAACAATTTCAGTGTCCACACGTACCGAGCTAGAGATGAATAGATACAACTTACATACTGTTAAATGGGCTTCCACAATGTGAACAATTAATGTGTTCTGTAGATAAATGCAATACAGGTGAAGATATGATTGAGTTGCATGAATATAAGCGTTTCATATTAGCAGAAAATACTTTAGCCAGTTTGTTTTGGGTAGAGGAGAATATTTACGAGTAGCGCATGCGCATTTTTCATACATCGTTTTAGATTTATTCTAGTATTTGAATAGAACATGTGGCAACGATTAGATAATTATTCTGATGATACAATGTTTTTTTGCATTCTGAGTTATAAAATGAATGAGATGTTAATGAACCTAACGCAAGAGTATCGCTATGGTAAATAAATATAGTTAATTTTAAAAAGCGCATTTATTCTATTGTGGTTTATGCGCTATCGACTAAGTACATTTAATTCGATTCAATAAGTTTAAATGAAATGCGGGAAAAAATGAGTATAATTTAATATTCCGTACAAGGAAAGCATCGTATTTCTACGAAAATATCCATTTTGACCACTATAGTACGCAATTTAACGATGATTTTGCGTGACATCTGTACGTAAGGATAAAATAAAAACTCTTTTTCCCACCAAAAATTATAAAATTGATTTTAAATGAATTCTGAAGATATTTTTTCGTGGCGTCTGTACGTACGTATGTATGTATCTCGCATAACTCAAAAACGAGTAGTCTAGCTGTGTAAACCGCTGAGTGTGACTACAAACTGATATAAGATAATAAAATAATACATTAACGAAGACAATAGGCAATTTACAGAATTATTGAAGGCTAAATTAGAGTGCATGACATCAATTAAAAGATAATTAATGTATATATATAAATATTCGCACACGTATTAAATTAAAAAATATATGTGGTCATGATATAACTTCCTTGTACGTCTTATTAAATTATACATATATTTTGTTCCACTTCATTAAATTTATTTCCTCGAATTTTATTACAGATATATTTCTCATTCAATCAAATCAAATCTCATTTCACTGCAAAGTAAAAATACATAAAGCTCAAAACACCTTAATTAAAAATTGTAATACACAGAAAAATCTGAAATACCAAATACAGTTAAAAACAATTAAAAAACAATTTTTACAATTAAAATTAGAGTTTCTAGAGACATTAGGTTAATTTTGAAAAAATTTTGAAGAGATGAAAAAAAAGCAACTGCCTTCGCCGGGAATCGAACCACGGACCTGAAGGCACGCTAGGGAAATGGGAGAAATAAGTTTATACGCAAAAACAAGCAATTCGGCCAATGGATACAAATACAAGATTTTTGGTGCACAAAACTGAAAGTTAACTGTTGGTCCTACTGGGCAAAAAAAGATTGAAGTTGGTGCACCAACTGACTTAATTCACTAAGAGTTTCAAATGCAAACGAATAGCAATATTTTTTTTTAAAATTGTTGATCATTCTACAACTATTTCATGCAGATTAATTAAAGACATAAAAACCTTAACCGGAACATAAGAACAACATAATTCAACCACTTTTAAAGCAAAAATGCACGATTTATCAACATTTAAAAATAAAAATACTGAGCTCAGCAAGCCCGGTAATACGATTGGGATATAATGCCATTCCAATGAAAATTGCAGGTGCACAATAAGATGTTATAGTAGTCCGATATATAACATTTCAACGCTCTACAGATACTCGTTCTTGAGTTACGCGAGATATATACGTACGTACAGACATGAAGAAAAAAATTTCTTCTGAACCCATTTTAAAACCATTTTACAATCCTTTTTTTTTGGGGGGGGGCAAGGTTTATTCTGTCCGTTCATACAGATGTCGCGCAAAAAAATCATTCAAATGGATCGGGAACGGTCAAAATGGATATTTTCGTTGAAACAGATACCCGGAAATTTTCGTGGTTACTATACTTCTTTCATACACGGAAGTAAAAATATCACATTTTACAGTTAAAAGCAATTAAAAAAAACAATTTTTACAACTGAAATTAGAGTTTCTACGCAAAAATAAGCAATTCGGCCAACGGACAAAAAGACTAATGGTTAACTAAAAAGACAACGGACAAAAGACTTGGTTCTACTGGACAAAAAGACACTGAAGTTGATGCACACCGACTTCATTCACTATTCTACTAAGAGTTTCAAATGCAAACAAATGGCGGTCACGTTTTTGGTATTTTTGACATAAAACAGTAGTTTATTAAAAAAAAAAAAAAAAAAAAAAAAAAAACAGAGAGAGAGAGAGAGAGAGAGAACACTAAAATTGTTATGCTTTAATATCAGAGAAAAATTTAAGTTTAACGAAAAATATTTGCACCCCCCCCAGGTAATGAGGGAAAAAAAAAAAAACATTCAGAGTATTCTAGGAACATATTTAATTCCTCGATAGTCACTGAACCTAATACTGGTAAGAAATATTTCTAAACAGGTTTATAAAATCACACTTTAGAGTGGCGTTTCTTTGAACTGCCTATTATTAATCACACGACCTACGACATGTTGAAAGAAAATTGAGATTAATCAATCAAAAACCTAAATAAGTTTAAAACTTATTAATAAAAAATGACTAACAAAATAATACTTGCTTTCATAATTATAAAAACAGAGAAAACTGGCAACATGATAAAAGGGTCAAGCGAATCAATCATTCTCTCCAAGACAAACTAAAAACATTAATTAAAATTCTAAGATGTTTGTATCGATTTCTGAAACATGAACCAATTACCGGATGCTTTTGAGAAAAGTTTGTCTCGCTACGCATTAAAAAATAAATAAATAGTAAATAAACCTGATATCTACATAAAGTACAAAACGGCTTTTGAATCACTTAAGGTACAGTCCATTCTTTTCGCCTGCCGACCTCATTTTAAATTCAATTTAAGGCAAATGCTTACTACATATTTGCCTTACCCCCCCCCGCCCGCCCATCATTCCTGCTAGTCCGGCAACAAAAGCAGGGATCAACCCAATCAAAGTAGATGAGTGCATTGCAGCGTTGAAAGTTGAAGTCTTAAAATGCTAAGGTCAATGTTTTGAAGGCAGCAAGCATTTCATTTGGACCTTGAGGAATGAGGTTAATAGCAGTGCATTTAATGGGCGTTAAACGAGTCCATTTGTCAACACAGAATTTATCTCCAAAGAATGCGTCATGCGTCTTCTCCTAGCCTTGCACATTATAATAGCTTAAACTGTTAAATTGCCTTATGCAGAGCTATTACAGGGTAAAACCTTCTAACTCACCTGTTCTGATACAAATTTGCAGCAAATGGTTTTATGGAAAGTGAAATGGTACTACTGCTTGCTTAAGCAACTAGTGTCAAAAGTAAGCACCATTTTAAATCGACGACCTTCGCCAAAGGTCTGAAAAGGAATCTCAGCTCTACCAGACTTTCACCATTTTTAATTTTGTCTTTCAATATCCACGGATCTAAATTCTTTTATTACTTTAAGTTCCATTTTCAGAAAATACGTTCCTTGGAGTGTACTAATTATTCTTGTAATGTCAGTGAAGATCAAACATAAGAAGGACCCTTTCCAGTAGGGACTTACGTGTTAGTTTTATCGAATCTAAAGTGTGATCTCAATTCAAACTCAATCATCAAAATAAATGGAACTCAGCGATTAAGTTCAATTATAAATCGCAGTTGAGGCAATATAGGGAAGCTGACTTACTAAGTCAGTTCAAATATTGGTCTATGCCGAAAACAGTGGTATTATTGCCCGAACCTCTCCGGTTCTCAAACAGGCATTTATGGCATTGGAACAACGTGCTGAAAGAATTAATTTACCGGTAAACGAAAATAAAACTTAATATTTACCTTGCTTAAAGTCTGACTTACAATTTAGTCACTTAGAAATTGACAATTATAAATTTGAAAAAGTTAATTTTTTTTTTTTTATTTAAGAACGGAGATAAATAATAAAAATGTGTTGGCCGCAGAAATATATAAAATAACCATTTCTGCAAATACATGTTTTTATGTCCTGAAGAGTTATTTAAAATCCAGCTTTCTCAAATTAAGAACTAAATTGCTTCTTCATAACTTATAAAATTCGAATTATAAAATTAGAATATTATTCAACACTTATAAAATCTGTCTTGACTTATGCATCAGAGACTTGGGCATTCATTGCCTTTACGCGATGATGAAGCTCTGGGAATTTTTGAGCGAAAGATCTTACGTTGCATTCTTGGTGGGGTCCAAGTGAATGGATTGTGGAGAAGAAGATCTAATTTAGAACTCTATAAAATTTACACACAACCTGATATTGTAAAATTCGTCAAATTAGAGAAACCTAAATGATCTGACCCTCTGGCTAGAATGAATGAAGATTGCTGCTACAAGAAACCCTTTTTGGCAAAGCCCGTGGGAAATAGAACTCGGGGCAGACCCCCGCTCAGATGGATTGATTGTGCCGAAAAAGATCTTCATATTTTAAAAGTTAAAAACTGGTAAACAGTTCCCAAAAGTAGAGATGCCTGGAGAAGGCCAGGGCCTACCCAGCGCTGTCCACTCATTGAAAAGGAAGAAGGGAAGCTGACAGTGTAAGCTTCCCTATGACGAAGACCAAAACTAAGATCTCCAATAACGAAGACCAAAACTAAGATCCCCAATAACGAAGACCAAACCGGTTGAATATCATATATGACCGAATGAATGTCTGTGTGATCAAAGCGCACAACGAGCTATTATGCGAAAGAAGAGGAAGCTTCATTTCCAAAGACTTTCGCAGATTTCATTATAAACAAAAGGGTGTATATTTTAAAGCAAAATCCTTAAGCACAAATAATTTCTCAATGGGTAGAAAGTACAAAACTACAAGAATTTAAAGGCATCCATTTAACCACCATCAAGGATTTGTGGTAAAGAAACTCTTTTAGGAAACGTAAGTCGTTATAGGTTGGTATCTCCAATACACCCCTTCTATCGGTTTTCGAAGAAAAGTCTCGGGTAAACGATTATGAAAAGACTGCCGCCCACAAAGTTTAAATCGGTCTTACAATTAGGAAGGAAACGGCGACGATGAGTTCGATAACAATCCCAATTAACGTTCGATATCTTTGCACTGAAAATGGCGTTTAAAGCTCCTGTCAGACAGCAAGCACCATTATGAGTCCTTCCCACTTCTCCTTTAGCTCCGCTGCACAGACCAAAGCGCTCAATAAGTTATCATTGATTAGCGTCAAGGAAGAAGCCATGATGCAGACACGGAAGCGAAACTCTCTTTTGGAAGTCATCTTCTCCTATTCTGTTATTTTTTTTTTTTGGGAGGGATTTTGGAAAATTAGCTGAGGACTCAAATCAGAAAACAAATACAAGCATCCCACAAGAATTGATTACGCAATAAATGAAGAGAGATGGGATGAAGTAACAATCCTCTCATGGGTTATGCACAACTGAGTTTAAAAAGATAAATCGGGAAGGTAACAATAAAAAATAAAAAGTGGAAGCTTTTAAAAAACAGGAGTGCATCATAGATGAATACAGCCGTTACGCAGTGCTTTCAAGGCAATTCATTTATTACCCGAATAATATGGATTGGGTGTTATATAGTCTTTATGACGTAGGTGTTGTATACCTTTGGATATCGGCACAATATCTGCAAGGATAATTAATGTATTTAGGTGTTTTAAAACGAAATCAAAGCATTTAAATATTATATTTTAATAACAATAAACCAAAGGCAGTCGTATGATAACCAAAAGACCACATACAGAGAAACACATAAAGCTCTTCATGGGTTCTACGCATTATGTATACGACTGACATCAGATAACATTTTAAGACAATAATGAAAGTCTCCTCCCTCTCCAAAGTAAAATGATCGGCAGATTAGGAAACTGCTTAAAAGGAAAATGTGATTCACTATTGTTTACATTGTAAGGTAAATTTTAATTTTGAAACCCTTTCCGTTCAATTTTTGTTTCCACTTACCACTCCATACCATATTTTTTTAGAATTGCGTTGAATGCAAATGAGTTAGAAGAAATATTTAAGGATGGTTCAGCTTACTTCGACAGGAAAGTGCTAGAAGTCCTTAGTAATGCGTGTTTGCCTTCTGGCTAAATCACTCTTAAAGCTGTTATGCTCGGCCGTATTATATGTCCGTATTTATATTCGTCGGCTAGTGTAATTTAAAGGCCAACTATGTTAGTTAAGCTTCGGGTCTAGCTTCAGCTAAATCTCGTTTAGTTAATTTTCGTTTCGTTTTTTTATTTCTTATTGAATTAAAGCCCGAGTACAAGCTTTCCTGTAAGCCCGAGAAGGGGCCAACTGTTATTCTTGTTTGAGTGAATAAAAGGGTATTTTAAACTCTCTCGAGACTACGTCTTAGTTGCTTTGAACTCAGCGATAAGTCGCTACATATTTCATCAGGTTCCTCGACGTTCTGTCATAGACAAAGGGCGAGGAACACTACAATGTCTTCAAAAACAGCTATTTAATAAATCTTTCTCTTCCCCTTTCTAAAAATTTTCTCTTCGTCATTTGAGTGCAGAAAACATTGATTAAAACTTTGATTCCTTCTCTCGATGTTTCAATTTCGGGACATACTCGAGTACGGATTAAAATTATTCGCATAATAATATACAAATAAGTAAGTGTTTTATGTACAATGAACATCATCCAAGACTGAAACTCTCTCTGTTTGTCTACAGTTAAATGCTAACTCGGAAATCAAAAAAAGTTGACTCTAGAACGAATCTAAACGAAGATATAAGATGGCTGGAGAAATAAAGATTTCTGCTCGGCTTTGAAGTCAAGCTACCGATTGAAGACGATAACTAAGTTGCACAACCAAAAATTCCGCAGAAACTGGATCTAGCTTCAAGTTGTTGAAAATTATTGTTGAATGTGATAGGCCAGCTCTTGCTTCCCGCCCTTTTTATGGGGATGCAGGATGGGGTGTTTTTATTCCACTTTAATGAGCAGTACGCAGAGGAATGAGGGAACTAGTACCGATGTTCTCTGCAAAGAATAATTACCTCGTTAGTTTTAAAACAAGTTTTGCGTTTGGTGACAGAAACACTGTTGTGTTGAGTAAAGGAAAAATTCGAAGTCTTTTACAAAAACTTTTAATCGCCGTATTCTATGTTAAAATTTCGCTCCTCGTAGTTTATGTGAAAACACGGGACACATTTTCCTTTCGGTAAATTAAATTATTGCTACATTTTAGTAGCCTAAAAAGTATTTTATAGTTACTTCTCCTACTACTGCAACATAATTAATGACTTATATTACGCTACCGCAGTATTTATTAATAATGCAAGCGTCCTGACAGACTGCCAATTTTTGCTGCTGTCAGCTTTACGGAAAAAGCTCTTCAATTTATCTTTCTACACAGCGTTCAAATTTAAGGACTATTGCTAAACTTCGGGGCCGAAGATTCAAATTATAAAAGCACATTGCACATAATGAGGTAAACTGTGTAATTTAAAAACAACACACGCACTTCTTAAACATTTTCATATTTAATTGGTTAATGATATACTACAATGTTCACTTCCTTGTACGAAATAAAGGAAGAATTGCAATCGCGATAAATTTCGGGGATCACTATTTCATGGAAAATAGATATTCTAACCGATCTCGAAATCATTTGAATGATTTTTTTTTTTTTTTTTTTTTTTTTTTTCCGCCTGACATCTGTATGTACAGACAGAATACAGGAATCTCTTTTCCAAAACGGTTTTAACTAAAATGGATTCATTTCCTAACGACATTACATGCGTACATATGTACTATCTCGCATAACTCAAAAACAAGTTGTTATAAAAGTTGAAATTTTGTATATGGGACTGTTAAAAACATGTAGTGGTGCAACTCCCTGTTTCGCTGCAATCAGTCGAAAGAAACATTTTGTGAGCTCATTTTTATTCTTATATGTTGGTAAATGGTTGAATTATGTTGTTCTTATGTTCCAATTAAAGTTTTTATGCCTTTAGTTAATCTGCATGTAATAGTTGTAGAATTATCAATTATTTAAAAGTGGCGCTAAGCCTAGCTAAGCCGCCATTTGTTTACATTTGAAACTCTTAGTAGGATAGTATATTAAGTCAGTTGGTGCATTATCTTCGGTAGCTTTCTTCCCAATGGGATTAAAAGTTAACTTTCAATTCTGGGCAAATTTCGGTCTTTCTGCCTGTTGGTTGAGTTGCTTGTTTTTGCGTAGAAATTCTAATTTTAATTACAAAAACCGTTTTTTTAACTGCATCCGGTGTTTTATGAATTTCTGTATTTTACAACTTTTAATGAAGATACATTGAGTTTTCATGTATTTTCGCCTTGCCGCGAAGTGAGAACTGAATTGATTGAATAAGAAATATATCTCTAATGAAATTCGAGGAACTAAGTTTAAAAGAAATGCAGCAAAAATTTTGCATAAGTTTAATTGGCTGTATAAAGGAAGTCATGTGGTGTCCACATTATTTTAAATTAAGCAACACGTAACTTTTGCAAACATTTATTCCGTAAATGTTACAGGTAAAAGATATTTCTGACGCCACGAAATAAAAATTTTGAGTGATAGTTTTTTATTCATTTAAATTTAAAACTAATAGACACTTAATTTTAAATTTCATTTTCATTTTAAAATGATTTTTCTAACAAGTATTAACTACAAGCAGTGAAAAATTACGTTAACAGATATTACTGCGCGCACAAAGTGGTTGAAGACAATAGCAATGGTATGCTAAGCATAAACTTTGTCCGACTGGAGTTTCCTTGATGAAAGGATCCGCATATTAATCACACGTCGAAACAGTGAACAGAAACAGTTTTAAAATTCTGGATGTACATACCTGGATGAACATCCTGAATAGCAGTGCTGGAATTGTAGTTACATTATCTACATCCTTGCTCAATGTATTTATAACAAATCACCCGATATACCGAATTTGTTATCATGAACGGATAATCTCTCGACTGAAGCCATCCATCCAGTAATAAAGAGTTTTAATACGCCTTGTTGGCGAAGCGATGAACCACAATGAATGATAAAAAGATCCGTGAGACTTCGAAAAAGGCGATACACCCGATACGGTAACAAGATTGCACAAAGGTAGTTTCCCGTAATCTCCGTTAAGGTCGAGTGTATTTGCAACTGGTTCAGATTTAATAGAAAGTTCATTTATATTGCACCGTTACGGATGAAGCTGAGTGTGGTTTGGACCCGGGCTCTAATTCCAGATAAAACATGAATATTTGTGGTTGCAGCGTACTTACAAAAGACGCACTTAAAATCCAACAATCCAGAAACAGGTGATTATGGATAAAGAATAGTCAGATTTCGTGGATTCATTCCATTCTTTGAAGTAATCTCGCTCATAATTTGGATGGAACTTAGGCGGATCCCCTAGCATTCTTGCCTTAACCCTCTCCGGCACGCTACCTTTTAAAGCTGGAAAGGTAGGCAGTCTTATTAGGCCTAGAGGAGTACACGAGTAAAATTTTGTGAAGATAGCACTTATCGTTTTAATTCTGTGGGTGTGATCAAAGTGGGCACATTGATTGGAATTGAACTTCGAAAAGAGTGCTGAAACGAGCATTGTTGGCAATGAACACTGACCGATGAGATGCGGAGAAACAAAGAAAATCTCAGTTGTCCTAGATGATCGGTAAGCCCGGACTGTGCACACCTAGGGTTCGTCGTTTGATTTTAGGCAAGATTTCAAGGTAAAAATTTAAAACTAATATAGAATAAGGAGATTAGCATACAGCCAAAAAATAACATAGAAATTTCTTTTCAAACAATTAATTTTATACCCTAAAATAGATCTGGAAGATTTCTTTTAAAAATGAGAGTCTTAAAAAACTAAACATGGCTAAAATATATGGAGTGGTTTGTGTGAGCTGCCATCTACTATAAATAAAAAAGGTTCAGAGTAACCTATAAATCCTTTTTCATTCAATTTTTCTGTGCGTACAGAAGGGAATTTTTAGGTGCGTCCAGACCGGACACACTGTGCCGCAAAGGGTTAATCGAATAAATTTAAGCATACATCTATTTATAATACCAGAAGAATTTTGAAACTGGGACTTTCTTCGTAGAAGGACGGTAAAAAAATTCAATTTCCTAACTTTTTTACTAAAATTTCTCATATGATGAAAAATTAGCATAAATCTAAAAACCGACCTCATTTTATTCACATCTTAAGCTTCTACGACCAAAGTATTAGTCACGCATTAAGACAAGAAAACATTCACCCGCGCAATTAAGACTTAAATTAAGATATTGTTACGAATTTCGTATGCATGTAAACAATTTTAGTGAAATTCTACGTGAAATTGCAGTTTTTTTGTTTTTTTTTTTAAATGAAACACGGAATATTTGAAAGAGACGATGCTCTGCTGGAAAAATACGACTACAGGGGCAAGTCTCACAAGGTATTTTCTCTCTCCTTCAAGCATGCCTTCGTGGTATAATGGTTGCACATTCGGCGCGTATGGATATGTCCAGGTTCGAGTACTGGAGAGAGCATTGTACATTTTCCAAATCTCCTGCTTTAAAAAAAAAATAAAATAAAAAACTCTACAGTGGCACCCGAACTAAAAGGTAGTGGACAACAATTCGTCACCATCAGCATTTGGCGATTGGGTTCCCTAATCCCCAGTCGAACTTTAAAAGGGGAAGTATATAAGGTCAGTTTGAAAGAGTCTAGCAAGCACCAGACCACGGAGTATATAAGGTATTTTCTCCTTCTTTCCAGCATGCCTTCGTGGTATAACGGTAGTTCACTCGGCGCGTATCGACATGTCCAGGTTCAAGTCCCGACGAGGGCACTGCACATTTTCACCCCTCCTCCTTAAAAAAAAAAAAAAAAAAAAAAAAAAAAAAAAAAAAAAAAAGTGGTGCAGTTTACCTAATGCTCTACTAAAATAAACTGATGCTCTACAGTCTACTTAACATTGAGGAAATGGCTGTCTCACTAAACTGACGAGATATCGTCAAGTTGGCAATGGTTTTGACAACTAATATTTGTCGCCAAATTTGGCGAGAAATATGCAAACTTGGAGATCATATGGCGACATTTTGGTCCGGCCCCTTTATAACTGTAATTGGTATTGTGACTGAATAAATGTAAATAATTCCTATTTGCAACTGTAACCACATCCGGCCCTCATATACCTTTCAGTAATTTCGAGGAGTGGAAGATACTAGAAATTTCTCGGCGGCCGGGAGAAAATTATATAAGAATGTATAAAGCAACAGTTTCTCGGTTATTTAGTTTAGCGTGAATTCGGAGTATTGAAAGATCTCCGTAGAAGCTTCGCCTTTTTAGATGCGCTTTGCACTGCGTTGTATTTAATGTTCTTAGCAGTTTGAAGTGTAACTACTGACTGTGCTATGTGATACTGAGAAGAGCTGTAGGAGTGTTTTTGTGCAAAGTTCCAGAACAGTAAAGTGATCCTTTCTACTCTGAACCCGCAAACACGCAACAATTAGACAGCTTTCCTTTTTTCCCCTTGCTTCACTCCCTCCCACCCGAAAAGAAAACGATTCACGGCTCCGGCTGGAAATAATAAACAAAATTCCATAGCAAGCAGCGCTATCTATTTTTTTACGGGGGAAGGGGGTCACGGTTTCCCCATAAACCGATCTACGACGTAAAAATAGCATGACAATAACTCCTATTTAAAGTAAAAAAGACGAAAAATAAAGTAAAGACACGCAGAACTGCTCTTGAGCAAAAGAATAATTACGATTAAAAATAAGTCAGAGATATTTCGGTTTGTAGGAAATATCTAAAAAAAATCTATTTCACCGGTTAAATATATTTTTTAAATTAATTTCAATATACATGAAAATTTAATACACAGATGAAATTTCAATGATAACGAAAGGTTACGTATCACGAATTTTAATTAAATTTAGACATGTTAAACATAGGCAAGCAGCTGTTGGGAAAATACGAAATCAATTATAATTTCTTTAAACAGTGCATTTATCTTCCGTGAAGGTGGGAAGGGAAAGAATATCGAATTAGTTTCCTAGTTTTTACATTAAACTTCCTTTAACTTTTCTCATATTGATAATATTTTCTCAACATCAGTGAATGATTTAAATTTCAAGTTAAAAAAATTAATAGTCAAGGCTTTATCTTCTTTATTTTTTATATCTTACAGTCAAGGCTTTATTAGTATTTATTGTTCAGCATCTATTACCTTAATAATTATAGTTATGAGTAAAATTATTCAGAAAGGGTTAAAAAAATTTACTTATTTATTTCCTTATGTTAATACTGAAAAACACATAAGAAAATGGCAAATTTTTATCGAAAATAATTTCTTCTCATGCTAAAAATATTCACACTGTGTAATATAAAAGCATCTATGATTAAACGCAATGATGTGAAAACTCGAGTAATCTTCCTATTATCAGGTATGGGATAGAAACGAGTTATCGGTAAGAAGAGGAAAAAATATAATAATAATAAAAAAAAATCTGACAGGTTTCACATTTTAAATTACGTCCAAAAGGGCGTTTTTTTAATAATTTGTGCGATACCTTTATTTATTATATATAATGTTCTTCGCACTTAAACCATAAAATTCAGTTCAACAGCAATATCGCAAAGTAATTTTAAAATAAGCGTATCTTTAAAATCTCTGATACAGAGTCTCGCGCGCTGGAGATAAAAACGTTTTTTCTGTACAGCGTTGCCATTGCTTGCTTTGAAATTCTTGAGTTTGTTCATCAAATATCCGTTCAAGTTTTACAAAATATGAAATCGATAATAAAATAAATTAAAAATTTCAAATTTCGGCTAGTTCATCTTTTAAGCTAAGAAATGGCTTCTTCATGGACCTCGCTTGCATTTTTCTTTGTAACATACAGTATACAACATAATCATAATACAAATGTCCACAAATAACTTAGAGATAACAATAAGATTAAGAATACAAACAAAAGTTCTGAAAAAAGGTTTATTAGATTTATAATTATTTTTTGTATTATTATTTTTAACTTTACAAATATAAAGAAGGTTTCAAAAATAAAAATCACAGATTACAAAGTTCGATATTAATCACTGTGATGGCCGCGCTTGATATACTGATGTAATTTTCATAATATTTCGCATAAAAGTGCTTTAATGAATTTTTAAATCCCTGCGTTTAAAAAGATTCAACCTATTTCTTGTTTACCCTTCTAGTTTGGGGTTCTTCATATTTTTTTAATGTATTTTCGGGTTTTATTTTTTTATATTGCATTTATTGTATAAAAATTTATATATTTTCAAAATAATATTATTGACTTTAAACTATATTAAATAATTTTCATGCATATTTGTCCTTATATTATTTCATTTGATTATCTTCCTAATTACATGATAGAAATTGAGACTAAAGTTTTTTATCTAGGTTATTTTATCAGTTAAATATAATAAAAAAGTTTCGTGTACAGTCTCGATTTTCTGTTTTGACGAAACGCGATATGGAATTAGCTGAATTCGAAAACCATTATGCATTTCCCCTGAAGAGTCAATAATGAGATTCAAATTGGGTTAATTTATCATTTACCGCTTTTTTGTATTTTTGCTTTTGTCTTATATAAATAATCATTGTATTTCTATTCAAATGTTTTACGCGTCTTAACTTTAATAAACATATTACTTTTTACAATTTTATTTGAGGTTTAAAGTTCGCTTATTATTTGTAAGTATTCCAGTGATAATTTCATTTATCTTGTATTTACACTTTTCATTGCACTTGTGTCACTTGTGTTAAAATTATTCACCGGAACCACAGTATCACAACGACTTTTAATCAAAAGCATGAAGAATTTTCTTTTTTCCTTGTTTTCTAATTTTTGCAGCTCAGTGCGCAAAATTCTTGACCACAAAGGTCTTTTTTAGTTTGTTCTCCTTTCTTAAACATAATGTTGTATGATCTTAAATTAATTTAGTGTGAAAACAAGTTACCACTACTTGCGCAATTGCTGCAAAGTAAGTTAATAATAATTTATTTCCCAAACAATATTGATTAATTGATTATATTATCTCCTAAGTTTAATTAAAGTAGAATTATTTTAAAAGAGTGAATCCATACTAGTAAGTTATATATTGAAAGATGTTTTGAAGTAACTTGAAAGTAAAATGTTAATAATGTTTTAACGGGGATTGGAATTAAATCATGAAGAACAAAATTTCAATTGTAAAAGGAAAAATTAAATTAAAAGCATGTAATCATTGTCATTGATCGGAAATTAGTCGACTTTTCAAGGGGAACAAACCAACTCCAGTTCAATGAACAATAATTAATAAATAAATACGTAAATACGAAGGTGTTTCGTCTTTACTCGAGTAATAAAGTTAAGCCAAACCGGCAATTCTAGTCAAGCCAAATATTTCCGCGAATAGAAATTATGTCGATGAATTTCCAGTGCATATTCGGCTATGGATTTCCAGTCGACATCATAATCATCATTGACTCACTTCAAAATTTCATCGACCTCCCCCAGGTGTTCTATACAGACCCGTTGGGAACCTCTGGTTAAAACAGTATTTTTTAAACGTTTTAGCCTCGTAACCAACGTGCCTATCACTGCGATTTACCTCGGTTCACATACATATAGCTTTACTAAAAAGGAGATTTCTGGAAGAAAACAATGCAGTAAACATTAAAAACAAACTAACACACGTACCAATTAACAATTAATTAATCACAGGAAAAAAGATAGTACTTTGGAACTACCCGATCCACCGAAAATGGCTCTGGTCCCACGGGTTGGTTCTCAGTCTTCATTTTAGGAACCACTGGTCATCTAGCGGGTTCATTTACATATTGGAAGTTCCATACAGTTTAAACAAAAAGCAGTCAGGATTTTGGAAACTCCAGATCACATACATTAAACGTGAGATATGTATTGCCACGTCCAATGCTTTTTCACTAAGTAAAACAATAAATATATAAAGCAGCCACAGTAACAAATGTTTTACTTCCCATATTTTTGCAGGTCTTGTAACAAACCATAAGACAAGTACGTGGTTTTTCATTACTTAGTTATCATCAGATATTGTGTTTTTATTTCGCAGCATACACCGAAGGATTCAAGCCAACAGCTAAGGAGGTATGTTAACACTGGGGCAGGAAACGCTCCAAATTCGGGCGCCCGGGGTGCAATCGCGGGAGGGAGGGAGGTACCATTTGGAGTTGTATTAAGGGCACATTAGGAGTGCCGCTTGAAATTCCATCTCGTTACTCGATCCTGCGGCGGGTACGCAGAAAAACCCTTTATTAATTCAGAAGGGATGTCCGGATCGATATCACGTGCTGCAGCCACTTATTGGAGGGGGGGCGAGGTAAGAAGGGGAGAGCGCCCTCTTGATAAATCGTATCCCAGTGGAAGCGGAACTCGAACCGCGGCATTCCGAATTTACATAATTCATTCTTTCCTTAATGAAAGTGGCACACCGATCGCACCTAATTACTATGAAAGCCGTGACGTCATCTCCGGTTAAGCATGGGAAAAAAATTTGGCAATGCACTTTTTATACCCCCCGATTCCTCTCCTTTTTTCCTTTCTTTCAAACGAGTGGAATTGGATAATATCTTCACACTTTAAGTTGACTAGAATTATCTTATTTAACATACAGGGTATTAAAGAAGAATTAAAAAAGGGAGGCAGTTATTTTATTAAAGCAACTCTTTAAATAAGGAAAGTAGTATATTTTTTCCAGGATCAAGTTAGAATAAAAATAAAAAATTTGCCATATTTGTTCTAACTGGGGGTTTTGGCCTTTCTTTCCCCCTTTACAAACGAAGCGAAATTAATTTTTTTTAATAATGTCGCTTTTGAATTTATAAACTTTGCACAGGTAATATACAGAAAGGAAAACGTATTAATCTGAAATCCAAAATTAAATAATCTTTTAAAGAAAACACTTAAGGTGTGGCTGGTATGGGTCCTTTTTCTTTAAAAAGCAAAATGCTCTACAAGTAAAACTGGAAATTTATGATTTACTTAAAAAGCATGTGAGAAATGAAAAATTACATCTACATTAAAAGATGCTACGAAAATTATTTCATTTGAGGAATATGCTAATTGGCTTTCTGATTTTATATTATGCCCAAAGGGGCGTTTCCCCTCCACTCACACACTACACATACACATTTCGAAAGCATTTGAACTAAAAATATATTAAAAAACGAAATATTTGTAGACTTTCCGGTCGATAGTCCCGCGCGCTGGAGATAAAAATGTTTTATTCCTTACAGTGTTGCCACTGTTCCTTTTGAAATTACTGTGTTATTTAATCAAAAATTTGTTAAAGTTTTACAAAATATGAACTAGATAATAAAACAAATTCGGAATTCGAAATCCGGCCTTTAAGGTGTCCATATTCGGGTGGAGGGCTACGCCATTCAAAATTTGATGGCTATCGTTGTTTTTTCACAATGCCAGAAACGCATGCATTCATGCAGATTCTTCATTATTTAATTTCTTTAAACATAATACAGGGTGATAATATTTGGTAACAGCAATCTGAAAAACGCTTTTAGTTATTCGACACAAAATGTCCTTTTGAGACTAATATCCTTTCTAGGCTAACATTCTTTTGGGCTAAAAACTTCGCATGGAAAATGCATGAAGTCATGCGCTTCGTCGCTGTTGAATATTCGCTTCCATATTTTCCTTCCCCCTTCGTTTTTGAAACTTTTAGAAATAGAGCTAATTTCTACCTCCCATGCGATGAAGCGGTGTATTGGTAATATGAATTATTATTTGGAAAGTTCTGCTTCTTCAAAATTTAGCAGAATGTTTTTTACTCCACGAACAGTAAGTATTTGCGAAAGTTCACCTCAAAATACATACTGTTGCGTTTACATACTACGGGTTCGTGGATTTGGAGTGATTGATGACAACACTTGATGAAGAATCAAAACACACTTTATTTGTCCGTATCATACAAGACTTACTTAGACGCGTTACTAAAGACGCGTTATAACTACTAAAGACACGTTACTAAAGACGCGTAACTAATGACGCGTTACTAAAAACGCGTTATAATCGTCGAAAAAATACGACAAACATGATGAAACAATCGGCAACACAGCCTTCAGAGTACAACGGTAAAGACAGCTTCACCGCACAGCACTAAAGTACAGCTCCCGACTCGGTTCGGTCGCTCTCAAGCTAATCCCTGACGTCAAAACACTACTACTGAACTCAACCAAATGGACAATTTTACGCCAAGTCTGACAACCCTGCCTTTCCTTGCCGCTTTCTAGCAACCCTAATACCACTTTGCGGGGAAGCTATCTTACCGTAATTGGGCATTTCGTAACAATACTTTTACTACAAAAATCACACCATCGAATTGAATTTAACATGATTTGAAATCAATTAACTCGTTAATTAATGTACTGATACTGGAGCGACAATGTTCATAACTTCTAGGCAATTAACCTTTCAAAGAAAGAAAGAAAAAAATAAATAAATAAATAAATAAATAACCGGTATCTTAAAAATATTTCTGTGAAATTACAGATTTTTAGAACTCACCTCGTACTTAATACTTTGCTGATACAAAAACAAATTTCTACAACATACTCTTGATATGTATTCTTTAAAAAAATATAATTTATTTCTGTATGTGTAAACAGTTCTCACACTCACTTTAAAACCATATCGGTTTGGAAATATCTGTAAGCAGTTAATGACATGCAAATACTAAAGCTAGTTTTCCCAAAACAGTAATCTTGACTTACTAATTACACCATCACATGTAAATTCCGCTCGGAAAAAAAATGCACTGCTCGAACTTACCTAGAAGAAAAAGAATGTAAATTAGTGACTCAGAGCATAGAAGGAATGTAATTAGTAACTATTTATATACACTAATAAAAGTGATCGATGACACACAAGTAAATTAATGATTGAAACTTTTCAGAAGAACAGAAAGATTAAGGTTCAACGGCAATGTTAAAAAGTTCCCTGAAAACAGGTTTTTTTTTTCGCACGTGAACGAAATCATGATCAGTACATTACAACATTAACGCAATAATTTAAGTAATGAAATACTTTTAAAAAAAATGTTATTTTTGCATTTGAAAATATTAAAAGACACTGGAAATATAATAGCCTGAGAAGCTAGATCCTGCAGTTTCCCGATGATAAAGGTACATACTTATACTATCATTACGTAACAGCAAGAAGAAAATTTAAATATTATTTGACTGTAACCAACCATTTTGAAGATCCACCTGAAATGATCGATTAGACAGAAGAGTAAAGCATTCCAATAGGAAGAATATTTAAATTATCTCATCTTTCAATGTTAATAATAAAATTACACATGCAAGCAAACATTGAAAGCTCATCCACCCCAGACCCCATAAGAATATCATGCAATTTCATCGCAGAAATGTACGCAAATTATTCATCATTCTGAGTTTGCATGACGAGTTAGGAATTATTTATATTATTGATTTGGTTAATTAGCTATGGTAAAGCATGTCTGTCTGCTTAAAGGCATAAATGCCTTAGAAGTCTTATTTAGAGGAACTGCGTTAGACTTAGAAAATATCTGATGTAGACACCACGTGACTTCCTTGTACGATGATACAAATTTTTTGCTGCACTTCATTTAAACATATTTCTTCGAATTTGATTTCAGATATATTTCTCACTCAATCAATTCAGTTCTCACTTCGCGAGAAGGCAAAAATACATAAGAACTCAAAACATCTTCATTACAAATTGTAAAATACGTAAAATTATTACGTAACACGTCAATAATAAATACGTAAATACGTCACTAAAAATTGCACCATCTATCAAAATACTAAAACCAAATGCACCAAATACTAAAACACCAAATACAATTGAAACAGTTAAAAAATCATTTTTAAAATTAAAATTAGAGTTTCTATGTCAAAAAAAAAAAAAAAAAAAAAACAATTCGAACAACGGGTAGGAAAACCAAATTTTTGATGCTCTAAATCAGGGTTTCTTAGACTGTGGGTCACGAACCCCAACTGGGTCGCTGGACCTGCAGCAGGGGAATCGCCAAAAATTTTAGCAGGTTTGATATTTCTTTAACTTATTATAATAATTTTACAATTGACACATATATTTACACAATGTATCTAAAAATAGATAAAGATAAGACAATACACACAAAGAAAAGAACGAAAACGTTTCGACGCATTCTTTTTATAATATAAACGTTCGTTTTCCTTGCTTTGCACGTGACGTTGTCATTTCGTCTGTTACTTATTTAAAATCTTCACATTATTCTATGTCTTACAATTAGAAATTAAAGTTAATGACCTAAAACTGCAACAGTATATATTACAGTACAAGTGAAAAAAATTGACAGTTTCACTCACGCGTGTGTCGGATTTGCGCAATGCTTATGGGGGTCCCACAAAATCTTTGTAAATATTATGGGGTCCTGGAGGTCGCGAAAAAGTGTCAGTAATAAAAAGGGGTCGCGACTGAAAAAAGTTTAAGAAACCCTGCCTTAAACTGAAAATTTACTTTTGGCCACATTGGGCAGAAAGACACTGAAGTTGGGCCTCCATGACTTAATTCACTATTCTACTGAGCGTTTAAAATGTCAACAAATTGTAGACTCGTTAAGCTTAGTTCCACTTAAACTTTTAAATTATTGATAATTCTATTTGTATGTAGATTAACTAAAAACAAAAAACTTTAACCGGAACGTAAGAATAACATAATTTAACTAATATTAAAGCAAAAATTTCACAATTTACAAATATATAAGAATAAAAATATTGAGCTCACTGAGTCGGGTATATAGTATATGTATATTTATAGACGTTTGGTGCGACCGATTGCAACGAAAAAGTGAGTGGAAAAACTACATATTATGGCAGTTTTCAGTTTTCTGAGGCTACTCGTTTCTGAGGTATGCGAGATACATGCCCTAAACTGTACGTACGTACAGACCCCGTCTGTACATGCCCCGTCTGTACGGGTGTCACAAAAAAAATTCTTCTGAATCTATTTTAAATCCATTTCATAATCCGTTTTTGAAAAAAGATTCCTTCACCCTGTCCGTCCGTACAGATGTCACGCAAAAACATCGTTCTGATGGATTCGAGTACGATCAAAATGGATATTTTCGTTGAAATACGACACCCGAAATTTTTCGCGATTACAATACTTCCTTTACTTTGTACGTCAGTCCAGTCGTCGGGAGCTTGGGATGGATTACCATTGTTACTTAACTTCAGTCATTCAACTCTGTTTGGCATTTCTTATATAACATATGAATTTCTTTCAATTTGTTTGCTTATGCTTAACTAAAAAATTATGATTTAGTGCAGTGAATTAGGGGGCTCGTCAACATGTCCCGAGTGCTTCGTTTACACATCTATATCTATAGAAAATTACATTATACATGGTGGCAGAGCCGGGACAAGGTTGAGAGGCAAGTGAGGCACTTGTCTCAGGCGAATCACTAGAAGGGACGCCAAATGGGCCATACGAATTCAAAAATTACTTTAATTATGTTTTTAAATCTATCAGTTATTATTAGAGGAAATAAACTTCAGCGAACGTAAATTAAATAATAGGAAGAATTGCAAGAAAATCTGGAAATTAATGCAATGTGCATTTCGATGTTATTTCTTATTTATCAAAAAAGAATTTTTTAACATTTTCATTTGAAAGTTCTAAATAATTGGCTATATTATTTTCTGAATTTATAAAGCTACGATTAAAAATGCTTTAAGAATTATGGTATAATTATGCCATAAGAATTATGATATTTTGATTTAATACAATTACTTTTGTTTAATATAAACATAGCTATTTTATTGCATATATGTATACAGGGGGGCGCATTTACCTTTTTGCCTCAGGTGAAAAAATATCTTGGCACGGCTCTTCATAGTCGTACATAAATATTACTTCTAACCACAGATTGAATATGGTAGTTACAAATTTGTTGCATATTGTTAAATCACATGACTTACAATTGTTTTCACATGTTTATATGATTCAGTATTTTGTAAGTTGAAGTTCTAGAGTACTTTCAGCCAGTTCCGTGGTGCTTACATTTCTTACAAGGAATTCTTTTTACATATATCATTACACAGTATTCGTATTTGCATTCATTTTGTTGCAATCGCTTACTTTGCAAAAGTCCATATCATAAAAATTATACCGTATTAATTCTATTTAACATATCACTGTTATGAATAAACATGCTGTAGTGCAGTTACATTAATTTGAATTTTTAATTTATGTTATGACTGTAAAAGTACTCAGTTATTAAATACAAAGTTCTGTGGACGATTTGCGCTATCGTACTTTTTGTTAGTTATAGTATAGCTAGTTGTGAGAAAAACTGAGAAGGATTAAATTACATGGAGGACATAATTCTTGTCCTTTTGCTGCTAAGAAATCGATTATTTTTTGTATTTTCATTCGAATGTGCTTATTTACTGTTGCATATCTTAAAAACGAAGCCCTGCGGCGCAGTGGCTAGCGCGTTTCGCAGCAGCTCCAGATTCCGGGGGCTTGATCTCCGGGTTGGACAAGGTCGACTCAGTCTATCATCCCTTGAGTGGGTCGATAAAATGAGCACCAAGTTCGCTTGGGGACTAAACACTGGAGGTCATGAGACAAGCTGACCATTTGTTCAGATCATATGCTCATGCACCCAAGGCCCACGGTCAAGAAAGCAGATTTCTGGGCACTGCAGGCCTTGGCCTACTAGGGCTGTTGCGCCACTGAGTTTAGTTTATCTTAAAATGGATCCAAGTTCTAAGTCGGCTTTTAAAGTAGTTCCCTGTTATGGGACGGTAAAAAATGTAGTGCTATGGATCCCCAATATCTCCACATACACAGGTGTCACTTTCAGAGATATTTCTTTCATAGAAATATGTGGGCAAGGGGCCATATACCAATTTAAGGGTTGTAAGGGTTAATGCTATTGTTCTTCTCTTTGACGCCTTGGGATAAATCTAAATGCTCTTCTGCCTTGCTGTGCGTTTTGCCGCTAGTGTTCCCATCTTTTTTAATCATTATCTCATTTAATGACTTTTTAATTTGGGATTTAGGGAATGGGATGGTAGTTGGAACAGAGTTTTCATTGCTTGCTGCTTCTTTAGCATATTTGTCATTCCTTAATGTCCCTGCATCTGCTTTCGGCAGTTCTGTTTTTGTATTGTGGTTTATAAGGTATTTCTCCCGCTTTCCTAGTGTGCCTTCGTGGTGTAGCGGTTCTGAACGCTGGGCCGGTATTCCAGAGGTCTGTGGTTCGATTCTCGGCGAAGGCGTTTGCTCATTTTTCATCTTGCCTGCTTCCAAAAAGTACCTAATGTCTCTACAGGTTTCTTAATGAAGAGTTAATTAATTGTCCGGTAATAGATTTGTGTGCCTTCTTTGCAATTTCGTGTATGCTTGATAAGGAATCTGCTTTGATTTTCACCTAAGGCAATGCTATTTACTAACGCTATATAGCTTTTTTGGATGGCCACAGCTTGAAAAAATGTGTTATTGCTATTTAGATGATATTTCAGAATTGTTGGTTGTTGATGTATAACTATGGCCCATCTAACTCCTTCTTAATTTTTAGAGCCATGTGTAAATATTTCCGTATTGAGCATTTCTTCGGCGTTGCCGTTATGGTTGAATCTAAGACGAATATTTAGTTCTTATAGTGGGATGAATTTCGTAAGCGTGTTCTGGTTGCTCATAGTTCATGGCTTCGAATTGGATGTCCTCACCTGTGGAGTCTTTCTTTACTTTTAGAACTTTATCTGTGGTTGCAATTTTTTCCGCTGCAAGGAAAAAACAGCAGTCCTCTTCTGCAGCGCACAACAACAACTTTCTCCCTCCTTTCAGCATGCTTTCGTGGTGCAACTGGAAGCATAGACTTGTATTCCAGAGTTAAGTGTGTGTGATTATGGCAAAGCCTCGGGGGCTATCTGCTTAGAGGAGGGATGCCTTCGTGGAGGACTTCCTAAGGGGAACTGGCTCGTACCAGAGTTAAGAGTCCCGGCGAGGGCATTGCACGTTTTTTACGTCCCCTGCTTCAAAAAATCCTAATGACTGTACAAATCTGAAGAATGACTGTTAAAATCTGAAGAATCCTAATGACTGTTAAAATCTGAAGGACGAATCCGTAGTTTCTGGCAGAAAACTTTGTTTTAGATAACGGAATGAATTCATTCCCAGAATAATTTTTTGAGATTTTAATTATGTTTGACTGTTTTATTTTAGGCTAGTAGATTCATCAGCTCTCCAAAAATTAAATTTAACAAAACACTACAATGGCAAGTAGTCCGAAAGTATCTGAGAAATCTACAGTCTACACTGGAGAACTTCTCTTCCTTGTGAACTTCAATTGGAAAAAAAAAAAAAAAAAAGTATAAAAAAAATCTGAAATGTTTCAGATTTTAATTTACGTCCAAAGGGGCGTTTTTTAACATTTTGTGTGTTACCTTTCTTTATTAAATATCATGTTCCTCGCACTTAAACCATAAGATCCAGTGCAACAGCAATATCGCAAAATAGTTTTAAAACGAGCATATCTTTAGAATTTCCGATACAGAGACTCCAGCGCTGGAGATAAAAATGTTTTTTCTGCACAACGTTGCCATTGCTCGCTTTGAAATCCTTGAGTTTGTTAATCAAAAATTCGTCAAAGTTTTAAAAAATAGGAAATCGATCATAAAACAAATTTCAAATTTCAAATTCGGTCTTCCACATGCTCATATTCGTTGGAGGATTACGTTATTCAAAATTCGATGACTCTATGTACCGTTATTTTATCACAATGTGAGAAATATACATACATTTACGCAGATTTTCATTATTTAATTTCTTCAAATATAATGCAGGACTCTAACATTTTGTGGCAACAGTTTGAAAAGTGAACCGACATTTATGAGTCCGACGCAAAATGCCAAAACGAAACTAATAGTCCTTCGGGATTCAAATCCCTTTGGACTAAAAAAAAAAAAAAAAAACAGTGACATTCACGAATTCAAATCTCAGGAAATTCTGATGAAGCACTTCCGTGTTAATGCGGTCCACTGGTCAGGATACGAAGAATATCAGCAAAAGAAATCTAACTTGTGTCATTGGTCATCCACGGATAATCCGACTGTTCATTGCACAAGAGGTGGAAGGAATAGAGGAAAAGAAAGCAGTCATTTGTCGGCATGAATGACACACCAGTTGGCATCCAGTAGTTTCTCAACGAAAGGCATCCAGCAGTTAGTACCATGCCATTAAATCTCACGCACTTCTCGACAGCTCGGAAAACTTTCAGTTTCGCGCGAGTGGCATTCCTTGGAGGAAAATGCGCACCTTTCCGGAACGAAACCAACCCTCGGAAACGAAGCGGCTTCTTCTCCCAAAGAAAAGGAAGCCGCTCCACAAAGAACAATAGTCCTATAACGAGGCGTTAAGAAAATCATCAGATCTGACAACCCATCAGCTCCCCACCATGACAAGTGACCGTTCCGCCATCAGATTTATTTGTCAAAGAACCATACGACAGTAAAATTACTTACGGTACAGATGGTTAAAATCTGAATCAATATTTTCTAAAGGAGGTAGATCAGACCTAACTGAACCCATTCTCCCTTGGAACATCACTGCGTGCCTGTCAATCCAGAATTAGGTGATGAACCATTCTAAATTATTCAAAGTTCACAAGAAAATTCTGAATTTCTCCTCAAAGCAATTGATCCCCCAAATGGTATTTGCGACAGTTTGTTTTAAAATTAAAAAATTCGTCATACTGTTATATTATATACATGGACAAAAAAGAGAAGCAGACGTAAAAATGTTGTTAGGCGTAGAACGTAGATCCATATTGAACAGAAAAATATACTGATTGCGTTGTATACTGAAAATGCCGATTGACAATGAATAACGGCAGTTGAAATGGTAGTCGAGGTAGTTTTAATTCTATTTTCATTTAAATTCACATTTAGAGCCACAGTTCATTTGGCATTCTAATCGTGCCTATTTTCAGATTTTTTTTAATACAATTGCGACAGGAATAGAGCAAAGGAAATTCTAAAAATACGGAAAGAAATTCAGTACAAACAGCATAAAAAAAGCAGTTTCTTGGGATCTCTTTCATTTCCAGCTAAAGCAAGTCAACTATAAGAACCTTCATCTACAATGTCTCAGCCAATTTGTGTTGCAATTAGCATCAAAACCAGATGCTCATTACTTCGTAAAAATAATATGCACTCATAAAAACCACTTGAATGCCACTTAAATGGGCCATTAGTTACAAAACTGCACGTCAGTTTTATTCTTTCTTCTCCCACATATAAATATGGAATAAATTCGCTGCAGAATGGGCGCTTGTGGAACTCTTTACCATCCGAAAGGAACGCACATGAGCTCCTGAATAAACTAGGCTTCCTGCATAATTGTTCACAAGTCAAAGAGTGAAAAACGTTTTAATTCTGATGATAACTTACTAGTAATTATTCATAATTATGCAATGTTAGAAAATCGCATTAAATTAGTATCAGTTATGAAATTACTCCGTTCTCATAAAATTTCCTTTAACACTGTTACGAAAAGCCCAGCTGCGGGAAGATAGCTTCCCCGCAAAGCGCGGTTAGGGTTGCCAGAAAGTTGCAGGGAAAAGCAGGGTTGCCAGATTTGTCGCAGAATTGCCCATACGGCGCCAAAATTGACAATATGCCATTAGCTGGAGAGAGAACACTCTAGAACACGTTCTTGGCGGTTTTTCTCGAGAATGTTCTGGAAGGTGTCAAAAGCTATATATACCCTGCCTGTATGCGGATTAGGAGTATATCTTGAGTAGTATGTTGAGTTTAATAGCAGTGTCTTGAGCTCGATAGCGATCGACCGAGTCGGGAGCTGTACTTTAGTGCTTTGCAGTGAAGCTGCCTTCACGGTTATGGCCTGAAGGCTGTGTTTCTGATTGTTTCAACGTGTTTATCATGAGTTTTTCGACGATTATAAGGCGTCTTTGGAACTGTCCCGTGTAATACTGAAGAATAAATTGTGTTTTGATTCTTCATCAAATGTTGTCATCCATCACTCCAAATACACGAACCCGTAGAACGCAACATTACTTTTATTTACGCGAAAAAAATCTTTCAAGAAATGAGCAGAAATCGAAATGTTTTGAAAATGTATGAAAACCCGATTCCGTTCGGCTGGATACCGTATTGTTAATAAGGGCGTAATAAGAATCAGATCGTGAGGTTCTGAAATATAATATCTTTCAGCTCCATGTTTTACCGATTCAAGCGATTTTCATTGCTCTAGTGCATAGGGGTTGCATGATCCTTTAACTGCGACTCGTTTTACACGCAGTAGTTTTAATTTTGAATTATAATTTGAAATATCGCGCTATGATAAATCAGCTAATTTTAGATCCTCTTAAATCATGATTACATGATTTAAAACTACGCGGCAAAAAATAAACTTTAAAAAAAAAAAAATCTCAAGGAATTTATTTAAAAATAATTTATCTGCAATGCGCATCGTGCTATTAAGTTACTGTCGTCATTTATTTGGAGTGCTGATCAATAACTGATCGAATAAGACCGATCAGTTTCGGTCGTGTTTCACGCAACCCTGTCGTTTCATGAGTCAAACCCTGGGCTTCCACGAATCAGAAAGAAAACTGGACAAGAAGATTATATATAAAACACTCACGCTAGTTTATTAGTGTTTATTAACTAAACAAATATTAGCTATTTTTGACTCAATTAATTATTTTTGAAAATTAATCAGAAGCTTCGGGTGTGGGCTTTCGACGTCAGCAATGACGACAGCAACTCCGTTTTGTTCGATTGTTCAGTCGATGTGGATGAAAAAATGTTTCTCACACATCTATAAACACTTTAACGCCCTTCAGAACAACATACTCAAGTCAAAAATTTCTCTCAACGTATATAACAGCAAAGAAACAAGACATAGAAACTAATGCCACCCAACCGGTAAAGCTGCTAGCGTCGCTGACTGCCGTGCCTTAGGGCCCGGGCTCGAATCCCGCAGATGGCATGGATGTTTGCAAATGTATAGTGTCCGTGTGGCATGGGGGCACTCTAAATATGCGGCGAGCCGAAAGTTCTCTCGAGAGGTTGTTGGTAGGGGAAGAGGGGTGGGAGACCCTCAGACAGGTCCTTCCCCGGGGGTGCTCTTCATCAAAATTTGGGGCGGAATTGAGCTAAAGTGTGTTAAGCTCAAATGTTATCATCGGTTACTGCAAATCCACGAACTCGTAGAGCGTAACAATAATTATGCATTTCTAATACACAACATCTTTCTTAAGGGGGGGTACAACTGCAAGAAAATTAGATATATCCTCAGAATTCCTTCTCATTTTTACAACTCCCATTTTATGATAACTTAATTTTTGAGGATTTCCTGATTCTGTTAATAAGAGCATCATATGCTCATACTTCGCAAAAATCATATGTCACGGATGCGATAAATACAAAACACGTGCAACAGTTATTTGCATTATTAACAATTCATCTACGAAGGAAGTAGCTTGCTTTATTTGCCCAGTTTTTCAGGATTTCTTTTGGAAGCCGGGTTAAAGGTCTGCATACTTACTTAATAACTTATTCCTTCTTAATTCAATCCACTGCGTACACGCAAAATTTAGAATCCATTTGTCTCAGCTAGTTTTGCGTGACCCAGAAACATACACACACAAGTAAGTATTTGAGTGTTACATGCTGCTAAAGATACACATTCGTTGGAAAAATATTTCAATATAGATGTAAAAGACTTTTCACTGCTAAGTACAGTTAAATTAAACGGAAACTTTCTGAAAATATAATTTTAATCTTTTTAGCCCAAAGATACGTTAGCACAGAAGGGCTATAAGTCTCGAAACGACATTTTGCGTCGGTTCATTATAAATGTCCGTCGTTTCACTTTTCTAACTGTTGCTACCAAATATTATCGCCCTATATTACATTTAAAGAAATTAAATAATGAAGAATGATGAATATACAGGATATGAGTCAAGCATCGTGGAAAAACGACGGCACCTAGGACCATCAAATTCTGAATAACGTAGTCCTCTACCCGAACATAGGCACCTGGAAGCCCGAATTTGGAATTTGTTTTATTATTCGAATTTGGAATATTGTATTATTTTTTTAATTATACTACATATTTTGTACACCTTTAATGAATTTTTGATTTAAACTCAACGATTTCAAACAGAGCAATAAACTGTCAATACATCCGATTGCGGTCAGGGTTAAATCGTGCCATTACTGCAGAAATATCAAGTCGAAATTATGCCACGAGTAGCTTCATTTGATGAAGGGTATTTTCGACATGTGCAAGCCACTCGTTAAAGTCTCCGGACCCAAGCAGATGAGAAGCGATAAGCAGAATGCTCTCTTGAGGAGGGTTGAGCAAAAAGTTACTTCTCATTCCGCAGCAGGTTATGGAAAGGAACGCTAGAATCAGACAAGGAAAGCACATAAAAAGAAACACGGGGGAGAGGGTATAACAAGAGGGGGGAAGTTATGAAGATGTGTATTTTTATTATTGGTATAAGAAGCGATTAGAGAAGCAGTTATCAGGAAAATTAGTCCTGGTTTATACTCTCGATGAGACGCCGACCATTTGGAAATAACACGAAGGTAGGAAGGACAGGCACATTTTCATTTTGACTCATTCTTTAGTTATCCATCGCTTACTTCCCCCTCTCCCATAACCTGTTTTCAATGGGGAATCATATACTGAGGGCCGTTCACAAATTGCATTTAAAATTATCAAAGCATTATCATTCCACTACCAAAAGTGATAATTAATTTTTTATTCTGTTTGTATTAGTGTTGCATATAATTTGTAAGTAATTTTTTTTTTTTTTTTTTTTTTTTAAATTCTCACGGAGCAAGATAATATAAGCGCAAATTATAAAGTCTATTCTGACGGAGCAAGATAACGTAAGCGCAAATTATAAAGTCTAGCAAAACCGAAACTTAGTAAGTATAATAAATTAAAAAAGAAAAATTTGAAGGCTTTCAGATTTTATATAATGCCCAAAAAGAGCGTTTTTCAATATTTTGTGTGTTATCTTTATTTATTGAATCACGTTCTTCGCACTAGAACCACATAAAATTCAATTCAACAGCAATATCACAAAATATTTCAAAACAGCATATTTTCAGAATTTGCGATACAGTCTCGTGCGCTAGAAATAACCCCCCCCCGTACAGTGTTGCCATTACTCGCTTTGAAGTTTGTTAATCAAAAATTCGTTTTACAAAATATGAAACAGACTATAAAACAAATTCCAAATGCTAAATTCGGGCTTCCAAGTGCCCATGTTCGGTTGAAGGACTACGTTTTTCTAAATTTGATGGCTCTAGGTACCGTTGTTCTTTCACAATGCGAGAAACATTCATGCAGATACTTCATTATTAATTTTTTTAATATAATACATGGCGATAATATTTGGTGGCAACAGGTAGATAAGTGAATAAACGCAGAAAGCGAAACGACACAAAATGGCCATTTTGAGACTAACAGCCCTTTGGGATAAAAAGAAAGAATGCTAGTTTAAAATTATGCAAAATTTCAACTACACATTCTTGTTTGACACTCAATGAGATTTTGCAATAATTTTTTTAAAAATTTACTTCCCTAGAAATTCACCCATTTAAATGCAATTAAAATGCCTGGATTTGATGCTCTCTAGCCTCTCTAAGAAGCCCTGCAATTTTCTCTAACGAAATTTACGACTCATTACTCTTCTGACCGCATCTCGGTGATCCGCATTTTAGATGCACAACCCAAAATCATACATAGTTTAATGAGAAGAATATAAATATTATTCAATTGTCTCATGTTTATGCACTTGTAGAGTACCTCACTTTGGAATTCTAAGTTAATGTTGGAAGTGAGGAATCTAAGAACTCATAAGCGAATAATCGCTTGCGTTCGGTGACAACAAACAACAAGATAGAAGGGTAACTAACCCTTTATTATTTCAATAAGATTTAACAAAACTCCGCCTGGGAGTGTACAAGCAAAGCCAGCACTTGGACTTGAACTTAAAAGACTAAGAATTAAACTAAAACTAAAATTAACTAAACAAGTATAGCCGAAGCTATCAAGGTTCAATTTGAGTTGGCCCCTTAACTCTAGACTAGGAAGCTTAGCAAGGGCCTGAGTACGGCCGAGCGTAATAACAGCTTTGAGAGAGAGAGTGGCCAAAAAGGCAGACGCGCGTAAATCAGAAACTCTGATTCTCTCTAACTCAGTAACTTCGTGGTTTAAATACCGCTCCTCCTCATTAAATATTCAGCAATTTCCAAAACTACGTTCTGGCCGGAAGTTGTAAGTTGAAGTTAAGAATTTGACAGGAAAGGAACTTAAAATTTAACTGTTAATAAAATTAACATAATCCTTACACACTCATTAAAAACAGCACATACAGAAGTGAATACCGTAGCGTTTTTAGCAGTCAACCGAGGAATTACTCTTTAGCATTCTATTATTATTAACTGCGTAGTAATTATTCTGTTAGTACACTCTATTAGCACCGGTTTATTAACTTTTACTTCCTTCTATGAAGTAAAGGAAATATTGTAATCGGGAAAAATTTCCGGTATCATATTTCAACGACAATATACATTTTGACCGCTCTGGTATCCATTTGAACAATGCTTTGCGTGATAGTTGTACATACGAACAGAATAAAGGGCTCTTTTGTTCAAAAAGCGTTGTACAAGTAGAATGAATTTAAAACAGATACAGAAGAGACATTTTCGTGACGTACGTACGTATGTATGTATCTCTCATAACTCAAAGACGAGTAGTTGTAGAACGTTTAAATATTGTATATGGGACTGTTAACCAGGGAAGAGGGGCTCCATTACCTAGCCTATTATAACATGCAGTTGCGCAACTCCTCTTTTTAGTTGCAATTGGCCGCACCAAACATACATATATATCCACTCTCTTATCCGGCTCCGTGAGCTCTGTGTTTTTATTCTTATACGTCGTTTTTTTTTTTTTTTAAGTGATTGAATTATGTGCTTTTTATGTTACAATTAAGGTTTTTATGCCTTTAGTTAATCTGCATGCAATAGTTGTAGAATTATCAACAATTAATATGTGTTTAAGTGGCAAGTTAAGCTTAACGAACGCCATTTGTTTGCACTGAAGCTGATCAGAATAGTGAATTAAGTCACTTTCTGCACTTTTTTCTTTTTGCAGCGTGGGATCAAAAGCAAATTTTCAGTTTTGTGCCCCGAAAAATATGCCTTCTCGCCCGCTGGCCGAATTGCTCTTTTTTGCGTAGAAACTAATTTTAATTGTAAAAATTGTTTTTTAACCGTTTTAACAGCATTTGGTAATTTAGGTTTTTCTGTATTTTACAATTATTAATGAAGACGTTTTGAGTTTTATGTATTTTTGCTTTGCCGCGAAGTGAGAACTGAACTATTGAACGAGAAGTACATCTGTTATGCAATTCGAGGAAATAAGTTTAAATGAAATGCAGCAAAAAAGCATCTATAATTTAATAGGCTGTACAAGGAAGTTATGTGGTGTTCACATAAGATATTTTTCTTTTAGTTTCCAGTTTCACTTGCTTTTAAATTTTAAATATAAAGCTGTTTGCGTACGTATAGATTGTTATTAAAAATTATAGCGTTAACAATTTCAAACATTCTATAAAAGTTTTAAGAATTATTATTGTTGCAGTTAAGGTCATATATAAGACTCAATCAAAATTATACATAAATTTAAAAAAAAAAAAAAAATCTGAAAGCTTTCAGATTTTATATTACGCCCAAAGGGGCGTTCTTTTAACGTTTCGTGTGTTACCTTTATTTATTAATTATTATGCTCTTCGCACTTAAACCATAAAATTTAATTCAACGGCAGTATCGCAAAATATTAAAAAAGAGCATATCTTTAGAAATACCGATACACAACCATGCACGCTGGAGGACTTTTTTTTTTCTTTTTCTTTCTTTTTTTTTTGGGGGGGGGAGGGGGGTACAGTGTTGCCATTGCTCGCTTTGAAATCGCTGAGGTTGTTAATCAAAAAGTCAAACAAATTCTAAAATTTGAAACTTTCGCTTCCAGATGCCCATATTCGAGTGGAGGACTACGTTATTCAAAACTTGATTTCTACAGGTACCGGTGTTTTCTCACAGTGCGAGAAATATAGATACATTCTGGGCAAATTGGCCCTTTGGTACAATAACAACTAAAAGAAAATTCATTCCTGTTATTACATCTCGCACAAAAAGACCATTCAGACCACAACAATCCATTTCTCTTATTCCGAAGATGGCAGTGTTTTGTAACTAATCTAAAATGACAAATTTAAGAATCTTCCACTTTCTCTCCATTATGAATGTCATGTTTTTAAACCAAATCTCATCGATCAGAATAAGTTTGACTAATGAGTAGATGGTTAGCTGACACTTAATACACACACAAACTACACACCAACTGTCGCATTGCGTTTTGAGTGACATCCAGTCATTTATCATACAAACACAAACACACGCTACGAAAATATTTCTCTTTCGCTTGGCCAACGAAATCAGGGGATAGCGAACAGCGGAGAATATTTTCACAGAGAACCGCGGGATGATACCCGCTTTATTCAACCGGTGGAGGCGAACCGGTTATGTTAATCAGGTTACCCCTGTTCAAACGACGGGCGGGTCTTAGGGAAAGGAATCGTGAAAGTGATCGTCTAGCCGAACGTAAAAAATAAATAAAAAAACAAACAAAACAGCGCTTGTCTGAGCAGTTGCGTGTCACTCTTTAAATCATAATCAGCCTCTTCTCGGTGAAAACACAGGAACAATGATTCGTACTCGTTTTTAGAGCTTGGTTAAGCAAGCCACACGCATCATGTTGTAATATGTCTCTCTTTCAAAATGGTAAAAATTACAAATGATCCTAGGTCGGTTGAGTGGTGATTATTCACCAGGGTACCTGGGTTCGAGGACTCTATCCCTTGTAGAATATGTACGCAACTTTGAAATTGTAGGGGAAATAATAGTTATATTCAAAATTTATAAAGCAAAAATTAAGTTTTCTTTCTTTCTTTCTTTCTTTTTTACTTCCTTGTACGAAGTAAAAAGGAAGTATTGTAATCGCGAAAAGTTTCAGGCAGCATATTTCAACGAAAATATCCATTCTGACCGCTATCGAATGCAATTTAACGATGTTTTTGCGTGATATCTGCACGTAAGAACAGAATAACAGACTCGCTTCCTTCAAAAAAATTATAAAACTGCTTTAAAATTAATTCTGAAGAGAATTTTTCGTGGCGTCTGTACGAACGTGTGAACGTACGTATCTCGCATAACTCGAAAACGAGTAGCCTCAGAATGTTGAAATTTTGTATATAGGACTGCTATAACATGTAGATGTGCACCTCGTATTTTGGTTGTAATCGGCCGCACCAAACGTATATAAATATATATATATATCCACTCTATTACCCGGCTCAGTGATCTCAGTTTCTTTACTCTTATATGTTTGTAAATTGTACATTTTTTTTCTTTAAAAATGATTGAATTATATTGTTTTTATCTTCCGGTTAAGGTTTTTATGCCTTTAGTAAATCTGTGTGCAATATTTTTAGAATTATCAGCAATTTTAATAATTGCCGCTAAGTCTGTTTTAATGGCGGCCATTGAAGTTTACATTTGAAACAGGAGACTAGTGGATTTGTTGCCAATCTAGAGAAACTTAGCTTCGCAACAACAAAGATAACGCATTCATTTATTATTGCCAATTAAATCATGCTTAATTCTTTCTGGAATTTTTTCGAGGAAATAAGTGTTTAAGATTTACTTCATAATTTTTAATACAGATATTTTGAGTTTTTATGTATTTTTGCCTTGTCGCGAAGTGAGAACTGAATGAATTAAAATAAATTGAGAAATACTCAATCGTCTGTGAAAAACTGTTTCTTTTTTGTTTTGTTTGCTTAATTTCTTTTATACATCGTTCTAGCTTTGTTATAGTATTTGAATAGAACATGTGGCAACCATTAGATAATTCTTTAAATGATATAAATTTTGTGCATTCTGAGTTATAATATGAACGAAATATAATACTGTTCAGTGAACCTAGCGCCAGAGTGTCGCTCTGATAAGCAAATAGAGTGAATTTTAAAGATTGCATTTATTCTATTGTGGTTTATGCGCTGTCGGCGAAGTAGATTTAATTCAATCCAATAAGTTTAAACGAAATGCAAGAAAAAATGCTTATAATTTAATATTCCGTCCAAGGAAGTCATGTAGTGTACACATAAGATTTTTTTTTTTTAAATAATAGCATTTAGGCAATTTGCAAAGCGAGATTACTGAATTAGAGAAAAGGTATACCTAGAAAATCGACAAGACATGAAAATACTTCTGAGACATCAATAAGTAGTTCGAACTGGTCACATGAAGAGTAAGTGGTGGCAATCAAGTTACACACATGTCACATATTAAGTCACGTGAAATTTCTGCGTAAACTTTTAATTACTTTTAAGGATGCATTTGCTGCCTGTATTAATAGTTAAGTTGTCTCAGTTCAAAAGCGGGTTAGCGAAAGCTAACGGCCACACCATCGGCTCCTGGTTCGGAGCTTTGTGCTCGAATCTCAGACTAAACACTTGCGGAATGGGGGCACTCAAAAGTCTTCGATCTCTACGTTTCTTTGAAAAACTGATGGCAGGGGAAGAAGGGTAAGAGATCATCTGATTCTATACTAACCCTTTCACTATGAATTAAAAATAAAATTAAAATCTGAAGGGTTTCAGATTTTAAATTACGTCCAAATGGGCGCTTTTTTAACATTTTCTGTGTTACCTTTATTGATTAAATATGCTATTTGCAATTTAACCATAAAATTTAGTTCAGGAGCAATATCGCAAAATAATTTTTAAATCAGCATATCTTTAGAATTTCGGATACACAGTCTCGCGAGCTGGAGATAAAAAAACTTTTCCCTGTACAACGTAGCCATTGCTCGCTTTGAAATCCTTGTGTTTGTTAATGAAAAATTCGTTAAAGTTTTACAAAATATAAAATCAATAATAAAACAAACTCCAAATTTCAAACTTGGGCTTCCAGATGCTCATATTCGCAAGAGATATGTTATTTTAAAACGTTTATACGTATTATACGTTATTATACGTTAAAACGTTTATACGTATTATACGTTAAAACGTATTATACGTTATTATACGTTAAAACGTTTATACGTATTATACGTTAAAACGTTTATACGTATTATACGTTATTTTAAAACTGGGTGGCTCTAGGTACCGTTGTTTTATCACAATACGAGAAACATATATACATTTATCCAGATTCTTCATTATTTAATTTCTTTAAATATAACACAGGGCGATAATATTTGTTGGCAACAATTTGAAAAGGGAAACAACGCTTGTAGTGAATCAACGCAAAATGCCAAAACGAAATTAATAGTTATTCTGGGCAAATTGCCCTTTGGACTAAAAATTACCTCGTTCTCTATCCAAGTGAGCAAAATATGTCATAAATAAGGTACATTTAGCATTTTTGGATTTTTTTTTTTGACAAACTGTTTTCAAGCGAAAGGCTGGGACACATATGTCTCAGCCGTAGTTAATGGTGGAATACCTATGTCCCACACGTAGGGATCGAGTTACTATAAGCACATCTATTATTCTGGAAAACTTTATAAAGCGAGATAGATTTTACATCGTATGGTACAGGGTAAAGCATTGTTTACATAACATAACATTAAACATTGGGCAACTCCTATTTGTTCTTTTCTCTATGTTTGTGTACGACGAGCACAGCGGCATCTTGATTTTCCAACTATTGGAAAATGATCTCCAACATTCAGGAGATTCTAAGTACCTTTTAAACTTTTATGACAACATTTATGACAAAATGCTTGAATGACGGTTGCACAAACGATAACGTACGGAAGCATTAACAAGACATTGTCATTGCTACCCCCTTTTCCCCTGAACTGTGTATGCCAATAGTAGGCTAACAGAAAGTGATTAATCACTTTACTTACTCGCCTACTGCCAAATACTGTAATAGGGAGTCAACCTTCCAGCCTATAAATATTTCACTTAACCAAAGTAGGAAAATGATGTGCAGTACTTACTAAGATTGTAAATGGCAATCAATCGATATTGAATGTGCAGAAGACAATTACTAGGGTCAAAGCAGGTGGCCAGGACAACGAAAAAGATTAACAGCAGAGGCGTGGTTGAATTCTCTTCCTCCACCTCTTTTGAAAAATGCAAAAAGTGCAGGTAGCACCTTCCGCTCCCCTGTGCATGAGGAGTAAAATTTTGCAATATAGCAGGAATTTCTCCTTCGCATGAAAGAGAATATGAAAGACTACTTTTGTATTAAAAAAACGGAAGCAGAAAATGTAGTTTCAAAAGCATATTTTTTGCACATAGCCGAAGAAGACCGTTCAGACGAAATCTGGCTTAACCGAAGTAGTAAGAAAATAACACTGAATCGCTAAAAATCTCGTCTCTTTAAAACCAAATGCTCTTCATTTTTTTCTTCAAAAGTTGATTGTTTTTTTTCAAACACTACGCTTTAATAGGTGAATATACATTTTTATAATGCAAATCAACAACTACTCGACTTCTAATTACCGCCTAGAGCCACTAATTTGTGTATCATAATTTTGGGAGTCTTCCAAAACATTTTCCTTGCATTTGATTCCATTTTGTTCCAGGTATTGGAAAAAAAGAAAAGAAGGCATTGGGAAGATTTTAAAATGAACTGCTGTGCCTAGGGTTCTTTCGTGTCTTAATCAGGTCCTAAGATCGCAGTCAGGCGAAAAGTTAAAACATACTCCAAAATTATATTAGAGACTTTTTTTGTTTATTGGAACAACAAAATAGATTTTGTTTGCGAATAATTCAACCGGAAGTGATATTTTTCTTAAAGCTCACTGCTGTTTAAAATATAAATTAGCGACTGACTGCTTAAGATTCTTTTTTAGATAATGTAGTTTGGAAAGAATATTTAACTTAACATTAGGTAAGGGTAACCAAAATAACACTGGAAATATTTTACCGATAAAAAATTGTGAGCCGGAATAATTGATGAGCCACCAGCCGGTAAAAGCCGCTGAACACTCGTAGTTCGTTCCGGGGTTCGAATCGCGGCGAAGGGCTGGCTGCATGGGCGTTTTCGTGGTTTTCCCCATACGTAAGGTCCCAATCACATTATGTTTCGGTTACGCGGGACTTGACGTCAAAAGGGACAATTCTCAGAACCCGCACAATTCCGGGAAACACATGTAACTAGATTACCATTCTAACTTACTACAAAGACTTGAACGCCAAACAGTAATCGATTATCGCTCAAATTGGGATCACTTGATCCTTCCGAAGCAGAACTTTCGTCTGATTGGTTGTCTCTACCCGGGACCCGAGACATTTTCAGTGAGGTCTGAAAAAATCCCGCGTAGCCGCAACATTATTTCCGTAGCTAAGCGGGACTTCGCTTCCAGCGGGGCTCTTTTTTCTAGGAATTCTTCCATTTAAACCAGTGCTACCAGAATCTCGTCTCTCGGAAAAGTCCCGTCTAGCAGGGACTGCAGCCATATGTGATAATCTCTTAACGTGTATATTAGCCAGCTTCCCTTGAGAAAGTCCTTCACGAAGGCATCCCTTCCCTTAGGCAGATAGGACACATGTGTTTATCCCATAATCAAATAAACCAAACCAAACCAAACCAGGTCCTGCGTATGCACACTGCATACACAAACAGAAGACTGCTAATAAACGTTTTTTCAAGAAATGATTTCAAGTTTCAGCATTGATTAACAAATTAGACCAATTAAAATCGGGATGTATTAAAAGAAATATTCGAAAGTAGCCACGCTACCATAAAGAAAGACACCAAAGATTTTTATTCCATAAAAACGTTTGCAACACCAATTAAATATTTTGCATCTATATGAAGAAATGTCAGCGCCTCAAAAATCGGATCTCGTACAGTGGTGTTTTACTAAATGCCTGGCGAACTAATTTCATTAATTAACTAACTATTCTAATTATTTTGGATTAACAACTGGGATGAAAAAGCACTGATCACCAGCAGTTTCTTCCTAAACTCGATTACTTGCGAATAAAAAGTGATTAAGATAGTACAGTCATTAGGTTGCATCGATGCAGGAATGTTAAAAATAGGCAATGCCTAGCGGGTATTCGAACTCCGGACCTCCTGAATAGGCGTCGATTGTGCTTCAGGTTGCACCACGAAAGCAAGCGAAAAGGAGACAAAAAATACTTTATACATATTCCCCAAAGGGGGACTGGTGATAAACGCACCCAAATCGCGAAATCCCGGCGGTGACGAATTGTCGTCCACCACCTTTTTTTCATATCAGGCGCCACTGTAGAGTCATTAAAGTCACATCGATGCAGGAGTGTGCAAAATATCCGGGATTCGAAATCAGGACCTTCCGAATACGCGTCGAGTATGCTTCCAGTTCTCCACGAAGGTATGCGGAAAGAAGAGAGAAAATACCTTATAAGGTACATAATAAGATCGGAGTACGTATAAGTTATCAGCCTTCCGAAAAAAGCATCATTTCCTAAGACATATATCCCAAATACTATGCTGCAATTAATCAAACAATAGTCACCATAACTTTGCTCGTGGCAGACACAAAGTCATGTAGGTTAGGTTAACCATCAAGAATAGCTATTTATTGCCTTGCAACGGTAACTAAGACAAACCTGATTCAAGAGAATAATACAGATATAAATAGAAAACATTAAGAATATGATAATGCTGACTATAATATAGTGGTATCCAAATTTCTTGTAATACGATTCATTTATGAAAACATAAGTGTCGGAGCAGATTTATTGTTGAATATAATTGATAATAAACATAAACACTTAAGAAAACATTTAAAAATCACTGTTTACGGCGTTAGAAATGAAATAAACATAAACACTTAAGAAAACATTTAAAAATCACTGTTTACGGCGTTAGAAATGAAGTTAAATCTAACATTATTTCTTAGAATATATTATAAATATTTATGCTGATGTTACCATAATGTTTTTTCTTCCTCCTTGCAGCATGGCTTCGTGGTGTTAAGGTTAGCACACTCGGCGTATTCCAGAGGTCCAGGTTCGAGTCCTAGGAGGGCATAGCTCATTTTTCCCGTCTCCAACATCAAGAAACCTAATATCTCTACAGTGGCGCCCAAACTAAAAGGTGGTGGACGATGATTCTTCACCACAAAGATTTGGAGACTGAGTCCCCCAATCCTCAGTCGCCTTTTACTTTTTCCCTCCTTTCAGCACGCCTTCGTGGTGTAACGATTAGCACACTCGGCGCGTATTCGAGAAGTCCAGATTCGAGTCCCGGCGAGGTCATTGCTGATTTTTCACGTCTCCCACGTAAAAAAAACTAATGTCTCTACAGTGGCGCCCAAAATAAAAGGTGGTGGATGATGATTCTTCACCACCAGGACGCCTATTCTATGATCACTGGATCTGTCTACAACTTGAGCGAACAATATTGACTCAAAAGAACCGGTATGGACAGCCATCACAACTTATCGGAGAAAGCCATTCTGTGGTCCTCAGTTGGAGGGCGGGTGGGTCCATTTAACTTTACTGGAAGGGGACAAGGCTTCAAGGAGCTTTAGACCAATCGCAGTACAGACGAGTGACGAAATTTGTAGCGCGCGCTGGCTGAAGTTAAAGAATATTCTCCCATTATTTCACTAACTCACAAGCTGCATTTGTAGTTCGAAAAAAAAATTGCACAAAACAGTATCATGACCAACACGCAGTAGAATATGCTGCTGTGTTATCTGAAAGAAAATCTCGTTTTTTAATGGGAAAGTTAACGCAGGAATTTAGAGGTAAGAAATAAAGAGTGATATGGGATACCATGAAAGTAATGGTAAATAGATAAGAGTAAATGAATTAAGCTTACTTCAAATCCTTTTAGAAATAAACAATTTTAATTATTTAAATTTATAATATGATTAATTTGCATTACAATCTAATAGCAAACTAAGTTTTTTTTTTTTTTTTTTTTTTTTTTCCCCCATGTTTACATTAAAACTGTTTTCCCGCAATTTATTTTACAGTTACTATTCGAAAAATATTTCTTTAAATAAGAAATTAGAAAGAAAATATTTCTTTCTTAATATTTCTTCCCTTTTTTTATTTTCTTTTTCTATGAAAATTATTTCTTTCAGGAAAAGAAATAAAATTCATTCGCTATTACAGTATGGCCAATTGCTGCTGCATTCAATTATCACACACGCATCAAAATGCTTTATTTTAAATAATTTATTCTATAATTAACATGAAAGAAAATATTTTTTCAATATAAAATATATAACCAAAATTAAACTAATCTATCCTGTATGTGTGATTAATTCGTTTTGCAATTTTTGTCACACAATTAATTACTAATACCTTTTTTTCAATATTACATTGCTGTTATTTTAATTTTGTATATAAGAACTGCTCAGTTTAAATATTCTTCCTTCTCAAAAGATTTTGTTCTTTGAAAATAATTAAAAGATAGTAATATTTTCACAATGGAAGTACTAAAGTAAAAATAATCAGTGTAGGTCTCCTGCAGTTCAAGTCCTTATCAAACCAGCGTTTCGACACATTTTAAATAGAAAACTAATAATAATCAATATCTCTTTTACAATATAAAAATGAGAATGCTATGAACAGTATTTTTATTTATTTATTTATTTATTTATTTTTAAGTTTGCAAAGGAACAATGATTTTTTAATACTATAATAGGTTACAAAAGTACTATTCCATGAACAAACCCTCAGTCTTATAGCATTGTTATTTTATAGCATAATACAATAATAATACAATATAATTCTGCTAACAAGCCCACCAGCCGCCGAGCGGTAGAGTCGCTGAACGCAGGTAGTTTGGTCCGAGATTCGAATCCCGCGAACGAGCTGGACGGCGTTTTCGTGGCTTTCCCCATGTGTAACGTGTATACGAGCCAGTTTCCCTTAGAAAGTCCTCACTTAGAAACCAGTTTTAAAACGTATTAAAATTACACACACACACACACACCAAAAAAAAAAAAAAAAAAAAAAAAAAAATTCTGAAAGCTTTCAGATTTTATATTACTCCCAAAGGGCCATTTTTTTAACGTTTTGCGTGTTACCTTTATTTATTAAATATCATGTTTTTCGCACTTAAACCATAAAATTCAATTCAACAGCAATATCATATCATTTTAAAAAAGCATATTTTTAGAGTTTCCGATACATAGTCTCGCGCGCTAGAGATGAAAGTGTTTTTTGCCATTGCTCGCTTTGAAATCGTTGGGTTTCTTAATCAAAAACTCATAAATGCTTTACAAAATATGATATATGAAATGGATAGTAATACAAATTCCCAGTTCCAAATTTGGGCCTCCAGATGCCTATATTAGGATGGAGGATTACGTTATTCCGAATTTCATGGCTCTAGGTACCGTTGTTTTATCACAGTGCGAGAAACATTCATACATTCTGCAGATTCCTCATTATTTAATTTCTTTAAATATAATAGAGTGCGATAATACTTGGTGGCAACGATTTGAAAAGTGAAACGCCATTTATCGTGAAACGCCACAAAATGGCAAAACGAAATTAATAGCCCCTCTGGGCTAAAACTTATTTTTAAAAGTATCACACTAGTAGTAGTACAACTACTGAAAAAAATATTATAAATCTATTTTATAATAATAATTATTATTATTATTTTAAATTTTTATTTTAGTGTGAATTTCGCGTAATAATGAACGACATTTTTTGTGTTCACAGTATTATTCGTAAGGTATTCAACTGTTAGATTTTAAAGTAAACGTAATTCTTGCTGTACATAAATCGAGTAGAAGCTTATCGGATGTCTATATTTGTATTAAATGAAGAAGGTTTATGTGCTTGATAAACTTATTATCTTCTACATTTTTAAAGCGTACAATTACAATTTATATCTATAATTTCAGGAATAGTACAACCTTTCTTTCAGTAGAAATTGCGTTCTTGTTTTCTGAATGTGGCTCCAAATACTCTCTCAGTTCATCCCAAATTAAAATAACTATAAATTTTGGCAATCTGAAATACGCAATGAAAACATCTTTTGGCAGAGCAAAAGCATCAACATATTTTCTATAAATTCGCCATCGATTCAGAGATCTACGACGGTATTCTTCGTTAAAATATGAAAAAAATCAGCGGCGAAAACACATACAAAGCCATTGTCTACTTAGTACGTCAACTGGACAACCCTGATTGACGACGCGGCAACACTTTTTCACGCGCTTTCGACAACTTCCGTACTCAGAGAATATAGGATGTTGGGCAGACCTGTTTTTTACTAGCAGCGACATCTGGCGGCCCACAACTTGCTGTCGACTCTCGTAGCGTAGAATAACCGTCCTCAGGATTTGGTGATTGGGTCCCACAATCCCCAGTCGCCTTTTAAAAGGATAAATATGTAAAGTACTGTCTTCCTCCTTTAAGCATGCATTCTTGATGTAACGGTTAACGTATTCGAGAGATCCAGACTCGAGTCCCGGCGAAGGCACAGCTCATTTTCCATGTCTCGACTTTGATGCTGGAGTTATAATTCCGGATATTTCCGCTCTTGAACAATCTTCAATTTGCTCATTACAGTTCGAGATTTGTTCTTTGATTTCATATATTCATCATCGAAAATAACGACTCACACAAATAACCGGAATCAAAACCTTAAATTATTTTGTATGCTGTGATTATTTAAGACCATAAATTTTACTCTGCAACTTCAAAAATCCAGATTTGTATTATATATTTTTAATACCATGCATATTTGTAAAATCTCCAGTTTCATCACTTTTGCCCATATGTTCCACATTGGAATCAATTATTTTTGTTGATATTTCACAGAAAAGGTGATCGATTACAAAATATGTGACCATTGGATTCATACTGCTAAATTGCTTAGGTCTCTAATAAAAGTTTTCTTGGAGCACTTGAAGGATAATGAATGATGGCAATCGTAGTTACCAATAAGTTATTTTTTTGGATTGTTCGGAAAGTTATTTCGTATTCCCCCCAAACAGAGTTTAATTGTATTTTTTTCACAGCCAACTTGACACTTACGCCGCATAGCCATAATATATTTTGACAGCTGATATAGCAAGGCTGGTTTGTGAAGAAATTCGATTGATTCTACTTAGTAGTTTTTAATTGGCGCCCTTTCAAATATATTTGATTGGCGCCAATCAAGTGAACAGCAGCATTTTTAGCATATTTTAGTTTTTTACGATCTAAAAGGCAAAAATGCTGTTCAAGCAAGGAAAAAAAAAATATTATCCGATGTGTATGGAGAAAATGTATTGACAGAATGCCAGTGCCAAAACTCGTTTGCAAGATTTCGATCTGGCAGTTTTGATCTTGAAGATGTACCACGTTCTGGAAGGGGCAAGCTGAAGCTGATGAAGGCACAATAAAGGCATTAATTGACGTAAACCGGCGAAGGACGACTCGTGAGATAGCTGAGAGATAATATTTATGGAATTCGACCGTTCATGGTCATTTGAATCCTCTAAGTTTAATCTCAAAATTTCCACATATGTGTTCCTCATGTTCTCAAGCTTTCCAACTGGCCCTCCAGAAAGTGATGCATCTTCAAGACCAAAGTTGCCATATCGAAATTTTGGCACTGGCGTTCTGTACGATACGTCTCCTCCATACACAGCGGATAATATTTTTTCTTCCTTCAACAGCGTTTTTACCTTTTCGATAGTAAAAACGTAAAATATGGCGAAAATGCTGCTTTTTACTCTCCATATTTGAAAGGCCACAAACCAAAAACTACTACGTAGAATTATCAATCGAACCTTTTCACAAACCAGCCTTGCTACATTAGCTGTCAAAATACATTACGATTATGCGGCTACAATGTGAAGTTGGCTGTGAAAAAATACCATTAAGCCCTCTGTTGGGAAAAAACGAAATTACTTTCCGGGCAACCCAATATATTCAGGAGTGGTCAACATACTTGCAATAACAAGTACACAAGCCAGGCACACGTTAAAATTTTCAGCAGTGCCCTACAGAAAATGACGTTTGGAGACAACACTAATAGAGATTCACATATCCTCCAACAACAACCTTCAAATGATTTTAATCGATCTCGCAACCGAAGAACAAATTTCATGAAAAATTTCTTCAGGACATGTTTTCTATAGTTCCACTACTAATTTAGGTTACTGGCCCCACTTATATTAACAGACACGTTGTTCATTCTTGACATAAAAAAGAGAGTCGAATTACAAAACGATACCAGAGAACAGCAGGTGAGAGAGATAGGAACCAGCCAGATTACGAATAGCGCATTCCTGCCCAGCACAGGGCACTGCCACCCCTCACTTCATGATGGCAGAAACATTATTAAACAATGCCATTCAATTATTCCTTCTCTCCGGCCATCGATCGGGCTTGAGACACTGCCCTGGTGACGAGTTTGGAAACACGACAAGTATTTTGGGAGAGAATGTAAGCCCGTTTCCCGGCACCCAGCATCCATCGAAGGGAGGGGGAGAGTTGGGGAAGAAATCGATTTCCATCCCTGTGTGATTTGGAGGCAGGTCGTCGGTACTGCCAGTTGGTAGAAGTTTCTTTCCTCCAATACATGGTAGATATCGTCGAATTGCTACATTTGCGTAACATCACAAGCTCCAGAAACCAGTTTTTCGAGCATTTTCAATGCTATATTTTCTATAAGGATATATTAAATAACTTCCTAAAACAAAATTCCGAATTGTAATAATTCCACGATGTGAACAACAGCAATACTGGCGACCTCTCCCTTAATCGCGTGAGAAACCTAGGGTTTTTCTAATACAAAAACAGCAATTCAAAGTTGTTAAGAAACATGCTCCACTCCTTTCTCGTTTACGAATTTTCCTTCTAGACTGCTAAATTATAGTAAAACATTTGTGCGAATAATTATGAGATACGACATTCTGTCAAGAAGACTAGAAAGTATAATAAAGTGGCAATAAATTTAAAAAAAAAAAAAAAATCTGAAAGGTTTCATACTTTAAATTACGTCCAAAGGGGCGTTTTTTAACGTTTTGTGTGTTACTTTTATTTATTAAATATCATGTTCTTCGCATTTAAACCATAAAATTCACTTCAATAGCAATGTCGCAAATAATTTTAAAATGAGCCTATCTTTAGAATTTCTGATACACAGTTCGACGCGCTGGAGATAAAAGGTCCGCCCCCCCCCCCTCCGTAGAGTGTTGCCATGGCTCGCTTTTAAATCGTTGAGTTTGTTACTCAAAAATTCCTTAAAAGTTTTACAAAATATGAAACCGATCATACAACAAATTCCAAATTTCAAATTGCGTCTCCCACATGCCCATATTCGTAAAAACCTTAACCGGAAGATAAGAACAACATAATGCAATCATTTTTAAAGCAACAAATTCACAATTTACCAATATATATGAATAAAAAAGAAAAGAAAAGCTGAAGGGTTTCAGATTTTAAATTACGTCCAAAGGGGCGTTTTTTAAATATTTTTTCTGTTACCTTTATTTATTAAATATCACATTATTCGCACTTAAACCATAAAATTCAGTTCAAGCGCAATATCGCAGAATAGTTTTAAATTGAGCCTATCTTTAGAATTTCCGATACAGAGTCTCGTGCGCTGGAGATAAAAATATTTTTTCTGTACAACGTTGCCATTGCTCTCCTTGAAATTCTTGAGTTTGTTAATCAAAAATTCGCTGAAGTGTTACAAAATCTGAAATCGATAATAAAAAAAATTTCAAATTCAAATGAGGGCTTCCACATTCCCATATTCTATGGAAGATTACGTCATTCAAAATTCGATGGCTCTATGTACTGTTGTTTTATCACAATGCGAGAAATGTACATACATTTATGCAGATTTTTCACTATTTAATTTCTTCAAATATAACGCAGGACTCTAACATTGGTGGCAACAGTTTGAGAAGTGAAAAGGACATTTATAGTGATTCAACGCAAAATCGCAAAACGAAAAAAATATGAATATTTAATCCGCAACAGCTGCCGAGCCAGTATAGTGATTGCAGTATCGAAGGGCCCGGGTTCGAATCCAGGAGAAGGCATGGTTTAACTTTCCGTCCCTTCCCAGGAGGCAACGGAGGGCACCTATTAGGTGTTTCCATAATGAAATAGCGACCACTTCTGGTCCTTGTAGTGGCTCAAGGGTAATGGCTATTAAATAAAAGTGCTCGGCTATTAAAAGAATGTGTCTAATGGCAAACAAAATCGACAATTTTATAATTCTGCTCGTTTGAGAAAATAGCTACACATAAATCAATATCTTGTAACATAAAATATTCGCATTACGCTCCCTCACTTTTGTTCCATTTACAAGTTTTTCTTCTGCAACGATTCTTTTACCTCCCCCTTCGGCATCTTTGAGGTTTGTACGCCAAAAAATGATTATTTCTGTATTTTTTTTTTTTTTTTTTAAATAGAGTCTTTTATTCTTCTTTTTCTTGGAGGGGCGCTGAATGTCACGCATTAATTATTACAATCTCGTTTCATTTGTACATTCACTCAAAACAGACTTTTATAGCAATAGATAACATAAACTAGAATAAAAATTTTCATTAATAATACATAAATACTTGGTGATAATATAAAATGACTGGAAATAACGTGGTTTTGGATATTACACTAGTGTTGTTTAAAGCCACAAGCGTTATAAGGTATTTCTCCCGCTTTCCTAGTGTGCCTTTGTGGTGTAGTGGTTCTGCACGCTGGACCGGTATTCCAGAGGTCCGTAGTTCGATTCCCGGCGAAGGCGGTTGCTATTTTTCATCTTGCCGTCTTCAAAAAAAAAAAAAAAAAAAAAAAAAAAAAAAAAATGTACCTAATGTCTTTACAGTGTTTAACAGTGAATCCTAGCAATAAAACAAATAAATAAAATGCCGCCCAAATGGAACAGTGGTTAAAGACGCTGACTCCCGTGATCTCGGAGAAGGCATGGATGCTTGTGACTGCATAGTGTCTGTGCAGCATGGGGCACTCTAAATATGCCGGTTAGCCGAAAGTCCTCTCGAGAGGTTGGTGGCAGGGGAAGAAAGGTGGGAGGCTCTAGGCGTGGCCTTCGAGATGACATGGCCTGGTTAGCTACGAGTGACGTCACGAAAGGCGTCCGATTCTTCCGTGACTTTCTTTGCTTCAGATTTGAATGCAAGCGTTTCGTTCGATGTTTAGAGTGTTTTGTTTTTAATAATGCACAATAATTAAATTTCCAGAGACTTGAAAACGTATATAAAAGGTCGTATATTCATTTGCAGTTAAGATTAATAACTTAATAAATATTATTTTTTAAGAAATATTCACGAAATTTTCTATGCCATGTTTTAGGTTATCTTGTGCCTTTTTTTTACACTGTATTGTAATAATTTGTTAGGATACACTCAAAAAAGAAAGTATTGAAATAAGTAAATAAAAAGGCTGTTATTTATTAACATAAAAATGTCTTTACAGTTTGAAAAGGAGAGGAATGAAAGGAATGAAAAGATTTAGAAATATAAATAATTCACTAACAAAAGTAAATATAATTTAGTAAATTAAAAGACATAAGAAATAATTTTTCCTTAAAACTATAAATATTTCAGAGCTTCCAAACATTATGCAAATGTATTTTTAATTCATTTAAATTACTATCTAATAAAATGAACAGAAAAGCCACAGAAAAAATTTAAATCTCAAAACTTTGTAAATTAAATAAATTACACAATTTTGCTGCAACATTACAGAAAACGAATAATTTTCATATATTCTATAGCAATAATTATTAAGAATATTTACATCATTTAATAATATTTACATTATTAGTTATATGTAGATGCATAATAAATAATATATTTACAAATAAAAGCCATCCATATAATGTTTCACAAAAGCGTAAAATCAATAAATTTGCCAACGAAAACCTCAAAACAACTATACATAGAACAAACCATCATTTCTGTCTAATTAGGAAATACTGTGCAAGTTGTACTAGTATACTGAAGCCATAATTAATCGCAATTGATAATTTATTTTGAAAAATTATGAAGTATTATCAAATAATAAGGAAACAGCAAAAGGATTAATAAATTTAAATGTAAAAGATACATTATTGAAAGTATATTTGAACTGCATCATATTTAATACACTATTTTTAAAAAAATAAAACAATGTCATTTACATACTCATAATCTTTTCATCACGTATTCTTGATTTTTTTAAGTTTCCTTTCATCGATTTTTGTACGCATATTATTTTGAAGAACTTAAGTATAATTGTTTAAACAAATATTTGAAACGGTGCTCATTATTTTTTTTAATCTGCTACAAAAGGGAATTCCACACATTAAACAAGTTTCATGAACATCAAACCTGTTAATGTTTTGTATATATATATCGGTAAGTTTGACCAGTAAAGAATGCTGTTCAACTTCTTTACTGGTTCTTCTTTACTTTCAACTGGAACAACTTTATCTCCTAGATAAACTGCTATATCTATATGAAGCGATACAAAGATACTTTTTTCAATTTTAGGATATGGATGAAAACTGAGCAATAAAATATAAATGCCAGCAACAGATTTGTGTAAAATAATATTTGAAGTATCTGAAATATTTAGTTTATTTGGTAACATAGAAGAAAAGTCCTCAAATGATGCTATTTTGTCCTTTCTCAAAAATTCATTAAAAATATGCTTCTCCATCTTAGCTCTTTTTTCCTCCCTGCTCATCCTCTGAGGGGTTGGACTTTCAGATAAGTATTTTGGACAACCAGAAAAAATGTATGGGTAAGCATCGTTATTTAATTTAGGATGCCCTCTACACATCTGAATAAAAGTACCTTCGTTTGTTGGTAAATAATCATAGCGAATAATATCATATTTTCGAATTGTTTTTCACATTGAATAATGTTTTTCACATTGAATTCATCTGCGATCACTCGAAATAAAATTTTTCCTTGGAATTTTTTTGATCCATAAATCCCGTTTTACTGTATCTTTTGGAAATTTGAATACTGATACATATTCATTAGTGCCATCGTAATTGGATTTGCTTGCTGGAACGCAACATCGTGCAGGCATGATGAAGACAGCTCTACGTAGACGTCGATCGTCATTCTTGTTAACAAATAAGTTAACTAGTAATCTCAATTTAAAAACGAAAATATCCTTAACAACATTACTTAAATTTAGCAATAAAAAAGACACGGATAATAAAAATATACAGCATGCAATCAACGTAATAAGAAGTCTTAGCTTGCAGTGTCCACACAATGCAGTGCGCAGGGTGAAAGTTCAGACGCCTTACGTGACGTCAAATCACGTGATTCTGCAGCTGACCAGGCCATCTAATCTTGAAGGCCACGCTCTAGGACACTACCCCCCCCCGGGGTGCTCTTCATCGAAATTGGGGAAGAAACTGACCAAAATCGTACCGTCAAGGATTTTCCAACGACAGGCGCAATTTAGCACTGCTTACCGCGATGAATTTCGTGAGCTTGTTCTGATGTTACTTTCAGACAAGTAAAATAAGTCGAAACTACAACAAATAAATAAAATAATCGTCAAAAAAATTTTACAAGGAATTGAGGTGGAAGACACAGTAAAAATGGACCACTTCAAACCAATAGGCGTTAAAAGGTCTGGATATGCCGATGAAGAGTCTTAAGATCAAAATCTGGATTCCATAAAGACCGCGCAATTAATTGGTCAATCTTTATTTAAAAAACGACGAAACGATTGTTAAAAAGTTCTTTGTAAAAGAATTATAAAATACACATACATAAAGTAACTTTGATCTGCATACGCATGTATGATTTACCATGACCACACCACATATAAATGCATTTCGTGTAATATGTACTGTACTGTGTATGATACTGCTCTTTTTTTTTTCCTTCCTCCATTTCGAAGTACTTATAAAATTTATTGACTTATATGCATTAAAGCAGTTTAAAAGAATTCACTCTTACATGAAAAAAATAAAATAAAATAAATAAATAAATAAAATAAAATAAAAATAAAAATAAACAAATAATAATAATAATAATAATAATAATAATAATAATAAATAAAAATAAAAATAAAAATAAATAAATAAATAAATTCTTCTACTTGGCTAATTTTTTTCATTGGTAAACCCGTCTTTTTAAAATAGTTCAGACTTAATTTTGACCGCACCTCCCACAGAGCAGTGTATGTGCATAAAGTGCATATTCAATTAGCCTCTAGAATAAAAATTTCGAAAAAACACTACTTACAAAAACCAAAATAAAATTGAATTCATTAATTTTTGAGCACAATGAAATCATTTTCCGTTTTACTCGTTTGAAAGCAGACATCATAAATTACAAGCAGAAGGAAAGAAGAGTAAGACTCAAAAACAAAACCTTGAGGCCTCCACAGCGCTAACGAGAAAACAAAAAAATTTCTCAACCTCTGATAAAAAGAAAGCAGAAAGGGAAACATTTCTTCATATTTAGACGGGAAATAAAAAAACGCAAAAAGAATGTCAGAGGCAACGTCATTAAGGTTTTCGCATAAGAGCTTGCAGACGCCCACACCTGTTCTGGGGTAATTGTCTTTGTGTCAAGTTCACCTCCGTGCCCTTAGCCATCTGAGCGTATCAGAAACAGCCCCAGATGGGACTTCTGGGTTTCGGGCGAAAGGGAATTTAAAAGGAGGAGGGTGGAATTTTTTATTTTGATAGGCCTTTTCCCCTTATCTCCGGTTCACAGAGGAACCAGTTTCCTGTCTATACGGAGAACCCCAACAGGGTGCGAGACAAGCAGCTTTCTAGCTGAATTTATATAACCATTAGCCAGCATTGAAGCACACGCTGGGTAAATTGGTATGTATATAGAAAGTGTGTTATGCTAAGAGATTCACGATTTTCTTACAGGAATTTTTAAGATTTCGTTAAATGTCTAATGCATCAATCCCACTCTAGAGATGCTAACAAAAAGTTACACGTCACAAATTACAGAAATCCCATAAGTTAAAGATCCCATTCTTACCTTACCGGTACATGGATTTACTTTTAATAATCTATCCTTTAATATAAACTCTGATACTAATATAAACTGTTGGACTAACTGTATTAACGAGAGTGCCCTCTGGTGAGTAGCCAGAGAAATACTTCAGCGTTCTTAAAGTATATATATGTAATAGATTCTGTAGTACAACACAGGCGTTTGAATTCGTAATGAACAGCCAGAATTTTGATGTCGTAGAATGCTGAAACGCCCATTCACTATGAGTAAGAAATCTGGCAGTCAAGGTACATTTAATTCAACTTTTATTTCAGCAAACATGTTGCGGCCACAAACAAGCTGGCGCATTAATTGTGCCTATTCCAAAAAGCTTACATTTTTGATAACTTTGCAGGAAGAAGGAAGCAGCAACAGAGAGCAGTCTAGCTAGCGTCTAAAGCGAAGTCCGTTATATTCAGGTAATTCAGACTGAGTTAGTTTTGGTTGTCAGTGCATTTTGATTAGATATTTAATACTTCTGTAAAATTATTATTGGCTGCTTGAGTTTTAGTTACATTTACATCATCAGAATTATGTAAGAGTCGTATGACATAGACTTTTCTCGAAATGACGCAGTGCAAATAAAGTTACTATTTTTAGAATACGGAAGGGAATTAATTTTCGCTGCTAATTTAATCTTTTATATATTTTTTATTTTTTTTACACACATACACACACACTATATATATATATATTCCTTTTTATGAATATTATGGCATTTTGAAATGACTGAGAAATTCTTTGACTTTGCCTACACATAATGCGTGCACGAGAACAGTATAATCATAATATTCATTTTTGTTTCGAAATAATAAATATGGTAAAAATAAATATGTGTAATATATTCAAAGTGAGACATTTTAAGAGTAAAATTCCGTATTAGAAATTATTAGATTTAAAGTAGCATAAGATTCTCTCTGGTCAATGTTAGTTTTCTTTTTTAAGGAAAAGAGTTTTTTTTTTTTCCGCCCACCCTCCACATTAACTAACTTTAGTGTAGATGTTACCATGAAAGACCGAAATTGGAGAATGTCGACTTTCACCGGAGAATGTCAACATTCACCAAATACGTCGGTGAAAGCTCGAATATTGAATTAAATTCTTGTACATTCGGACCCTCACCGGTGTATGTCAACAATCACAGATCTGCTCTGGTGTAGGTCGAAAAGAGAGGAGTATATGTACACGCTGTCATTGCAAAAGGAAGTGTTCCACAAATAAATGCAGTTGTAAAAGCAAGGGCCTGTTGTGCAATTCAAAGTGTCATAATAGTTTAAGTTGTTGCAATAAATAAGATTTGAATCACATAATTTAGTAAGTTTTTAACTTCTATTATTTTCCTTTCTCATTTTGAATGTACTGTGTGTTTTAAGTTCTTATATTCTTAAGTTCTTATTTTAAGGCTCAAGTGTGTTTTTTCGCGACTGAATTACGGAGAAGAAAATATAATATTCTTATATGTTCAACATTCATCATTATTACATGGTGAATGTTGACATTGACCGGTGTAAGTCAGAAATAAGAGTATTTGGAAAATATTTCGGACATACAACAAGCGACTATGTGAATGTTGACATTCACCGGTGAAAGTCGACATTCTCCAGATTTCGGTGTTTCACCGTAACGACTACACACACAAAAGAGAACTTCGAGAATCCACACTGAAGAGGTATAAAAAATTTGCGGTTTTGCAGCTGAAGATGATGGTTCGGTAAAACCATCGAAACTAGTCCTGTGAAAATTTTGTAGGTATAACGCTGATTTTTGTTGTTTGACTTCTGAATTAGTATTTATTCGGCGTGTTATTGTGTCTTAATTATAGTCACAATGTTATGAGGGGGGTCGTTTTGGATCGGGTCATAAAAGAGTCCTTTATAGTGTAACAATACTTTTTTTAACAAGTTTTTAAATTACACGTGGACATTAACTTTAAGAAAATTACAGAGCCAAGAGTCTAACACAACCTATTAATTTCATCTCTTGGTTTTTACTAAAGTATTTTCTGGCTACTCACCAGAGGACACCCTCCTTGCTACAGGTAGTCCAACAGTTTACATAAGTAGCAGAGTTTATATTAAGTGATTGGTTACAACATTAAATAAATAAACTGTGAACTTTGCAGAATTAAACTTAAAATGTTCAAGGCATTTACACATGTATGCAAGATGAATTAAGCTAAATTTAGCCAATATTTTAGAGCCCAATTTGTAAGAAGACAAATGGGGCTGAAGAGAGCAAACCAAACTTGGCTTATTCCATTTGTTAGCGAAAATTCCTTTGAAAAGACAGGTCTTACAGATTCTACAAGGGAAAATTGGATTTCGTTCAATTATATCTTTTATTATATCCAAGATTGATGACTTAAAGGAAGAAATAATAAAACTAAATAATGTTTAAGATAATAATCAGGTCCCAAAAAATTTATTAAATTCTATATTAAAAAAGGCAGGCATTAACTTTTCTTTTTAATTTGTTAACTCTTTATGGTATGATAATATTACCTTAAACCTTAACTGGAGGGTAATGGAGGATTTTGAAGAGTTAAGGGATTACTTGTAAATATATTTTAAATGTAAGGCCAACTCTTTTCAAAAGTCTCAATTATAGCCCGAATTGAGTGAAGATATTTATTTAATTTTTCTAATTTCCTAACCTTTGGCCAATATTTAGTTAAAGTTTTGATTAAATTTGTAGCTTCAGTTTTAAATAATGCAGTCTAGTACAAAAAAATTACCTACAAAAAATTTCTTACAATAATTCTCTTTTTTAATTCGTAATTTTCTATTCCAATTCTAATTCAATTTAAATTTATATTTATTCAATTAAATTAAATTATTTATTCGAATTTTTATTTTTACAAAGAATTTTTTTTTCAAAATTTTTAGTCATTAGCTGTTTGCAATATCTATTTTTACAAGCAGTAGCAGTACATTTTTTTACTTTTTACACTTTTTAACAATAACTCAAAGTTAGCAACATTTTTGCACACAAACAAGCATTTTACATTTTACATTTTTAAAATTTACAACTTAGGTTTTTACAATAGCTCTCACACGTAGCAGATTTACATTCAAATTTACACTGTATTAGAGAATTCTATTTTTACAATTAGCAGTACAAACTACTCAACTCAACTAGTTTAGCAAATGCTAATACAACTTAGAAATTCAAATGTAGAACTAAGTAAGTTTATTAAAACTTGCTTTTTATTATTATTTTATTTTTATATTTTGATTGATGTATATAGTTTATTTTAGGTTTACATGCATAATTCGTGTTGAGGAAGTTACCTGTAGGCAAGAGTTTCTAAATTACTTCGGTTTTCTAAAAAATTTTTGTCTTTCTACACTTAATTGAATTTTAATAATTTAATTAATTTTAACTCTAGTCATTTACTTGCTATTTTCTCAAAATTCCACTGCTTAAATTTCTTTTCTTTTCTTTTTTTTTTCTTTTCTTTTTTTTTTTTTTTTTGTATTCACATTTGATTTTACTTTTGGTTTTGAATTTTACTTTTACCCTTACCTATTTGGATGACAATACACAAATTCAGTAATTGAAGTGTTAGGTTTTGGGGGCAACTTCCCCTTGATAAGTCTGTCTTCTGCTTGCTCAACAATTATTCACTTATGCAATTTTTAGGAATAATAATTTAATATTTTGGAATAATATATTTTTTCCTGGTTTTAGATAAGTGCTATTAATTTACATATGCTCTTAGAATAATTTAATTAATTTTAACTCTAGTCATTTACTTGCTATTTTCTCAAAATTCCACTGCTTAAATTTCTTTTTTTTGTATTCACATTTGATTTTGTAAAATCAAATGATATTGTTAATTAGTTCACAGCAATAATAATTATTTTTATTTCTTTGCAATTAAAATTTATTACTTAAATTTTTAATTTAAATTTTAATTTTATATTTGCTTTATCCGAATAGAGAATTTTATATTTACTTTATACGAATAGAGAATAGTTGTTAAATTTTTATTATATCCATATATCCATCCAAGGGACCGCCCCTTTTTCATATTTTTGATCACCTCTAGAATTTCATCATTCAACTAGTTATCAGTCCGTAAATCTGCAGAATTTACGAACTTCACTCTGCTCATGACTGTCAGTCAAACTGACATCATCTGGAATGTGAGCTGACATTATCCGGAAAGTGAGTTGACATCATCTGGAAAGTGAAAGGGGATAATTAACGGGCTGTATAACTGTACTGTAATTAATATCGTTCTCGTTTTTCGTTCTTTCTTGCGTAACGGAGGAAATACCTTCATTTTCTAACAGAAAACGTATTCTTATTCATGCTACACACAGGAAAATTTACGAAACTACCCTTGCGGCCCCAACGTTAGCGGCGATCAGAAATCAGGTCGAAATACAAGTCCTGGCAAAATATTGGGGGGGGGGGGAGTGTAAATCTCGATCGTAGGTATTTTGATTAATTAAGTATATTGCGTTCTAATTATATTTAATATGTAATATAGATTTCAAAAGTTGACGAAATTGGGAATACAAATCAAATGAGTCATCCAATATATAACTTTACGCTTTACAAAAATGTTATTCTGCGCAATTTTCTACAGTTTTGTAAAGTCATTAGGATTTTTTGGAAGCGGGAGATGTGAAAAATCGGCAATGCCCTCGTTGGGACTCCAACTTGGACCGCCCGAATACGCGCCGAGTGTGCAACCGCTACACCACGAAAGCATGCGCGAAGGAGGGAGGAAATACCTTATAGTTTATTTTTTAACTGGAAGTTCCTTATTCTTTAAGTTGTCAAGATGCCCTGCATTTTTAAATAAATATACATTTCTGTTGCAGATAGTTGAAAAACGGATAAAACTAAGATACATTTGCAATTTTTCCTCGGTTCAATTCTTAGCGAAAAAGACTGCCAGCAAATAATTTTTTTTCTTTAAAAGTAACGGTCGATTCCCATTACGAAAGGTCTTCCGAAAAGAGCTGTAGAGCACAGTAAATATTTTCGAAGACACTAGAAATAAATTTTGCTTTTATTTTTTATGAAAACAGCAACTTTTTTTTTACAACTGCTTAAATTATTTCAAAAAAAAAAAAAAAAAATTAGTTTACACGTAACAATAAATTAAAATTTTTTGTTCAATTCAAACGATACGGGGAATTGGAATCTGAGTTCAGATATTACTGTTGATAAAGCTTCGTAATTCCATTTCACACAAGAAGCACTTCTGTAGTTAGATCTCATAGAAAAGAACCGCGAACTGCACAATTCCAAAATGAATTCCACTGCTTGAGGTTGAGGCACTTAGAAGATTAGGGATGGGGTGCTGGTTCTACTTGTTTACATCTTATATAATGATTTTTTTTCTTTAGAATTCGGTAGAATGCTTTCGATATAAATCAACAAAACTGAAGCGACTGGCATACATTTGCTAAGCTATGCAAGTAAGGAGTACAATTCTATTTCTCCACAAGCAGAACAGCCCCTTAGGCTCCGTTCAGCGGTGGTATAAATGTCAAAGAATCATAGTCATAAGGCATAAAATGCTGGAGTTCCATTCACACCTGCACGACAGGGTACAAGCCGAAGCCAATTACAGAAGTTAAATGTGCGCATGTGTGGATGTGTTTACAGCTTTCCCGCTGTGTCTTCCCGCTCAATAAGTTTCGCGCTTTCGCTACGATTGGTCGACTCTTATACCAAGTCAGCATAACGTTGAAAACTCCAAACTTCAGGCCAGAATTCCTAAACCAGTTTTTGTGACGTAGCAAGGTTTGGTTACCTAACAACCAAACTCGGCTTAAACCACTTAAGACATTTAAACCACCGTCCGAACGGAGTCTTGTCCAAAGAACGTCTATGTAAAGAAGGAAAGGCTCCATAGAAGTAATGTAAACCAGTTTGTCTTCTACGCCGTTAGAAAGAAGAGGTAAAATTCGCCAAGGGATTTGGCGAGAGAACCTGTTGGCGAGAATTTCCCCTTTTGTGATGTACTGGACCTAGCCGACATATACCTCCTCCGCGACGCGACGTGTAAGGAAATTGAGGAACACGGGTAAGATGAATAAGAAAATTAGGTGAAGTTTCACTTTCACTGGCTGTTGAACTTGCATTATCCATATCGCAGTTTGATGTCTGATTTTATATCAGACATATATATTCCGTCAAATACAGAGGGGAAAAAATGGAGTCACACAGCTTTAAACTCTTGATAAACGTGACCGTCGAACTTCGACATCATCTTCGATGCTTTGGCGCTTTTTGGCGACTCCGTTCACACCTGCGGGACAGGTTCTAAGCCGTAGCCAATTACATTTGCTAAATTTGTGCATGCGTGTATTGTGTCTACAGTTTTCCTGCTCTGTTTTCCGGCTCAATAGCCTTCGCTCTGATTGGTCAACTCTTATACCAAATCGGCATAAGGTTGAAAACTTGGAACTTTATGCCAAAATCCCTAAATCAGTTTTTGCGACATAGCAAGGTCTGGTTACCCAGCAACGAAGCTCGGCTTAAACTACTTATGACATTTATACCACCGTCCGAAAGGAGCCTTCCAGACCTTAGCTACCTAAACCACGCGTTCCTTTCAGCGTCATGTATCTGCAGCGACTTCTCTCCGATTGTTAATTTTCAAATCTTTTTAAATGTCATCTAACCATTTAGCCAGTGGTCTAAAAGCCACACAATTTAGATAGAATAAATGTCAATGTTAGAGTGATAGAGAAGTATTCAAGAAATCGAAATCTAATTTTCTAGATTTGTTTGTTCTCATATGTTAAAATTTATCGACACTATCTTATTCACTTCATTTACTTCTAACGAACAAAGGATTTGGACAATTAATTATTTACTGATTAATTAATGTGAATTTCAGCTAAATGAACTATCGGCTCTCGATTTTTCACCTACAGCTAACTCACTTAACACCTTAAACGAAGCCATCACCTGAAAATCGCGGTTTTCTGCGTAAGTCCCCCACGCTCTAAGGATAATGGGGCAACACTTAGCCATTATATACTATGAAAACCGAAATAATAAATGTAACTCATCAACTGTGCTTAGACATCCTGCTTTCGACGTCAAAAGTCAGGTCACTGCAGGCCAAACCATTAGTATATTAAATAACAATGTTCCGTCCTCTGCCATTTTTATAGCTGTTTTTAATATAAAAGCAGAGCTGGGAATTCAGAAGACAGTTAAAAAGGTAAACATGCCAGCAAATATAAGCAAGGAAAAAAGAAGGGAGGACACACAATGCATGAGATGGCAAGGGTCATTGCCTCACCCCCGCCATTGCATTCTGGGATTTAAAAAGAGGGGTGGGGAAGCCATCACTCAAGTAAGAGGAGGATATGACCAGTCAATTCGCTTTCCCAAGCTGCATTCAACACCCAAAGACGAAAGGCAAACACTGGAGCTGTAATCTTCGTCATACTTTGAAAGAAATAGTGTGGGGAGATGGGGGCAGGCACACCTAAAAAGATGCCCCCAATCAAAAACATCACTGGAGATCTGCAGGAATCAAATCGGCTTTGCACGTGGAGTGCAACAACTACAAAACAAGCGCAAATATGGTTTGTAACATCATTACAGCTAGTGCCGTTCTCAGAATAATAAACAAACCATTAATTTTATTTTTCCCATCACGATTTAACTAAATCAACATACATTTTTAAGACTAAAAAACTTTTAAAAAAACATGGTACATTTTTTTTCAAAACAAATAAAGCTAATGCTTAAACAGTGAGTCTAAAATTCAGGCGTAATTACAGGATCTGCTAGCCTACTTTGCTCGGAAACCTTACCCATAACACAAACAGCAAATGAGCACGTATTTCGCATATATTTGCCATGTAAACTATGTAATTTCGTTTTATAGTTGATGAGGGGACAGAATTCAATGACGTGTATCTACGCTAATAATGTTGATTAAAAGTGAGAAAGCAATGTATAAATTTTGATAAACAAATTATAAGGTATTTTCCCCCTCCTTTCACGATGCCTTCGTAGCTCACTCGGCGCGCATTCGAAAGGCCCTGCACATTATTCACATCTCGTGCTTCAAAAATGTCTCTATGTCTACAGTGGCGACTGTGGTGGATGATGATACTTCAGAGGGATTTGGTGACTGGGTACTCTAATCCACAGTCGCCCTTTATAAGGGGGAGTATATAAGGAAGGTATATTCTCCCTCCTTTCAGCATGCCTTCGTGGTGTAACGGTAGCACACTGGGCGCGTATTCGAGAGGCCCAGGTTCGAGTCCCGGCTAGGGCACTGAACTTTTTTCATGTCTCCTGCATCAAAAATCCTAATGTCTCTACAAAATCATTGAGTCATGATAGACGTTAGCAAGCCGTTTATTTTTCAATACGATTCCATCCATTCAAAAAAAAAAAAAAAAAAAAATCTGAAATGTTTCAGATTTTAAATTACGTCCAAAGGGGCATTTTTTAACATTTTGCGTGTTACCTTTCTTTATTAAATATCATGTTCCTCGCACTTAAACCATAAGATCCAGTGCAACAGCAATATCGCAAAATAGTTTTAAAACGAGCATATCTTTAGAATTTCCGATACAGAGACTCACGCGCTGGAGATAAAAATGTTTTTTCTGCACAACGTTGCCATTGCTCGCTTTGAAATCCTTGAGTTTGTTAATCAAAAATTCGTCAAAGTTTTAAAAAATAGGAAATCGATCATAAAACAAATTTCAAATTTCAAATTGGGTCTTCCACATGCTCATATTCGTTGGAGGATTACGTTATTCAAAATTCGATGACTCTATGTACCGTTGTTTTATCACAATACGAGAAATATACATACATTTATGCAGATTTTTCATTATTTAATTTCTTCAAATATAATGCAGGACTCTAACATTTTGTGGCAACAGTTTGAAAAGTGAACCGACATTTATGAGTCCGACGCAAAATGCCAAAACGAAACTAATAGTCCTTCGGGATTCAAATCCCTTTGGACTAAAAAAAAAAAAAACCCACATGAATCGCAACTTGCATTCATATTAGACTTTTATGTAATGTATTTTCAAATACGCACCTCTGTAAAAAACCACTACAGTGAACAGCAATTTACCTAGCAATAATTGGTTTTTACATTACACATGAAGCGACTGCAGACTCATGCTGACTTTATTTCCAACCTCACTTGCCCGAAACACACGTAAGCAATGTTTATTCAGCGAATCTCTCACTTGATGAACAAGCAAAGACGTTCCCCACCTTCACATATGGGATGAAATAATTATTACCATTCCTCCGGTACTTTATTGACAGAAATTTCATCGCAACATAAGCAAACAAAGCCGGTTTTGGACCACGGACTAGCGTGTAGTTGAGACACCAACCTGCCTGCGAGCTACAAAAGCGAGTGCAAACCTTTCTCTCATTACATAACCGACTGAAACGAGAAGCAGGATGAAAGGGGGACAATGAGGAGTGGAAATCGAAACTCAAACAGTGTATTACACGATGACAGAAGCCTGAGGCCATCCGCTCCCATCCCATGCCCTTACTAAGACTGTCACCACCACAGCCTTCCGCCCTTCACCAAGACCCTCCTCCTCGAAAAGATGAGATGCACATTAAGCACTACGCCACTACGTACAGAGAAGATTAATAAAGACTAATTTGGTTTAGTACAGGATAACTAACAAAAGGAGCAAGTTCGGTAAAAAGTCTTCAGACACTGGCCTTTAATTTCAAATACAGGGCCGATCCTACCTTGCCCCCTTTACAGGTTTTTCCTCTTCTACCCTCCCCTCGATTCTAATAAATAAAATGTTTGTCACCAGAGGGTATTCCTGTGGACAACCATGTTATTATGTAATCTCGAAGGTTTGCGATCCACTCAACGAACACCGTCTCTCGCTGTTTAAAGACTCGGCAAGGAAGAAGGGAGGAAAAGAATGTCTTGGAACATCGATATGATAGATGACATATTCAAATCTGCATAACGCCCAAGGACATCTTTAAAACCCATATTCGGTGGAATTAATCGCGAAAAGGACATCGCGATAAATCTTCATGTAATTTGTCCAGTTCGGGCATAATTAGGGTTTCTTTTTCATACCAGCATCTATCTACCTTTCTGGAAGTCTCATTAAATTTGAAAGGGGAGTATAAAGGGGTAACTTCAAAGCGCCTATGTTAACAAACTTAATGAAAATTAATGCTGCCCTTGTAAAAGATGCTTTCCTTTCTCAGAAATAAAGAGTACTACGAAAATAAAAATGGGATTAAAAAAAAAAAATCATAAATCTGTGATTCCGTCGTATAATGCATATTCAAGAAGAATGATGCCAGCGTAGGTTGAGGTGTTTTCCACCAATATTCAGAAAGAAAAAGGGATGTGATTACGCCACAAAATTCTTTATCGTTCCAAGCAACGGAATTTTTCAGGAAAGATGCTTTTATGGAAAAAAGTGAAGCGAATTTTTAATTATAATAACTCAATAAAGAGGAAGGGAATTATGATAAAATTGGTAATCAAGTTTATGCTTCACTTCATTGACAACATGAATTTTGAAATTCATTCCATGAAGAAAAGTCAGCAATCAGAAAAATCATACAATACTTAAATAATAATGACTAATAACAAAAACTAATATAATGATGATTCATAACAAATTAACTGTAAAAAAAGAATGCAACACTGGCCTAATGATGATTATACAAAATATTTAGATGAATAGAAAATATAATATTTAAAGCCTTTCATGCGCAACAGAATTGCAAAATTGGAACTTGCTTCATCAATAAACATCACCGCAGAAAATAACAAGATATTTCATCCTGAAATCAATGTTTATACATTTCTTGTGAAATGTTACCACAGTTGTTCCACCGTTTGTATGCAAATTAAAAATAACAAATATAAAAGTAATATGTAGTATTTATTTTTGTCTTATACCATATATTTCACGCCTACACTTTCATATTTCAACGTATTTTGGATTTATTAGCCCAAAGGGCGTTAGCCCAGAAGGGCTATTAATTTCGTTTTAGCATTTTGCGTTGGTTCACTATAAATGTCGGTTCACTTTTAAAATTGTTGACACCAAATGTTAGAGCCCTGTGTTATATTTAAAGAAATTAAATGATGAAGAATCTGCATAAATGCATGTATGTTTCTCGTATTTTGATAAAACAACGTTACCTAGAGCCACCAAATTTTGAATAACGTACCTCCATGCACGAATATGGGCATCTGGAAGCCAGACTTTGGAATTTGTTTTATTATCGATTTCATATTTTGTAACAGTTTAACAAATTTTTGATTAACAAACTTAAAGATTTCAAAGCGAGCAATGGCAACACTGTACGGGAGGGGGAGAATTAACTCCAGCGCGTGAGAAAATTCTAAAGGTATGCCATTTTAAAATTATTTTGCGATATTGCTGTTGAATTGATTTTTATGGTCTAAGTGCGAAGAACACGATATTTAATAAATAAAGGTAACACACAAACGTTAAAAAAATGCCCTTTGGGCGTAATGTAAATTTTATTTATTATTATTATTATTTTAAATTTTACCAATCTTGACATTCAAATGTTGATATATTCAAATGTTGACACACTGAATGCAATATTTCACGTTCGTTTAATTAACTCAAAAGAACAAATCAGCCAAAAGGAAGGGATGCCTTCAGAAACGTTTTCAGGGAAACTCACTCGTATTGTTCTAGCCAACCCCCCTTCGAGGGGCAGAAAAAACTAGCAGCCCGTGGACTGTACTTTTTCCTCCCCCTTGAATAAGGCCTTCAAGAGGCCCTTTTATTTCCCCCTTGAAGAGGCTCAATAAAGAAACAAACATATATATAATTACTGTTAAGCATAACGTTGACGTTGTAATAAAATACAAAAGCAGTAATTCTTGACACGCTGTGACAGACTGAAAAATCACAGGTTGAAAAAATAGCACAAGTCTGATGAAGATTATTAATTCTTCACGTTTTAATATATTTTTATTCTGATTGTCAAAGTTCAAACAAAATAAGTTTTTAACATATTCCTTACTTTGTTTGACAAAGTTAAATATTTTTAACGCGTTTCCTATTTTGTTTGACAAAGTTAAATATTTTAACATGTTTCGTATTTTGTTTGACATACCTTTCTTAAATTTACATTTACTCATAATTCTTCTTGAAGTAGAACACGAATAGAACCGTTTCTAGAAACATTATAAAGCACTAAAATTTTCAGGACATTTACCCATACGGATATTCGGAATATTATTGCAAAGTAAGAATAAATACATGAAGTAACAACTGTCGAACAGAAATGTCTAATATACCCGTAGAAATGATAAGAAGCATAAATCATTTACAAAACTATGATTGAATGTTCTCGGAATTTTCTACTTACAGGTTAAACGGAGTCGTTTTGGATTATGAGAATGCAACATCAGCACTTACCTAAGAAAGAGAGATAAAAAAAATAAAAAAAAAAAAAAATTAATATGACGAGCATGTATTCAGTAAAAAACGTTACAGAAAAATCATTCCGTTTTTCCACACAAAACAAGACAAAATTTTAACCTGAAATCGGAAATTTTTGATCAGGTTATGAAACACTTTCAAACATTTTTAATATTAATTAACCTTCAGTAAGTACTTTTTTAACATAAATAATAACATAGAATCCAAATACCCTGGAATTTGAGAAGCATGCGGGTATACACACAGACACACACATATAAAAATATATATTTGGCCTATTAGATGGAGAAAAAAAAAAAAAAAAAAAAAAAACCCAATGTTTTTTTAATTTTTATTTGTATTGTTTAATTTCATTTGCATCTTAGTTTTTATTTCATTTTACATATATTTTTCATTTATTCTTGTTTTTAAGTATTATTCTCTATCAATATTATAATTATTTTTATTTATTTTTGAAATTAATTATAAGCATGCTTTCGTGGTGTAGTGGTAGCACACTCGGTGCGTATTCGACAAGTCCAGGTTCGAGCTCGAACGAGGATATAGCAGATTTTTACATCTCCAGCAAGGAAACCTAATGACTCTACAATGGCGCCCGATCAAAAAAGTGGGGTGTAGACAATAATTCGTCACCACCAAGATTTGGCGATTAGGTCCCCTAATCCCAGTCGCCCTCTAAAAGGTTTAGTATATAAGGTATTATATCCCTCCTTCCAGCATGCCTTTGTGATGTAATGGTAGCACGTATTCGAGAGGTCTAGGTTCGAGACCCGGCGAGGGAATTGCTCATTTTTCATGTCTCCTGCTTCGAAAAAAACTTCATGCCCGTACAAGCTAATAGTAAACAAATTTTGCATTTTTTAGTTTTACGTGCTTCGAGGACTACTTAGGTAATATGAAAAGTATCCGGTTTCCCAATTACAAAAATTCGTTTAGTTATAATTCTCCCTTACACACATTTGAATGAATCAATTTTAAAGTTTCGTTAGTGTAACCATTTTAGTCCTTTTGTGGCAGTTAATTGTTTCGCAGAATTTTTTTTTTAAATATTTAAAACTTGAGTACCGTACATGTTATATTAATGAAACTCTAAATCCAGATGAAATATAATAACAATTGTATGGTGATTATGATGATTTCTCTCGTTCATATTCTACAGCGAAAGACTTGGAAAAAAAAAAAAAATTGCACAGGAGGATAATCTATTGCAGATGATTCTAATCGGAATCGGCCACTGTAAGCATTGACATCGGAAAAGGATGCTTTCGTTAAGGAAAAAAAAATTAGTGACAGAAGGTTAGAAACCAAGAACATTATAAGGTACTTTTTCTCCCTTTTTTCCACATGCCTTCGTGGTGTAACTGGAAGCACACTCGACAGGTGCAAGGTTCGAGTCCCGACGAGGGTATTACATATTTTCACATCTCCTGTTTCCTTCCTCCAAAAAAAAAAAAAAAATCCTGCAAATGGCGCCCGAACTAAAAAAGAGTGCTGGACGATAATTCTCATCACTAGGATTTGGCAATAGGGTTTCCTAATTACTGGTCGCTTTTAAAGAGGGTGGAGTATGTAAGGTATTTTCTCCCTTCTTTCCACATGCCTTCGAGGTGTAATTGGAAGCATACTCGACGCGTATTCGAAAGGTCCAGGGTTCGAGTACCAGCGAGGGCACAGCACATTTTTCACGTCTCCTACTTCCAAAAATACTTACTGATTCTACAGCATGACTGCGTCTGCCGAAAAATCTATGGGTATACATCCATTCTACATGAGCACGGTCTCTGCAACACCCGAGCCCGATGAGTTTTGTCAGCGATTCAAAAACAACTAATAGCATGTCAATAGCTGTAAGAAGTTGTTGCAATTCTGCATTGCAAATCAGAAAACTATTTTACAAAAGGTGTGGAATGCTGAGACCAGGAGTTCATTTTATCCTTGAATAATGCTGCAGTCCATATAGTAAAGCAAAAACGCATTACAGTAATGCAGGTTTCAGAAAATCGACGACCCCGCTTTACAGCTCGCCCAGATCTAGTTTCAAGTGATCATTAACTCCAACCTGAGCTTCGTGGAAGAAGGTTTAAGACGATAGAATAGGCAAGATACGCATACATACAATAATTTACTAACAAATCTTACTTAATCTTAACTTAAATTTTACAGATTTAAAGATATGATGAGAGTCGAACTTCAAGGCAACTGAAAGTACAATAAACAAGAATGTACTGAAAAATAAGCAACTCGGGATTTCTCTAATTTTTTGGAAGTACATTAAAGCGGAAACTTTAGGATTTTAACCCATACATATCAAATAGCAGTGTTCAATTGTGTAAACGAGGATTAAGATTCTAAACACTGGTAGTTCATCCCGCGTTGGATTCCCGAAAAATGAAGTGACTGCAGAGGGTTTTTATCCATGCATAATGTAAATATGAGCCACTTTACCTCAGAAAGTGCTCCATGAAGGCTTCATGCCTAAGATAAGTAGGCTTTTCTTCGTTACAGTCAATTAGCCTTCAAATACAGAGGCTGTTCGCATTGTTATTTAAAAAAAAACTGCCTCTAATTTTTAGTCCAAAGGGGCTTTGTCCCTGAAGGTCTATTGTTTTCGTTTTGCAATTTTGCGTTGGTTCACTATAAATGTCCGTTTCACTTTTCAAACTTTTGCCACCCAATGTTAGAGTCCTGCATTATATTTGAAGAAATTAAATAATGAAAAATCTGCATAAATGTATGTCTATTTCTCGCAGTGAGATAAAACAACGGTATATACAGCCACCGAATTTTGAATGACGTAATCCTCCTACGAATATGGGCATATGAAAGACCAAATTTGGAATTTGTTTTATTACCGATTTCATATTTTGTTAAACCTGAACGAATTTTTGATTAACAAACTCAAGGATTTCAAAGCGAGCCATGGCAACGTTATACACAAAAAATATTTTTATCTCCAGCGCGTGAGACTCTATCCGAAATTCTAAAGATATGCTTAATTTAAAACTATTTTGCGATATTGCTCTTGAACTGAATTTTATGGTTTAAGTGCAAAGAACATGACATTTAATAAATGAAGGTAACACACAAAACGTTAAAAAAACGCCCCTTTGGATATAATTTAAATCTGAAACCTTTATTTTATTTATTTATTTATTTATTTATTTATTTATTTATTTATTTTTTTTTTTACGTCAGCTATATTCTTGAAAGTATAAATTATTATTTGCTACTTGGCATTTTGTTTCCATGCTAAATAGCAATTTAAAGAAGCAATGTATGGAAGGCTATATTTGTGCCTTTTCCGAAGAAAATTATTCGTATGTCGTATTAAAAAATGCTGTGAAAGCCATCATTTTTCGATATCTAAAACAACGATGGATAATATTGTCAATAAGAATGGGGAAAAAACGTCAAAGATTGGCTTAAACCAGAAAAATTGTTCAAAATACATATCCAAGGAATATTTCGAATGTTGCAAAGGTAGGAACTTCAATGTTAACAGAAAATCTTCGAAGTCAAAGGAAAGTTGCATAATCATTAAAACGCAAATGTGTCAACTGCAAACAAAGTGATTAATGCAGATTTGAATCTTAAAAAGGCGAAAAAACATAATGTGCATCTCCTTTCTCCGCGACATATTGCCGAAAACAGACAGCACTGCAGAATTCTCTATGAGAAACAATTGTTCGGACAAAAATGGAAAAAGGTTGTCACGATAGATGAAGCTTGGATACATTTAAACGAACGCAATAAAAAGAAATCCATTTAATATGATCAAAGAACAGAAAAAAAAATCTTAGAACGTGGCTTAAAGAATCTAAAGAAAGTTTTTCAAAGGGATTTATGATTGTTGTTAGTTTTTGATATAACGATAAATAAAAATAAAAGAAAGTGCGGAAAACTCTTAAGGTCAACTCTACATATCATCAGGAACATATTATTACGAAATGTAAAGGTGCGGTAAGATAGCTTCCCCGCAAAGCAGTTTTAGGGTTGTCATAAAACGGTAGAAGAAGGCAGGGCTGCCACACTGGGCGAGAAATCGCCCATTTGGCGACAAAATTAGCGATATGCAATGGACGGATGAAGAACCTCCTGGAACGAATTCTTACCGGTTTAGCCCAGAATGTTCTCGAACACAAGCCGAAAGCTATATAAACCCTGCTGGTCCGCAGTCAGTGAGAGTGCCTCGTCTAGCGAGCTGATAGTCAGTCATTGAGCGAGTGTCTCGAAGTCTAGCGCCGAGTTGGTCGTCGAGTGCATCGAGAGTCTTTTAGTGCATCGTCGAGTTTTGTCTTAGAGTGTGCTGAATCGAGAGCTATACTCTTGTGTATCGTCGAGTGCATCGCGTGGAGCGTCTTGAGAGTACATGGAGTTCCGAGAACGACCAAACAGAGTCGGCACGCTGGTGCTTTGCAGTGAAGCTGTCTCAACCGTTATTGCCTGACAGTGTGAAGGCTGTGTCGCTGAACGTGTCAGCGTTCGACGACTGTAAAAGTGATCTTGGGCTGTCCTGAGAATATTGGTAAATAAAGTGTGTTTCGATACTTCATAAAGTGTCGTCGTTATTCACTCCAAATCTACGAACCCCGTACGAACGTGAAGGAAGAAAATAACGTAACAGTATTTTACAACCAATTTTCAAATATGAAATACCTTCTCTTTACCCACAGTGCCATCAATCAGTACAACTGCATCAAGACAAAGCAAGCAGCCACAAGACAAAATCTACTGTTAATTTCCTGGAAAAAATGGAACAAAAAACGGTTATCAAGGTCGTAACCCTTCACTTATATCCCTGCTGAATCTCCTGATGTAGTATCATACACGGATTTTTGCGCTTTTTGACATAAACAGCGGATTGTCCAAACATCGACCTACAGGACTTCGGAAAGTTGTTCAAGACGGATGGGATAAAATACCTCTTCCGCTACTAAAAAAAAAAAGTTTTATTGTCTTGAAAATAACGTGCAGGAAAAAAGTGAAGAATAAGGGTTATCAAATGGAACATTTAAAACGCAAAAATTTTAAGACAAAATATTTCTGTAAATACAATAAAAATCGTCTAGAAAATGTGCGAACAGACTTAGCATTATGCAAATCCAAAACTAGGTGGGGCAATAAATGGTAATTTCGGGTTTACTGGGGAGTTCTAAAGCTACCGGTAGCTCTGCAAATGTTTCATAAGAAATTTGACTTGAATATAAAGTTCATGTATAAAGTACTTTTAATGTAGGTATTTCTTCAAAACTCATCGTTAACGGGGGGATGGAGTTATTCAGGAAAAATAAAAACATTTGGAGCCAATGAGTTCAGACACTTAACTAAGAACAAAAATTCCTAGTATATATGCAAAATATTCTTCCCGAATTCAAATTTGTACGTAACTTATAATAAATAAAAGCGGCTCCCAAGAACGGGTACATTAGAACAAAGAAATAACTGAAAAAATAAATGTAAATGCACCAATGAATTTATATGCAACCAAAAAATACCTGAAGAATATACATCCGTTCTACTGGCGGTGTTGCGAAACACACAAAATTTTATCAGCACTTAAAAAACTTGCTAGATCTTATTTCACAGTCGGCTAATAGTGGAGGACTGTTGAAGTCTTCGGACCCAGACGACTAGTTTTATCTTAGACCTTGAAGCGGAAGACTGAAAAAGTAAAGTATCAATTGGTTGTTAATTGAAGGTTTGTTTCTAATCTCCCCCGAGAGCAGACGGATTTTTGATATTACTAGGTGGTTACAAGTATTTAGCTCCACTACTTCGGATCTCTAACTATGCAACGAGAAAATGTTTAAGCATAATTATGCATAAATACCTTCAAGAAATAGCATTTAAAAATGATAAATAGTACACTGAAAGACAAATAGCCACAAAAAATTTTAAAAGCGTATACTGACATAGAAACATTGTGCAAAAACTGACGGGTACTGCATATGCATTTATTTATTTATTTATTTATTTTTAATGCTCTAACACCATTTCCTAATATTTAAAATTATTTGGATTATTTCCCACATTCATTGTGTCTGCCATTTTTCGAAGTCGAATCGAAACGCTCTACGGGAAAACAAACAAACAAACAAAAGAACTTAAAGCTTTCAGATTTTATATTACGCCCAAACACCCCCTTACTTTAAAGACACAGTTAGGCTAACGCTAAATTGGGCTGAAAATATTTAAAAACTGCATATCTTCAAAATTCTCGATAGACGCTTGCTGGAGACAAAAATGTTTTATTCCCTCCGGTGTTGCCACTGCTCGCTTTGAAATTGTTGAGTTCTTAATTCAAAAATTCTTTGAAAGTTTTACAAAATATGATATAGACAATAAAACAAATTCCAAATTCGGACTTCGAAATGCCCATGTTCAGGTGGAGGACTATGTTATTCAAAATTTGAAGACTCTAGGTACTGTTGTTTTCTCGCATCATACATTCATGTAGATTCTTCATTATTTAGTATCGTTTAAATATAATACAAGGCGATAATATTTGGTGGCAACAATTTGAAAAGAGGTAAAGTCTTTTGTAGTGACTCGATGCAATATGCCGTTTTCAGACTAATCGCCTATTTGCGCTTTAAAAAGAAAAGAAAAGAAGACATAAGCCTGCAAGAATTCAGATTTTAAAGTTGCAGAGGCTTTGTTAATGCTCTTTATGCTCTCGCAAGATACTAATTTGATCTTGAACTTACTTCAGTTAACAACACTTTTTTTTTCGGTCGTTTTCATTTTTAAGCATCGCTTCTTTTAGCCGCTCAAATGACCACCCGCCTAAAATAGTTATCATTAAAAAAAAAGGGGGGGGAGAGAGAGAGAAAGGTATATAATGATTTTAATAAGTACAGCTAGTGTCATTTCATAAAAATATTTAATATTTCTAATTAGACATCTCAGGATTTAAATGCATTTTTATTTGAATAAATCAGATTAAAAAGTAGAATAAATACTTCTAAGAAATGCGATTGTTGCTTTAGAATCACTTGGTTTGCTACTGGGTAACAGACAGATTAAATTTGGAAGTTAAACATCTTACGTTCTACTGAATGGTAAAACGCTGGTGCGTGGAGATGATAAACATTCTATGTGAGGTAGTGGCAACACACTGCTCTCAAATAATCGAATTTGTGGATTAAAACTGAAAAATGAATAATTTACATTTTACGGAATGGCAACGTTATGGAGCGGCGGATGAACAGTGTTGACATTTCTCACTTTCAAATCCCTGAATCTGTTAAATAACAGTTCGTTACATTTGTATAAAATAGGAAATAAATAAAAACCTAGTTCGAAATTTAAAATTCGGGCTTCGAGTTATCCATGTTCCGTTGGAAGATAATGTGTATTATAAATTTAGTGGCTCTAGGTTCCGTCGTTTTTTCACATTGCGAAGAATATACATACATACATATAAATTATTCATTACTTAATTTTTTTTAAATAGCCCATCGCTACAGCTTTTGGTGGCAACAGTTTAGAAGGCGATTCGGACAGAAAAGTCACACGGACAAATGGTTAGTTTCGAGCGTCTAATGCTAAAAATAAATAAATAAAGTCTTGAAAAAAGTGAACCTTATATTATTTTGGGTCCTATTGTAATAACAATTAACAGTTTGGAAACAAACGGTCGGCTTATCAATACACCAAGGCAGTTAGTTATTTGAGCCAAAATATGCAAAGAGAAAGTTTTTTTAGAGGAAGTATTTCTTTGAGTTTTTCAGCATAAACGTTCTGAAGGAAACTGGCAGTACAAATGGATAACTCTCAAGTTGTCCTCTTTGCTGAAATTCAAATATTTAACGGAACTGTTAAAGTTCATTTGTTTTTAACAATTCGACTAGCAGTAAGCTTGAATCATCAAATTTATCGCTTACTTTTTCCAACTTCCGTCATTCCACATAAAAACACCCTCTAAATTTGATACATTAAAAAAAAAAGGAGAGTCATTTATGCAAAAAGATTATTATTTAGCCAAAATATTCCACAATTATATCCCAATAACACTCGTTAAACGTATTTCAAATACTATTTGCAAATGTCACCCATTAAAACAAGTTCTTGGGCATAAGTTCGTTAACTGAAGCTTCAACTGTTTAAAAAAAAAGTGCAGAGGGAAAAAATTCGAAAATACATGCGAGGTATTTTCATAAAAACTAAAGACATTGATATCACAGGTGGTCAGAATTAACAATTGGAAAGACGCGCTCTACTTCCTCGTAAAAGTGTATTCGACACACCTCCTTTTCCTTCCCTTCATTTTTTCGATTACCCAGATTTCCACTTGTCACAGGCTATTTACCGCATGGGCCCGAATCTAGGCAGGTCTTATATATAAAACGACCATACATTTTCCCACGTGTAAAAGCAACAAATAAAGCTTAAATATAAGAGCTCAATGTGCTGAAGATGCCTACGATAATTTAACAAAAACATAATTGAGGTAAAAAATAAGTACATAAATTTTCCTTTAAGCGTTAGGTAAAATATATTAAATAAAATATACCTAAATATATGTATAAATAAAATATATAAAGTAAAATATATCTTAAAATATTTTTATTTAACAAATATTCTCTATTCGTATAAAGCTAATTTAAATTAAAATTTTAAACTATGAAATTTTAATTGAATACAAATAAAAGACTAATTATTGCTGCAAACTAATTTACAATATCATTTAAATTCTGAGACCATACGTAAATTAAAAGCAAATATCTAAAAGGATGAAAAAATATATTTAAGAATCCAAAATATTAATCCCAAAAATTTTTTAAAGAATTTTTAAGACTAAATTAATTTGCATAAAGTGAACAATTGTTGAGCAGGCAGGAGACATACCTTATCAAGGGGAAGTTGTCTCCAAAAACTAACTCTTCAATTACTCAATTCATGTTTCGTCATCCATATAGGCATGGGTATGGTAATATTTAAAACCAAAAGTAAAACTAAATGTAGTGAATTGCTTAAAAAAGAAATCTAAACTATAAGCAAATTGACTAGAAATCAAAATATTAATTAAAAGTAAATTGCCAATGTAATTAAGAGTAGAAAACCAAAATAATTTTAAAAAAAAACCCATGCCTGCTGAAAACTTCCCCGACACGAATTATGTATGTAATCCATATTATATATAATATATTTAATAACTGTTAATATATTTTTAAATATTTAATATTGCTAATATATTTTTAAATACTAGGCTGCAAACATAAGACGGGAGGAAGAAGAGAAGAGAGAATTTGCTCCCATATTGATGATTCTATAAGTTAACATTAAAATATTTATTTCAGAAATATAATATAGAACTATTACAGAGAATATAAAATTACTGCTGGGGTAGATTACACATCTGTATGCGATGGTAGTCTGTAAGTCACAGCGCAGTTAGCTGCCCCCTTTTTTGCTTATTGCTGTAGAGTCATTAGATTTTTTGTTTTAAGCAGGAGACTTCAAAAATGAGCAATGCCCTCGCTGGAACTCGGACCCTGGACCTCTCGAAGACGCGCCGAGTGTGCTACCGTTACACCCGGAAGGCATGCTGGAAGCAGGGGAAAAATACCTTATACTGGCAACAAGCGACAGAGTTCAAGTTCAAAACTTCAGAGGAGGACAAAGAATTCCCATCGACTACTCCAACTTAAGGAAGAAAATTTTTTGTTTTGTTACCTCAGTTATATCCTTATGCTTAAGCAGAACGTACCTGAGACAACACCCACGAGTCGAGACAATACTGAGCTTGTATAGACGGCTGAGTGTCGTTTCATCCTCTGCTTAAAATTGTGCTGATTTGTTCGCTATCATCCCCCACCAATTCTCGCTTCCTCCATTTATCCTCTTTTTGAAAAGTCATTTTCTGAGACAGCGAATATCCGTTTTCATTAGTTAAAATAGCTTAGGGAAGGTGGGCTTTACTGACTTCTGATTTCTTATATTTGTTTTCCATTTTCTTTCGAAAATTTATTTTACAGATTTGTTTTTAATGTATATGACCTAACCTTCGAATATTAGCCCTGGATGGCCGAGTTTACTCATGATTATGTTTTAGACAAACATTCATGAAAATTTCAAGCGGCAAATTTAAAATAATGACAAGTGATTAAAAAACTAATGCATGTCACGCTTGTGCATCGTTCTGAAATCATAATATACTGATCAAATTACTGGTACTGATTGTAAATAATGTTGTAGTGATTATAATGGTACGGGTGTGCTGGTATAATATATAACGGCACTTGTACCAATAATTATTACGGCATTGGTATTGAAGATAACGGTAATTATAATGGTTTTAATTCTGATGATAATATTTATTCTGATATACCATTCCCATGCCTAAATGGATGATAATGATAATGGTACTGTTTAATGGTGTACAGATTACAATGGTACTGGTGTACTGATTGGTAATAATGGTGTACTGATTATAATGTTTGCGTTGTACTGATTGTTAAATATAGCAAACCAATGGACATTTATAAGGCAATGTTCCCGACCCAAGAATTACTTTTTGAACAGAGATTGAAACGAGAAAGATTCCGTCAGACGGGGATGTGATAAGGGCGATAAGTAAGAAAGGACGAATCGGGAAATAACCGTGTGATGATAATTACCTTACGCAGCGAGAAGTTGCACTGTATTTGTAAATTTCACCTTTTTTTTTTTTTTTTTTTTTTTTTTTTTTGCCATCCAGCTTTATTTGAAATTGTATACTTTTAATGTGCCTTACAGTATACCTTTATCACATATTAATTAAGAAATTAATTAGTTATAATTTTTTAGTATTGTAAATTCACTTGCCATTTTTTTACAGTTTGGCTATAAAATTAATCATAACTTAATTTTCCACGAAATAGATTGAGATTGAAAATGGCACAGTTTGTAATTTAAGTCGGAATACAACCAAAAGCAATTTACTTCATAAAAATGCAAAATGAAACTGTTTCGTTATAACTATTTACCTAAAACGTAAACGCGTGAAAAACAGCGACATTGGAAAAGATGACATAGCTTCTGTGGAGAAGTCTCGGATCCAATGCATCACTTTTTAAAAAAAATTTAATAAATAAAAAATTTAAAATATAAATAAATGAGATTTGAAGGGAGAATTCATGTATGTGACACATTACGAAGAATAATCTTATTGAATTGGATCGGATTATTTAATGATGGCAAAGGAGACTTCTTGTAGGCAACCTGCCTTACAGGTAGAGATTCCTTCGTGGAGAAATTAAGGAAAACTTGTCCATACTCGCGAGTTACACAAGGACAGAAGCAATGAAATTTTTTGGCAACTAGTTTGTACAATCAATAGGCTTGTTTTGAAACAGAACATGAAAAACATGCCATGCCTTCGCAGGAGTCTAGGCTCCGAATCTTCCGATTGCTAACTAACCAGACATGCTTCTAACTTCTAATTACATCACGGAAACTCGCGGTAAGGAGAGAGAGAGAGAACGGAGGACGTGGGCACTATCCCTTTATTAAACGGTTAATTAGTATAGCACCACGTCCACCACTATCTATAGCACCCCTTCAAAATACATAATGCCACCTGAAAGGTATTCAACGTGCACGACAAGACATACAATATAATATGTTACAGAGTTACAGATTAATATTCAAGATACATTACTGGTACATTACTGATACAAACATGACAGATGCTGAACTGATAAAAGGCTGATATAATGCTAATAATAACACTGATTAATACTGCTACAGTACTGATACATTGATATAACACTGAATATTATTACTGATTAAATGGGAATGATTTTGCATAAGTCGGTAAATAAATCCACGAAATTATACGTTACAGAGATCCCCCCCCCCAAAAAAAAGAAAAATGAGAATTAAAATATCATAGATCAATGTTCTACTGTTACATTACTTGTACATTACTGATGAAATATAACTGATACACTACTGATACAAGGCTGATATATTAGTGATACAATACTTTACTGATTGTAAGACTGTTTTTATTGCTCATGCGATATATGCATGAGCAAATATGCATATACAATACTTTACTAGTATTAATACTCATACAATACTTAACTGATATTAATACTCATACAATACATTACTGATATTGATACTCATACAACACTTTTATTGGTATTAATACTCATTCAATACTGACTAATAGTGATTAACTGTAAATGGGAAATACTGATACTGATACAATACTTTGCTCAATTACGATAGTTACATTACTGATACAAATGTGGATATATAATATTTAAATGTTACAATACTGATACAATACTTTACTGGTATTAATACTGACACAATACTGATTAGTACCGGTACTATACTTTGCTGGTGTAAAGGGAGAAAATGCCTTACAAGCTCGTTCCACCACTAGGAATAAAAGCCAAGACGAACTCTTCCGTTTGTCTGCTTCAATCGTGCGGCGGCTACTCATCAGCAGAAAGATGAACTAAAACTCTGAAGCTAACAACAAAGCCGGAAAGATTTTAAAAGGACAATAACATTTGACAAGCAAACACAATTAAGAAGAAAGTCTTAATGAAAGCGAATTACGGCATGGTGCAAAATCTTAATTAATTACTTAACGCTAAAATACAAGAGCCAGTCACAACACTACAACACTAGGGCCATCTGCCAAAGAGCTAATCATCTCCTTCAGGAAAATTCCAGTTAACAGAAAAGCACCTGCGTATCAGAATTTACGACGAAGAGACATGGATTATAATAACGAAAGCCTTATCTGGAATTCAGAATAATAGTAACCGATGTAACAACTACCTTCTGTAACCACAATACTAATCACTGGCCAAGAATTCCTACTGAAAAATTGCTTTGAAATTGTACCTTCCGCTCTGAAGTTTCTTTTCCTCACTTAACTAACACATAAAACTCGAGACTTACATAACTAGTATATACAGGGGTTGGACAAAAATATGGAAACACCTTTGAAAAAACATGTTTCTTTGCATAATGTGGTGTAGGAAACCCGTTGGCATTCAAAACAGTTTGCAGTCTTCTCGGAATGGATAAATACAGTTCCTGTATGTTTGACAAGGGAATATTATACCATTCTTCCTGCAAAACGGTGGCAAGTTCAGATAACGATGTTGGCGGTGGATAACGAGAACGCACTTTCCGTTCCAATGTAGACCACAAAGGTTCGATAATATTCAGTGTTGTAAAGAGAGAAGTAGAGGGCGCTGCTTGGCAGTAGCGCAACGCATGTAAGTAGAAACGAAATGTCGTTTGATTAGGCAACATGATTTCTGTGAAGGTAGTCCACCTAACAATAGGACAGTTGTAAATATGTAAATATAACGAATAATAAATAGCATTAGAAAACTGAACCATCGGATGTTTTGTGCTTGCTCTACGGGCCGCCATAGATAAATGCAGGTTCGTCACATTCAGGTCTGGTGACTGTGGTGGCCAGGGGAGACGGGACAACTCATCCTCGTGCTCAGAGAACCAGTCCTGGACAATGTGAGCTGTGTGAACAGGGGCTTTGTCGTCTTGGAAGACACCATCACCATCGGGGAACAAAGTTTGTACCATGGGATGAACTTGATCGGCCAAAATGTTCACATAAGTCTTGGCAGTCATGTGCCCTGACACAGTTATCATGGGGCTAGTAGAGAAACACGATATGGCTGCCCAAACCACAACAGAACCCCCGCCATGTTTCACTCTTGGCAACAAGCAGTCTGTATTATAGGCTTGAGATGGCGTTCTCCAGACGTAAACTCGGCCAGAAGTGGGAAACAATGTGAAAGAAGACTCGTCAGACCATATTACTCGCTTCCACTGCTCTATAGTTCAGGCTTTATGACTTAAACACCACCTTTTCCTGTTACGGGCATTAGCATCACTGATGAGTGGCTTCTCAATTGCAGCACGGCCAGCAATTCCTTGTTTATGAAGCTCCCTTCTAATTGTTTTGGTACTCACAGGGTTCAGTAACACAACATTCATTTCAGCAGTAACTTTTGCAGCTGTGGTCTTCTTATTTTTCGTCACAATTGCCCTTAATGATCGTCTGTCACGATCACTCCGGACACACTTTCGTCCGCGCTGTGATTTAGCAGATGATGTTTTTCCGCTTTTCAAATATGCGGAATAAATCTTCGATACAGTACCTCTTGAAACACTAAACACCTCGGCTACCTTGCTTACGGAAGCACCTACCATACGTGCTCAAACAATTTGCCCACGTTCGAAGTCTGTTAACTCTGACATAATGCAATGACAACCTCACATAACAGTACTCCGACAATAACTGAACTGTTTAGCACATTTACGAAGTTGTATAGGTGGCGTCAGTAGTCAAAAACGCCAGCGCCACTTACATATTTCATTAAAATCAATCTTTCTTTTCAAACATGCATTTCACAAGGTGTTTCCTTATTTTTGTCCATCCACTGTATGTTATCGTGAAAGACCGAAATTGGAGAATGTCGACTTTCACCGGAGAATACCAACATTCACCAAATACGTCCGTGAAAGACCAAATATTTCACTACATTCTTGTATATTCGGACCCTCACCGGTGTATTTCGACAATCACAGATATGCTCTGGTGAAAGTCGAAAAGAGAGGTTATAAAGTGCCAGATTAGTTTAAGTTGTTGCAATAAATAAGATTTGAATCACATTAGCAAGTTTTTTTTATAATTGTTATTTTATTTTCTCATTTAGAACGTACTGTATAATTAAGTAAGTTTTTAACTTCTATTATTTTCCTTTCTCATTTTGAATGTATTGTGTGTTTTAGGTTCTCATGTTAAGTTCTTATTTCAAGTTTCAAGTGCGTTTATTCGCGACTGAATGACGGAGAAGAAAATATAATATTGTTATATGTTCAACATTCACCATTAGTACATGGTGAATGGCGACATTGACCGGTAAGAGTATTTGGAAAATATTTCGGACATACATCAAGAGACTATGTGAATGTTGACATTCACCGGTGAAAATCGACATTCTCCAGATTTCGGTGTTTCACAGTAACATATACAATGTTCAGTATTAAATTATAAATACATAAAAAATAGATACTAACACAGTACATTTTTATCACGGGTTCGCTAACATAATGATCACTAGAACAAGAACGTCCCCCGGCATAGTATGTCACATGAACCATTTAGTTTATTCATTAGGTACTGTTAACCCATTGCGCATGATGTGGTCATGAATATTTGATTCGCCCTCCATCACGAAGGATTACTTGACAATGCCCCGCAGTTTAAACAGTACCTCGAAAATATCCTCCTTCCCATTATACATATAAGGGTGGGGGGCAAAGCGTCCCACTGCCTTCCCCAAGGAATGAACAACAGCGACAAATATGATATGGAAGGAGCCGGACAGTCCAGTGTTTCTACATAATCGTGTGACTCACATTTTAATCTCGTGATCTGGTTACGTCAGATGCGTACTCCCTCCCCCTTCTCCAATGATCTCCCAGACGATAAATGGAGAAGTCCGGATGAAGATCATCTGCCTCTGATCCCTTTAAACCAGAGGAGGGTGGGAGGGAAGAACACTGAATGTGCAATCAGAGTTATGTGCACAAATCTGGAAAATTCAGTGAAATATTTACACCGAGAAGGGACTCGACAAAACGTGGCGAAATCGCAGTCACAGGATTTAATGGGATTAGGGGGGGAGTATGACTATGCACATTTGAGTAATCGAGTATCGGTATCTTCCTCGTTGCAACCGAATGCACTTTCTTGAGTCCCCCCTACACCCTTTTATGAAATTAGTTAGGACTTTCACTGCTCCAAACCGAATTTTTGTCTTAACGGATGCGAATTTGAATCGCACAGAAACAGGTAAAAATTTCAACCTATAAAATCTTTTCTTTAAAAAAAGTCTTTTCTATAGAGTTCTTTTCTATTAAAAAAAAGTCTTTTCTATAGAAAAAGTAAACGAAGCCTGCGGTTACACAAACTAGAGCCACGGTGACATGAAAGCTATACAAACTAAAAGCTATGCAATCAGCTTTAAAAAGTTATATAATAATGACTTACAATAACCCCTACCAACCGCCCAACTGGGTTAGCGACGCTGACTGCCGTACCTAAAGGCCCGGGTTCGAACCCTCGAGAAGGCATGAATGTTTTTAAATGTACAGCGTCGGTGCGGCATGGGGGCACTCTAAATTCGCGGCGAGCCGAAAGGCCTCTCAAGAGATTGTTGGTAGGGGAAGAGAGGTGGGAGGCCATCGGACCTATCTCCCTGGAGTGCTTTCCGTCAAAATTGGAAGCAGAACTGAGCAAAATCGTACTGTCACTTATTATGGTACTTATCTCGTTGCTCAAAGCAACGACCGGCGCAATCTTCACCCCTCCCCAGAACGAATTTCGTGGACTTGTTCTGATACCAGAGACCTGACCTTAGAAGGTATTTTCTCCCTCTTTTCTGCATGCCTTCGTGGTATAACGGTAGCACAATCGGCGCATATTCGAGAGGTCTAGGTTCGAATCCCGGCGAAGACATTGCACATTTTTCACATCTTCTGCTTCAAAAATACCCAATGATTATACACTGGCACCCAACATTGCCAGGATTTGCCGAATGGCTTCCCTAATCCCCAGCTGTCCTTTAAAAGGGGAACTATAAAAAGGTATTTTTCCCCTCCTTCCAGCATGTCTTTGTGGTATAACGGTAGCACACTCGGCGCATATTCGAGAGGTTCAGGTTCGAGTCCTGGCAAAAGTATTGCTCATTTTTCATGTCTCCTACTTCAAAATAACCTACTGAATCTACAGTATGAGAGTTTAACTGAAACCGCAACCGACAAGAAAAAATTAATATAAAACCTTATAATGTCAGGAAGCAGAACTCGCACTAAAATTACCTTTGATATATCCATCAGTAGAGGAAATTACAAATGTAATTGTTGAATTAAGGACCCTTAAGTATTACATGTAAACATCAAGTCTTCAAACGGAAATCAAATATTTAATATTTAAATAAAATTACACATTAAATATTAATTTCAGCCATTAATAACTGATGATTCGCGATTTTATTTAGCGCTCTTCAAATTTATATATATATATAAATGTTCAGTTGAAATATTTCGCCCAAACTTTGTTAATATGATACCATCTAATAAAACAAGTTTGCAAATTGCATTACATTTCGAGAATAATTTTGAAAGAAAATAACAAAAATTAGGTTACTTAAATTTCCAGAATTCTGCGAAGAGCAGAAATAAAAGCATTCCCACGAGAAAAAAACACAGGCAAATGCATTTGTGAAAGAAATGCTTTGTTACCCTATAATTCATCTTAACTTTAATGGAACAAAAAAATAATACCATCATATCTTCATATATAATTGCAAAAGATTTTATGCGTATTATCTTTGTATTTGGGCATTATGCCTTGCATATTGCAGAGATAAATAGGCGCAGAACTACAAAATATGGAACACATGCTCTGCAGACGACGACAATGTGCAATTCAAAGTGATTTTTTTTTTTTTTCAAACTATATTAGATCTTTTTTCATGTAAAGATGAACGAATTTCTTTTTCCTTTTTAAATTTTCATATATATACCCTTGCTTAACGAGCAAATAATAATCTTCGAATTTTACTATTTCCACCTTCAGAGAGAGCAGGGAAAAAAAAAAAAAAAAAAAAAAAAAAAAAAACTCTTTCAAACGAAGTTTGTTTTAAAACTCTTTACACAATTTGCTAGTTTGGGGCAATTTATCAAACAAGGCGCTAATTTTTTTCGTTAATTATACTATACTTAAAGTTTTACATCTAAAACTATACGTTTCGTGGCCTTTTAAAATTTAACAGGTAACATTAATCTTCTACCAACTTTTACAAGAAAAATAATAAATTAAAAAAAAAAAAAAAAAAACTGAAATGTTTCAGATTTTAAATTACGTCCAAAGGGGCGTTTTTTAACATTTTGTGTGTTACCTTTCTTTATTAAATATCATGTTCCTCGCACTTAAACCATAAGATCCAGTGCAACAGCAATATCGCAAAATAGTTTTAAAACGAGCATATCTTTAGAATTTCCGATACAGAGACTCACGCGCTGGAGATAAAAATGTTTTTTCTGCACAACGTTGCCATTGCTCGCTTTGAAATCCTTGAGTTTGTTAATCAAAAATTCGTCAAAGTTTTAAAAAATAGGAAATCGATCATAAAACAAATTTCAAATTTCAAATTGGGTCTTCCACATGCTCATATTCGTTGGAGGATTACGTTATTCAAAATTCGATGACTCTATGTACCGTTGTTTTATCACAATACGAGAATTATACATACATTTATGCAGATTTTTCATTATTTAATTTCTTCAAATATAATGCAGGACTCTAACATTTTGTGGCAACAGTTTGAAAACTGAACCGACATTTATGAGTCCGATGCAAAATGCCAAAACGAAACTAATAGTCCTTCGGGATTCAAATCCCTTTGGACTAACAAAAAAAAAAAAAATAAAAAAATAAAAAAAAAAAAATAAATAAATAAATAAATAAATAAAATAAAAATCTGAAAGCTTTCAGATTTTATATTACGCTCCAACGGAACCCCCCTTTTTTAAGCGTTTTGTGGGTTAACTTGATTTACCTGTTCTTCACACTTAAACCATAAAATTCAATTCAGCAGTCCTATCTCAAAATATTTAAAAATGAGCACATCTTTAGAATTTCCGACCTCGTGCCGCTGGTGATAATTCCCCTCCCTCCCTCCGCACAGTGTTTGCCATTGCTCGCTTTGAAATTGTTCAGTTTGTTAATCAAAACTTCGTTAAGGTTTTACAAAATATGAAATCGATAATAAAACAAATTCCAAATTAGGGCTTCTAGATACCCATATTCGATGAATGATTACGTTATTCAAAATTTGATGCCCCTGGGTACCGTTGTTTTTCAACAGTGCGAGAGAAACATACGTATATTCAAGCGGAATCTTCAGTATTTAATTTCTTTAAATATAATGCACGACTCTAGTGGCAACAATTTGTAACGTGCAACGCCGTTTAATAGTGGAGAACGTAAAATGCCAAAAGGAAATTAATAGCCCTTCAGAGCAAATTGCTCCTTTCGTCTAAAAATATTAGATAGCCAGGTTTCTAGGTTTTATATATATATGTAAGATAACGAATATGTAAAAAAAAAAACTGTAACTTTCTTTGCAAAACCCATTAAGTCTCAAATATACATATACGGAGAGAGATACGTAGATAAATAACCGTTAAACATACATATGTATTACATTTTATGCAAAAGAAATATTTAAATTTAATTTTTAACTTAAATTTGATACATGCTTTTAATTTCGTTATTTCTGCTTTCCATTCTAAAAAATTCTGATGTGTACACCACATGACTTCCTTGTACGGAATATTAAATTATACGCATTTTTTCTTGCATTTCATTTAAACTTATTGGATTGAATTAAATCTACTTGGCCGACAGAGCATAAACCACAATAGAATAAATGCATTCTTTAAAATTCACTCTAGTATTTGTTTAGCGACACTGTGGCGCTAGATTCACTTAACAGTATTAATAATTATATAACAGTTAACTTATATAATAATTATATAACGGAAACTAAGTTAACTGTTATATAATCCAATAATTATATAACAGTTAACTTACATATTTCGTTCATATTATAACTCATAATGCACAAAATTTATATCATTTAAAGAATAGAATTGCCACATGTTCTATTCAAATACTATATTAAAGCTAATCGTTGCCACATGTTCTATTCAAATACTATCTTAAAGCTAGAATGATGTATAAAAGAAATTAAGAAAACAAAACAAAAAAGAAACAGTTTTTTACAGACGACTGAGTATTTCTCATTCAATTAATTCAGTTCTCACTTCGCGACAAGGCAAAAATACATAAAAACTCAAAATATCTATATTAAAAGTTACGAAGTAAATCTTAAACACTTATTTCCTCGAAAAAAATTCCAGAAAGGATTAAGCATGATTTAACTGGCAATAATAAATGAATGCGTTATCTTTGTTGTTGGGAAGCTAAGTTTCTCTAGATTGGCAACAAATTCACTAGTCTCCTGTTTCAAATGTAAACATCAATGGCCGCCATTAAAAAAGGCTTAGCGGCACTTAGACAATTTTAAAATTGTTGATAATTCTAAAAATATTGCATACAGATTTACTAAAGGCATAAAAACCTTAACCGGAAGATAAAAACAACATAATACAATCATTTTTAAAGCAAAAAATGTACAATTTACAAACACATGAGAGTAAAGAAACTGAGATCACTGAGCCGGGTAACAGAGTGGATATATATATAAATATATTCATATACGTTTGGTGCAGCCGATTGCAACCAAAATACGAGGTGCACATCTACACGTTATAGCTGTCCTATATACAAAATTTCAACGTTCTGAGGCTACTCGTTTTTGAGTTATGCGAGATACGTACGTACGTACATACGTTCGTACAGACGCCACGAAAAATTCTCTTCAGAATTAATTTTAAAGCAGTTTTATAATTTTTTTGAAAGAAAAAGAGTATTTTATTCTGTCCTTACGTACAGATATCACGCAAAATCATCGTTAAATTGCTTTCGATAGCGGTCAAAATGGATACTTTCGTTGAAATATGCTGCCTGAAACATTTCGCGATTACAATACTTCCTTTTTACTTCGTACAAGAAAGTAAGAAAAATAACTGCTTATAATAAATCTTTCTAAACTGCATCACCTGAAAAATTATCCTTGTTATAAAATTATTATACAACATCTGTGATTCAGATACGTACATCGAGTAAAAAATCTTTCAGTCAATTAAAATTGGCATATAAAAACCTTAGTTAGCCAATAGGAATGAAATTAAAGCCTAACTATACTATTCTTAATCTTTATATTGTAATCTACGCATTTCTCCTCAGCGTCTATGCCCTATTGGCATTATTTACTCTGCTTCTCTTTCTTGCTTCAGATTGTTAAAATGAGAAAAACTACAAATGTAATTGTTGACGATTGGGCGAATGCCTTGTGTCAGTTTAGAGGTATGTGTCTGCTTTAAGAATATGTTGACAAAAATAAAACAGGTATTGAACCGCTTAAGGCTGTTAATACGTATTAATGAATCAACAACATCACATCCTTCAAAAAGTCAAATCAGCCTAACAAAAAGTGAATCTTCCTTTAATGAATTGTACAGACATTAGGTTATTTCAAAGCAAGAGATGAGAAAAATGAGCAATGCCCTCGCCGAGACTCGAACTACGGTCCTCTCGAATTCGCGTCGAGTGTGCTGACCACTACACCACGAAGGCATGCTAAGAAGGCGGAAGAAATACCTTATAAAATGCATTACTTTTTTTACCCTACCCAACATTTTTTCATTGACACTTCTATGGAGCCAATTTAAAAAGAATAATAACAATAATTATGAAAAAAAAGCAAAATATGAAAGGGTTCAGATTATAACGGTCGCCCAAACGGGTTTATTAAGGTTGCCTACAAGTCTGCTGTTACACTTACTTCCGCTAACCCACTTCTACTTACCTGCTTTAATATTAAGCACCAGTATTCCCAGTATTAAGTGCTGGCACACATTTTTACATATTTTTCAATCTTTTCTCAGTTCATCAGATCAATGTTAATTTTTCTTACTAAGATAATTTGCAAAACTTTATTTTTATTATTAACGTTCTGTATGTTAAATTTATTAGTTATATCACGTTCTTCGCACTTACCTGACATACAGTTGAACAACAAAATCACAAAATATTTAAAAACACCATATCTTTAGAATTTCAGATAAATTCCGTACAGTGTTGCCACTGCTCACTTTGAAATCGTTGAGTTTGTTAATCAAAATTCGTTAAAGTTTTACAAAATAAGAAGTAGATAATAAAATAAATTCGAAATTCAAAATTCGGTAATACAGATGCCCATGTTCGCGTACTTAAGTATAAAAAGGCACTTGTTTATAAAAATGTGTTATATATTGCAGGTATAAAAAGTGATGATGCTCCATAAAACTGGAGAAATGCTTTATATTAACTGTAATTTGCTTTTTCAGCTGCCCAGTCGGTATTGTGGTCAAGGAAGCTGACTGTGATGCCGAAGGACCTGGGTTCGAATCCCGAAGAAGGCATGGTTGTAACTGTCCGTCCCTTCATAGGAAAGGCGATGGTGGCCCACCTATTAGGTGCCTCCATAATAAGAGACCACCACATCCAACCTTGTATAGATTAATGGACTGGGTTACATTTGTAATTGTTCACAATCTGCCATTGGGGGGGGATTTGCTTTTCCAAAGTCAGGGGGACCATTCACCCGATACGACTTTTTTCAGTTATGTGATGTAGGGTCGATTCTGTATTGTCTTGAGTAATCTGGATATTAGTGTATTCTAACAGTTATTATTAATAATTATCTTTCAAAGACTATAAATACCAAAAAGTTAATGCTATACTAGAATGTTAATATTTTCGATTTAAAAATAAATACTTTCTGAATTATATAGAAAGCAGTAACTTATACGACAAATGTGTACAATAATTTAATTTAAAAAATACACTTTAGAAAAGATAACTTACACATTGAGGGAAAATTTTAAAATATTTTAATCAACAATTTAAATTGGAATCTGTGTTTCAGTTTGCAACTTCGTCAGGTTTCATAGTTTCTTTGCTTACCGTTTCTCTGCTTGTTTCAACACAATATACCAAAATTTGCCATTCTAAGAAAAAGGGGGCAGGGGATTTCTTCCCCCATTTTAGCACTTAACTATATATTTGTCCTTAATAGATTGCCCTTACTTAGGAGCTCAATTATTTAAATGAGGTTGCCACTAACAACGAGTCCTCTTTTTGTTTTGCATAAAGCTTTAAAAGCAAATTTCTTTTTATCAAATATCCAAAATGACGAGAGACTCTTCCAAAAAACAATTACAATAATTTTCTTCCCATTATATTTCTCTTACTGCTATTCTAGTTCTCAAGAAAATTACTCTTTTCAAATTTAGTTTTTCGTCTTCATAAGTGCGAAGTTGCAAGTCTTTCCTTACCTAATTAAATTCGTACTTCAGTCTTTAAGGATTCTGCTTAAGATAAGAAATTCCTGGATACCTTGTACAGGTACAGGTAGAAGCTAGGCCAGTACCTCCGTAGTACCACAGGTAACTGAGGTATTGCTGAGCCTAGCTGTTAAACTTTCTACCCCAATTTTGAGGAAGAACAGCCCGGGAGGTGGTCCGAGGATATCCTGCCCCTCTTTTTTACCATCAACTCCTTGAAAGGACTTTCTGAGATAACAGATTTCTGGATCCGAGGATATCCTGCCCCTCTTTTTTACCATCAACTCCTTGAGAGAACTTTCTGAGATAACAGATTTCTGGTATTAATAGTGTACACATATCATACTAAGAAAAGAATGTCCTTGAAAAGTTCAACAACTGATGCTTCCAAAAGTCTAAATGTATGAACAAATGTCCTTTCTAAGGCGGAAGCTGTAATAAGCAAGTCTTTGGAGATCCCGTCCATCAGCATTGCATACAAAAATGAAATTACAGGAACAATAAATTAAAAAAAAATTAAATAAATATGTTTTAGTAATATATGGAGATGAATAAGCATTAGATATGACAAATATCCAGTCCGAGTCCTTGCATATGTATAAGAACGTCTCTGATTTTGGCCCTAAGGTGTCTGTTCTTTATTGCGTATTTCTTAAATGGTATTAGATTGCTGTTAGGCTTAATCAGATGTTTACGTCTGTTAAATTACAGTCAAAAATGTAATGATCAGGGTCATCCCTTTCACAACATATGCAGAGATCAGTGGGGTACATGCCTCTCTCATGGAAGTAGGTGGGGAAAGGACCGTGCCCTTACTGATACCGGGGAAAGGACCGTGCCCTTACTGATACCTTGTGGTATCAGTATATGGCCTAACGTACACCACGGATCAAAAATAAAAAACTTCGTATTAAACGTAAATAAAACTTTTATACACGTTTAATAAGGAGCTGATAAAAAAACTGCGTATTAAACGTATAAAAACTATTAATATTATTAGCTTTATCCGCACACCATTGAAAAAAAATCTTATGGATGCTGAACTACACTCCGAAATCCACGATACGAGACGAGGACATTTTTGATACAAATAGGTTTTTTAAGGTACACTTATGAAATTTTAGGAGTGTTTAAAGTTGTCTTTTCCAGCATCAGTGCACTTCTGTACGCGAATTTTCCAATGCCTCAAACCATTCATTTCTTGGAATCGATGAAATAAATGCATTTATAGCCTCATCAATCTCATCATCGGTATAAAAAAGACGTCCACGTAAGTTCTTTTATAGATTAAAAAATAGCCAAGAGTCACACATAGCTAGATCGGATGAATAGGATGGATGTTCTATCACTCTGAAGTGTTTTTGTTCAAAAAACTATACTGTCACTCTTGCTTAATGAGACGATGCACTGTCATGGTGGAGCATGAGCCCTCTAACATTCACTTCTTGAAAAACTTTTGGAAGACACTTTGTGGTGTACCAGTTAACTGAGACTGTCTTCTTTCTTCCAGCTTGATGGCTTTGACCAGTCTTGTACTTCTGAAGAAAACAGCTTACATTAATTTTTTCGTTTGGAACGTTGTTTTTTCACCATTGTGTGCGTGGGACCATCTTCAAAGACCCATATTTTATTTTCTTGACGTTCTGGAACGCCAAAAAAAAATGTCTGTATGTTTCAACACCAGTTACAAATTTAGAAATAATGCGGTGGCCACCATTTTAAGTAATTTAAGGGTTTCTTTACTGATTCTGACACGCTTCTCTTTTTGGTGGTCAGTTAAATTATAGGAAATCCAATGGCAAACCAATTTTTTCATGTAAAATTCTTCATGAATAATTTTATCTATGGCAGCGGATCCAATATTAAAGTTCCTTCTGTATCATTTGGCTGCTGCAGCGATTATCATTGATTAACATTTTTCGTACGGCAGACACATTATCCAGGATTACTGCTGATAACGACATCACTGTGTGTTCTTCATCCTGAATAGAGTTGCGGCCTCTGTGAAATTCTATAAACCATCTGAATACAGTAGCCCGAGATGGATCTTCATATCTAAATACTAATTATAGACGCTAAATACATTATCTTTGATTTAAACTCCACTTTAAAGTCATAGAAAATCAAAACACGATAATGTTCTCCAATAATTCCATTTTTCCTTCTGTCTAAAATTTATTCTACGCTAAAGTACTCGCAATTGGCCAATAAAAAATCTTCTGCTAGACTAAAAATAGTTCATGTTTTCAAATCTAACCGTTAATTACTTTTTGCCACTTATCGTCTGCGCGTATCTAAAAAATTTCAGAGTGACCTATATATTCATTTATGTCAACCATTTCGTAGATTTGTTAGAAAACGAGATTTTTATTTTATTAAAGTAGTTTCATAAAACGACAGAAAGATTCTACGCCGGAAGAATTTTGTAAGTACAAAATTTAATTTCTCATAGGTTCCCTGCAGAGAAAAAGTTCAATTAGTAAAATACGCACAATTTTTTAGACTAGTCTTCTGATAGCAATATTTTATATTAGTTCCCTTAATCAATTTTGATTGGGCAACACTAGTTTCACTAGTTTTATTGACCATCAGAAAAGCTAGATGCCACATGTGATCAGATATGTACAAGCTTTTAAATTGGTGCCCTAATCGATAAGAACAGGAAGACCGATTACCGATTTTTAAGCTGAAAATTTGGAAAACCAATTCTAAAGAATCTGTTTCTTCTTTTTTCTTAAATATTAACAATGTGTTTTCAAACATCTGTGAACAATGACAGAATTAAGTCAGCGTTCCCATAGTTTTAGTCTATTGTTTGTTCGGTTGGATACAGCAAAGCACATAAGGGATATCTGGCTAATGGATGAATGCCTTCGTGGACGACTTTCTAAAAAAAAAAAAAAAAAAAAAAAAAAACTGGCTCGTATTTACATTACATCTGGGCAAAAACAGTATGCAGGCAGCCTGGTTACCGGGATTCGATTTACTACACTCGGTCACGTTACTGGCTTTTGGACAAATGTTTTTTTGGTTTGGGCAGACTAATTTTTAATGCAAATATTTATTAACGGAGCAGCAGTATGTAAATGCGCAGGCTAACAATGTTAAAAAGAATCAGTGATTTTGTTTTACCTCAGACAGTCTGCTTTCTAATGCTAAACAGATTAAGATACATTCCTAAGTGTAGCAGTCGGCTAAAAAAATTTTGGTTATTTGTTGCGTAAGAATGTTTCAAACGGTTGCTGAGATAGGTTAACCGAAGAATACCAAATTCCTTCGAAAGAATAAACTGAAGAGGGGATGCGACCTCTAGCTAAAGACTATTAGGCGAAATTCCCAGTCATCCCGTTGATGGTATAGAAATCACCGAATCTCTCTTTTTAGTAGAGGGGGGGGGAGAGCAGTTCAAACTTTCTCTCTCTCTCTGTCTCTGTCTTCTAACTCTCGCGATGAAACCGGTTTGAACTTGTACATCACATAGAAGTAGGAATAGCGCCTCCTCCTCCGTGGTACATCATTAAATGGGTACGAAACAGAGCGTCTCGTGTTTGGTTTGCAAACACCATCGGGCTTTGGGCTTGTAAAATGCCAGCCTTGTGTGCTGCTCGACGGACAGCAAGAGAGTTATGGGACACTAGGAAGAGCAAAAACTAACATTTGCCAGAAGCAAGCCACAGTCATTAGTCTCCCGATAGTAGCCTCTAGAAAGAAAAGGGATGTAAATCAGACTGATAGAACATCTCCTTGCAAAACTGGGCTCTTCATCACAGCACAGAGGAAGCAGTTCTGTTGAAGAGAGAGGGGGGGTTCTTGAATCTGCAACTGCATTTTATCGTAAGGAATATAAAAAAATATATATAAATCTGTAGAATCGGCGTTTACTGTCTAGGAATATGATGTTCGTAAACTTACTTCCGATGTGGCTGTCTAGGGGCTAATAAACTAGTCCAATTTACAAATAACTTGAATATTTAATGAAACATGAATAGTTGCTACAAACTAGAAAGTAATTACATACATAGAAGGAAATAGATGAGATTATTTACAAACGAAGAGAAGGAATCGTATTTCACAAGCAAACATCTTTGAATCGCGTCATCGTCTTCATGGCGGAATCGCCTGCCTGCCTGCGTCATCGGCCAAGTGAAAGATTTCCCCCCACAGCTTGCCGCGTCATCCGATTATATATGAACGATGCCAACCCACAACTGCTCGTCCATCCTGATGGAATGCGGCCTCGCATTCCCGCAGCACCACTGTCTACATCTAGGGATCTGAAAAATAAAATTAAAAAAAACAAAAAAAAAAAAAGAGATTTTTAGTTACTATTGATGGAAAAGTCGTCTTAAATGGTCTATTTCAGCCATCTTTTCTCATCCTCTTAACATCCTCAGAAATAATATTTATCTCTTCTTCAAAGCTCTTTCAGTGTTCGTTCATCTTTAACAGTCTATCTGAATACATGTATTTTACAAACACGTCTTCCTTTGATGTTGCCTGGAACAATTCATCTAGATTCGTCTTCGTATTTCCGTCTTCTTAAACATCATATGGATACGTCTTCTGAATGCGTCTTCTTAGATACCGTCTGGATACGTCTTCTGAATGCGTCTTAGATATCTTCAAGATCCGTCATTCGAATGCGTCTTCTCAAAATCATCTTCTTTAAGCCGTATTTCTTCATACATTTCATCCTTAGACATCATCTTCAGTCTTCTTAAATTAGTTCACGTCTTTAAAATAATAGTCCATAGTCAAATCGGGAGAAATTTGTCTAGTCGGGAAAAACGTCTAAATCAGGAATCATCAAAATTGGTATTTCATTATCAAAGATCGTCTGTCCATGGTTTCAGGTATTCAGCACAGGTACTAGTCTTGAAAGGTCCTTCGGTAAAACCAACCTTCTCCACGTCGTATGTGTCATTAGGTTTCACCTTGGTGATTTTGTATGGACCTAAAAACTTGGATTTTAGCTTTATACCTGGCCCTAGTTGAGTGCGTTTAATAGCTACCATATCATTGATCTTGTATTTACGAGGGAGTTTTCGACTTCGATTGTAAGTCTTTCGATTCTCTTCCTGGATCTTCCGAATCTGCTCTTTCGCCTCTTTACGTAGATTTTCTCTAGACTCGATAAAGTCCCTCTGAATTTCAGCTTCTATTAGTTCTTTAATCTTCCTGTCCTTATTCGTCTTTATCTTCGTACCAAACAAAAGCTCGAAAGGTGTCGAATTGATACTCCTCTGAAAAGTCGAATTAATTATTTGCTGGACATCATTTACGTGTTTGTACCATTTCGTAGGGTCATCTATAGCCAACTTAGAAATGACTGATATGATAATGGAATTCAACCGCTCTACTTGTCCATTAGCTGTTGGTAATCCTGTTGTGATTAAGGATAGATGAATATTTTCCTTAGTACAATAATCAGCAAATTCTTGAGAAGTAAATGCAGTACCTCTGTCAGCTACTATATTGCAGGGATTTCCAAATAATGATTTTTGAATTTCAAGTTTAGCTATTACTTCTTTACTAGAGGTGGTTTTAGTTGGATGTAACCAAACAAATTTTGTAAACGAATCAATAACCGCGAAAATGTATTTATAATTCTTGTTAGAACTCTCCAAAGGTCCTAAATGGTCTATGTGGTAAGTGTTTAGAGGAATATCTTCTTTAGGTAAAGGATGTAATAATCCTTCCTTCTTTCCAGATTTCCGGTTGGCCAGTATACAGGTAATACAATTTGCGATACATTTTTCAATTTTCTCTTTCAATTTAGGGATATAAAAATGTTGTCTCACATGTTCTTCAGTACGTTTGGCAGCAAAATGACCTCGTTCATGTGCGTCTTTAATTACTTCAATTTGCATAATCTCAGGTACTACTAGTGCTTCAATTCCATTCACCATTTTGTAAAGCACGTCATTCCGCAAACAATAATCTTCATATGGCTTAGACTTCAAAACTTCTTTTATAACTTTTATATTTTCGTCAGTTTCTTGAGCTTGAATTATTTTAAATGTTATACCATCTTGAATTACAATACATACAGGATTTCGACTAAGAGCATCCACATGTCCCATACGGGTGCCAGATCTGTGTTCGATTGTGTAATCATAATCTTGTAACATTAATGCCCATCTAGATATTTTAGTACAAATGTCTTTCTTGCTCATAGTTTGTTTGAATGCATTACAATCTGTCACGATTTTAAATGGTATGCCTAATACGTACACCCTGAATTTTTTAAGAGCTTCTACTACTGCTTTAACCTCTAATTCGTAGCTCGAATATTTACGTTCAATGTCTGTCGTTTTCCTACTCATATAATAAACCGGATGCACCTGATTATCAATTAAGGATTTCTGTAACAGAACCGCACCATAACCGTCAGCACTAGCATCAGTGTGTATTTCGGTTTCTGCTTTCGGATTATAAATACACAAAACAGGTTCTGATGTCAATATGCGTTTCAATTCGTTAAAAGCATAAAGTTCTTTAGTTTCGAATTTAAATTTAGAATCTTTCTTCAGTAAATCACTAAGCGGTTTTGCAATTAATGAATAATTAGGTATAAATTTTCTGAAGTAACCAGTTAAACCTAAATAACTTTGAACATCTTTTAAACATCTAGGTTCTGGAAAGTTAATTACTGCTTTCGTTTTAGAAGAAGAGGGATATAATTTCCCATCTTTAATTTTGTGTCCTAAAAATTCGATTTCGCGCTTCAAAAATTGACATTTCTTAATGTTTAGTTCTAGTCCATATTCCGATGCAGTCTGTAAATACGCGTTTCAATTTTTGAATTCCCTGAGCTTCATTTTCGGAAGGAATAATGATGTCGTCCATATAGATTACAACAATATTCTCCTTTAAAAGATCACGAAATATATCGTAGATGTATCTTTGGAAAACACTTGGGCTGTTGGCAAGACCGAACGGAACCCTCAGAAATTCATACTGTCCGTTTTGTGTCACGAAAGATGTGTATTTTCTACTTTCTTCGTCCACTTCAACATGAAAATATCCGTTCTTTAAATCTAGTGTTGTAAATACCATTGCTGCTTGTAATTTATCAATAACATCATCAATTAATGGCAGAGGAAAGCGATCGCGAATTATTTTTTTATTCAGGCGCCGATAATCCACACAAAGTCTCCATGAGCCACATTTTTTCCTACTTAGCACGATATTACTTGCGTAATCAGAACAGCTTTGTTTAATGATTTGTCTCTCCAACCACTCCGAAATCTGTTTATCAATTTCACGCTGCTCAGCTGGGGGAAAGCGTCGCGGCGAGCAATAAACTGGAAGTTGATCTGTCAGCACTATTCGCATCTTCAGGCCTGATGTTTTTATTTTATTCGGCTCATAATTCCTTACTAAGTGTAGTATTTCATTTCTATGTACTCCGTCTTTGATATGGCTTAAATCAATTTCCTCGTCATTATAAATATCACGAATGCACATCAAATAGTTTTCAGGTTGCAATTTTCTAATTTCGACTCCTTTTTTATTTACAGTTAATTCCCCTTGCCTTATAATATCAGTACCAATGATCGCTTGTAAAAACATTTCGTTTTCTGCGATAACACAAATATTTGATCGAAATGAAGAACCATCAATTTCGAATTCACCTTCAAATCTTCCTATAGGCTTAATTTTTCCATTAGCAAACCCCGTTAACTGTAGATCTGCCGACTTAAGTTCAGGAGAACCTATCTTCTTATGTATATCTTCTCGGATTAACGTTACCTGACTACCAGTATCTATTAAAGCATCAATTTGAAAATTACCCAAATTAACAATTTTATGCATTTCTTTCTGACAAGTCTGAGTTATCGGAGTAACAGCTTTGGCATCTTGGATATTTTTAGATGATGTTTTCGAACAATCTATGGCCTTGTGTCCGAACAAATTGCATTTAAAACACTTAAATCCTTTACTCTTATTGTTACAAAAATTAGACTTATGACCTAAACTTCCGCAATTATAACACCTTGGCTCTTTAATCTTACTAGGTACAGCGCGTGTTTTATTTTGTGTGTTAGTACTTGAATAACCCTTATTCTTCGTATCTGGAACGCGAATTTTCTCATAAATTTTTAATTTCTCTTTGAATTCAGAAATAGTTTTACAACCGTACAAAACAATTTTGTTACTACTCTGATCTGGTATCCCATTGATTACATAATCAAGAATTGATGAATCATCAACAGAACCGCGACTGGCTATTTCACGCATGGCAATTAAATATTCGGAAAGTGATTCACCAGGTTTTAAGTGTCGTTTCTGTAACAAATTATGAAGTTGTGCACTGTTTATTTTAGAACCAAATTCAGATAAAAGATTTTCTTTTAATTTTTCCCATGATATTATACCTTTCAAAGACCTAATAAACACTTTAGCAGAACCAGTAAGCAATTTTTTAGCAAACACAATTTTCTGTAATTCCGATAACTTAAATAATTTAAAAGATTCTTCTAAATCACCAATGAAGGATTCAACTGGATATGTATCAGTGCCATTAAATTCAGAAACAGTTTCTAGAATATCACGAAAATGTAAGGAAATATTGCTAGGCATTATAATGTTTTCATTCACTGAGTTATTTATGGGAGGTGATTCTGACCGAACAGAATTAATATCATCATTTTTATCAGAATCATAAACACTTTCGTTTTCAGATAACTCATCATCGTCATCACTTTCGGATTTTAAAAGCTTAAAATCACAAAGACTATTCAATATTAAATCACAGTTTTTATCAGGATTTGAATCATAATTAAGATGTAACAAATTACACACAGAAATAAAATCATTTGCAGTAAGAGTTTTAAGTAATTTTTGTTTTGTTTCTTTAATATTAAAATCAGATGGAAAACCGCAAAAGTTACGCAATCTAGCTCTATTTTTTCGATCACCCAAAGTTCCAAACACAATTTGATGTAAAAGTTTAATTGACTTAGTAGGCCCAGTCTTTAAAGAATTTGAAATTCTAGGAATAGAATTCAAGGTAGTCATCTTAATTCACAGTATCATAGAACACTATTCTTAGAAGTAACAATGTGGAAATAATCGAAACAAAACTTACTTATTTTGTAATATTCATAATGCTTCTTCCTAGGCTCATCCCGGCCGAGCCCCCAAATCTGTAGAATCGGCGTTTACTGTCTAGGAATATGATGTTCGTAAACTTACTTCCGATGTGGCTGTCTAGGGGCTAATAAACTAGTCCAATTTACAAATAACTTGAATATTTAATGAAACATGAATAGTTGCTACAAACTAGAAAGTAATTACATACATAGAAGGAAATAGATGAGATTATTTACAAACGAAGAGAAGGAATCGTATTTCACAAGCAAACATCTTTGAATCGCGTCATCGTCTTCATGGCGGAATCGCCTGCCTGCCTGCGTCATCGGCCAAGTGAAAGATTTCCCCCCACAGCTTGCCGCGTCATCCGATTATATATGAACGATGCCAACCCACATATATAAAAGAGATATAATAGTGTACACTAATAATTTTCATTCTCAGTTTATTGAAGAAAAAACAGAAAATACTCAAACCATTGATACTAACTACTACAGAATGGTATCAGCATTCAAAATGTATGGACACCAAAAATAGCGGTAATTGGTTCATAGGTCGACAAGCGTTGTGTGCATTAGATTGTTCTTTTATGTCATAAAGTTAACTATACAAACTGAAAATGCAAGCAATTATGCAGAAATTAAAGCGCGGCTATTGGAGTACGTAGGCGCGCAGCTTAGAGGGGGGGGGAACTGGCCATTTTTATTATAAAATGAACGAGAAAGATGTTGATTCTATATCAACATCATTTCCGCCAAAACTGAAATTTAACTGACATTAATTATTAAGTGTTACTCTTCCTAATTCCTTCGAGAAGAGAGGGCGAGTGAGTATTTGTACACGCTGCTGAACAAATACTCACTCGCCCTCTCTTCTTATTTATCTATAAATCATAATTAAACTATAGGGATTTAACCCATTAAGGACCGGCAAAAGGACAATGAAGCACTCCCATAAATCATTAAAAACACATGCTCAAATCCCCTTGAATCAATCTCCCCCTTAAAAAAAATCCCTCATATGTGATACCGTGGGCCATGAAGGAAGAAACTCGTGGCCACGGTCCTGATCGGATTAATGATTGCAAAGAAGAGGAAACATCGTCTGAGTCAAAAACCACAATTGAGCTTCACTGCTGTTTCTTCAAAATCAAAATTTAATCAATATTAATATTTAGCCTTGTTGCTACTTGTTCTCCTTACAATCATTAGTGCAACAGCCAGTCAACGCATTCGTCTTAAGCGCATTCAGTGCTCTTCTTTACAGGCTTAAACACTAGACAATGATGCCTTAAACAAGAGGAAGGAAATAAGCGATTAACAAGAGCTACTGAACCTGCCTCAATGCATGCCAAGGAAAAGTACCTTTACAACAATGTTCTGCCATAACTACGCTGACTCTATTATTGAGATCAGCTTTCGCCTTCAGCGGGCTGCCAACATGGTGGTCCTTCTTAACTCCATGGAGACCTCATGATCCATGCATTTTAGTAAACAGGATTATTATTGTTATTAATATTATTATTGATTTTTAAACAATGGATGAATTGAAATCATGGCATGTTTATGTAAAATCAGTTTATTTGCATACCGGTGCTGGTAATGTTGCACGAAACATAGAGACTAACAACTAGTGATGTTTTGAATAACAAAGAGGCTACGGGGTTCGATTCTGCTGCACAAGATCCCAGTGAAATGTTCCAGAAAAAGATTACATCCAAAGAAAACAAAGAAGATGAAAAATATGCAGACACCGTATTGAACCGATCCTTCCCAGTTCATGAGAAGTTCCTCCCAGTTCACTCTGGACAGTCACATCTTCATAGACATAGATTATTTCGAGGCCAATTCATCAATGCCTTTTTGACAGATTCATACATAATGAATTCATCAGAAGTCTACATAGTGAATTTGTTCGCCAAGGAGAAATATATGATCTAAAAGAGACACCAGTGTCTTTTAATTGGAAAGTTATAATTGCTCAAATTAGTGAATTTTCGAAATTTTATACATAAAGGATGTTAAAATGGCTGACATCAGCTGATCAGATCATCCTTCACATGCTGTAGTACCACAATCAGAAGGTCGGCAGAAATTACTTGGTCACTACTACTACGGTGAGTGGGCTTTTTTTCATGAGAAATCGTGATCGTGTAACGATTTTACAACCACTAGCCAAGGTCGTTCGTGCTCGCTTGACTAATATTTTAATTAGTTTGCATCGAGATAAGCGTCCGAGAAATTTGCTTGGGAAAACGTCCTCGAAAAAATTTTCTTCCAGTCTCCAAAAAAGAATATGGGCCATTACGCCGAAAAGCAATTAAAGGATCAAATTAAACAAGCAGACCGGGACAAGAGGGGACGGAGGGGTATTTCCATCTCGGAATTGTTCCTCGAGTATGTGGAGAGGTTTTCGTGCACCTGGTTTTCGGAAAGATTAATGACAGAACTGGAAGACAGCGGTGGAGAATCGAGGGCAACAAGGTGCTTTCTTGCTTGGCTACAAGAAACAAAAGTTCTCGCCGCAACAGAACAATCCCTGTTCCCTCTCCACTCGTTCCCAGAATGTTATCTGATAAGGCAAGAAACAACAAAGTTCGAATGGGAACCGCGTGGGCTGCCTAACGCCTCAAAGACGAAGGAGGAGAGTGGGGACGACAGAGAAGACAAATAGTCGAATCACGGAAGGATCAACCCAAGACTCGGCATAAAGCCTCTCCAATTATGCTCGCAGAGTTATTATGCTTTTTTTTCAACGTAGTCTAATCACCGTAGAAAGAAATCTAGCCATCTAGTTCAACATATTAGCGGAAGTTTGACTAATTTATGTTATGAATAAGTAGGTAGCTGTTCTTTGAAACTGTGGGAGGAGGGGGGGAAACCGAGTTCAGTTTTGTGGTGGAGCTTAGTATTTAGAACCAAACCCAAGGGCACGCGATATTGTCAGAATGTGGTTTGCTATCCAGCATTCACGATAATCGTCAATAAATAGTAGATGGAAGTATTCAGAATTTTTAATTGGAACATTTTGACGCTGATCTTAAGATCTAAATAATAATTAACTGTACACATTACATCAAAAAATAGCACTTGTTTCATATTGCCTTACTGGCTTAACTTAGTGTAATGATAATCATTAGTATCTTTATTTTAAAAAGAATAACTGACGAGTTAAGTAGAAAATATTTACGGAATTTATTCAAACTAGCGATATACTGAGACGACATAACAAAAACATATGTTGAATATAAGTTCTGGAAAAATATACCGCCAAATGATTAATTTATATCTGATTATGAGAATTATGCTTCAGCATCTGTGTTATCGTTTATATTCTAAATTTAAAAAAAAAAAAAAAAAAAAACCGCTTTGGTATTTTTTAACATATGGATAAAAAAAATAAAACTTATTCCCCCCCCCTCTTTGCTTCTATAAACTTCCATTGTTGTGAAGTTTGCGTTGATTGTTCATTTCAGGAAATTCCGAATGTCCATGCTGTCTTACAGGCACTGCTATTATTGTGGGAGCAATAAGATAAGCAACAGTAAGTAAACAGCTTTTGAAAAAGTATATAATTTCTATGGCCAAAAATGTGAGATACTTTTTTGTTTGTTTGTTTGTTTATCTTGACATTACTATACAATCTATAGGCTATTTAAGTTGCATCATAGTTTGATGCAAATTCACTTCACCAAACTACGACAGAGTCCAATTGCATTTCTTTTAACCGGGAGCTGTTACCAATCTCACTTGCCGGACAATGGTGAGCACAAGCCCACGACATTGGCATGAGCCTGGCATTGGCATGAGCATTGAGCACTATATAGGTGACAGGCCGACTTATAACTCAGTTCCGCTCCCAATTTTGCGGGGAAAGCACGTCGGGGAGACGGGTCCGAAAGTCTCCCACCTTTCTTTCCCTATCACCAACCTCTCGAGAGGACTTTCGGCTAACCGGCCTATTTAGAGTGACTCTATGCCGCACAGACACTATACATTTACAAACAAAACATCCTCCGAAATTCGAACCCAGGCCCTTCGGTACGGCAGTCAGAGTCACTAACCATTATCCCGGCTGGGCTGAACACCATCATAGTTTAACCCTTTGCGGCACAGTGTGTCCGGTCTGGACACACCTAAAAATTTCCTTTTGTACGCACAGAAAAATTGAATGAAAAAGGATTTATAGGTTACTATAGGTTACTCTGAACCTTCTTTACTTATAGTAGATGGCAGCTCAACACAAACCAGTCCATATATGTTTAGTTTTTTAAGACCCTCATTTTTCAAAGAAATCTTCCAGATTTTTTTAGGGTATAAAAGGAATTGTTTGAAAAGAAATTTGTATGTTATTTTTTGGCTGTATGCTAATCTCCTTATTCTATATTAGTTTTAAATTTTTACCTTGAAATGTTGTCTAAAATCAAACGGCGAACCCTAAGTGTGCCCAGACCGGGCTCACCGATCATCTAGGACAACTGAGAGTCTGTATTCTTTGTTTCTCCGCATCTCATCGGTCAGTTCATTGACAACAATGCTCGTTTCAGCACTCTGTTCGAAGCTTTATTCAATCAATGTGCCCAAAGTGGGCACATTGATTAAAAAACACCTACAGAATTAAAAGAATAAGTGCTATCTTCACAAAATTTTACTTGTGTAGGCCTTAATTAGACTGCCTACCTTTTTTTTTTTTTTTTTTTTTAAATCAAAACTCCGATTTTAAAAGGTAGCGAGCGTGCCGGAAAGGGTTAAGGATAACTGTAACGGTGTATTATGATTATGCAGAAAATAATGCTCTTTTCACATTTCTTCTTTTCTTCCTTCAAATACCGAATTACAGTGAGAGTATTCAAAATTTTATCTCGCTGAAAGAAACAATCACTGCAGCAACTGAAAGCACTGACTCTGGAAATTCTTCGCTACCGTCGATCGAAGTTTATTATTCTGAAGTATGGCCATGCTGACACACAGAAACAATCCAATATTATTAGGCTCTATGTTAGCAGTGAACTGCAATAAAAATACCTCGAAGTATGTTGCATAGTGTTTCTTATAACACTAAAAGCAAATACTAACAATGCGTTTTCGAACATTACCTATTAAAACTATAACATCAGAGGAACTTGAATTTCACAATCACAATCGCTTATTTGCTATTTCTTATAAAAATTCTCATAAGCTAATGACTACGAATTATTATCAAAAGTTAGTTAATTTCCACTAAGTATTAGTCCAAATCACAAAAACACAGACAAGGTATCAACTTATGAGCTTTTTTAATGTAGGTAGAGTGCTTCTCAACATCAGCACTGATTTATATAATATAAACTGCTCTGTAATTTTCCAAAGAATTATGGCATTTCTTCCCGCCTGCCCTTGAATTAGGAAATGGAAGACTGTGGTCCAAATCCCGGCGAAGATGCAGTTGATTTTTCACGTGTTCAGTCAAGTAACAGCCCTTACACGCCTATACAGAAACAAGCCGCCCAACCGGTATAGTGGTTGGCGTCGCTGACTGCCGTGCCTAAGGGACCGGGTTCGAATCCCAGAGAAGGCATGGATGTTTGTAAATGTATAGCGTCGGTGCGGCATTCTAAATATGCGGCGAGCTAAATGTGCTCTCGTGTAGCCTGGTGGAAGGGGAGTGGGGTGAAAGACCCTCGGACCCGTCCCCCCCGGTCTCCACATGGAGGTAGGAAAGGGAGAAGGGCCAACCCGCGCTAAACGTGAAGCACTGCTTTGAAGCTTCGGTCACCAGATGGGGTCTTCTTTGTTTACATTCAGAAGCTCGCTTGACAAGATTCTGATAGTATTTCGACACACGACAGTTCCATAGAAATCGAAAAAGGGACACTTTCGCATGAAAGAAACATTCATAGTGTGATGGATAATAGCAATTTGTATAGTTTACTGACATTTACGCAAAAATCACATCTTGGTTATTTTTCGATAACTAACAACAGCGATTTTGATTATGAATTTGTTTTATAAAATTCTAAGCTGTTGCACTACAAAAATATAGATTTTAAGAAAAATGTTATGCTTAAAGAATGAAAAATACCTTACGGTACATTTAAAATTGTATACGTCTTTCGATACCCTTGATAGAGTATTCGCTACTTTTATTTTATTTTCCAAACGTCAAAATTTTTTAAATAAAACAAATTTTTTTCACATCCATATATTATTGTAACATGTACATTTTAAAATTTTTTAGAGGAGAGGCTTTACTGCTGCTCATTTTAAACCCATCGTTTTAATTTTATATATCTGAAAAATAATCACTTTGGGCTTACACGTTTTATAAATATAAAATTATGCATGTTAAAATATTTGTAATTAGGCACATAGGTCAGATTAAGTTTTTATTAAATAGAGTAACGCATGCAAGGGCTATCTGCCTAAAGAGAGAGATGCCATCGTTGAGGAATTTTGAAGAAAAATTGACCTTTGAGTGGGTATTAAAAATAATACTTATAATTTTCATTCAAATTATATTCATATATATTTTTTTTGTAAAACTTTCGGGTGTATGCTAAATTAGTGTAAATTACTTTACACGAAAAATATAGTGAATGCACAGAAATTAAAGATTTGCACATGCCGGAAACGAAAAATAGAAAATATGTATGGGTATTTTTGTAAAGGTAATTCGATTAAGGTAAAATCGAATTACTTTAATTTTTTTTTCTAATGTAATTAACGAAAACTTGTGAAAATATTTCATTCAAATTAAACCATTTTGAGAAAACTGTCCTGTGAAAAGTATAGCATTTAATTCCGTTCAGAATGAAATGTTGTTTAAAAATATGTTGTTTTCACATACTTAGGACTCTGAAGTGTTGTAGGAAAAGAAAATATATACATTTATATGTGTATTTACGACGTAATTACAAAATATTTACATCCGAACGCGTCAAATCCCATAGAACTCAATGGTAAATGACCCAATGTTTTGGTCACCACGTAGGGATCGCCGGTGCTTCAGAGCAGGGTACGGGAGAAACTTGTTTAGGGCGACTCCATCTTACTTCCTACCTCCATGGGTCTCAACATGGAGGTAGGAAGTAAGACTACCTCCATGGGTATTTCCTACCTCCATAGGTCTCCATCACAAGTTGTAGGAGGGGAAGTGAGCCAAATCGCACTGTCACCTGTTAGATTACGTCAGACAAGTGAGCATAAGTAACAACACCAACACCAACAAGTAGCCCACCTCTCTCCCATGCTGATAACTCACAATGGCACGCGGGCTTATATGTGAAGCAATGATTTGGTTTGAGGCTAATCGCGGTATCGCAGGTAACCCTGTTTCGGAACGCTGCCTTTGCTGTGTGGCTTTAAACATTTATGCTATACTTAAATATGTTACTTCGCATATTAGTCTGATGAGAACATCTAAGAAAACATAGGACAACAGAATAAACAGCAACTCAGAAAAAAAAAAAAAAAAAAAAAAAAAAAAAAAATCTGATGTGTACACCACATGTCTTCCTTGTACGAAATATTAAATTATACGCATTTTTTCTTGCATTTCATTTAAACTTATTGGACTGAATTAAATCTACTTCGCCGACAGCGCATAAACCACAATAGAATAAATGCATTCTTTAAAATTCACTCTAGTATTTGTTTACCATAGCGACACTCTGGCGCTAGATTCACTTAACAGTATTAATGATTATATGACAGTTAACTTATATAATAATTATATAACGGAAACTAAGTTAACTGTTATATAATCCAATAATTATATAACAGTTAACTTATATATTTCGTTCATATTATAACTCATAATGCACAAAATTTATATCATTTAAAGAATAGAATTATCTAATCGTTGCCACATGTTCTATTCAAATACTATAATAAAGATAGAAGGATGTATAAAAGAAATTAAGCGAACAAAACAAAAAAGAACAGTTTTTCACAGACGATTGAGTATTTCTCATTTAATTAAATCAGTTCTCACTTTGCGAGAAGGCAAAAATGCATAAAAACTCAAAATATCTATATTAAAAATTACGAAGTAAATCTTAAACACTTATTTCCTCGAAAAAATTCCAGAAAGAATTAAGCATGATTTAATTGGCAATAATAAATGAATGTGTTATCTTTGTTCTTGCGAAGCTAAGTTTCTCTAGATTGGCAACAAATCCACTAGTCTCCTGTTTCAAATGTAAACATCAATGGCCGCCATATAAAAAAGGGTTAGCGGCACTTAGACAACTTTAAAATTGTTGATAATTCTCAAAATATTGCATACCGATTTACTAAAAGCATAAAAACCTTAACCGAAAGATAAAAACAACATAATACAATCATTTTTAAAGCAAAAAATGCACAATTTACAAACATATAAGAGTAAAGAAACTGAGATCACTGAGTCGGGTAACAGAGTGGATATATATATAAATATATTTATATACGTTTGGTGCGGCCGATTGCAACCAAAATACGAGGTGCACATCTACATGTTATAGCAGTCCTATATACAAAATTTCAACGTTCTGAGGCTACTTGTTCTTGAGGTATGCGAGATACGTACGTACGTACGTACGCACATACGTTCGTACAGACGCCACGAAAAATTCTCTTCAGAATTAATTTTAAAGCAGTTTTATAATTTTTTTGAAGGAAAAGAGTATTTTATTCTGTCCTTACCTACAGATATCACGCAAAAACATCGTTAAATTGCATTCGATAGCGGTCAAAATGGATATTTTCGTTGAAATATGATGCCTGAAACTTTTCGCGATTACAATACTTCCTTTTTACTTCGTACAAGGAAGTAAAAAGAGGGTGAAGAGAATTGGAACCTTACAAAGTCACTAACACAAGAACAGGCTTCACATGCACAAACACACAAGAACAGGCTTCACATGCACACACACACAAGAACAGGCTTCACATGCACAAACGTCGATGATGGAGCACAAAAAAAAATCAAACCAACTAAAATACACAGAAATATTATTATTCGCTAAGAGCTCAAATTATTATTTGATGACCTCAGCTTGATTCTCTCAGACTACTTAAGATTACTCAAGCGAGCTCAATACGTCTTGGACAAAAAGAAGCAATCTTCGAGACAGCCATCCAAAATTGCTGACGGATGCTATAAAAATGTGTAGAAACAAAAGACACGCATGTTTGAGTTGCCTCTAGAAGAGTGGTCGGAAGTACAAACGGGAGGAAAAAATGGGCAGGGATGGAAAAGAGGAGGGTGGAAAAGCACACCGTCGTCTGTTATTGTTTCCAATCCGTCCACTCACCAATGCCTTTTTAAACGCATTTAGGCCAGGAAGGATAGAATAAAAGGAAGAGGAAAAAAATTCTCCCAGAGAAAACAAAATTCAGGAATCTGGCAGACAGTTGTCAGCCTCCACTCTCAATAATGGAGAAGATAACGATGGTCTCCTAATGAATAAAATGAATGGAATGTGTATCGGTAGATGAGTTTTCTTTTTACATCCCAAATTCGAATCCTGTAGAGCATGCAGGGACAAGGACGCGCTGAACTAACTCATCCCTTCGACCAGAAAGAGGGGAAAAGAAAAAAAAAGTAAAGTTTCAAAAAGGTTTAAAAAAAAAGTGGAACAGAGACAGAGAAAAAGTCTCTACTTTTTGGCACTTATTTGCTCAGAGGTCTGGGCATCCGATTTCAATACATTTTAGTTTCTTCTCAGCGGCGGTTGGTTTCTGTTTCTTCCCTCCCTCTCCAGTTCCTCACTCAAGGAAGGATACAGTTTAAGGGTAAGGGAGAGCATGTGATACCGTTTACTCGACAGTTCCTCTTATTTTACTTCTGTTGCTTTCTGGAAAAGAGTAAACATGCGTAACGTGTTTCCAGAACAAACAGACACGGCCCATTTGGACGAAGAGAAAGCGGTACCAGCTTCACATTATTACCGTACATGATATTGCACTCGAGAATCTTCTTCGCCCCCTCCTCCCACCCACATAACACAGACGACCGCTTCTGATGTGTGGTTGTGCGCTCATTGTCACATAGCTTTCTAAGGAATCGGATCGATAAAATCTTCCTCCTTGAGAAAGATATTGCTTTGGGTAAAAGCTAAGAAGTAGCTGAAGTTTTCGAATAACCAGACATCTAGGCGCACTATTAACTCATTTAGCTTTTCTTTAACAACCGAAATGGCCAATATATATATAGGAAGAGTCAATTTATCTATTACAGTCGACTTTCATAGATTAGCATTGCCTACCTTTGAGATCCTACATGCGGTTGTCCTAGATGGGTTTACGGGAGGTAAATATACAGATATAGTAAACTATGTTATTGAAGGGGGAAAAACTATAGAGGTCCTTGGAAGTGATAAGAGAAAAAGTGAAAGACGCGAAATCCAGTCGCTCGTTTTACTTGTGTTTTAAAAGAACAGTTTGCAAAGGGAGGAAAAGAGGAGATTTTAAAAAATCTGTTCACGTATTCTTTTACCCATTGAAAAATCGGACAAAAATAGTTCGCAGTGCGAAAATACGAATTCAGATGCAGGTTTATGTTATTTTAAAGATTATGATAATATTTTACAATGCATGTTCTTATAAAATTTTTTGATTAAGTTCAGTTACAGAAAAACAAACCACTGTTGTTACGAATTTTGTACATATGTAAACAATTTTAGTGAAATTATACGTGAAATTGTAGTACCTCAAAAGTCTGATGAGATGAAGCTTTATACGGAAAAATAAGATTAGCGGAGTAAATCTATTTAACACTGAGGCAAATGGCTAGCTCGTTAAATTGACGAGATATTGCCAAGCTGGTGATGGTTCTGGCAACTAATTTCTGTTACCGAATTCGGCGAGAAATCTCAAAATGTCCCCAAACTTGGAGACAATTTGGTCCGGTCCCTGTATAACTGTAATTGATGCCTACATGTAACTGTAACCGTATACGGCCTTTAGATGTTACTTTATATGCCTTCTAGTGATTTTGAGAAATGGAAGGTACTAGAGTTTTCTCGACGGCCGGGTGATAACTAAATAAGATCGAAGAGAGCACCTGCTCTAAGTTGTTAGTTCAAAGCTCACTCAGGAGTACTGAGATCTCCGTGAGAGCTTCGCCGATGCGCTTTGCATTGCCTTGTGTTTAATGTTCTCAGTAGTTTGAAGCGTAGCTACTAATTGTGTGCTCTGTGATACTGAGCAGAGCTGTTCGAGTGCTTCTGTGGAAAGTTCCGCACCGTACGCATGCAGCAATTTGTTAATTTTTAAGTGAAAATATTTTTAGATGAATATCAGTTTAATTACATGTTCTTTTACTTAACTGAATTGTCTGATATAATAACCTGCATTTTCCATCAAAACAGTTATTATAAATATCCCCCAAACTCTGAAGAAATTTTAAACTAGCAATACGATAATGAGAATTATACATCTTAGAAGCTTATCACTATGCTTACGACATGCTTCGCATGTAATTTCTAAAATGAACATATCCCATACCATCTGTAATATTCTGCGATTCTTTATAGATAGAAATTATACATAGAATGAAGACGCCTTGTATTCATTTGATACGAGCTGGAGGTAACGCTTTGTTCAAATTTTAATCTGTGATTGGATAAAAGGTATCCACAATGCAACGCGTTAGATTAGGTGGCATGATAAGGATTAATTTTGAGAAGATGTACTTTAGATCATATATTATAAACACTTAAAAGTTTTAAAACAGGAAGGGGAAATAGCCAAATTAAAATAAAGAATATAAAAGGGACTATTGCCAAATTAAGGTTAAAAGTTTGTTTTCAAATTTTATATCTTACATATACATGTGCGTGTGTGACGATTTATTTTGCTGTAGATAACTTGATATTAGATGACAGCTTGATTAGGGAAGGCAAAAACGTGACGATCATTGTCTATTTGTGTTCTATTTCTTGACTTCTGCTGTACAAAGCATAATAAACATGCTTTCTCACCTTCTTCATGTTCGTCCTTTCTTGTTTTTTGTGTTGTCACTATCGCGCCTGGAAGAGCCTTTTCGACCATTTATTGCTACGTGATTTTCTATAATCTAAGTGTACTCTATCTCTCCTGAAAGTCTGTAACCGATTTGCTGACACATTCTGTATATGTGTGCTTTAAAACTAGAATTAGAAAATAAATAAAACTAGATCCTACAGCTCAACAGCTTCAAATAATGTTATCGCTTCGCAGCAGAACTTAGCTCCAATCAAACGCACCCGCTCTGACGATAACCATAAATTAGGTTTGAAAAGTGAATAAAGTCTCTTCTCCATAGAGACTAAGAAAATTATATTACAATAAAATAAATGTGATAACAATATGGTAACCAAATTACCCAAATAAAAAATGGAAGAATATAAATAGATGTACTAAACAAATACCATGATAAAAATAGGTATTAAAAAATCTGAAAGCCTTCAGATTTTATATTACGCCCAAAGGGGTGTTTTTTTACGTTCTGTGTGTTACCTTTACTGATTAAATATCATGTTCTTCGCACTTAAACCATAAAATTCAATCCAACAGCAATATCACAAAATAATTTTAAAATGAGCTTTTCTTAAAAATTTTTGATACACGGTGCAGCGCGCTGAAGATAAAAGCATTTTTTTCCGTACACTGTTGCCACTGTTCGCTTTAAAATTGTTGAGTTTGTTAATCAGAATGCTTTACAAAATATGAAATAGATAATAAAACAAATTCCAAATTATAAATTTGGGCTTTTCACGTGCCCATATTCGGATGGAGACGTACGTTATTAAAAATTGGATGGCTCTAGGTACCGTTGTTTTATCGCAATGCGAGAAACATACATACATTTCCGCAGATTCTTCAATATTTAATTTCTTTAAATGCAATACAGGGTGATAATATTTGCTGACAACAATTTAAAAAGTGATTCACCGCTTATACTGAATCTACACAAAATGCCAAAACGAAATTAATAGCCTTTCTGGGCAAATTGCCTCTTTGGGCTCATAAAAATACGTAATTATTTTAATTAAAATTTATTATATACTATAATAAAAATACGAAATAAGTAGGTAAATATTGTAATAAAACCAAGGGCGTCCCAAGATGTAAAACAGAAATAAAACCAAGTAAATACATAGCAAATAAAAATCACGTACACAGCACTGTACAAGTACTTAATTTTCGTGCAGTGATTTTGTTACGATGCTTTCATGCGTTCATTTTATTGTAATAAGATGACATACTTTTATATTCTTAATCTCTGCGGGAAAGAAATTATTAATTCTCTTTATTAATTTCCTAATTTTTAGCTAAATATATTATCAATTGCACCATCTATAAGGGAGCTTTCAACTGAATTTTTGACGTCCGATTTCTCTTCCATTTCTAATGATATTCGATATGTCAATTTTTGCCGAGAGAAGCTAAATATGCTTATATGTTCCGAAAACCATGCTAGACAACCTCTAAACATTACAATTTGGAAATATGTAAAATGTGAAGTAAAATTACCAATGCCGATTTATGAATTACTATCTTTCGAATTCGAATTAACTGAACATTATATTTTTCAGAACTTTTCACTCCATTTCAAATGACAAAAAAATTCAGTCATTGGGGTAGGAAATTCCATTTTCATTCTGGCATCAATGCTTAAAATTATGGGTGGGAAGAATTTAATATTTTTATTCGGAAAATGCTCACTTGGCTTTTCGAATTCCTCCAGAAAACTATTTGAGGACAATGAATTGGCAGTCGTTACGAGCAGCGCTTATGATCTTGGTCCTTTTTGCCCGTTTTCCCCCCACAGAAAGAACAATGTATCTACGCTATAGCTACGTGTGAAATGTGAAGTAACAAAATCAAGGAGGAGGGAAAGGAGAAAAAGATTTGCTCGCACACCGACTCATCAATCGGTCATTTCCAACACATTCTCAGTCTTAAACGATCCATTTGCGCATTTAACCGACGATGCGAATCACAATAGATCTATCCCCATATAGAACAGGAAATCGGAAGTACGCCCTCTTCACCATTTCCCATTCCCCATGCCGGAGTAACAATCATAATAAATAAATAATAATAACAAAAAAAAAAAAAAAAAGAGCGAAGACATATTCTCTGAAAACATATCCTCACTCGGCTACTATATACCATTTACAACTGCTTCTGCTGCTGGCTGCTTGTGAAGAAGACTTAAAACTGGTCATTAAGAATCCATTTAAAGTTGAAAGTGCTAAATGGAATTCGGGAAGAAGGGGGAAGCGACTCAACACCCACTAACAGCGTGTTGGATTTTCTCCCTCGCTAATTTATGTTTTTTTGCCTCACACCTTTAAAAAAAAAAAAAAAAAAAAAAAAAAAACTTTTAAGGCTTCGAAGGTCTAGAGTTGCAAAAGGATAAGTAGCTTACTTCCTCCCCCCATAAGCCCTTGTTTTTTGATTGTACGACATAATACATTCCGCCAATCTGTAGTCAGAAAATTAAAATAAATAAATAAATAAAATAAAATAAAAAATAAAAAAATAAAAATAAAGAAAGAAAGAAAGAAAGAAAAGAAATCTTGAAAATTTCAGAATATAGACTTATAACCTCAGAAGAGAGATTATTAGCCCAGAAGGTCTATTAAGTTCGTTTTGGCATTTTGTGGCGTTTCACTTTTCAAATTGTTGCCACCAAATATTACAGCCCTGTATTATAGTTAAAGAACTTAAATAATGGAGAATCTGCATAAATGTATGCATTTTTCTCGCACTGTGATACAACAACGGTACCTAGAGCCATCAAATTTTGAATAACGTACATCTCCACCCGAATATGGGCATCTGGAGGCCCAAATTTGGAAGTTGTTTTATTATCTATTTCATATTTTGCAAAGTATTTACGAGATTTTGATTAACAAACTCAACGATTTCAAAGCGAGCAATGGCAACACTGTATGGAAAAAACACTTTTATCTCCAGCGCGCGAGACTGTGTTTCGGAAATTCGAAAGATATGCTCTTTTTAAATTATTTTGTCATACTGCTGTTGAATTGAATTTTAAGTGCGAAGAGCATGATATTCAATAAACAAAGGTAACACACAAAACGTTACCCTTTCCTCCCTCCCCCAAAAACACCCTTTGGACGTAAAATAAAATCTGAAAACTTTCAGATTTTTTTTAATTAAAAATATTTTAAAAAAGCAAGAAAAGTTTAAAAGACTGCAATCTAGTCTTTGTACTACACGATTACGACAAGTACATTAGTTTGGGAAAGAACAATCCCTGAAATTTAACAGAAACTCATATACCTAAAACCCGCTTTTCAAATTAGTGATGCAAAACAACAGTAGAAAAAAAATACTTGCTATCATATTACTTATCATAAATTAACACAATGTCAAAAACTTATTTAAGAAGGAAAAAACTAAATTATTCAAAGATGTATGATATGCACGTTTTCGCTGGATCACTTGCGCACAAGGTTTGTTGCATCATCAAATATCTACCGCAAGTGAAGTGGCAACAATTTTTATATTTTTACGGAATTTGCGTAACAAGGGCAAAGACTTTTTTTTTTTTTTCTTTCCCCGATGCAACACGTTTATATTATTTTTACCTAGTACGCATACAGAAGACTTCAAGATTTAAAAATAAAATAGCGTGAACTCCATAGAAAATTTCCACAGCGACATTAAACAAAATAATCATAATAATCATAAATGTGAATACAATTGTGTCCCTCGTACCCGACGGAAATCCGATCTGCGATTTACTATAGCCAAAAATAAATATATAAATACATAAAATATGAAAGGTTTCAGATTTTTAACAATCGCTCAAAAGGGTTTGTTAGGGGTTTTTACGCTCTGAGTTCCCGGTCTAGCAGTCTGCTGTTTCGCTCGCTCCTAACACCCCCTCCTTTTTCCTTTTCTTTTTAGCTAACCATTTTCTTCTCACTTACGCCATATAAATTCAACAGCAAAATTAAAAATAAATAAATAAATAAAAGCAGTACAGCAGGATATGTTTAAAATTCCGATACAGCACGAGCCAGTTTTCCTTAGAAAGTCCTTTACGAAGGCTCCCTCCCCTTAGGCAGATAGCCCTAGTGTGCTTTGCCATAATTAAATACACTAATTCCGATGCAGCGTTTAAGTGTTGGCATATATTTTTCTGTTTTTTTTTTTTCAATCTTTTCACAGTTTATCATATCATTGTTCGGTTTCCTTACAAATATGGCTTTCCTTTTTTTTTTTTTTTTTTTGATTTTTATTAGTAACATTTTTTGTGTTTATTAATAACTATTACGTTCTTGATGCTTACACCACGTTAAAATTCGATTCAACACAAAATATTTTAAAATAGCATATCTTAAGAATTTCCGATAGACAATCTGAAGATAAAAGAAATATTTTAATCCGTACAGTGCTGGCTTTGAAATCGTCGAGTCTGTTAACCAAAAACTCGTTTAAAAATTTTACAAAATATGAAACAGATAATAACACAAATTAGAAATTCAAAATTCAGCCTTCCCGCTACCCATGTTCGATTATTTAATTTCTTTAAATACAGGGCGGCAATATTTGGTGGCAACAAAAAGTGGCGCAACATATTTAAGTGTTTCGACGCAAAATGCTGTTTCGAGATTAATATTCCGTTCGGGACTAAAGTCCCTTTTGGATTAATAAATAGAACTAACTATAAGTAAGAAAACGCATGCCCAATAAGAACAGGTTGCTAGACCATGAAAATACACATAAACACACCAAATACACATCAAAATACAGAAAACAAGCATGGCCTGACCTGCCTTTCCTTTCAATTCCCGACCATCAGCACACATATATTATATAAATGATTATAACTAACATTTCATTGGTTATAATTTTTATTTTGTTTTTAACTTTAACGGTACACGATACTGTACAGGTACATTCAATTTTTCTTCCTCTGTAGGTTTTTATTATTGATGGGCAACTTCGGTACTTTCTTGTACCCGGTACGAGAGTAACGGGTACAGACAAGTACCCGGTACAAAATACCCGTTACTCAAGTAACCGTTACTTTGAAAAGTATCGAAAACCGATTTCAAGTACCGAGTACCCAAGTAAAGATTTGGAGTACCGAAGTAACGAAATACCGGAGTAACGGTTTGCTGTACCGGAGTACCCTAGTAACGATTTGGAGTACCGAAATACGCAGCTAACGATTTTGCGCACTGAAGGAACTCTGCCACGTCACCACGTGTTTGATTTTATCTGTACGGAGTAAGATTTTGAATATCAGAAAACATGTCAACTACGGAAACATGTCAACTGTCTGAGGAGCAGACCATTTATAGACACAAGGAGCGCATATCACCATTTCGCAAATACAACCAGATACTACTGTCCTCGTACCAAAACCGAAGTGAGCTGAACCCTCATCGATCCTCCAGTAACGAATACCGAAATACCGAGAAGAGACGCATATTTTCGTTACAAAGTAGCGAATACCGAAAAGCATCCGTTTCAGTACAGGAGTAACGAATACCGAAAAGTACCCGTTTCGGTACAGAAGTAACGAATACCGAAAAGTACCCGTTTCGGTACAGAAGTAACGAATACCGAAAAGTACCGATTTCGGTACTGAAGTAACGGGTACTTGGACGTACCGATTTTCAGTACCCATTACAACTAAGTACCCGTTACAAAATACCCGGTTCGGTAGTACCGACTCATCACTAGTTTTTATGGATTAGTCTTAAAAAAAGAGCGTTCTCCCACGGAATGCTGGAAACGGTATTTCAAACTAAAATTTGATTCGTTACTTTGTTTTAATAGAAAGACAGTAAACATATAGTACAAACCACGGTTAGGCATGCGTGAAAATGCACGTCATATCAAAGGGACCTAAGAACTCTCGTTCCATTAGACTGAAAAACCAAAATCCCTTACTTTTATACGTGATAAAGATAGGGAAGATGCACTATAAATATTCAAAGAATTATACTGCACATTTTGCATCAATTAAAATTTTATTGTATTAAGCGTTACATGCAGTGTGCAATATCGGAACATATGAATCGCAAACAAAGACACTGTCCTTACATCACCCCCCCCCAACTGTTGCTTAGTACCTTGTTTGAATTGAACGACTCACAACAGGAGCAAGAACATTAATACCTGAAGTCCTTAGGAAAAGAAAATTTTGGCGCCCTTATATGTTGTCTATATATGTATTGTTGTATTCTTCTCTGTAACGTAACGGGAAACTTTTAAGAGAAAGCTATGCCGGAAAAGTAACAATACAGGGGCAAGTGTATTTAATATGGAGTAAATAGGTATCTCGGTAATCTGGCGAGATATCGATAAGTTGACAACGGTTTTGGAAATTTATTTTGTAGCCAAATTTGGCGAGAAATTTCCAAAAATCGCCAAATTTGGCGACATTTGGGTCCTGTCCCTGCATTACCGTAATATGTATTGAAATTGAATAAATGTTAATTGACCACTATACTAGCTTACTAGGAAATCATAATACTAGAATAGTGAAAATTCTCTAAGATGATCGTCACGGTTCTAAAGAATTTTTGTTTTCAGTGGAGGTAAGGTTTATTACTTATGTTTATCCATGTTTGAAGAAGTACAGATCACTTTGGAGGTGGTCATTTATGGCAGATGGTTGCCATCAACGACCTGAGCTCTGAATGTATTTTAATATTAAATTTTAAAATATTTTGCTTGAATTAAGAAACTGAAAAAGATTTTAATGTTCTATCTTTGTTAATAAGACAGGGAATTAATTACCTTCACATAATGACGCCCCACAGCAACTTCCCTAATGTTGAAATTGGCAATGAAATTACCAAACTCAATTGATTTAACCCATCACTCAATCGTGTACCCATTATGCCAATAGTACAAGAGTTGTAACGATTCGGCTGTACAGTTCAAATGGTTAAAAGATGCACCCTATTTCATTATCTTTTCTAAACGTTATAAATAATCTTAAAAACCTGTTGCCGTCGAAAACTGACAAACTATTACTAAGACGTGCATATATATTTTCATTTTTTTAAATTCATGCTATTATTCTCGGATTTTTATTAAATGTTAAAAAGTAATTAAAAATATCATTTAACTTCAAGTATTTTCAGTATTTTCAACAATCAGCTGTAAAATAATTCGCTGATAACACATCGTGGAAGGTACAGAAGGTCTTTTGCCGTTTCGTCAAGATAATATACACTGTAAAAAATTTCAGATCAGTATTGCACCATTTCATACTTCAAAGTCAGAGGTAGCACCAAAACATGGTTCACTTGCTCTTTTCAGTGCACTGAAGTTTGGTATAATCACCGCAGACCTCCTGTGGAGGAGTGCCCGTACCAAAATTTGAGCTGTTCTTAATTACGCAAACATAACAAATTAATTAAAATCTGAAAAGGTGTTAAAAATTTAGATAAGTTCAGAAACCAAAAATAATTTAGAGGTAAGTACTTAAGAGAATGTGAGTTGTGCATCTGGGAAAGCATTCGAGCTGGTGACTGAGTGCGTAACTTATGGTGACTCAAAAAAATAAACGGTGAATCTTCGGATTATGGTAACTTGGCGTTTTTTTGGCGACCAACCCTGCTACAGCAACCTGCTAGTTCTTTTTTTTTTTTTTTTTTTTTTTTTTTTAAATTTTTTGACGCAACCTACTCAACACTTTTCCAACAATCTGCTAGCCGAATTACGCTTATGCTAGAACTTTTATGGAACAAAAGTGCTTAATCATGACGAAGATTAGGTACGAAATTGGAAAAAAGTGCAGAATTGGTAACTTGGCGTTTTTTGGCGACCAACCCTGCTACAGCAACCTGCTAGTTTTTTTTTTTTTTTTTTTTAAATTTTTTGACGCAATTTTGTTTTCAGGAAGTAAAGGCATTTCCCCCCCCCCTACTCAACACTTTTTCCAACAATCTGCTAGTCGAAATACGCTTATGCTAGAATTTTTATGGAGCAAAAGTGCTTAATCATGACGAAGATTAGGTTCGAAATTGGAAAAAAGTGCAGAATTGGTAACTTGGCATTTTTTGGCGACCAACCCTGCTACAGCAACCTGCTAGTTTTTTTTTTTTTTTTTTTAAATTTTTTGACGCAATTTTGTTTTCAGGAAGTAAAGGCATGTTTTTTTTTTTTTTTTTTTCCCCCTACTCAACACTTTTTCCAACAATCTGCTAGTCGAATTACGCTTATGCTAGAACTTTTATGGAACAAAAGTGCTTAATCATGACGAAGATTAGGTGCGAAATTGGAAAAAAGTGCAGAATCGCCCACTTCGCGCGTTTTTAAGAATTGCCCATACGCGGTATCCATGTACACGTCGACCTATTTTCACTTAAAAAAACATCCCAGAATTGCACAAAAATGGCATTGCGCACACTCTTGACTTTATCCATGTACACATCGACCTATTTTCACTTAAAAAGTTAAAGAAAATTGACAAAAATCTAATTCTCACGATCGGAATTTTCCGGAAAATGTCACATGACATGCCTCATGATCTCTCATTTCTCTGAGACAAAATAATCTGTGATTCGAACTGTGTACTTCTCAGATTATTGCTAAAGTCCTAGCTAGTAACCTTTATCGCCTTACCAAAATGTCGCCAAACTACCTGTTACTTAATTCCAAAGATTAGCCGTTAAAACTTTGCTTATATTCATGTGTGTTTCGTTTAAGTATTTTATAGTGAGCATTTAATTTGCAAGAAAGACAGATCTCAATTCATACTTGCTTAAACGCAAGAAAATTGTAAATTCTGATACGGAGCATTAAGTGCATAATAGTTAAGTAATGAATATTGTTTCTGTTGTGCATGGTTTTATGTCTTAAAAGACTATGATATGAAATTCTGTTTAAAGATGGGCTAGAAATCAAGGAAAGGTGTGAGTGTCTTTATTCTTGTACATGTTTAACTGAAAAATCATCCCAGAATTGCACAAAAATGGCATTGCGCACACTCTCGACTTTATCCATGTACACTGCTAAAGTCCTACCTAGTAACTTTTATCGCTTTATTAAAATGTTGCCAAACTACCTGTTACCATATTCCAAAGATTAGGCAAATAAACAATTAACAGAGTTACTTGGACACTGGTAAATAAGAACACAATGATTGAAATAACAACATAAGAGTTACTGCAGACCTTTGTTTCACCACTTTAAGTTAATGGCAGCCAATCAAAGCAAAGCCTTCAGCGCATGCCTGATCTTCCCGTGATTCCATGTTTTGAAAGTTTAATGGCGCCTGTTTGCATGTGTTGGTGGATAGTCGATGGTGTATTCGGATAATTACAAGGTTTGTATATTTTTGGTTTTATTTCTGTTTTGATTTACGTATGTGCATTAAAATCTGTGTATTAATTGAATGTAAGATACAAAATGGTGTTAAAACGCATTCGCAGTAAAATTTTAATGATTTTATTGGGGTAAATCGCGCTAGTGCTAAAACCCATTTTAACCAATTGGTTATTACCACTATATTTAACGTAGGTGAATAGAACTCTTTAAAGAGATTCTCGAATATTCCTAGGTAAAAACATTGTTCATAACATAATACGTATTTCTGCGAAGATTACATAATGTGTATTTCTGTAAAATACATCAGTATATTCATTCTGTAGGAAATACGTTTGCAATGCTTTTTCTATATGAATTGTCCCTAGGATATACCCAGAGATCCTTTTTACGGGCAACGATCAAAATGTCTGTGTAAATTTCTATATTAATTCTTTATAAACATTGAATGTATTGGGGATGTAAACAGTGACTGATGGAATAGAAATTATACCCACTCTTATGACACTGGGTAAGTAGACTTGATACATTTGAATTATGTGTGTGTATGTACACTGCGCGAAAAAAAAAATGGGACAGTTCTATTGGTCCGATTGACGAAATTCAACTAGCGTTTTTCATGTCTCGAAAGCGCGATTTAAGATATGTATTAGATTTATACATAGCATTCTTCTAATGTGGGTAATTTGACACAAAAATCGGACTTTTTCTGAAATGACATGCCAATTTTTTTCCATATTTTGATTCTTAAGACTCAAATTATGCCAAACTGCCAAGTTTTGTAAAAATCGCACGAGGAGTTTTTAAAAAAATTAGCTCTCAAAATTTTAGCTCCTCAATGTTAATTAAATTTGGTATATATTTATTAATCTCTCTGTTTTTATTAAACTTACCTGATTCTTTCTATCACATATCGAAATTAAGTGCATTCCAAATAAAATTCGCCCATTTTTTATTATTTGTTTTTAAAATTTGTATTTTTAAATCATATAATAAATAAAATTTTCGAAAAATTTTTTTAAGTATAATCTATAAAATATAAGAAAAAAAGCTATATATAAATCTAATACATATCCTAAGTCGAGCTTTCGAGACATGAAAAAGGCAAGTTGAATTTTGTCAATCGGCCCAGCAGAAGGGAAGATATAGAACTGTACTACTTCCCCCCCCCCTCTTGCAATATACGCCCACCAGCGGCCGAGCGGTAAAGTCGCTGAACACTGGTAGTTTGGTCCGAGGTTCGAATCCCGTGAACGGGCTTGCTGCATGGGTGTTTTCGTGGTTTTCCCCATGTGAAACGTGTATACGAGGCACTTTCCCTTAGAAAGTCCTCCACGAAGGCATCCCTTAGGCAGATAGCCCCAGTGTGCTTTGCCATAATTAAATACACACCTGTAGCAATGTACGTGTATTTTATATATATAGTTATCGATTTTGAGTTTATAGTGAAAGAACTGGGAAAATTTGCAAGGTAATGATTATAAAGTAATAATTATAAAGTAATAATAAAACTTTTTTTCGTTAATTTAACTTTTAAAAAGTGTTCTATAAGAATGCAAATGATAAAGAGAAGCCCATGTAATTAAGGGTGAAGTGCAGAATCGCCCACTTATTTGTTTGGCGCTTTTTACGAGTAAGAAGAATTGGATTTTTGTCAATTTTCTTCGACTTTTTACAAGAGTAAGAAGAATTGGATTTTTGTCAATTTTCTTCGACTTTTTACAAGAGTAAGAAGAATTGGATTTTTGTCAATTTTCTTCGACTTTTTACAAGAGTAAGAAGAATTGGATTTTTGTCAATTTTCTTCGACTTTTTACAAGAGTAAGAAGAATTGGATTTTTGTCAATTTTCTTCGACTTTTTACAAGAGTAAGAAGAATTGGATTTTTGTCAATTTTCTTCGACTTTTTAAGTGAAAATAAGTGAAGGAAGTGCGCAATGCCATTTTTGTGCAATTCTGGGATGTTTTTTTAAGTGAAAATAGGTCGATGTGTACATGGACACCGAGTATGTGCAATTCTTAAAAACGCGCCAAGCAGTGGGTGATTCTGCACTTTCCCCAAATAATCCATGCAGTTCAGTTCCAAGTAAAATTTCTGTCAGCATCAATATTGGAATGTAATTGTTGTTCCGTTTGTAAACATGAGAAATAAGAAACACATAATCTAAAACGTTTAAAAGAACGCCACGCAGCAAGAACGTATACGTTCTTTGCTGCGTAAAAACAACAATTCTTCTTTTAGACGTTAGGGCAGATAGCGAAAAATTTCATTGCGAGCGGAGGGGGATTCCTCCCTCGTAAATTAGTAAATAAATAAGGCTATACTGAGGTAAATAATAAAATTAAGTTTTCAGTAAGAAATTTTTCTTCGGGTTGTGTGTGTATGTAGGAGGGAAGTATCTGGTCACTTCCCTGCTCATCATTTCGCTAACAAGCACTAAAGAAGGAAAACAAGTCTAGCGCAAATCGTAGATCTTGAAATGCATCTAAGTTCTAGACGGAATAACACAACACACATCAGCGGGAAGGGGGGGAAGAACTGAAGTTGAGCTTTAGATTTCACTTCCTTCATTAAACAGGCGCATTCTTAACATATCATCTAAAGGAAAATTCCAGCTAAATGAACAGGAAAGTAAAAAGAGTCGGCAAGTTCGGAAAACAAGAATGTATTTGCGGAATAGGAATAAAACACATCTTCTTCAAAAACAAGTGAAAAAGGAATGACTTTACAGCATTTGCTCATACAGAAGACAATCTGACCGTTATCGTACAGAAATATTCAGACCTTACTGTACGCACATAAAATTGTATTCCATTTCAAAATAAGGAAAGAAAAGGGAGAATACAAGGTCTATAAATAACTAGGCATGATTAAAGAGCGCTCATAATTGATACTCATAACTACTGTAAAGTGGCTAGCTAAGCAGAACTTCCTTGCTATGCACAGAGGCCTAAACCATGGAGTTTGGGATAAGGTACTCAGTTTAAAAGTTCTACTTCAAGCCAGCTAATGTGCCCACGAGCGGTAAAATCCCCGAACACTGGTAGTTCGGTCCAAGGTTCAAATACCGCGAACGAGCTGGCTGCATGGGCGTTTTCGTGGTTTTCCCCATGTGTAACGTGTACAGTTGGTACAAAAAGTATTTGCACACATACATTTTTGTTCACAATTTATAAGAAAATGCATTAATAAATACAAAAATTGGCATTTAAAAAATAGAATAAGCCTATTCATTTAAATTAATTACAAAAAATAAAATAATATTAATAAAAAACATTTTTTGCAACAATATTAAAATAGCTTATGTCAAAAAAGTATTTGCACACTCAACTCAACTCTAGCAAATTTGCATTTTATGCTATTATTTGACAGTCATCCCGCAGTAAATAATATATGTAAGACGACTATAAAAGGAGGTGTTGTCGAAACGTTATCAGTTGATTGCCGATTCAAATTGTAATGGCACCTAAGAAATCTGAAATGTCGATTTCATTGCGAGAAAATTTTTTTTTCTCTCTACGTGAAAATGGCCTAAGTTATCAAGAAATAGGTAAAAAAGTAAATGTTTGCTTCTCTACTATTTGGTATGTTATAAAGAAAGAGGATCTACATCAAATAACTTGCGCTCTGGACGCCCAAAGAAACTTTCACTGCGAATGAAGCGAAAAATCATAACAGAAGCATCAAAAAATCCATTCGTTAGTGCAATTACTTTAGCCAATGATGTCGCTTCAACATCTGGAGTTCAAATCTGTGCCCAAAGTGTTCGAAATGTCCTGCACGATGCACACATTTATGGGAGATCACCAAGGAAAAAACCTCTCCTAACTGAACGAAACAGACTGAAGAGACTTGAATTCGCTAAGGAATATATCAATAAGCCAATCGATTGCTGGAAAAATGTCATATTCTCCGACGAGAGTGAGTTCAATATCTTTAAATCAGATGGCAGAAAATTAGTTTGGAGAAAACCTTGTGCTGCTTTTCTTACCAAAATTGTGTTACTTACAGTTAAACATGGAGGAGGTTCTGTTGTGATTTGGGGGTGCATGGCTAGCAAAGGAATTGGTAATTTGTGTTTCATTGATGGGAATATGACAGCTCGAACCTATATTGATGTGTTGCGAGATAACTTGCCACAAAGTGCAATAAAATTGGGTATCAGTAATTCGTACTATTTTCAGCAAGACAACGATCCCAAGCACACTGCCGGTATAACTCGTATGTGGTTGCTTTATAATGTACCCAGAAAACTTGCCGCTCCACCACAATCACCAGACTTAAATCCTTTGGAAAATCTGTGGAATTCTTTGGATTTAAAAATAAGAAAAAGGAAGATTTCAAGCAAATCTGCCCTTAAACAAGCCCTTATTGAAGGGTGACCGAATACTGAGCCTACTGTTACAGAAAATTTAATTAAATCAATGCCAGCAAGATTAAAAGCAGTAATGGATGCTAAAGGCGTGCATACTAAATATTAGTTATTTGAAATTTGCTTATATATTTTATTTCTTTTGTATTCGTGCAGGTGTGCAAATACTTTTTTGATACGAGATATTTTAATTTTGTTACAAAAAAGCATTGTTATTTATATTATTGTAATTTTTCTGTTTGTTTTGGATGATTAAACTTATTCTGATTTGGCAATACCAATTTTTTTATTTCTTAATGCTTCTTTTTATGAATTGCAAACAAAAATTTAGGTGTGCAAATACTTTTTTTACCCACTGTATATGAGCCAGTTTCCTTTAGAAAGTCCTCCACGAAGGCATCCCTCTTCTTACGCATATAGCCCTCGAGGCTCTGCCCGTAATCACATAAACCAAACTAATGATAATACCACTTATATTTCAGCTGCAGTGTAAATACAACTTAAATTTATTTCGGTAAATCTTCGGTTTATGGTAACTTAGCGATTTTTTGGCGACCAACGCCCTGCTACAGCAGCCTGCTAGTTTTTTTTTTTTTTTTTTTGACGCCATTTTGTTTTTACGAAGGCACCTTTTATTTTTTTTATTTTTATTTATTTATTTATTTATTTATTTTTTTACTCAACATTTTTTCCAACAATTTGCTAGCCGAATTACGCTTATGCTAAAACTTTTATACTTATGCTAGAACGTATCTGTAATATCCTTCCCTTCACACAATCTCATTTCATTCCCACATGTTGGACATTCATACTTATCTGCAATTAATCCTACACTCATACACCATTAAAGCAACTCTTTTGGATGATGACATAAATGCAATAAAAATTTGGAACTTACTTTAGAGAGGGCCATGGGATCCAAATATTAGGCAACACTGTTTCACACAAGATACAAGATGGAATGAAGCTGAACATACAAAATGGTATGAAGTACTGCAGACATTTTTACAAATTTCCCTCCCTTTTTGGATTAAAGAACTCTGATTCGTCCATAAATGTCACATGACATGTCTCATGATCTCTCATTTCTCCGAGACAAAATAATTTGTGATTGGAACTGTGTACTTCTCAGATTATTGCTAAAGTGCTAGCTAGTAACCTTTATCGCCTTACCAAAATGTCGCCAAACCACCTGTTACCATATTCATAAAATAAAGTGATCAACATTTAAAAAGGACTATTGGGGCCCATTAGGGACCAAGCGGCAAAGTCGCTGAACACTGGTAGTTCGCTCCGAGGTTCGAATACCGCGAACGTGCTCCCTGCATAGGCGTTTCGTGGCTTTCCCCACGTGTAACGTGTACACAAGCCAGTTTCCCATAGAACGTCCTCCACGAAGGCATCCCTTCTCTCAAGCATATAGCCCTGGACTGCAATCAGAAAAATCTTATTTTTAAACATTTTTCGTGTTTCGGAAAAAAAAAAAAAAAAAGAAGAGGGAATGAGTATTCTCTTATGAAATTCGAACTTTTCGGTTCTCAAGCCTAGAGAGAAGAAATAACACCAAATACGCTCTCTATCAAACCGCTTCCACCCACTCCTTTTTCAACTTCATATTTTTATTGCGCTGAGTTTTCCTTCAAAAGAAGTCTTAATAATATGAATATCAAATTCACCTACAAAATACTGGTCATTAACTCGAAGTGCGAAAAAAAAACAACAAAATTCTCTTCATTCTCGCTTCCGTGTTCCCGATTTGAGGGCAAAAGCCTATTTATGACACTGAGAAAACAAAAAGGAAACAAGCATAATATCCCCCAAATTATTCAGCGGCGGCCATTTGTTGCATTTTTAAGTTTTACCTAACGAAACCCGGAAATTGAAACAACTAAGAATAACATTTATTTATTACAGACGATAAGCACTTAAGATTGCATGTTCGAAAATATACACTTTTACTGCGTAACAATTGACCTTTCTTTTTAAATTTTCTTTAACCTTATCATAACGGGCGCACTTTATTCGCGTCCAATCAGCTTTCCCTCCGCCGATTCCAGAAATTCATTGGCGTTTTTATTTCCAGTACTGACTCACCTGGTCGCTGCCACGAATAAATTATTTCATTATTCTGTCTTAGGATGAAGTAAACAAAAACAGGGGCAGTTGCAAATGCCATAATTCGGTGACGGGGGTGTATGGTGGAGGTTTGCTTTCGTGCGCTAGGAATTGTGGGGTCGTAAATACGACTTAAGGGGGTTTTTGCAAGGATGGATTTATGCGAGCAAGAGCTTGAACGCGCTTCGCGGTGTTTGTTTGACCTCGTCTTCACATGCAATTTACGACACTTTCACATCTTCTTTCTCCGTCTGATATTTACTAGAATGTATCTGCGATAAATATCTTTTCCTTTTCTCAGGTACTTAACTTTTAGAAAAAGATCTTCCCTAAAGCAAACGGAGGTGATTAAAAATAGAATACGTGAAGAGTTAGATAAAAGCGCACACCACCAAAGAGCCATTTAGTTATTTGCCCTAAGGTGGTTTTTGGATACTAAGAAACAAAACGGAGTCATATTAAACAAGCCTTTTTTTTATCGACCTTTTAACGAAACAAATGTTCAAAAAATTAGTTTCTCAGAATTAAATTCTTTTGTGAAAATTAGTGTGTCTACAGTTCTTTATATTCTACAGTCTACACCAGGGGTTCTCAACCGGTGGTACGCAAGAGAAAAATAGGTGGTACGCAAAGGAGCAAAATATTTTTAAATATAAAATTGAAAAATTAAAGCCCCAACATCATGATTGAGTTTTTTCTCTAACACTCGTAAATTTATGCGATCTGAGCTTTATTCAAGAGTGGTGGTGGTGGTGGTGGTAGCAGTGGTACTAATGGTTTTCAATTTTTGTTTAGATGGTACGCGTTATTCAAAAGGTTGAGAACCGCTGATTCAATAGTTTGTCTTCCGAGTTCTCCTTTACGAATATTTGGTCTAATCATCGGCAGCGCTACCTTCGTCGGCTCTTTTCCTTTTCCAAATCAGATTCCAGGACGTATATCAGCTGGAAAAGTAGATTTTGAGGGGGTATCTGAGAACAGAATGCTAAAACGATTTTTCCACAGTCTCTGACTCTGTACTTAAAGTAATTTAAAATACATTCTACAGCATCAATGCGACGCAGACATTCTATAGCATGAAATGCGACGCACAAAGGAGTTATCCAAACGGGACAAAATTGCGTAGGTCCTTACGAGAGAATATGCATATACCTTATATATACCTTACGAGAGAATATGCAAACGATTCACTTTTGGAGCCCAATGGAACTTTTGGTTGGAGGAACTACTAACCGTAGTCCCAGCGCATTGACAGAGGCGCATTCGGATGGTATATAAAACACAGATTATTTCGAAGCTAAGGCATAACTTCCATGCGAATGTGGTTCCGTCGACCCACGTGGACTTTACCAATGCCTCGCAGACGGTTCGCGAACAATATAATCAGGTGTCACCATTTAGAGAGGACGTGCAGCTGGACTAAAGGAAGCAAAGTGGTCAAATCGCAGGATCGCGAGACATCTGAGTCGGAGAGATGCTACCATTAGATGATGTTGGCAAAAGTGGGAAAATTATGGTAGAAGAAGATGAGCGACGACAGAACGGCGAGGACACAGCGAACGTCCGATAGGTGCTCACAACTTGCGTCTTCATCAACGATCTGACGTGAAACCGAGACACCAGTGACTGCAGTGACCTTTGATATGGCGATTCACGTCGGGGGCTGAGGTCACGAAGACCACTGCTCCGACTACATCTCACCGTTGCACACCGCGAGGCACGACTGGAAGTGGTACCCAGGCGCATGCGATCGGACTGCAGTCGAATTGTTTTCAGCGATGAATCCAGCTTCGAACTTAGCCCCGATGATCAGCAAAGACGCGTCTGGAGACGCCCAGGACAGCAGTTGGTTACCCACCTGACTGTCGTCCGCCACACAGCTCCAAAACCAGGAATTACGGTGTGGGGTGCCATTTTCACTTGATAGACGGACCCCTTTGGTTGTCATCACACGGTGGTACGTCAGTGAGATTCAGCACCTCGTACTGTTACGCTTCCTATCACGGACCCTCGGCTTTCATTTCAATAGGATAATGCCCGTCTGTATACGGCATGCCTGTCTACTGCTCGTTCCCTAACAGAACACGTTAGGGCTCGGATCAGCAGCAGTCTCCGACCATCCCTAGATGGCAGTGATCTAGCTCACCAATTAAAGCGTGTATGGGAAGCAACCTTGCAGGAGGACATGCGCCAAATTTACAAGTCAATACCCAGGCGGACAACAGCTTGCATCATGGCCAGGGGTGGGCCAACCATTAGTGATTTTTTTCCCTTTTGTAGTTGTATTCCTATGATATCGTTAGCATTTCATTTTTCGACCCATTACTCCTTTTACGGATAACATTCTCCCCCCTCTTCATTCTGTACTTCTTCAAAACTATTCAAAATCAACAAGGAGATGGCAGAAACTTACGCTTCGTGGCGTTTCCCTCGTCGACCTGTTGACTAAGATTATTCTGATCGCTATTTTTGAACTATTCGTAGAGCCAACTTCTTCTCTTTGCAAAAAGCTGTAAGGTTTTTATCCCTGGAGTCTTCCACAATTTCTTTCTTGCACTCGACGGAATAGCTATTTCTGTTTGCACTCATTTTATCTGAGCATCAAAATCTATTGGCCTTTAAATTTATTATTAAATCCAGAACCAAAAGTTCACTGCAAACCCGATGTATTGAACACACCAGATTCTAATTTGTCGCAACCACGTCCGTTTGTTTCAAATGCGCATGTGTGTTGCGTCTGCACTTGGTCGTTCGGCAATGAGGCTACCATTTGACTGACGATCTTAATAAAGGCTTAGTTTAGGGGCAGGCATACATTAGGAGTGCACTGAAAAATGATGCTAGATCTTATTTTCGGGAAAACACGCGACTTCAAGGAAAAGTAGGGGAAAAAATCATTCCTTTTTTCAACGAAGGACTCGAAAAATACAGTTAATGTGACACTGTTAACATTATGAAGATGTTAAAAAACGAATACAGATACATGTAACAAAGATATGTGGACACTGAATAAAGAAAGAGTTAAACATTCTTTGATCACCGATAATCTCCACGATACGATAAATGCGATAGAGAGGCCAATATATTTATAGCTTCTAAGCAGAATGTTCTGGAAAGAAACGTGCGTATCTGAGAACATCTGAGCTTCCGATGTGACCATTTGCCTTCTCTGTATTTGGTTACATTGGTCCAAAGCCAGCATGCAGGTTGTCATGGTTGCGATTGCTGTGAGATGATGGTAATATTGAGCAGGTATTAACTATTGTACTTCCCTTTTGTTTACTTGACATACATAATGGAGCTCTCTCTTCCTTTGCCAAGATACAAACCATTGTCACTAAATCAGCGGATAAGGTAAAACGAATATACCGGCTGTATGTTATAACGCATCTAATTCAAAGTATTTCCTGCCGTTATTTTAATTCGTAAAAATATTCCAAATGCAATGCAGTAGGAACCTGTGTTTGTGTGCTGGCTAACAATGAGCTTTTAATTAAGAGGGTGATAAATATACGCTCAGCAGAATTCTATCACATAAGAAAAAAAAAAAAAAAAAAAAAGTTTTCTAGCCTTCCTTCTTCCCTGACCCCTCAAAAAAAAATTCACAACTGCGTAAGCAAGCAAGCTTGTTAAAAAAAAAAAAAGAAAGAAAGAAAGAAAAAGCAATATCTCGTATCAGATTTAAAAGGCAGCCACTTAAAAGTGATGTCTGAAACAGGATTAAAATTCCAGAGAGCAGTTCGCACCTGGGGTCGAATGCGATCACATATATGGATAGAGTAAGCACTCGCCAATCACAAGAGGGCTAATGCGCGAGATTTAGTTTGAGAATAACACTAAACAGGGGTCTTGAGGGATTTACTTTTGTCGGGAACAATCTCCCGCCCACTTGGAAAATGTTATCGATTACTGGAGAGGCACAGTGTGTGGCTATATATCAATGCTTAAATCTGGAGTTTATTTTATCTGGAGCTTAAGCCCATTTTGTCTATCATGTGTAGTGCAAAAGCAAACATATTAAATTCTCCATTAACAATCTACTTTTAGGTATAATTCAGTCTTAGAATAAAATTAATTTTACAAAAGAAAAAAAAAAAAAAAAAAAAAAAAAAAATCCTCGCATTTTGACAGAACCATAGATACAATTTTTTTTTTTTTGGACAAATAAAGTTATTCTGAGCCTTTCTGCCAAAATTTCATATGATTTATACACATGCACGCACACACCCACATTATAAATATACAGACAGACAGACCGAGTAAATACGTATCACGAAAATAATTTACTTTCGCGTAAATGTGATGAATTTGGAATTTGGAAAACACAGTTTCGCTCTAACATACAAATTAAGAAAAATCTAATATAAATAGGAAGAAAACGACGACATAAACAGGAAGAAAATGACACTCAAAGTATGATGAATAAGTCCCTCACTAGCGTCTACATTCCAAAACGGCAGCCTATGAGAGACGCGATTCTATTATTTTCATCGGGGAGTAGGGAATTTACGAGTAGAATGGTTTTCTGAGGAACGCCAGCGGCAGTGCGCGATGTTTGCTTACATTACGAAGTTCAGAAAATTGCAAAGGTGGATTGCCTTTGTTTCTGCGGTTACTTTCAGGGAAATATTAGGCAGTTTTTTTGGTTTGCTGATAGATGGCAAATAGATAATTTACCTTTATAAATCCGCGTTTATCTATTTAAACTTCAGAAGATTTAAGATGAAGTGAATATATTTAACACAACAGAACCAAGCTTAAGACTTGTAAATCTTTTAAAAAAACAATACATCGATAATTAAAAATATTATTTATAGTTCATCACTAAAAACTTTTTATAAATGCATAGTTATCATATAAATAACAACTCATCCATGCATTATCTCATTATTTATTATAATTAAAAGAGAAGATATTTTTTACAGTAATGTTTAAAAATTTGCTGTTGTCTTTTAAAAGATTTACAAGTCTTAAGATTGCGTTCTGTTGTGTTAAATATATTCTCTTCATCTTAAATCTTCTGAAGTTTAAATAGATAAAAGTGGATTATAAACGAAAATTGTTTACTTGCCCTCTATCAGCAAACCGAAAAAACTGCCTAATATTTCCCTGTAAGTAACCGTAGAAACTAAGACAATCCAGTTTAGCAATTATTTGAACTTCCAAATGTAAGCAAACATATAGTCCACTGCCGTCGCATTCCTCAGAAAACCATTCTTACTCCCTTACTCCCCGATGAAAATAATAGAATCGCCTCTCTCATAGGCTGCCGTTTTGGGATGTAGACGCTAGTTAAGTACCTCAAATATACCACACCGGTGGCTCAGCGGTTAAAACCGCTAAATGCTGGAAGTTCGACAAAAAAAAAAAAAAAAAAAAAAGGCTTGGCTACGCGGCAGTCCAGAGGACAAGAGCATATAGATATTTACACTTAATTTTCTAAAAATTCCATGTTTTATGATACCCAAAAATATATATAGTAAGACATAAACAGATACCAATTATATTTAGTAAACAAATATGTTATAGAATAATATAACAAAAATCTAAATTTCTGTAAACAATTGCACAGTCTGGTTTGAATATTGCTAATGTAGACTTGGAAGTAAATATGCTCATAAAAAATGTTTAAAAACTTGTATCTGTTTTATTAATTTAAATTATGAAATAGAATATATATGCTATAAAATGATATAATAAAAAAAAAAACTAAATTTTTGCTAAAGATTTTCGGAGTTGTTTGTTTGAATATCATTCTTATAAGTGAAGTTTAAATACATTCATGGGATCTTTTAGATCATCTTTTCTATTACTTACTATTTTATATCGTATTTTCTTTTTCTTTTCTTTAAATCTAAGATGTATCCTTTTTACTCCCACGTAAGTACCGCTAAAAAAGAGGGAGATCTTAGAATCGGAGATTTTTGCGACTTACTAATTTAAATAGGAGCTACTGCTGCTAATAACTCGAAACCCATTTTTCGTAAATAAGTATTTGCTAAATGTATTTTAAAATTTTATTTCTTTTATTTCACTTTCTTAGAATCTATATTATTAAAATCTGTGCGCATGCGTGCGTCTGTCTGTTTTTGGCATTATCTCCTTCGGAAAGTGGAGTTGAGTTTCGAGACGGGTACCCCGGATTCCAAAAATTCGTGGAAAGCAATTTCAACCATTTTCATCTGTGTACGACTTTAACTAGTGGAGATATTAATTAAAAACTCCGAAAACGCTAATTTTCGCTCTCATTTTTCCGAGTGGCAACAGTCTCACATGTTGGAGATAAAAATTTGCTTATTTCGAGAAGTGTTGCCATTGTTCGCTTTCAAAATGTAGAGTTTGTTAAAGTTTCTAAACAAACAAACACGTTAACAAAAAGTTTATAAGTTTTACAAAATATGAAATAAAAATAACACTGCCAAACATTAAATATATTATTCCCGTTTCCAAAAATTCATAGAAAGCCATTTCGACTGTTCCGTACGACTTTTTAATCAGCCGAGATATTAATTAAAAACCCTGAAAACACTCATTTTCGCACTCATTTTTCCGAGTGGCAACAGTCTCGCGAGTTGGAAATAAAAATGCTTTATTTCGAAAAGTGTCGCTACTGCTCGTTTTTAAATCTGTTAATCAAAAATTTCGCGAACCGGAAGTTTTATAAAATATGAAGTGAAAATAATATTGCCAAACATTAAACATATTATTATTATATAAGGTTATAATCGGATGTTGAAAAAAAAGCACGCGATCGAATGTGACGTCACTGTATGTCGCAAATTGTTCCTTAATGTCAGCATTTTAAATTTAACATTTTATTTTTATGTTCCTGTTGGCAACTTTTTTGTTTCAGGTCAGGTTAACTTACACAATATATTATTGCCACTTAATTCTTTGAATACTGGGAAAATGTCGTTATATTACATTAAGTTTAAATCATGACGTCATACGTATTAAGCTGACGTGTCAAAAGTGTTTGTTTCCCGGTTCGCCAATAATAAAAAAAAAAAAAAAAAAAAATTACGAATTTGTTGTTGGTTGATCGCGTGGAAAGAATGAACTAATTTCTTTCATACTGAAATGTTTTCATAAATTTGCTTTTCAGGGGTACAATAAAGTGTTTCTCCCGCCTTCTTAGCATGCCTTCGTAGTGTAGTGGTCTGCACGCTGGGCGCGTATTCCAGAGGTCCGTGGTTCGAGTCCCGGCGAAGGCGTTGCTCATTTTTCATTCCTCCTGCTATAAAAATAACCTAATATCTCTACAAATTATAGAATTTACAAATTTTGTTATGGCTGCAGCCCTGTAAAAGCCTTTATTTTGTTGTTGTTGTTGGGGTGGAAAAGTAAGGAATGCGTGTTACAATCGATGCCCGTTTATAAATAAAAAATATAGTAAATATGTTATAAAATGATGTAACCAAAAAATAGTAACTCCCGACGCTCAGTTTAAGCATTAGTAATGTCAATTTACCAACAGCAAAACCTAGCCAAAAGTTAACAAAATTACGTTCTGATTTTATGACCGACTGAAATAGTGAAGGGGTACATCAATGGAAATCTTGATTTTCCTACAATTTCTCCGCAACTCGTGAAAGTAAGACGAATGACAGCCTTTTCACAACATTTAAACAGCTGTTAACGATTCCTCAGAGTCTTGCTAACATATTAGAGCACCTGTCTGACCTATTAGACTCAACTTCCCCGTTTCCTTCAGAGGCAGAATAAATAGTCTACACATCACGAGGTAATGATTGGGCGTTTGCTAACAGAAATACAATCGGTCATTAAGAAACAACCGCTAAAGTAACCGATCATTAAAAAATACATAATAAAATATCTCTATGTCAGCAAAAGGCAGGAAATTCTCTCATTTCTGACATAAGAAAACAAGTTTACACAGATGAGATATACGAATAAGTCATAGCAAAGTATGTAAATAAATGGCTTTCATAACCAGCGCAAAGGGAAAAAGAAAGTAACAAGAAATTGAGGACACTATATAAACCTGTGATGGCGATATTTTCGTCTCGCATCGATGTTAGTAAATTACTTTGTTTTCAGTGTACTAAGCTTACTACCAGACGATGCAAGTTTGTTTTTTATCCTCCGAATATATGTATTAAAAATTAATTAAGAAATTAAAATATCTGAAAGGTGTCAGATTTTAATGGTTGTCCAAAAGGGCTTATTAAGGTTTTTCGCGCTCTCGCTGAGTTCGCAGTCTACCGATACTTGACATATAGTCCAGAGATCCAGCATTCGAGTCCCGGCGAAGGCATTGAAAATTTTTTAATTCTCTTGCTTCCTCACCCCCCACCAAAAAAAAAAAAAAAATCTAATGACTCTGCAAACTTTATTATTAAGCATCATTTTCTGTGTACTTATACCATATACAACTCAACAGCAAAATAAAAATAAATAAATAAATAAATAAATAAAGCAGCGGGGTATTTTTATACGTTTCGAATTCCTGATGCAACGTTAAATGTTGGCATACATTTTTCTGATCTCCCCAGTCTTTTATCAGTTTATCAAATGGTGTTGGTGTATTTAATTATGGCAAAGCACGCTAGGGCTATCTGCCTAAGAGGAGGGATGCCTTTCGTGGAGGACTTTCTAAGGGAAACTGGCTCGTATACACGTTACACATGGGGAAAACCACGAAAACGCCCATGCAGCCAGCCCATTCGCGGGATTCGAACCTCGGACCGAACTACCAGTGTTCAGCGTCTTTACCGCTCGGCCGCTGGTGGGCCCAGTTTATCAAATGAACGTTCAGTTTTCTTACTAAAATGGCTATACAAAACACTAACGTTTTGTTTGTTTACTTTATTCATTAAATAGCACGTTCTTGGCGCTTACGCGCATAAAACTCAATTCAACAGCAGAATCGTAAAAATTTAAAAACAGCATATCTTTATAACTTCCTATAGATATTCTCGCTCGCTCGAGATAAAATTGTTTTATTCCGTACAGTGTTGCCATTGCTCGTTTTGAAATCGTTGAGTTTTTTAATCAAAAATTCATTAACGTGTTACGACTTATGAAACAAGTAATAAAACAGATTCGAAATTTGGGCTTCCAAATGCACTTTTTGGGTGGAGGACTATGTTATTCAAAGTTTGATGGCTATATGTATTGAAAATTTGATCGCTCTTTTTTCACAATGCGAGAAACATTCATGCGTTCATGCAAATTCTTCATTATTTAATTTCTTTAAATATAATACAGGACAATAATATCTGGTGGCAAGAAATTAAAAAGCGATAATCCCATTCACGACTAACGTTCCTTTTGGGCTAAAATGTTACATGAATTTTTTAGCCTTCCATTGCCTATAAAAGTTGCATTTACACTTAATGTATGCTACCTATAAAGGAATATGTTTCTTAGTCTTTTTTGTCATTTGTATATTGCTGCGCATAACATTTTTGATTTCTTCCAGAAGGTTTTTTTTTTTTTTTTTTTTTTTTTTTTTTTTTTTTGTTTGTTTCAGAACTCAGATAACTGCTCGACACGGGAGGTTTCAGTTTTGGCTTTTGATATATCTTCCTCTATAAGAATCATGATTTAAAGCTCTTCAGAGATGTCGGGATTATCTCTTTACTTGAGTTAAATGCATGATTACTAACAGCTCTAACCATGATATACAATACGAGAAAAAACTTTTTAATATTGTCAGGATTTACAAGCTGCGAATGTCTCCAGAAAATAAAGACCGTTGAGTTATACAAAATGAAAGGCACAATATTCATTGCAAAAAAACAGTTCTATTAGATAACCAAATCACTTTTCTACACAATCACTTCCTACTTTTAAACATTTGTCGTACCTGGTCACGAGCTTCAGAATTCGCATGTTATACTCTTCTGCCGCTATGACATTAAGCTTGGTGGCCACTGCATTCTCCGTTCTTCATCCGCCGACCAGCGGCCGAGGAGTTAAAGTCGCTGAAAACTGGTAGTTCGGTCCGAGATTCGAATCCAGCGAACGGGCTGACTGCATTGGCGTTTTCGTGGTTTTCCCCATGTGTAACGTGTATACGAGCCAGTTTCACTTAGAAAGTCCTCCACGAAGGCATCCCTCCCCTTACGCAGATAGCCCTCGTATGCTTTGCCATAATTAAATACACCACACACACACCGTTCTTCATCATTTCCAAAACGGTTCCCGTATAGGAAGTTTTTTATCTTAGACAAAAGGTAGAACTCACTAGGAACAAGGTCCGGACTATAGGGTGGATGATCTAGTAATTCTTCTAAAACGTTTCAAAGATTTCCCATTCGAACTGACCTACCAATTCATCCAAAACGTTTCCCTCCCAGAAATTCTTTCAACTCAGGCAAAAGATGGAAATCACTAGGAGCAAAGTCCGAACTACAAGCTGGATTAGCAAAGATTCCCCATCCGAACTGATCTAGCAATTCTTGAGTTGCAGCGGCAGTAAGAGGCGAGCACTGTCGCGAAGAAGCACAGTTCCCCAAGAAAGCACTTTTCGACTCCTCTTTTGAATGACTCGCCAAAGTTTTCTTACAGCCTCACAATAACGGATTTGCATTGATCGCAGTGCCCTTTGTAATGAAATCCAGCAAAAGAACATCTTTACGATCCGAAAACGCGGTCCATGATTCTTAGTGTTGAGACAGTCTGTTAGAATTTTCTCGATTTTTTGGGTGGAGAAGAATGATGATGCCACTGAAGTGACTGGCGCTTGCTCTCTGGTGTGATGTGTCACACCCAGTTCTCATCACTAGTCACAATCCGATCAAGAAAGGCGTCTCAATCTGTGTGATACCGTGTCAAGAATGTCAATGATGAGCCCATTCTCTGAGATTTGTGTTGGTCACTCAGCTACCATGGAACCCATCGTGCAGAAATTTATTGTACCTGAGATGTTGCGACACAATTTCACCAAGCAAAGAACGAGAAATGTCCGGAAACAGAAGGTGGCAATTCGTCAATAGCGGAAGGATTTGTGTTTACTGCTGTCTTCAGGTCCGGCGGCAGAAGAGTATAACATAGGAATACTGAAGCTTCGTCAACACACGACAAATGTTTAAATAAAGGTGGTTGACTATACAGAGAAGAAGCTTCAGGTATGTAACAGGAATTGTTTTTCGCAATAAATATTGTGTTTATCATTTTGTATAACTAAGCAGTCTTTATTTTCTTGATGACCCTCGTATATAATTGTAAAGGTCTTTAATTTATGACAGTTAGCTGCATTAGTAAAAAAGGTAAAGATTTGAATTATTAAGAAGAAGAAGACGTTTAATTCTTTGTCACAGGAGAAAAAAAATTTCATTACTAAGATTAAATTGACAAATACACGAATAACCACTGACCACTTAGAAACCATCTTACAGGTACAGGTAGAAGATAGGTACAGCACATCCGTAGTACCACAGGTAATAGAGGTATTGCTGAACCTAGCTAACTGTTAAACTTTCCACTCCAATTTTGAGGGAGAACACCCGGGGGGGGGGTCCTAGGATCTCCTGCCCCTCTTTTTTACTATCAACGCCTTGAGAGGACTTTCTGAGATAACTAATTTCTGGTATTAATAGTGTACACAAATCACACTGAGATAAGACTGTCTTTGAAAAGTTCAACAACTGATGCTTCCAAAAGTCTAAATGTACGAACAAATGTCCTTTCTAAGGCGGAAGGTTGTAATAAGCAAGTCTTTGGAGATCCCGTCCATCAGCATTGCATAGAAAAATGAAATTATTGGAACAATAAATTAAAAAAATTAAATAAATATATTTTAGTAATGTATGGAGATGAAGCCATCTTGCCAGAAGACCATTACTATACTGCCAAATTTGTAAGGAAAAATAACGAAAAATTTTAAAATAAGCTAGTGAATGTGTCTGACAAAATGGTGCAGACTAAATGCTTATTGCAGAACTTCCACAAACTTTATTGGAACAATAAATTAAAAAAATTCAATAAATATATTTTAGTAATATATGGAGATGAAACCATCTTACAAGAAATCAATTACTATATTGCAAAATTTGTAAGGAAAAATAACGAAAAAGTTTAACATAAGCTAGCGAATGTGTCTAACAAAATGGCGCAGACTAAATGCTTATTGCAGAACTTCCACAAACTTTATTGGAACAATAAATTAAAAAAATTCAATAAATATATTTTAGTAATATATGGAGATGAAACCATCTTACAAGAAGTCAATTACTATATTGCCAAATTTGTAAGGAAAAATAACGAAAAATTTTAAAATAAGCTAGTGAATGTGTCTGACAAAATGGCGCAGACTAAATGCTTATTGCAGAACTTCCACAAACTTTTCTTTCACAAAAAAGTGCAATTCCACGAAATGCAGCAAAACAAAATCAAGTTTGTGATGCTCAATTGTAGAAAGCAAGTAAACTGTTCAGCGACACATTCTTCCCCCCCCCCGTCCATCTGGATGAACGATTTTTGTGTTTCTATGCATTCCAAATGGCTTCATGTAGGAATATTTCCGCAAAGCCGCCGATACAGGTCCAGACCGATTTCGGAAAAATCACTCGCTGCATCTTCCACATGCCCTCCTGCAGAGATAAATGGAAAAGGAAAGGTCTTTTCCGAATGACCCTTCTTGGACCACTTAGTGGGACATTAAGGCGGAGAGCGAGGAAATCCGGCCAACCGCCAAGTAAACAGAAGTCAATGCTTCGATGAGTGCTTTTAGGAAATCTCTCCCCCCCCCCCCAAAAAAACGAAAATATAAACTGGCAAAGAAAACGCTCTGAAACAAATAAAGAAATAAAACTCCAGACTACTAAGATCTACCAGACACGGTAGCCTAATCACTATCATGGTAATTTCTGCTTTTAAAATAACACGCTAATGGCATCGGCTTTTAGCATGCACCGACTAAATTCTTACAACCGATTCCCGGGAAGCAAAACATACATCTACTGAAACAAATTATTCAGAATTTTAAAACGCATTTTAGAAACATGAACTACATGATGAAAACGAAGACAGAAAAGTAAACGTTTTTTTTCTCTAAACTATGCAAGAAATCTTTACAAAGAACTATTGCTTCCTGGTTATATTTTTCTAAGCCATGTCATTTCTAGACGCAGATGAGCTATTAAATACTAAAAAAAAAAGTAGGAGGGAGAAATATTTTGATGTATATGATACGCTATTTTTCATTGTGGAGTATACAAACGAAAAGGAAAATTTCATTAATTTACATTAATTGAGCAGGAAGTAAATATCACAGTAATATCCATTTCAACTGAAGGAAATGAATGTTAAGTTTCTTTGCATCATATTAAACAGTATACGTTCAACAAACGGATCGGATGTGCTGAAGGATGCGATATATCTTTACTGAAATGGCCCTCAGAGTAATTCAAAACCATGCTACTTGTCCTTAAAAGGGTATTCCTTAAAAGGGTACTTAAATGTCTATGTTCTATTGTATAGCTATGACAAGTTACTAACAGCAGAATTGCAACGATCATCATATATAGAGTTTAAATTGCATCGCAGTCCACCGGAGCCCTAAATAAGAAGGCTCTTGCACTTTTTTATGTAACTGAACAACAATTTCAGTAGAAATTTATAGTATTATACTATGTCAAAAAGTTTATTTTAAGTAAAATTATGTTAAAAATAACTTATTAAATTTTAATTTATCTATTTATATTTTAATAAATTTAAATTATTAATCACTTAATTTTTTTTTTTTTTTTTTTTTTTTTTTAAGCCCAAAGGGCGTTAGCATAGAAGGTCTATTAATTTCGTTTCGGCATTCTGTGGAGCTTCACTTTTCAAATTGCTGCCACCAAATATTAGAGCCCTGCAATATATTTAAAGAAACTAAATGAAAAATCTGCATGAATGCATAAATGTTTCTCGCACTGTGAAGAAACAACAAAGAGAGTTATCAAATTTGGAACAACGTAGTCCTCCAACGAACATGGGCATTGCGAATTTTGAATTTGTTTTATTATCTATTTCATATTTTTTTGTAAAACTTTAAAGAATTTTTGACTAACAAACTCAACGATTTGAAAGCAAGCGATGGCAACACTGTACGAGGAAAAAAAAAATTATCTCCAGCGCGAGAGACTGTGTATCGGAAATTCTAAAGATATGCTGTTTTTAAATATTTTGTGATACTGCTGTTGAAATGAATTTTATATGTTTTAAGCGCGAAGAACATGATATTTAACAAATAAAGGTAACACACTAAACGTTAAAAAAAAAAAAAAAAACTGTTAGGCGTAATGTAAAATCTAAAAGCTTTCAGTTTATTTATTTACTCTTTTTCATCTTTTCTGACGGTCTTCCATAGGGCTCCAGCACTTCTAATTCTAGTAATTAGTATGCCCTGCACATATACATACGAAGAATGAAGAGGTAGTGCTAAGTAAAAAACGGCGCGAATGACATAGACATGGACATATTAATCAAATCATATACAATTCCTATACTGATGTTCGTGAAGTTGATTTGGTGCAGAAATTGCATATGTATTTTTTTAAACTACTCGGCCACTTGCAATCTAGGAGTGAGTAGGTCTCTGAAATGTTTTGCGTTTCGTATTATAAACTGTTCCTACCTACTGCAAACTCGTATCCTTTACGTCTTCAATTATGCAAAACTACTGACGAAAAACCACGGTGCCCGAGGCTGATAATGTAGATTTATTTAGCGAAGACAAGAGTTTTTAACAAAAAGGGACTTAGTCCCGATTTACTCTCAAAACGGCAATCTGGGTCGAAACACTTAAATGCATCGTATCATTTTTCAAACTGTTGCCATCAAATATTATCGCAATATGTTATATTTAAAGAAATTAAATACTGAAGAATCTGCATAAATGTTTCACGCACAGCGAAAAAACAACGGTACCAAGAGCCAACCATCCAATTTTGATTAGCGTAAACCTCCACCGAACATGCGCACCTGGAAGCCCAAATTTTCAATTTCGAATTATATTTCATATTTCGTAAAACTTTTAACGAACTTTGATTAACAAACTCAACGATTTCAAAGAGACCAGTGGCAACAATGTATGGAATAAAATATTTTTATCTCCAGATTGTCTATCGAAAGTTCTAAAGATATGCTGTTTTTGAATATTTTATGATTTTCTGTTAAATCGAATTTTATGTGGCGCAAGCGTCAAAAAGTGATATTTAATAAATAAAATAAACACACAAAACGTTAATAATAAAAAGAAAAAAAAAAGTTTTGTAAAGCCATCTTAATAAGAAAACTCAACGCTGATATGATGAACGGTGAAAAAAAATACAAAAATGTATGCCGACAATTAACATTGCACCGGAAATTCTAAATTTCGTTAAATTAAATAAAAATTTTGTGACTTTGCTTCGAACTGTATATGACGAAAGAAAGTAGAAAATGATACTTAATAATGACGTTAAAAACGCAAAACAAATGGGTTAGAAAGAGAGTGTGCAGTAGCAGACTAAGTAGACTGCCAGCCCAGCAAGAGCGTAAAAAACCTTAACAAACCCTTCTGGGCGACCCTTAAAATCTGAAACCTTTCAGATACCCCCCCCCCAATTTTATTCACACCACAGTACTTGATTAACAGATAAACTACACATAACTATATACAGTTTCACTAAATTCAAATCAAAATTACTCATTTCTCAATTCACTACACTTATTGATAAGAGTAGTAAGTTTCTCTCCTGTAGAAATCAAATAATTACTCATTGATTTTTTTTTTATTCCTTTAAACGCACTACATATAATTTATACAGGAAGGCATTCTAAGCCATGTTGCACTTAAAAGTTTTCTAGAACTTACTTTTCAGCCAGGAATATTCATGAAATGAAGTTGCCATATATAGCGTATTCATCACTGCATACCATAACCATAAAAATTCAAAAACTGTTTCCAACTTACCTAAAACAAATTAAAACTTAAAATTAGCGGTTTGATATAAAAGCACTTTTAAAAATATCACATATAAATGAAATAATCTAGATCCACAGCTATTTAAAGTTACTTTCATCGACTTAAAAACTAAAGAATTTAAGAACAAAGTAATAATTATCTTCTAATTATACTTTGAAAATAATTTCAAACTGAAGAATCACAAAGTGAATTTACTTATTACGTTTACATATCATTGTCTTTGTCTGTTTCAGGAGATTATTTTTAAGGGAAGGTGTCTTGCAATTTCATTGAAGCAAAATATCTGAAGGGACACCACGACATCTTTGTACAGCCTACTAAATTAAACATATTTTTTGCTACACTTCATTTAAACTTATATCTTCGAATTCCACTAAAAATATATTTCTCATTCACTTAATTCAGTTATCACTTCGCGGCAAGGCAAAAATACATAAAAACACAAAATATCTTCATTAAAATTTGTAAAATATAAAAAAATCTAAAATACCAAATACACATAAAAACAGTTAAAAAACGATTTTTAGTTTAAAAAATTAGAGTTCCTACACCAAAACATGCAATTCGACCAACATAATTTAATAACTTTAAAAAATGCACAAATTAACAACATATAAGAATATATATTTATATATGTTTCGTGGAGCCGACTGCTACAAAAACGGACAGTGCACAACCAGATGTTACGGTAGTCTTATATACAAAATTTCAAAGTTCTACCGCAACTCGTTTTTGAGTTATGCGTGATACATATATATTACTAACAGCAGAATTGCAACGATCATCATATATAGAGTTTAAATTGCATCGCAGTCCACCGGAGCGCTAAATAAGAAGGCTCTTGCACTTTTTTATGTAACTGAACAACAATTTCAGTAGAAATTTATATTATTATACTATGTCAAAAATTTTATTTTTAGTAAAATTATGTTAAAAATAACTTATTAAATTTTAATTTATCTATTTATATTTTAATAAATTTTAATTATTAATTACTTAATTTTTTTAGCCCAAAGGGCGTTAGCATAGAACAGTGGTCGGCAAACTTATTAGCCAAAGAACCAAATATCGCAATCCGTTCAGACATGACAAAAAAAAAGTCTCTCCTGAATTCATTTTGCAATCCGTTTTCGGGAGGGGGGGGAAGAGTCCTTTATTTCGTCTGCGTGTACAGATGTCATGCAAAAAAATCGTACAAATGGATTCGATAGCGGTCAAAATGGATATTTTTGTTTTTCGCGATTGCAGTATTTCGTTTACTTCGTATAAGGAAATAAAAACATAAAAATTCACGAGGACCTACAAAGGTAAATAAATCTTAAGTGTCTTAGAGTAATAAATAACCTAAATTAGGCTAGTTTAGTTGCCGTGAAATGACGTCGGGTTGAATTTACTGGTACATTTGAAAGTACTTTCAAGTATTGAAAAGGCAAACGCATTTTAAATTAAAATGATTAAACATACTTTGTAGCGTCATTATAATTTTTAAGCAGGAAAAGTGAAAAATGTGCAATGGCTTCGGCGGGACTCGAACCCTGGATCTCTCGAATATGCGTCGAATATGCTTCTAATTGCACGACGAAGGCGTGCGAAAAGGAGAGAGAAAATATACCTTTATTATTGCGAAATAAGGGGTTAGGAAACACAGAATACTGATTACCACCTCTACTATTCTGATTTTGAGTGATGTTCCGAAAAGAGCAGAGACAGTCGAAGTCGCCAAAGCGATTAAAAAGTTCACAAGGAATTACTTCAACTTTCCGAAACATCAAAATCAAATTGTCTGCTATTAAGCGATGCAACAAATGCTGAAAGAAATGGTTCATCGATAAATTAATTATCTTCTTTTACGCGTGATAACACTCATTTTTCAACAGATTTAAAGAAAATAAAAGTATGGATTTTTATTTCTCTTTTGTGATGATGTTATGAAAAGGAGGATAATTAAATCATGGCCATGTTCTTATAATATTGATATGGTGTGACAGTTTTGAATACCATCAATCAAAAATACAATGTATTAAATATTAATTGCAAATTTATAAAGCATTCAGTAGGAAGAGAAAAAAAACTGCTCGTAATTCAAACGTTGTTTATTGAATGAACTTCATTTTGCAATGAACTTCATTCCACGCAGTAAAGTGGACTAAACAAGAAAGCATGCGTTTCTATACAACAAAATGGCGTCAAACCAATATTCGATGCACAAAATCTGCAGCATGAGAAGCATTCAGTTTCGATGCTTAACTGAACACGAATCTATTCATTCATTTTATATTGGTAGAACATAAGTAATAATATAATTACGTTGGAATTTTGTTTTAGTGTAACATTACTGAATTGTTGTTGTTACCAATTTCACTTGTCTGACAATGTTAACACAAGCCCGCGACATTCAGCGTGGCAAGAAGTCAAATGCGCCAGTCGTTGGGAAAAGCCTTGAGCACCATATCGGTGGCAGCCCGACTTTAAATTAGTTCCGCCCCCAGTTTTGGAGGGAGAGAACGGATCCGAAAGTTTCCCACCTCTCTTTCCCTACTACAGGCTTCTTGAGAGGGCTTTCGGTCCACCGCATATTTAGAGTGCCCCCATGCCGCACAGACACTATACATTTACAAACACCCATGCCTTCTCCGCGATTCGAACCCAGGTCCATCGCTACGCCAGTCAGGGTCACTGACCACTATACCGACTGGACAAAACAGCCCTTTAAAAAAAAAAAAAAAAAAAAAAAAAAAACCCTAAAGGTGAGCACTTGCCTATTCAGCACTAGCCACTCCTAGGGCCAGAAGTAGGGGCCATTTTATTGCGGAGGCACCTAATAGGTGGTCACCGTTGCCTCCTATGAAGGGACGAGCAGTTACAACCCTGCCCTCACCGGGATTCGAACCCAGACCCTTCGGTACCACAGTAGGCTTCCCTAACCACAACAACGTCTAGGCGGCTAACAGAAGGTTTAAAATTAATCTTTTGGTAAAATCCTAGGAGAGCCCACACCCTTGGCGACAAATTGGGAAAGTGCAGAATCACCCACTGCTTCGCGCGTTTCTCAAAATCGCCAACTTGAAAATAACAAGTCAAAGAATTGCACAAACTCGGTACCCATGTACACACTGACCTATTTTCACTTAAAAAAACATCAGAGAATTGCACAAACTTGGTACTGCACACTTCTTTGACTTCGTCCATGTACACATCGATACGCATCGCCAATCAAAATCATTCTCGCCAAAGGTGTGGGCTCTGCTAGGATCCAACCAATCTTTGTAATAGTTTGCCACTCTTGTGAAGATTAGTCCCAGTGTAACGGATGCATGTCGTTAAGAGGCGACTGAAATGGGTACCCAGCGTCTGGGGGTATAGCCGGGCATCTTGCCCCTGGATCTTCTTATATTAGGGGACTGCTACTCCAGATTGGGGGTTGGGAGTCGGGCTAACTACCTCAACCTGTAAAAAATTCCCGGTTCAGAAATCTCAAAAGCCAAATCATGATCGGATGCCACCCACACGGCATAGAATATCTAGTGACTTGTATATTTGCACTTGGAATGTGCGCACACTCTCTGCAAGAGTGGAACACTTAAAAATCTTCTTGTTGTGTTTGAGAATTATGGATAGAATGTGTGGTGGCACAATCTTCAAACTTTAAAAATCAATCGTTGGCGGATCGTTAGCGACTGATCGAATCCGCTACAGGACCCTTGAGACGGCCTTGGCCTATAATAGGCTGCAGTACAATTGAAGATGAAGAATAGTTCGTCAATATAACACATCTTGTGTAACAAAAGAAATAGTCTCTGCTACTTGCATGAATAACAGAAATAAGATTAAATTTAATGAGAGTTTATCAAAATACACTCACATTCCCAACAAATTGCCTTGCAAATAAACTCAGAAATATAACAGAGAATTTGTTGTGTGGTTAAAAAAACATACAACATAAAGAGTTCCATAACTAAACAGGAAAATCCAGACATAAAGCAGCTGCACTGATCTTACTACTACTCCATATTTAGGTTAGATTTTATTAATAAAGAATACCAATTTTTCTGAAAGTTCTTAAAAATTTCACCGGACTTTATTCTTTAAGAGATAATATTACCTTAGCAGAAACTACTGCGCTCATGTTTAGTCGCCCTTGCGTCCATAAACGGCTTCTAACGCCATTCTTTATTTCGATCATGCCCTGAAGCAGCCTGTTGATCTTTCAACTCTGCATTGAACAAGAAGCAAACGAAATCGTCGAGTTCATGAACTACAGCCGATTTGGAGGCCCTTAACCATTCCGGTCACGACGGAAAGGAAAACCGGGATAAATCCCAGAGAGTGAGCAAGCCTCATAAATCGCGCTTGATGTACTACTGCGGCTTGCCAGATAGACAGGAACAGAATCCAACTGTCAGGAAAGAAAAGGTTATTCGAACGGAGGGGGTTTTGATAATTACACGGCACGGCTCGCAAACCAACGCCAACTCAGCACCGGCTGCATCGTTAACGCATGGAAAAAGAGTTGAGAGGCATTCTTTCTACACATCGAAGGAGTGGTTCCATTGCACGATAAATACACTCTGGTGCGATAAGAATCGCATCCACTGTTCTTGACATTCGCTAAAGGGTCCATCACGGTAAACTAGTATTCGATTGCCCACCTCAAAGACGTGAAACATTTTCTCACTGCCAAGGCTTAAAAAAGAATAAAGAAAACTAATTAAAGGGATTTTGTAATCTTTTTTTAATGTAAAAAGACAAGGCTGGATATTTGTGCCCTCCGTATAAAACAGGTAAAATTAAAGTAGTCGATACTATTAAGGAGACACACTGAAGAAGGATTGATGATTATTATCTGTTTTAATATGATTCTCAAACTACGCTCGCCTGTTAAAGGATGTAGTACACGTTTTTGCTTTATGACAAACATCAATCATATCAATCAATTCGAGACATAGACTTTTCTCGGATGTACATCTAAATTCAATTCAAGCCCATAAATCAAAGGCGAAGTTAAAATGTGTTCTATTTTATAAATTAAATATTCCTCAATCTTAGCAATTTTCCTTGATATTTTATTACATTTTTTTATTTCCATCTTTTTTATTATATAGTGGGCATTAGCCATTTTTAGGCTTTCGCCATTACTAAGGTCAGAAGTGGTGGTCAATTTATTATGGAGGCACCTAACAGGCAGCCACCGTTTCTTCCTATAAGGGGACATAAAAATTTACATCCATGCCTTCTCCGGGATTCAAACCCGGGCCCTTATGTATCGCAGTGGGCTCCCCTAACCACTGTATCATCTGGGTGGAGAGGATAATAATACAATTTTCGCGTAACATCGTAAATTAAATCGTGATTTTTTTTTTTAACAATTGTTATTGGGAACAAAATACAGAAATGCGAAAATCGCTTTAAAGGTAATGTAACGATCTACATATGAGAATAGTATAGAGGACGCTTATATGAAGTTGCAGAACTTCATATAAGAGAAACTGAGATTCAAACGCAAATCATCGAAAATTCAAAAATTAGATTGAACTTCAAATTTATTTAAATTTGCACATGTAAACATGTACAGTGCGCTCTATACTGGCGACCAGCTGTTTAAGCTCAATAATGTATGAAAGTGAAAAATGTTTTTACTTCCTTGTAAAGGAAGTATTGTAATCACGAAAAATTTCGGGCCTCATATTTCAACGAAAATATCCATTTTGACCGCTATCGAATGCAATTTAAAGATGCCTTTGCATCACATCTCTATGTAAGCACAGAATAAAAGACTCTTTTTCTCCCGAAACGAGTTGCAAAAAGGATTTAAACTGGATTCAGAAGAGATTTTTCTCGTAAAGTCTGTACGTACGTAAGTACGTACGTATGTATGTACCTTGCATAACTCAAAAACGAGTAGCATCGGAACGTTGCAATTTTATTATATATATTATATTATAGACATAAAGTAAGAAATTTAGAACTAATTTTTTACTGAAACCAAAAACTGAAATTCATAATTAATAAATTTAAAAAAAATGTTTTGTAACTATATTATTTTATATATGTATAGATACTCGGCTCCATGAGCTCGGATTTTTTAATTCTTATATGTTGGTAAATTGTGCATTTTTTGCTTTAAAAGTGATTGAATAATGTTATTCTTATCTTTCGGTTTATGCCTTTAGTTAATCTGTATACAATAGTCGTAGAGTTATCAACAATTTAAAAATCGGCTAGCCTGTCAGTTTCTGCGCCTTCAGTGTCTTTTTGCCGAGTGGGACCAAAAGTAAGTTCTCAGGTTTGTGCACCGAAAAATCTGCCTTCTTGCCTGTTGGCCGAATTGCTTGTTTTTGCATAGAAACTCTAATTTTAATTGTAAAAATTGCTTTTTTAAATTATAGTACCTGTATTTGGGGTTTGATATTTTTCTATATTTTTCAATTTTTAATAAAGGTATTTTGAGGTTTTATGTATTTTTGCCTTGTCGCGAAGTGGAAAGTGAATTAACTGAATGAGAAATTTATCTCTAATGAAATTCGAGGAAATAAGTTTAAATGAAGTACAGCAAAAAAAATGAGTGTAATTTAATATACCGTATCAGGAAGTCATATGGTGTACAGATGAGATATTTAAAAATATAAATAAGCATCCTTAAAACGATTCTCTCCGCAGAAAATTAATGAAGGGAATCAAAGAAAGTTCATTGTTTTGAACAACAATAACAATGAGTTCATTGTATTTTCTTCACGTACAAATACTTGTAAGCGTAATTTGAACATCCTCGCAAATATTTCGTTGTAAACAATCCTAATCTAGCCTGATAATCAAGTTAATATATTTCTGTCTTTCGATATATGATTAGATACTTAGATCTACCAGCCACTTGACTACAACATTTAATATTCATTCACTGATTAAGAAAAAGATAAAACTAATATTAAAAGAAAAACCTTTTACAATTTCTCAGATAAACTAAAGAGGGGAAAATCATTCATGTTTAGATGGCTAAAAATCAATTTTAAATAAATTTACAGGAATCCGAAAAGAAGTGTCGAGAACTAAAAAATAGAAAGTACGTTTAAGATTCTTGGTAAAACATGAATTTTGAGCATTTAAAAAAAAAGCCAACCATTCGAAGTTTCAAAAATGGTACAATGACTCATCAAGGACACAATCTCAACAGTGTCTACCTTTCTATTCGTAATCTTTCTAACACTGGTTAGCTTTTGTGTTTGTAGATCTTCTCAGCGCATTTGTAAGACCATTCTTTCTGTTTTATATTGCAAATTTATGAAATGGTAAGAACTGCGCTCTTAGATTTCATTTTATGGAACAGAAAGTGCGTCAGATCCTATATCTGGCGAAAAGTCATAAAAATTATATTTTTCTTAGGAATCAGGCATTAGAAGATAATTAAGGAAGTAAACACTTCCATAACATGAGCTAGCCTTTTTTAGCTGACACGATATATTCTTTTCGGAAAATGAGAAAAGAGCTTATGGTTTCTTTGTAAATAGAAGAATATGGAAACTTAAGAGATTTAATACACACACTCACTGTATACCCCCCCGGGAACAAGTCTCTACTGAAGAGTCCAAGTTTCTCTACTTGAGGTGAGTTTTCTTTTACTCACGCAGATGACTTTCTACTTGTCTACAGATTGTAAAATAAACTTTATTTACAGTTTCAGTTAAATCCTTACTGCTTTCCATTTTTTAGCCTTCGAATCCAGTCTTGATATTTGAATCCAATCTTGAACAGCAGATATCGTCGACCGAAATTCAAAGAAAATATCCAATTTAAATTATTTTAATTGGATATTTTCTTTGAATTTCGGTCTTTATTTTTAATTATTTTCTTTAAAAGAATATTTTTAAGGAGAAGGAGAGTGAAGGCATTTTTTGTAAACATTACCAATATTGATTTGGTTGATCCACGGAAATTGATCGAGGAGAAAAATTAATCCTTGTAAACGCCATTATGCTTTTTTATGTACGTATTGTTTCTGAGCACAACTTCCGATTCTCAAATTGTGCTATTCCTTATGAGGGATTCTAAGCCATTTTTCAAACCAGGTGAAAACTTTTATGAACGCACCTAAATAAAGAGAAAGCTAATGAAATAGAATTAACTAACTCAGCTATACTATCTTCGATCAGCTATATGAAATGAAACAGAATGCATGAAAAACATAATTAAATTAATGTAGACAAAATAAAAACTATCGCATTTAAATTTTTTTTAAAAATCCGATTTTCTTTTTTAGCCTAAAGGGCGTTAGCCCAGAAGGACTATTAATTTCTTTTGGCATTTTTGCGGTGAAAACTTTTAAATGTCCGTTTCACTTTTCAAATTGTTGCCACCAAATATTATCGCCCTGTGTTATATTTAAAAAAGTTAAATAATGAAGAATCTGCATAAATGTATGTACGTTTTCGCAATGTGGTAAAACAATGGTACCTAGAGCCATCCAATCTTGAATAACGTAATCCTCCACCGAATATGGGTATCTGGAAGCCCTAATTTGGAATTTGGTTTATTATCGATTTCATATTTTGTAACACTTGGTTTTTATCGATTTCATAACGGTTTGGTTTATTATCGATTTCATAACGAATTTTTTACTAACAAACTCCACTATTTCAAAGCCAGCAATGGCAACACTGTAGGGGGGGGAAGAAATATTTTATCTCCAGTGCGCAAGACTGTATATCAGAAATTCTAAAGATATGCTCATTTTAAAATTATTTTGCGACACAGCCGTTGAATTTAATTTTATGGTTTAAGTGCGAAGAACACGATGTTTAATAAATAAAGGTAACACACAAAACGTTAAAAAACGCCCCTTTGAAGTAATGTAAAATCTGAAAGCTTTCAGAATTTTTTTTTAGTATTTACTTACTTTTCCCCCCCCTACTCAATGAGGTAAGATCCGCGTTTTGTTAGGACGAAGGAATGTATTTCCATTTTTTAGCCTTCGAATCCAGTCTTGATATTTGAATCCAATCTTGAACAGCAGATATCGTCGACCGAAATTCAAAGAAAATATCCAATTTAAATTATTTTAATTGGATATTTTCTTTGAATTTCGGTCTTTATTTTTAATTATTTTCTTTAAAAGAATATTTTTAAGGAGAAGGAGAGTGAAGGCATTTTTTGTAAACATTACCAATATTGATTTGGTTGATCCACGGAAATTGATCGAGGAGAAAAATTAATCCTTGTAAACGCCATTATGCTTTTTTATGTACGTATTGTTTCTGAGCACAACTTCCGATTCTCAAATTGTGCTATTCCTTATGAGGGATTCTAAGCCATTTTTCAAACCAGGTGAAAACTTTTATGAACGCACCTAAATAAAGAGAAAGCTAATGAAATAGAATTAACTAACTCAGCTATACTATCTTCGATCAGCTATATGAAATGAAACAGAATGCATGAAAAACATAATTAAATTAATGTAGACAAAATAAAAACTATCGCATTTAAATTTTTTTAAAAAATCCGATTTTCTTTTTTAGCCTAAAGGGCGTTAGCCCAGAAGGACTATTAATTTCTTTTGGCATTTTTGCGGTGAAAACTTTTAAATGTCCGTTTCACTTTTCAAATTGTTGCCACCAAATATTATCGCCCTGTGTTATATTTAAAAAAGTTAAATAATGAAGAATCTGCATAAATGTATGTACGTTTTCGCAATGTGGTAAAACAATGGTACCTAGAGCCATCCAATCTTGAATAACGTAATCCTCCACCGAATATGGGTATCTGGAAGCCCTAATTTGGAATTTGGTTTATTATCGATTTCATATTTTGTAACACTTGGTTTTTATCGATTTCATAACGGTTTGGTTTATTATCGATTTCATAACGAATTTTTTACTAACAAACTCCACTATTTCAAAGCCAGCAATGGCAACACTGTAGGGGGGGGAAGAAATATTTTATCTCCAGTGCGCAAGACTGTATATCAGAAATTCTAAAGATATGCTCATTTTAAAATTATTTTGCGACACAGCCGTTGAATTTAATTTTATGGTTTAAGTGCGAAGAACACGATGTTTAATAAATAAAGGTAACACACAAAACGTTAAAAAACGCCCCTTTGAAGTAATGTAAAATCTGAAAGCTTTCAGAATTTTTTTTTAGTATTTACTTACTTTTCCCCCCCTACTCAATGAGGTAAGATCCGCGTTTTGTTAGGACGAAGGAATGTATTCAATTCGTCTAAGCCAATGGTCTCGAAAGTGGGGTATGCAAAGTGATAATTGGGGGTACTAAGTTCACGATTCAGTGTATGATTGCGTATATTATATTACATGAAGTACAATTTACAATTATTTCCGTCTTAAGGGTGTGCGATTAAAAAGGTTTGGAGATAGTTGGTCTAATTATTACTCTGGAAAATCAATGTTAGACCAAACCAATGCACAGACAACATTCGCGCCATGATTAGACTTCCCTCAAACACCATTAAGACAATTTTGAAATAAATCTAGTCCCCCCCCATAAAATCTGAGGTCATAAGGCTGGGCTTGTGGGCCTTCGTAATAATCATGGCCTACCCAATAACATCTCTGCAAACTGCGGTAACATTCTCTTCAGGTAAAAATACTCCAGGGAAACAAAAACACTCCAGCACGTCCTGGTATTTGTTGTTATTGTGGACTGTAGTCCCAAACCTAAACATTACTTTTCAAATACCCTACCTCATAGGAAGGGAACAAAATTAAACTCCAAAATGAACAATCGTTAGCCAGAAAAATAAAAATTAATAGAACTCGCCATGCATTACACTTCCAATGCCTGCGGCAACCAAAACACCATGGGTAATTCTAAGTATTAAATAATATCTGTCGACGTGAATTGAAACACAAGCATTCTTGTTGTCGATTATTACCATTTAAAAAAGCATTCCTTCAGCGAATCCGACAGCACTTTACGAGCAAAAGGAATGGAAAAAATGGACGCCCCCTTCCCGAATTATCTCAGTGCAATGTCATCATCGATATCCCATCCGAATAAATATCATTCTTTGCACGATAATGAATCATAGTTTTTAAACAGAAAGCCCGGGGGTCGCCTGCTTCTTTTCTACGTTACAACAACGTAATCTGACGCCGTTTTGTGTTCTCGAGAATGATGGAGTACGATTAAATAACCACTTTTAACCAGAAAATGCCGTGATATGAGACTGGGTGGTCTTCAGTGATTACTGGATGCGAAAAAAAAAGATATGCATCTTGAATTAATTCAGATGTCTACGCGTCTGTAAACTGCTTTTCAGAATAATGTTTTTGGTATACCTAAGGACATTAAAAAAAATGCCTAACTGAAATCTATGTGGATTTTAGCAAAATTAACGCGTATAATGGTCAAAGGGGGAAAAAGGAATATACCCTATGGACTCGTAAAATCTTACAGAGGCTGCAGTTAATGGAAAAGAGATTAATAGTTACAGTTTCATGCAATGGTATCGATGTCTTCTTCAGAAGAGATCGTTGATTAAAACTAAACAAGATAACGCATTTCCCTTTTCATTTAATAGCAAATGTTAGGCTAGAATAACATGAAAAAGGCAACAGCAAAAAGGCAGTTTATTAACGCTGTGGGAAACAATTCAAGGCAATCTGTATCATGGTAAATGACAATTACAGGCTAACAATTAATTAAATTTAACATGCTGTTGAATCACGCAAAATTTATGCAGTGGCTTTTATTTCCCACTTTTTATATGATTTTGGAATCAGACTTCGCTTAAAAAGTTTGTTCAATAAATACTACTGTGAAAATATTTATTAAACACATGATTAAAATGAAAGTATAATTTTCGAAAAAAAATTATATATATTTTTAACAGTATTACATTAGCTGAAAAGCTACAGAAAATAGATATTCAGTACAAAGTTAATCTGTAAGACAGTAATTAATAAGGTAAGACATTTTCATTTTAATTTAGTCCAAATGGGCATAAGGGCTACTAATTTCGTTTTAGCATTTTGCGTTGGTTCACTATAGAAGTCTGAATCACTTTTTCAAATTGTTGCTATATAAGTGGATAAGTGGAAAGCGTGTGAAATCTTCCGAATTTTTGTCAGATCACATGACTATAATTGTTCACATCATATCATAATATCGACAACCCGATGGCTGAATTGTTAGAGACAGATGAATGAATTAGAACTTTAAAACCTTTTGAATGAAATATTTGTACACGTATCTTTAAACTTACTGAACTATTAAGACCTCATAAAAATAAAGACTTCCGTATCTTAGAATTACTCTTCGTAGGAAGAATAAAATAATAAACAGGGAATTTATCTTACTCTGGCTCCTGAACGTTGGGGACCATCTTTCAATAGTTGGAAAATGAAGACGCCGCTGTGCTCGTTGTACTCAAATGAACATACAGAAAAGAACAAATATGAGTTGCTCAATGTGTGCAAAGTTGGGTTATGCAAAGAAATGCTTTTCCCTGTACCATACGATGTAAAATCTATTTCATATAATAAAGTTTTCCAAAATAATACGTGTGCTTACAGTAAGTCGATTGCTAGGTGTGAGACATATTGCATATCCCACTATTCACTATGGCCGAGCGGTGAAAGTCGCTGAACACTGATAGTTCGGTCCGAGGTTCGAATCCCGCGAACGGGCAGGCTGCATGAGCGTTTTCGTTGTTTACCCTATGTGTAACGATACGAGTCAGTTTCCCTTAGAAATTCCTCCACGAAGGCCTCCTTTCCCTTAGGCAGATAGCCCTAGTGAGCTTTGCCATAATTAAATAAACCAAACGAATTATTCACTATGGCTGGGACATATGTGTCCCAGTCTTTGGCTTGAAAACCGTTTGTCAAAAACATTCCAAATGCTAAATTAACCTTATTTATGATATATTTTGTGCTCTTGGATAGAAAACGGGGTAAAAAAAAAAAATGTTTTTAAATTCGTAATCAAAGGGTTAAACGTCAGGCCTTGGTGCAGGAAAAGGCATTTACCTTTTTCAGCACAACTCTTGTTTTATTATATTGTAAGGATCTTAAGTTTTACTAACGTTTATTTTATTTTAAATCTTTACTATCACTTTTGTTTTCTACTTCCGGCCAGAATTAAAAGCTTTAACTTATTTATGCAAATTTGTTGGCGAACGCCAAGTATTTAAGTTGTGGCTTTTTGCCAAGCGAGAGAGAAGAAGGAGTTAGTAGAAGCAGGCCGCTTGCCTTAGCAGTTTTACTCGGTTGCTGGTTGCCTTCCAGGCCAGAGGTTTAATCCTCTTAATAATTTTAAACGTATTGTAGTGTTAACAGTTCTCTGTACTACATACGGCTTCCTGTTAATATACGGCCAATCTTCCACGTAGGCCCTTGTTTGTTATTCCAAAGTTAAGTTAAAGTTTAGTTAATATTTTTATATTCTTACGTTCAGACCACAAGTGGTTGGTCTCTGTATTCCGAAGTCCGGAAATTATTGTAAAGAGTGAAAAATAAAGGGTTTCGTATACCCTTCCTGTGTATCTTGTCTACTTCCCATATTTATTGAACATAGCTTTAGTAAACTCCCTGTTCCGAGTCAGGTCTTTGCACGTTCCCAAAGCAAGTAAGGCGGAACACTGAACCTGATAATATCATGTGTTATAATGAAGTTATTTGCGACAATTACACATATTTTGTCCAAGACGCGTGAAAAAAAATGACCACTTCTGGTGGTTAGTGTAAGTGACCAGTGCGCACAGAACACATCCCTACAAATCAGTCTCTATGGTGCTCATGGAAACAGTTTTTCTTTTTGAAGTAGAGCGCAACTTTGCATGTGCTGCATTTCCCACACTGTTCTTACAGGCTTTTTCTGGGTGCTGCAGAGTTCACATCGACGTGATATTATCTTCGATGGCTGATGCTTATTTTCTTGAAGACGAATTGGTGCATCAACTACTGGCTTATGTTCCTTGATTGCCATCTAGTGAACTACAAGGGAACTTCAAGAAAGGGTCGATCTTGAAAACCACTCACACGAGTGAGTATAAGATGTTCAATAGAAAAGGTGGTTACTGTAGGTAACCACCGCTCTTCAACGAGTTAAAGGAGAAAATTGACCCGTATTCTATTTGTATTTTCAGATGGCCTCAAATTAACGGTACTGTACTGTGATTCTAAACTAATAAGTGGACTGTATAGCAAAAGAACTAACTAATTTATTTACAGTAATTAACTATTCAGATCTAATACATACTCTGGCATGTTGCTTAGCCGAATCCAGATGGCCAAGTGAGAGTTTCTCTCCCTATCCAATAGGTGGCGCTGTATTCTAACTTAACAGGTACTATAAGAGTAACAAATTTAAATGTTATTTTAAGCTAACTATAGAACAGTTATAATTTACACTTCGTCAAGTTTGGAGACAAAGTTCTGAAACTTCTAGTAAGCATGTAATTTGAAATCATTTAAAAACATAAAGCTAATTCCAAACAAAATAAATAACATAACATTCTTCAAGACAATTTTATAAAGAATTCAAATATCTTTACAGATTTAGCAGATCAGCATTGCTCATGAAGTTACGACAAAATTACATGAATTCTGAGAATCGCAGGCAGGCGGTTGTAATTAACAAAGGATTTTAATAAGCCATAGATGTTCTCCTTGCGTATAAAGATGCCATAAAAATTTTTAAAAAAATAAAAAAATAACAATAATAAATTCTAAACCTATATAGTAGAATAACCTCGATTAACCATAATCTGAGCAATTGAGAGCAAAAAAAGTTCTCATTGTTCTTTAAAAAGAAATCACATCAAAGAGAAAATCACAAATAGTTAACTACACAGTTAGTAATATGCAATGGCTAGTTTTATAAGCAATCTGAAAACTAAGGCTTGCCATTTTATAGTCTCGCAATAAAATGTACGCACTTTAAGGGTTCTTAAAAAGAAAATAAAGATTAAATTACTTTTACATGGGCAGAGGATACTTTATAATACTTACCGCAGTTCTTCTATTCTCATGACCTTTCATTCAGTATATTTGTTTGTCTTTTAATCACAATGGAAAAAGAACGAAAAACAGTAAAAAAAAAAAAGGGGGAGAAAGTGTATTTAGGTTAAAAAGGAGATTATTTAATCGGGAATTCCATTTTGATTAAAAACAATTTTAATCAGTATAACAGCCTTAATTTTTTATTGTTTAAAATAATATACAACTGAAATTATGTTCGCGCTTCATTTAAAAAATTAAAATTTATTTACTTTTGTTTAGTGTAAAAATACAATAAATATATATGCACGTGACTTTATATGATACTATAACAAAGTCATTATTATAGGATATTTACATTTTAACCATATAAATTAGACTTCCATAGAATAAACTGGTATTAGTACTTCCCAGTTTAATTAAAAGCTTGCACACTATAACCACTAAATTTCATATTAAAATATATATATGCATACATATAGGAAAGATAAAAAAAAATTAATATAAATTATAATTTAAATAAGCAATATCCCCTTAATGCTTAATTTTAATTTTTTTCCCCTCTATATTCGAAAACAGTTAAACCTTTTTCTGCGCTGCATCATTTCGAGGCTAATCCATGTCACATGACTCTTTCATAACGCTGGTGATGAAAATGGAGCTAAAATTCAAACAGCCAATAATAATGTTACAGCAATATTAATTATCCAATCAAATGCACTGAGAACCGAAACTAAATCGTTCTGAATTAATATTTCATCCAAGACACAACTTACTTGCTTTCTGCACTTCGGCCCTACACAGACCGCTGCTTTCAGCTTCCATTCTTACCACAAAGCTATCAAAAATGTAAACGTTTAGAAACACGCATGAATTAGAATGCTAAGCTGTTTGTGGTCGCAACATGTTTTTTTTTTTTTTTTTTTTTTTTTTGGGGGGGGGGGAAATAAAGATGTATATTCAATCTATCTCAGCTGCCAAGACTTTCTTTATAATGAATCCACATTTTCAGCATCTACGAAAGACAATATTTCTACATCTATGCTATCAATGTATCTTCTACATCATTACATCAAAGTCTGCTTTCATTAGATTAATATTTGCGATGTTTCTAGATGTTGAAGATGATTCTTTCTCAACAATAGCACAATTCATTAATTACTAGATACCCTAGTCGTTAATGGATTGTGCCATTGTTCAAATAGAACCACAGACCCTAGTAATCGATAACCTTAGAAATGAATTAATCTAGTATCGATATCCCTAGTAATTAATCACTTGTACTATTCAATAATTATTAGATAACCTTCGCAATTTATGAAATGTGCAAAAGTTAACAAGCGCTGCCGCCTCTCAGACTACCTGAATAAAGTCTTTATAATTTTATTTAAGATTTGTTAAATTCTTTACCGTTACTTTTTGTGTTTATCCATATATGCAATTTATGAATCCGTGTATTATATATAAAATAATTTAGGGATTGATGGCGTAGTTGTTAGCGATGATTCTTGAAGAACTTGATGCAATGGTAGCAGCTTTAACACTCATTTCTTTGGAAAACAATGCTTTTGTTTTTAGATGAATATTTTAAATTCATAACTGATAAACTGGAGCTGAACGCGTTCGTTCTTGAATGAATTCTGCAATTTTAAGAATTTGGGTAAGAAATGCAACGACAATAGTCTAGTTATACAAAGAAGCACAATGCGAATGCTACATGTCCACGATGAAAGGTCGGTGCAGAGTTATTAAGTTTTAGTATAATTGGTTAATATTAAGTTTCGATTGGCAAATCTGGAACTATTATTGATTGAAGCGTCATAAGCACTGTGTAAGAATCCCGCGGGTACGATTAATTTTGAAATAACGCAGTTTAGAGAAATTTATTAAAAGCAGTTACTACTTTTACGATTGAAAGAAAAAGTAAGCAATAAGTTTAAAACGAAAATTAAGGGATTATTTCAAAAAGTTATATTTTTAGTTAGATTACATAAAAGTTTTTACATTACGTAAAATTTAATATGCATACACGTGTTTAACGTATACGGTATTTTCTCCCTTCTTCCAGCATGACTTAGTGGTGTAACGGTAAGCACAATCGGCGAGTATTCGAGAGGTCCAGGTACGAGTTTCGGCCACGGCATTGCTCAATTTTCACGTCTCCTGCATCAGGCCCCCCCCCAAAACCTAATGACTCTACAATGGCCCCCGACTAAAAGTTGATGGACAATAATTCGTAACCACCAGGGTTTGGCGATTGGGTCCTCTAATCCCGGTCCCAAATAATCATGTCGAAAACCACTGTTTAAAACTGAAATATGAAACCGACGGTAGCGATAGAGAAGCCGTATTAAGGAGATTGATGTTTCAAAGTGTATTCCAAAAATTTCTACCCAACGGCTACGTATTCCCAACGATGTTGAAAAAGACTGCATCTCATATGGAAGCAAATACGAGGCGACACTATTTAACAAAAGCAAATTTATGAGAGGGTGAAACTAATTTCTGCACACCTCATTAAGAAGACGCCAGAATCATCAACGTACGAAAAAGAAGCATTCAAGGCAAGCCGTAGGTGGTTCAAAACGTTTGACAGAAGAGTCGCCATCTACAGCGTTGTGAGTCATGGAGAAGCAGCAAACTCAGACATAAAAGGAAGTCGAGAACATCATCGGCATATTTAAGAAGCCTGTGAATTCTGAGGCTTATCTGCCGCAGCAATTTTTCAATTGTGATAATTCGGAGCTCTTCTGAAAAAAGATACCGAAGCAAACTTGAAGGCAGGAGCAACATTGCAGCAAAGGAGAAGGTACTGCCGAGCCACAAGCCAATAAAAGACTATTTCACGCTGTTGTTTTGGGCAAAAACAAGTGGTGACTGAAAATTAAACCGCTGCATTTGGTCCGTCTACAGAAAAATCTGCTTGAATATCCGTCTGCTATCTGCCTGTAGAGAAATCTGCTTGTTATGGACAACGCTCCTGCCCATCCTCCAATGAAGCTGCCACACAAGAAACCCCAAAGATGTCCTGCTCGAAGAATTTAAATTTTTCAAAATCCATTTCCTGCCACCCAGCACCACTCATTTACTCAAGCTCATGGACCAGTAGGTCACTTCAAATTCAAAAAAAGGTCTACACTAAAGCACTCATCTGAAAACGTGACTGAAAATGGTGACAAGTGGTGACTGAAAATTAAACCGCTGCATTTGGTCCGTCTACAGAAAAATCTGCTTGAATATCCGTCTGCTATCTGCCTGTAGAGAAATTATTATGGACAACGCTCCTGCCTGTTTTTATACTTTTGTATTTACTTGTTTTTTTTTTTTTTTTTTTTTTTTTTTTTCCCTTGTTATGATTTCATTGTATTGTTTAAAACTGATGATATTACTTACTATTCTGCCTTTTTCACTTACGATTTGTAAGTCTCGTGCGATACTTTGTGGTGCACGAGGATTTCTTTTTCTTTAAATAAATAAATAATAAAAAAAAAAAAAAATAAAAAAACCGCTCCTGCCCATCCTCTAATGAAGCTGCCACGCAAGAAACCCCAAAGATGTTCTCCTCGAAGAATTTAAATTTTTCAAAATCCATTTCCTGCCACCCAGCACCACTCATTTACTCAAGCTCATGGACCAGTAGGTCACTTCAAATTCAAAAAAAGTTCTACACTAAAGCACTCATCTGAACGTACCATCTCCCTTTCAGGAGTTTTGGAAAGGCCATTTTTACATCCTGCTTCAACATGATCGACAAGGCACGGGAAGAGCTCATTCAGAGAACCCTAATTTCTGGCGGCAAGAAGCTTTGATGGATAGCTAGGACTCGTAGCTAGATTCGACCGGACTTGACTACTCCAAGGGGTTTAGCAAGCAAGGGCCTGTGGAGCGTGTAATCGACGAGACTGTGTCTCTGGCCAAGATTATGAGGCTTCAGGTGAATAACAATGACATCGATCAGCTAGTGGAAGAGCAAAACCAGAAACTGACACACACACACATCGTGTTGTACATTAAAAAACAACACCCCAATAAGGCAGTATATATGCGACCTAAGATTTTATTTAACGATAATGTTGTCCCTCATTTTCGGCAAATTTTGAGACGTAGGCAAAAACAAGTTTCTCAGAAAACTTTCTCGTGAACAGAATGTATTACAATTAATGAACTACATTATTTTAACTTTGACTGAGCATCCCCCCCCCAGAATAAAAAGATTATCCCATTTTACTTTGATTCTGATGGGGGGGATGTTTCGTTTGAAGAGTGATCCGCACTGAAAGTAAAAATTCTGGATCAAATTATGCTCTTTATTTAGTACCTGTACAGCATGCATCATTTAATCCAGGGGTGTAGCGGGGAGATAGCAAGCTAATGAAGAGCTACCAGTCGATCGCAGTAAGCTTTTACTAACCACTAGCTTTCCATTTATTATATTATTGTTTTAAACGTTTCTTGAGTATTATTATTTAACGAAATCACTAGCTAATAAAAAAAAAAGAGAAAGAGAAAATGCTCATCAAAAAAATGACAGCTCTTTTACATAGCATTACCAGGGTCTTGCTATCGCGTAGCCCCCATCCATACTTACCCCCAAATAGCGCCTACATCCTGTAGTGGGACACTCATATTATCTGCGGATTCTTCAAAATCTCTTATAAAGGCTAAGAAAAAAAAATAGTTTAAGACCCCTAAAAGCGCAATGGGCGTAGGTATAAAATGTTAAAAAGAAAGGCATTTCCTCAGCTGCGGCAGCACTGATGCGATTTGTGTAAATTTAACGACATAATTATTAACCCTTTGACTATTAACGGTACATGTGTTTCACATAAAAGTTTAAAAAGACTGGTGGGTTAAAAAGTACTTGGAATCTCCTGAATGTTTGGGGATCATCTTCCAGTAGTTGGAAAATCAAGACGCCGCTATGCTCGTTGCACACAAATGAACGTTAAAATAGATATACTGAGTTGCCCAATGGAATGTTGGGTTATGCAAAGTATGCTTTGCTCTGTACCATACAATGCAAATCTATTCCACTTAATAAAATTTTCCGGAATAACAGATAAGCTTATCGTAAGTCGATCGCTACGCGTGGAATATATGTATCCCACCATTAACAACGGCTGGGACACTAGCTTGAAAACCATTTGTCAAAAAAAATCCCAAATGCTAAACTTACCTTATTTATGACATATTTTGTTTACTAGGATAGGAAACAAGGTAATATATATATAAGATAACAATGTATGAATCAGAATTATAATATAATTATAAACATTAATTCTTCCTCTCTATTCTAAAATCGTAATAACTTGTCTGCATTGCGTCATTCAAATTAATTATGCGATCTTACGTAACCGTTAATACCAGATGCCTCTTGACAACCAATCACCGAATTGTAAACCAAAACTTTTCTCTTCGCGTGCTTTCATCTTTCATAACTACGCACTTCAGCTTTTGCTCTCTACTGTGCTAAGATGTAATTTCGCTGGCTTGCTTTCTATCTCAATAATATCAAAAATGTAAATCTTCTGTGGAAAGGCACGACTAGAGTGCCAAGTGATTGTGGCCACAAATATCAATTGGAAATAAAAATGGAAGTAGAACTGCCTCGACTGCCAAGTTCTTTAAATACTACGCAATCAAAATTCTTCTTCAATATGGATCTAATCACGCATCTACACTGCTCCGTCTTTTTTCCTTTGCTCTTATTATGACATATATATATATATTTTATTTGTAGTTAAAGGGTTAAAAGAAGTTATTCAATATGAAAGTACTTCTTTGCTGTTAAGACTCTTTACCGAAAATGCCTCGTAAGAAAAATGTACGTAGAACATTTTACAAATCTTGAGTAATAATTAAGAGAAAATAGCAGTTCCAATATGGAAGAGCATAACAAAAACCATAAAACGAAAAGTTTCGAACGGTGAAAGAAACAACGTTGGTAAAACAGCACATAATCGCAAAAATTCTGAGATGTAGTTACTTATATGCTTCTTGCAGCTGTGGAGAGTATCAAGAAGAACGTACAGGCGTTTAGTTTCTTTGCTTTCTTACAAGGAGTCCCATTGCGGCCCTCGCAAAAGCGGCATAAAAACCCATTAAGGCAGAAGAAAGTAAAATAAAAACGTCAATAATTATGCGATTATAAAACAAACATAAAACTCGTTTCTCCATCCGAGCCGCAGGCGTGGTAAACGCAAGATGAAAAGAAAATGGCGCCTTTTTCCAGCCAAAGAAGGGGAAACATGTATTTATGAGCACGGAGGGGGGGGGGGTGAATTTGGCGGAAAGGAAAGAAAGCAATTTGATTGGAGTCCCCGAAATAAAAAAAATATCGATAGCCTGACCTCTTCTCAATAAACTCATTGTTTGGTATATACCAGATAAATTATAACTGTTTGGTAAATGTTTAGCGTAAATCAAGCGCGAGCGATTGAATTCCCAAGATACCCTCCTCTCGCCTACTCAAATTTCACCTCTCTCAAAAATTCTAATAACGTTCAAACAAAATAATAAACAGGAAAACTAAGGCATAGATATTTTTATTGCGACTATTTCCTTTCTTCGTTAACTAAAAAACGATAAGGCACATACTTTGCACTCATGATTAAGTAATTTAGTTACGAATTTTGCAGATATGTACATAATTTAAACGAGATTACGTATGAAATTGTAGTATTTTTTGTATAATGTAACATGAAATGCTTGAAAGAAATGAAGCTCTGCCGGAAAGATAAGGATACAGGGAAAAGTCTATTTAAACACTGAGGTAAATGGTTATCTTACTAAATTGGCGAGATATCGCCAAGCTGGCGATGGCTTTGTCGTTTAAATTTTGTCGCCAAGTTTGACCAGAAATTACCAAAAGTCGCCAACCCTGGCGATAATTTACTCCGGTCCCTGTAAAACTGTAATTAGTATCGTAATTAAATAACATTGATTGGTGCCTATATGCTACTGTAATAGTATCCAACCTCAAATGGCTTTCAATAATTTCGAGAAATGGAAGGTGCTAGAGATTTCTCGCTGGCCGGGATAAAACGATATAACCACGGAGAGCGTATCAGTTTAGTTCAGCGTATGGAATACGCCGTATGGAACGCCGTTCAAGTATGGAATATTGAGAAATCTCCGTGTGAGTTTCTCGTTTTAAATCAGCTTTGTGTTACGCCGTGTTTAACGTTTTTAGTACTTAAGAATAACTACGGATTGTATTATTGAGTTTCTGCACCATTTTCAATGTCTTTTTGCCGAGTGGTATCAAAAGTAAGCTTCCAGTTTTGTGCACCGAAAAATCCGTCTTTCTGCCTAATTTTAATTAATTTAAATTCTAATTTTAATTGTAAAAAATGTTTTTTTAACTGTAATTGGTATTTTATGCTTTTTTGTATTTTATGTTTTGAGATTTATGTATTTTTTTCTTTGCCGCAAAGAGAGAACCGAAAGAGAAGGAAGTCATGTCGTGCCCACATCGGATTTTTTTCATAACATACATAAAATAAAAAAATAATAATAATAATAAATAAATAAAAATTTGAAAGCCTTCAGATTTTATATTATGCTCAAAGGGTCGTTTTTTAATGTTTTGTGTGTTTCTTTTGTAGAGACATTAGACCTTAAGCGCATTTTTGGAAGCAGGCAAGATGAAAAATTAGCAACGCCTTCTCCGGGAATCGAACCGCGGACCTCTGGAATACGCGCCCAGCGTGCAGACCACCACACCATGAAGGCATGCCAAGAAGGCGGGAGAAATACCTTGTACTAGCGGTTCTCAACCTTTTGACTAACGCGTACCATATAAGCAAAAATTGAAAACCTTTAGTACCACCAAAGTACTACTCCTACCTCTTGAACAACCACTACAAAGTACTACTACTACCTCCACTCTTGAACAAAGCTCAGATCGCATAAATTTACGAGTGTTATAGAAAAAAACTTAATCAGAATGTGAGGTTTTAATTTTTGAATTTAATAATTAAATATCATGTTCTTCGCACTTAAACCATAAAATTCAATTAATAGCAATATCACAAAATATTTTTAAAAAGTATGTTTTAAAATTTCCGATATACAGGCTCGCGCGTCAGTGATTTTCCCCCCCCCCCGTTACAATTTTGCCAATGCTCGCTTTGAAATCGTTGAGTTTCTTAATCAAAAATTCTTTAAAGTTTTACAAAATATGAAATAGATAATGAAACAAATTCGAAATTCAAAATTTGGGCTTTCAGGTGGAATATTAGAGTGGAGGACTACGTTATTCAAAACTGGATGTCTCTAGGTACCGACGTTTTTTCACAGTGCGAGAAACATACATACACATTCATGCAGGTTCTTCATTTTTTATTTTTTTAAATATAATGCAGGGCTCTAATATTTGGTGGCAACAATTTGAAAAGTGATTCGCCGTTTACAGTGAACCAACGCAAAATCCCAAAACGAAATTAATAGCCCTTCTGGGCAAACTGCGCCTTAGGGCTAAAAAACTTTACAAATTGGATGACTGTGCAGTACAACTCTGATCTCTTTTTGAAAAGCATTAGTGTTCCTACCTGCAAATACACTTTCTAATATTCAACCTTTAATTTTAGGTCTTACAAAAAGCTTATTACAACAGAAAGATGTTCAGTAAATGATGAACATACGGAACTTGTTGAAAATGCACTTCGAAAGAGGTAAGTTAAGCCAATATCTCCTACAGTCCATGTATAGTATAGAAAATACATAGGATTAATATCTTAAAATAATTTAGAAACTGTTTCCGAAAATGTGGCTTTTACGCAGAAACCTCAGGCGAATTGCAAACTATAGCTAATATTTCAGACATCAGTGAGGGAAGTTATAGAGATTATTTTTTAGAATATGTGTATATATTTAGATTTCTAGAATATTTATTTATACTTTAGAGATATTCACAATAATATTGAGGCAGGTGACGGAGAACTGCCGCACCTGACGTCTACCAGAGGTAAGCAGGATATTGAGGCAACGAATATAAAAACTAATTATGAAAGTATAAGGTATTTTCATCCTTCCAGCATGCCTCTCGTGATGTAACGTTAGCACACTCGGCGCGTCTTCGAGAAGTCCAGGCTCCAGTCCCGGTGAGGGTATTACATATTTTTCACGTCTTCAGCATCGAAAAACTAATGACTGCTACAGTAGCGTCCGAACTGAAAGGTGGCGAACAATAATTCGTCCCCACCAAGATTTGGAGATTGGTCCCCAAATCTTCAGTCGCCCTTTAAAAGGAGGAGTATATAAGGTATTTTCTTCCTCCTTCCAGCATGCCTTCGTGGTGTAACGGTATCACACTCGGCGCGTATTTGAGAGGTCCAGGTTCGAGTCCCGCCAACGGTATTGCTCATTTTTCACATCTCCTTGTCCAAAATAACGTAATGACTCTCCAAAAGTGTTAAGAGAACTGCAGAAACCTAAAATGTTAGCATGCCATCATCAGTTAAACACAGATGACTTGAATCTAGAAAAACACTGTGGATTCTGAGGAAAATTCTTGATCTAAAAGGTGCTGATCAAAAAAAGCTACCAGCACTTTTACGTAAATCAGAATACAATCGAAAAACGGTTGTAAAACAGTTAAAATATATGTTTAATATATGTTTCAATATATGTACGCTAAATACAAGGTTGTTATTGCGATTTTGATTGTCACATTGGCGTGTTTCTCTTCTATACTTTTTGTAAAACTGTTTGAAGCAGAGATAGAACAGTTACTCGTAAGAGAGAAAATTTCAACAAGAACGTAATTATAAAGAAACTTCTTTTAAAATTAAAAATGCGTAAACAGTTTAATTTGGGTATTAACCTTTAATATTATTTTTGCATTAATTAATAAATTAGTTGTCAGTTATTATTTTACTTGGAAATTTCAAAACTGATATCATGGTTTGATATACAGAAATCACCGTCTTTTAAACTTAGCCGTTTTATAAACTGTGAACATATACAGGTTAAGAAGCGAGGTTAATTTAAAAGGAACGAAAGTGATTTTAAATAAGCGGCATGTATTCTACCTAATAACATATATCATTACTTTACTTTCCAGTAATAGCTCTCTATTTAATGAAATTATTACAGAAATAATCCATGACTTATGAATCCACTTCACTGATAATTTTTATAAAAAACAGCACCAACACTGTAACCAATACACATCGCAATTTTTTATTAAAAATACTTTCCGTTAATTTTATTAACAGCGTGCTGCGTCACGCCAGTAATAACTAAAGAGTTTGAAGTCTAGCTCGCCATTTTTTCGAGTACAAAGGGTTAAAGTACCATTGCCAGCTGGAAGATATAAATTTTACAATACAAATAATGCTTGCACTGAAGCATACCTGTTTGCTGGAACATGATGTTTAAGATTCAGTCATGAATGGCATGACGCTAATAGACCTCGGACACCTGTTTTCAATTCTAATTTTATCAGGAAAGGGTTGAGGGCGGTCCGTCTGATACACAAAGCAAATTACCCTAAGGAAAAATACTGCCGCGTAAGCTGTAAACCAATAGAGGACCAATAAATGAATGAATAGCGCCTTTGTACCTACCTCCTTCCGAGTAAGAAACGCTTGATTAAGTACCCATTCATCCCGAAGAGCCATTTCAGGGATAGGGGTTTGGGACTGTCAACTCTTTGATGACAACAAAATGACCAGGTGTTTGTTCCCTTTTATTGGATTACATGGGAGGGAAAAGGGAGTGTAAGTCTTTATTGCGAGGGGAAAGTGAGAGGTGTAGAGAAATGCGGGCTCAATTCTGATGACTGTCATAAATCGTCCCCAATCTCGTCTCATACAAATGAAAGGATCCATCTGGATAGGAAATGGGCATGCTGGGGGAACACAGCATCACTTCACCTTCCAGAAAGACCGAAAGGATTACCCAAACTGACCCTTCTGAAAGCGTCCAGTCATTAATTAGCGGCGAAAGCAATCACCCGACTAATTGGGAAGGTCGAGGCCTCAAGAGATAACGTGGAATAACGGCGTTATTTTATTAAAAAGAGGACTCCAGTAATAAGGGAAGTACCAAATAAGATTGGTAAGTTACCTCAGACGCATATACGTCTTCCCCGTTAGAAGTTTAGAAAAAAGATAAATATACACAGGTTAATAACCGAGGTTAATTTACAAGCGAAATACATTCTTACTGGCATAAACCGCACACATATACTATTCAGTAGCGCAGCTAGGGTGGGGCAACTAACTAACTAACTAAGATTTCTACCGCAGCTCGTGAATTTAATCACATTCTGGGAACGGGAAAAATCCCGAAAGCGTCACCCACCGGTGGGAGATGGAAACTTAGGGTCGATGACCGGCCGTTAATTGGGCTACCTGCCAGTTCTACACGGGATGCCCCTCTCCTTAGGCTTTTACATGGAATACCAAAGACAGCAGGGACCAGACGCTCAATGGCCCAGTTTGCTATTTGGCTACCAATACCCTGGTGGAAGGGACTTACACCTCCCGGCCCATGAAGATCAAGTATAAACCTACCTTATGGACCATCGGGAACCGCCAAGTTCATAAATTATATACCCCCGTGGCCGAGACTGCCTAGGTACAGATCCTAGCCAGTAGCTTCGCAGAGTTCTCTACGTCGACCCCAGGGGGGGGAGGGGGGAAAGGGGGCACAGCTTTCAGGGGGCGCCAAATTGATGTTACGAAATTTTAGAATGAAGTGTTTTCCTTTCTTGGCACAGAGAAAGGGGAGCAAAATCTTCAATTGTCCCCAGTTGCTGAAAACCCTAGCTACGCTTCTGATACTATTACTTACACATTGTTTTACTGACATACACTATTACAAGAGTTCGACTGGTGCCGCGGCAAATTTTATTAATAAGGTGTTGTGTCACGCCTGGCAATAAATAAAGAGTCTGAAGTTTAGCCCGCCGTGTCTTCGAATACAAAGGGTTAAAATACCATTGCAGCTGGAAGACATAAATTTTACAATACAAATAATGCTTGCACTGAAGCATACCTGTTTGCTGGAACATGATGTTTAAAATTCAGCGAAGAACGGCATGACGCTAATAGAGATTAGATACCTGTTCTCAATTCGTATTTTTTTGACAGGATAATACAATGGACCTTCTTGCATTGTAACTCAGGTACAGCGTGCAGAACTTCAATAGCACATCAGAAATTGTTGAGTCTGACACAAGTTTCTCAGAGTAGCCTGCAAGTAATTTTCAACAAAATGCCACAAAAAACTGTAAGAAGGAATTAGATCTTGTGATCTGAGGATCTCATAAGTGAATAGAGACCCTCTTTTACAGTCCATCCTTACATTGAAGCGGTCAGCCAAAAATGCACGGAAATCGTCGCCAAAAATAAAGAGAACTTCTAACGTGCGTGTTGGGTTTATAGTATACGTCGTATTTACAAAAGTCCTTACCCGGTCTTTAGTTTCGCAGCCGTTGGTTCGTATCTACAAAAGTCCTTACATGATCTTTAGTTTCGCAACCGTTGTTTCGTATCTACGAAAGTCCTTACCCGGGTTTTAGTTTCGCAAGTGTTGGTCGTATCTATAAAAGTCCTTACACGATCTTTAGTTTCGCAACCGTTGTTTCGTATCTACGAAAGTCCTTACCCGGGTTTTAGTTTCGCAACTGTTGGTCGTATCTATAAAAGTCCTTACCGGATCTTTGGTTTCGCAACCGTTAATCGTATCTACAAACGTTCTTACCGATCTTTAGTTTCGCAATCGTTGGCCATATCTACAAAAGTCCTTACCCGGTCTTTAGTTTTGCAACCATTGGGTGTATCCACAAAAGTCCTTACAATGTCTTTAGTTTTGCAACCATTGGGTGTATCTACAGAAGTCCTTACAAGGTCTTTAGTTTCGCACCGTTGGTCGCAGACATACTTCCTGTTACAACAATGTTTTAAATGATGTACTACATAACATTTTCGATGCAAGTAATATTTCTCAAAATAAGAAAAAAACTGATTCTGAGCTTTTAAGAGAATGGCAGATTTCACATTGTAATTAACGAAACTAACCAAACGTTAAAATTAAATCTCTGGGATCAGAATAGATTTTTTTTTTTTTTTTCCCGAAAAGGAAAACAGGCATAAAAAGAACAATTTTCTATGCACAGCGAAATACTAAATCCACCCTCTTCGCATAATTCAAACGACCCTTCCTATCGAGAAATTATGTCCAAACCTAAAAAGATACTAGAAACTAAAAGCTAAACAGGGAATCTAATTGATTTATAAAATGTACGCGATAAACACACCTGCAACGTCAACGCTCACTGTCGCTCTTTGTCCACACTGCGGCTCAATAAACAATAATTAACACTCATTAGAAGGAAGATCCGACGCATTAAAATAGAGCTGATCTGTAGCAGCGCGAGTGTCAAACTTAATTACATTCATTAACTCTAATGATCTTTTCGCGACAACACCGGAGGCGAGATTTCGTTCTTCTTTTTTCTGTTCTACAGAGTATTTTCAGTGTAATAATAAGGGAATGAAAGCGACATATAAATCTTTCTTGTCAGCTGTGATGAAAGCTTTCGCAAATAAACACTAAAAGCTCTTTCTTTGGAATGCTTATATTGAAAGTAGCAAATACGCGCGAGCGGATGATAAGGTAATCTTATATTAGTATTTTGTTGAAAATCTCTGAAATGATGCTATTTAATATTTTTAAAGGAAAAAATATCGAAGAATATTACCGAAATATAACTAAAAGATCAAACGATTCAAGTTTTTTCTTTTTCGGCTTTTGAGAATCTCGCGTCTGAAAGCTAACTTTCTCAGCAAAGCAATTTTTTTCCGTTTCTAAATAACGCAATAATGGATAGAAACAAACAACTGAAACTTTCATTTACTGGTGCATTAGTGTAGCTTTTAATTTCTCAACAAAACTAGAGAAAAATGCCTTTCTATGAGATCTTTTATTGTCGCAAACGGAAAATGTTATTAGATACAATAAGATATTCATATTATAAGGAACTTTTTCCCTCCTTTCTGCATGTCTTCTTGGTGTCATTGGAAGCACACTCGACGCCTATTCGAGAGGTCCAGAATTCCAGTTCCGGCGAGGGCACTGCACATTTTTCACCTCTGCAGCTTCAAATAAATAAATTAACGACTCTACAATGGCGCCCGAACTAAAAGGTATAGGGAATTTAATTCGTCACCACCAATACTTGGCTTTTGGGTCCTCTAGGTGCTTGTTACTATTTTGAAATTTGAATATATTTCAAATTTTAAATTAGTAACAAGTACCTAAGGTATATAAATATAATTTTTATATTTATTTTTATACCTAATATAAGGGTTTAGAATTCCTTATATAAGGTATAGCTGCTAGATTCAGCAGATTCAATTTGGTAAATGCACTATTCGCGTAGCCCAAAATGGCTTTAGCCCAGAAGGGCTATTCGTATCGAAACAGCATTTTGCGTCGAATCACTAAAAACTTTGTATCATTTTTCAAATTGTGGCCAGCAAATATTATCGCCCAGTACTATATTCAAAAAAATTAAATAATAAAGAATCTGCATGAATGTATGTATGTTTCTCGCTTACTGAAAAAATGACAGTACCTAGAGCCATCAAATTTTGAATAACGTAGTCCTCCACCCGAAAATGAGCACCTGGAAGCTCGAATTTGTTTTATTAGCCCATAAGCGCAATTCGCCCAGAAGGGCTATTAATTCGTGATAAATTCGTTTCTAATACCTGTAATGCATCCATTGCAAAATCTTTAATCTTTTTATTTATTTTTTTCAAATTTTAGTCCAAAAGTTTATGAATTTCGTTTTGGCATTTTGCGTTGTCCACTATAAAACGGGATTTCACTTTTCAAACTGTTGCTACCAAATATTAGAACACTGTATTATATTTAGAGAAATTACATAATGAAGAAGCTGCCTGAATGTATGTATATTGTGAAAACACAACGGTACCTAAAGACATCAAATTTTGAATAACGTAGTCATCCACTCGAATAAGGGCATCTGGATGCCCAAATTTGGAATTTATTTTATTATCTATTTCAAATTTTGTAAAACTTTAACGAATTTTCGATTAACAAACTCAAAGATTTCAAAGCGAGCCATGGCAACATTTTACGAAAAAAAAAAAAAAATTATCTCCAGCTCACGAGAGTGTGTATAGGAAATTCTTAAGATATGCTCTTTTTAAATATTTTTTGATACTGCTGTTGGTAAATTGAATTTTATGGTTTAAGAGCAAAGAACATGATATTTAATAAATAAAGGTAACACACAAAAAGTTTTAAAAAAACGCTCCTTCGGGCGTAATATAAAACCTGAAAGCTTTCAGTTTTTTTCCCAGGGCGGGGACCTGTTTCATATTTTGTAAAACTTTAACGACTTTTTAATTAAAAAAATCAACGATTTCAAAGCGAATGGTAGCAACACTATACAGAAAATATCTATATAACGCGCGTGACTGTTTATCGGAATTCTAAAGATATGCTGTTTTTACATATTTTTAGCCCAAACGGATATTTGCCCAAATGCTTTCGAAACGTGTAAATGAAAAAACGCTCCTTTTGGCTAATGAAAATCTGAAAGTTTTCGGATTTTATATAGTTTTCGGATTTATTCTCTAAGACTATTTGTACGAAATTTATTCAACCGATATCACTAATTTGAAATGATAAAATATATTTAACGTTCAACTCCCATGGTCGATATACCAGAGTTATTTTTAAATTATTTAGAAAATTTAACACTTCTTAGGATTAATATATTCCGTTAGGTTTAGAGTAAACAGAAATATGCTAAATTTCTTTATCATAAATTTGAATCCGTAATTTAAAATGGAACTACAGGAAGCTAAAAATATCCTTACCCGCACAGATCATTCAAAATCATCAATCCGAGGGTGGAGGGAGGGATGTACCAAGAGGGTAAGCAGAGATAAAAAAGCAAAGGAAATTACGCGAGTGTCTCTTTTCTAAATGATTGGAGCTATCTTAACGCATACCGTCAAAAATGAAAGTAAATAAAGCAATGAATTCACGCGTATCAGACCAATTTTCTCTGTCGCATCACTCACTCCTCCAAAACCAGAGACCCGCTGACATCATCACGATAAAAATCCCCGGGCCCCTCTCTGAAATAATTGAAACGGCGTCAAAAGCTTCCCTTCCACCGCTGACTGCGGGGGCCCAAATCTGGAGATGGTAAAATCTGCGCTCGAAGCTGCAGCTGCCATCGACATTGGTGACGAGACGGCACCAGCTGAAAAGGCAAGAATAGTGAAATTAAAAGCAATAATGACATTGAATTCCATAGCACGACGTCCCCCCCTTACCCAGTCACGCCATATCTCATATTTATACGAACTTATCAACGGTTTAGAAAACGGAAAAAAGAAATCAACTCTCTGTAATATTATACGATGCCATAAATCCTTACAGAAGGGGAATGTCACTCAAAAATGTGAATTATGATTTTCTAAACATCATACACGATTCTTAGTTTATATATTTTATAAAGAAGCCATTCCTTTTCAGAGGAAGTGTTCGTTACGCTTAGAACAAAATCCTTAATTCTGCTTTCCACCCTTCGAAATGGATATCAAATTGCTAAACTAGTTTAAGAAGGGGTGGGGGAAAAACTATATTACCATCCTTCGGATTTCAGGCTATCACATGAAAAAAAAAAAAAAAAAAAATCTTCCAAAGTTACATTTAACATTAAACTTACGTACGTTTTTATTTTCTTCTACTATTATATTTTTAAGTTGTGCCATATAGAGTAAACCCTCTCTGTGACGACTGCCAACAGTTTAGTTCGATTTTGGTCATCTGTGCAGCAGGTGGTCACTTTATAGAGGTGATATTACTTATATTTTCAGAAACACACTAAACCAAATATTTAATTCCGATCCACATCCTTTAAAATGGACATTAAATTATCAAACTGGCATAACAAAGAAAAATAATCATCCTTCAGATTTCAATTCTGATACAAGTGTTCTTCTTAGAAAGACGGTCTCTACAAGAGAATTCTCTGAAAAGAACTATGATAGTTACACATATCCCTAGGCACATATCCTAGGTATAAGGTTCATTGTATAAATGTAACCCCTAGTGACGTCGTGGATGCTTCAGTTGTAAGGGAATAAACACTGGTATTGGTGATGCATCACTTTTTATTCGCAGCACATACCACAGATACAACATTTAATTAATACATTTAGAAAACTTTAGTAGATATCCGAGCTGGTGACACGATCAGAGACGTTAACGAAGATGGCACCCGTCATCACTCGACGAATAAAGTTTCCACACCTTAGCTCGCTGGCGGAGCTTCCCAATTCTCTTTTCGACAGGCATAGAGTTGGCTGTGGGTTAGCTACTAGTGACGTCACGAAAGGCGTCCGATTCTTCCGTGACTTTCTTTGCTTCAGATTTGAATGCGAGCGTTTAGTTCGATGTTTAGAGTGTTTTGTTTTTAATAATGCATAATAATTAAATTTCCAGAGACTTGAAAACGTATATAAAAGGTCGTATATTCATTTGCAGTTAAAATTAATAACTTAATGAATATTTTTTTAAAGAAATATTCACGAAATTTTCTATGCCATGTTTTAGGTTATCTTGTGCATTTTTTTTATACTGTATTGTAATAATTTGTTAGGATACACTCAAAAAAGAAAGTATTGAAATAAGTAAATAAAAAGGCTGTTATTTATTAACATAAAAAATGTCTTTACAGTTTGAGAAGGAGAGGAATGAAAAGATTTAGAAATATAAATAATTCACTAACAAATGTAAATATAATTTAGCAAATTAAAAGACATAAGAAATAATTTTTCCTTAAAACTATAAATATTTCAGAGCTTCCAAACATTATGCAAATGTATTTTTAATTCATTTAAATTACTATCTAATAAAATGAACAGAAAAGCCACAGAAAAAATTTAAATCTCAAAACTTCGTAAATTAAATAAATTACAATTTTGCTGCAACATTAAAGAAAACGAATAATTTTTACATATTTATATGATATCTATAGCAATAATTATAAGAATATTTACATTATTAGTTATATGTAGATGCATAATAAATAATACATTTACAAATAAAAGCCATCCATATAATGTTTCACAAAAGCGTAAAATCAATAAATTTGCCAACGAAAACCTCAAAACAACTATACATAGAACAGACCATCATTTCTGTCTAATTAGGAAATACTGTGCAAGTTGTACTAGTATACTGAAGCAATAATTAATCGCAATTGATAATTTATTTTGAAAAATTATGAAGTATTATCAAATAATAAGGAAACAGCAAAAGGATTAATAAATTTAAATGTAAAAGATACATTATTGAAAATATATTTGAACTGCATCATATTTAGTACACTATTTTTAAAAAATAAAACAATGTCATTTACATACGCATATCTTTTCATCACGTATTCTTGATTTTTTAAAGTTTCCTTTCATCGATTTTTGTATGCATATTATTTTGAAGAACTTTAGTATAATTGTTTAAACAAATATTTGAAACGGTGCTCATTATTTTTTTTAATCTGCTAGAAAAGGGAATTCCACACATTAAACAAGTTTCATGAACATCAAACATGTTAACGTTTTGTACATATATCTCGGTAAGTTTGACCAGTAAAAAATGCTGCTCAACTTCTTTACTGGTTCTTCTTTACTTTCAACTGGAACAACTTTATCTCCTAGATAATCTGCTACATCTATATGAAGCGATACAAAGATACTTTTTTAATTTTAGGATATGGATGAAAACTGAGCAATAAAATATAAATACCAGCAACAGATTTGTGTAGAATAATATTTGAAGTATTTGAAATATTTAATTTATTTGGTAACGTAGAAGAAAAATCCTCAAATGATGCTATGTTGTCCTTTCTCAAAAATTCATTAAAAATATGCTTCTCCATCTTAGCTCTTTTTTCCTCCCTGCTCATCCTCTGAGGGGTTGGACTTTCAGATAAGTATTTTGGACAACCAGAAAAAAATGCATGGGTAAGCATCGTTATTTAATTTAGGATGCCCTCTACACATCTAAATAAAAGTACCTTCGTTTGTTGGTAAATAATCATAGCTAATAATATCTTCTTTTCGAAATGTTTTTCACATTGAATAATGTTTTTCACATTGAATTCATCTGCGATCACTTGAAATAAAATTTTTCCTTGGAATTTTTTTGATCCATAAATCCCGTTTTCCTGTATCTTTTGGAAATTTGAATACTGATACATATTCATTAGTGCCATCGTAATTGGATTTGCTTGCTGGAACGCAACATCGTGCAGGCATGATGAAGACAGCTCTACGTAGACGTCGATCGTCATTCTTGTTAACAAATAAGTTAACTAGTAATCTCAATTTAAAAACGAAAATATCCTTAACAACATTACTTAAATTTAGCAATAAAAAAGACACGAATAATAAAAATATACAGCACGCAATCAACGTAATAAGAAGTCTTCGCTTGCAGTGTCCACACAATGCAGTGCGAAGGGTGAAAGTTCAGACGCCTTACGTGACGTCAAATCACGTGATTCTGCAGCTGACCAAGCCATCTAATCTCGAAGGCCACGCCAGAAGTCTCATCTCTCTACGCATGCGCATTAACCAGTTACGTCGTTGCCATTCACAGTTCTTTAAAATAGGTATTCAAAATTAATTATAGTCCTCGTAGTGTGAGAAGTCTGCTAACGAAGTTCTCTCTAGTCGAGAGCATCATAGGTCTTTCTAGTAGAGAGTTTAGGAGCGTTCTTTACACCCTCATAAAAGTGCAGGCCAACCAGTGTTCGTCAAAACAGAAATCTCCACATAGGCGACCAAATCTAAGTACGTTATCATCTATATGAAGATTTTTAACCTGAAAAAGCAGCCTTCGTAAAGGTACTAAGAGCATCTTTATGCAAGATGCAGCATTAGCAGATGAGCATCTTTATGCAAACAGAATTTTCGCCTGGTCTTTTTAATAAAACAGCAAACTAAAATTCAACTGGTGTAAGACATCCCCGATATATAGCATTGACATCTTTAAACTTTTTGCCCGATCCAAGTTAGAAATTGATAATAAAAAAAAAGTGCTCCGATTTTATGCCGAAGAACTCTTCTAAAGGCTTTCTTAGTTGGTGAATTAATAGCTAACCTGCAATGGATGCCTGCACCTTTATGACAATACGATCTGTTCTTGAACTTTAAAATGCAAACTGTCATCAACAGACGTACTGTCTTTGGTAGCGCAAAATAATTTAAAATTATTTTGCAATTCCACTTACGTTTCAGTTATCTGTGTAAAAGACACTGCAAAAATTGCAACCGAATTAGACCACTTGAAAACAGCAATGATTGGCACGTGTTGTTCACAAAATCTATATAATCAAATCAGCGATATTAGTAATTATATGTGCTGAGCATAGTCAGTTCAGTAGAACACTTTTTATTTGCATATTTATTTGTTTTCATCCGCGACTATGTGTTTTGAAATGCTTTTATTTTACAGACTTTTATTTTTCCAGTTTCGTATCCTACATTCTTCGCATTCAACGTATAACAACTTCCATGGCATAAATTTATGTGCGCTTTTTGCCGAAGTTTAGTAACTTGATAAGTTCTTTCACAGTATCTGTTAACTGCTTGCACACTACATAATGAACTCTGATTAGCTTACCACGTTCGTTTTCCAAGCAATTTTGTTTTTGGATCAGCCTTACTGCATTCTTTAGCCAGCTCAGTTATTATATAAACTCATCGTTACTGTTTGTTGCTATTGTTACTTATGCTCATTTGTCTGACAATAACACAGTTCTCCGGGATTCGAACTCGAGCCCTTCTACACAGCAGTCAGCGACGATAATCACAATTCCGGTTGAGTGGAACGTCACTATCTTCTTAATAATAAATAGTTTTACTATCTTTTTTCGGCCTTAAAGCCATTGAAATTCTTCACATTACAGGAAATTTCTGCCTGAAATTGCTATGTCTAAATCTAACAGTACACATAGTAACTGGTATACATAGAACAATATAAAAGACATTTGCATTTCTGTTTTGATTCTTTTTAAATTAAATCTGTACGTCTGTTTATTTTGCCATTTACGTATTTGAGACACTTAATCGTTTCGCTAACGATGGCCATATTCTTTATTCTTTAGTTCGAATCAAAGGAATAATTAGTTTATTTTAGTTAAATGAGCCCTGTATCAACAAAGTACACAACATATTGAATCCCGGTTTGCAATTCAATCGTAAAAAGAACATATTTACAACACGAAATATTCTAACGACTCGACCGGACATCTCCATTCACAATCTCGAATCTTTACAGCATAATATACACATTTTTAAACGTTCATGAAGTTTAATAATATTTTTATTAATTTAAAATATTTTAAATTAATTTGAAATGTATGAACAATAAAATGATACAATAAACAAGCAATTTAATTAAATAATTTAATTTTAAATAATTTGGAAAAACGACGGAAAGAGGGGAAAATACACTGTAATTCTTAAACCGAAATTGCTTTACTAATTGGTATTTTCTTTTTTCGTTTATTTAAACCACTAAATATTAGCTTCGTTTATTTTAACCACTAAATATTACTGCACTAAATATTAGAACCAGTATAGTGGTTAGCGTTGTTGACTGCCGTGTCGAACTGCCCGGGTTCGAATCCCGAAGGAGACATGGATGTCTGTAAATGCATAGTACCATAATTGCTAAAATACGGCGAGCCGAAAGGCCTCTCAAGAGGTTGTTGGTAGGGTAAGAGAGGTGAAAGACTGTCGGACTAGTCCCCCCGGGGGGTTCTCCATCAAAACTAGGGGTGGAACTGAGGTAAATCGCACTGCCACCTGTATGGTACTCAAGGCTGTTGCCAACGAAAGGCGTAAACGTGCGCTCCATGCCACGAGGAATTTCGTTGGCTGACTATAGGTCAGACAAGTGAGTATTAACCCCTTCGCGCCGACTGTCACGTATACGTGCCAGCAACGAACACACTTATCTACCGGCCGACACGCAGGCGTGCCAGAGCATTGTTGCATTCTCTACCGACTGTCACGTATTTGTGCCAGTACCTTGGAACGTTTTTCAAACTATAATTTCTGCCACAAGATGGCACTGTATGTCCATATGGTTTCAGATACATGTGCATTAGACCTTCTACTCGAAATGAGAGAAGCATGACTCACATACACGTGTTTTTGATTATATAAACAAACGGGGAACTAAATGTTTCCGAATGGCGTGATTTATGACGTCTCTTTAAATCGCACTTTATTCGCACGTGGTAGTTGTTTATTGTAAGTAGAAGTTTTATATGCGCTAAAGCGTTGAGTATTTCCGTTTACAGTTCAGTTTTTAGAAAATAATTAGATCTTATTAGACATGAATTCTTTTTGTTTTTACCGTTTCAATGTCGAAGCGTCGAAAATGTTTAACAGAGCATGAAATAGCAGAAATGATGCAAAATATTTCACATATTGATTCTGAAATTCTGATATTGATTCTGAAAGATTAACTGAAAGACATTTTCCAAAACTTTGTTCAGAAGAGACTGATAAGAAAATGAGACGACGATGCTTCGTTTGTTCACATTCCCGGAAAAATCCTCCAAAACGGCAAATGAGTTATTACGAGTTCAAGGAATGTAACGTAGGACTGTGTGTAGATCCCTGTTTTAAAATTTTTCATACGAAAAGAGAATTTTAAGTAATATATTTAGTTTTCAGATTATAATGTTAAAAGTCATAAAATGGTGAGTAATTAAAATAAAATGTGTAAAATATGCATTTAAACAAGAAATAAGGTAATTAAAGTATATATATAAAAATATCTATAAAGCATAAGCCGTTTAAATACTCTATAGAGCATTATTAAACAATGCGTTGATACTTCGGAAATTTCATGGATTTAGGCTTAGTAGCAAAAAAGCCCCCGGCCCTGGAGAGACGCTCGCGGAAGACACTGCTGGCCTCCGCGATGAGCGCGCGTTTTCGCTACCCGGCTCGAAGGGCTTAAGCAACTAAATGTCGTCAGCATCAAGCCAAGAACTCGAATCTGCAGCTTTTGCCGTATTTGGTTACTTTTTAGTCCAAAGGGATTTGAATCCCGAAGGACTATTAGTTTCGTTTTGGCATTTTGCGTCGGACTCATAAATGTCGGTTCACTTTTCAAACTGTTGCCACAAAATGTTAGAGTCCTGCATTATATTTGAAGAAATTAAATAATGAAAATCTGCGTAAATGTATGTATATTTCTCACATTGTCATAAAATAACGGTACATAGAGTCATCGAATTTTGAATAACGTAATCCTCCAACGAATATGAGCATGTGGAAGACCAAATTTGAAATTTGTTTTATGATCGATTTCCTATTTTTTAAAACTTTGATGAATTTTTGATTAACAAACTCAAGGATTTCAAAGCGAGCAATGGCAACGTTGTGCAGAAAAAACATTTTTATCTCCAGCGCGTGAGTCTCTGTATCGGAAATTCTAAAGATATGCTCGTTTTAAAACTATTTTGCGATATTGCTGTTGCACTGGATCTTATGGTTTAAGTGCGAGGAACATGATATTTAATAAAGAAAGGTAACACAAAAAATGTTAAAAAACGCCCCTTTGGACGTAATTTAAAATCTGAAACATTTCAGATTTTTTTTTTTTTTTTTTTTTTTTTTTTTACGTTTTACGTACGCTATATTTAACAGAGACGTGCACATTCTATGCGATAAATACATGAGAAATATTATGTAAAAGTTGCAGTTCGTTTTCCTTAAAGCCAAATGACAGAAACATTTCAATAGACTCTTCTCGAAGCAGCGATTTTGTTAATTCGTGGTTTTGGTGTGGTGTCGACAATAACGCCATGGTAAAAGACCAGTGCTGCTACACCAGTTGGAGCGCTGGCGAAGAAAAATCTATCCTCTGATAGAGAAAAAAGGTGAAAATGCATCTCTTCGAGAGAGAAATTTTTTTTTTTTTCTTTTAACGATAAAATAGTGCTATACAGGATGCAGAGACTATAAATGAACATCATGGACCCAAACTTTGCATAACTCATTTTTTAAGATGATGCAATCAAAATGCAGGAAAGTTCTTTGATGGCGAAAGCAACCAAAAACTATTCTTGGTACGCTGAAACAAACTTGCCATGGAATCAACTTAAAAGCGTGGACTACAGCAAAACCAGAAAACCGGAAGACAATGAAAAGACCCAATTTGAGACGAGTTCGGAGCCCGCGCTCCCGGTTACAAGTACACCCCCGCTCTATCTAATCAGCGTCACAGATTAAATTAGAGACGAAGAGAACGCGGATCGGAATCGAATCCACTCTCTTTGCTTGCTTCCAATAGGAAGACAAGATCGTGATCCGCATACTAGAAGACGGAGACACAATGAGGAAGATGAAAATTCCATTTGCATCCTTCCGCGGGCGGTAATAGAACATGCTGAAATTCGAAATACGACTTCGAATGGAACGTGCAACTGACGGGGAGATGAAAAGAATACAATTGAAACTCTAAAAACGAAATAGAACCGGATTGAGGTTTTACAATAACTTGAAAATTTGGGGATGGCAGCAAAAGATGCATTTTTACTTGTATACTATATACCCTCACCATAATGTGGAGGTTAGACCCAGAACTGAATCCATTGCAAGACTACCTGCAGGTTCATACACTGGTGAACGCTTCACATTCAACATGTAAATGCATAATAAATTCAGAGAAGTAATTTTATCATGAACATAAAAGGCAAAATTCGCAGGGTTGTAAATCGCGTAATTTTGCAAAATTTTTTAGGCCACCAATTTATGGTAAGAATTTCCTGAAACATTTTGCGGCTGCCAAAGATTTATACTAATATTTCACCTCAGCTCTGCCCCCGAGTGGTCTACTAAATGCATAGCAGTAATAGAAATAATTAATACATAACTTTTAACATCAGGTATTCTTAGCTATCAAAAATCTGACGTTGAAGGGTGTTTAGTGAATCATCACCAGCTCTTTTAGAGTACTACAGAGTCAGGAGATGGATGTATTATTTATTTAAATTACTTAAATTGCTTTATTTACTTAAAGTCTAATAGTCGGCACCATCTTGTGACTAAAGCCAACACTTTTGGCTTAAATAAAAAAGTAATGAGTAACTTACAAATTGATTAATAATTCAACGCCGCAGAATTCTAATCGCTAGAGAATAAATATCGAGAAGTTAGCAACGTGGCCTTCAAACGGGTAGAACACGCTCTGATTTCACCCTCCAAAACCCTTTAAATAGTTCCTTCTTCCTAGCTAACTTGAATATAACGCAGGCTGGAAATTTGCATTCTGGCAGGTAAATAAAGGAGGTTTAATAGGAAAGGTACTTTAACTTAAAATAACGGGTTAGAAAATTAAATGACTTAGGTGAGCAGATCACATGTTACAGGTACCACGACATAGTCCGATCCTAAGTGTAATAGGTGAGAAAGTTGACATCAATTATGGCTAACATTTCGAGGGTGATAATTTGGAGTACAATAAGCACTACAGATGCAGAAGAAAAACCGTAAACGAAATCAAGACACTTCCGATGAGTTAGATGTTGAATATTCGGCGTATAACCGCTAAGGAAGCCAGGTGTAAGGAGCTGTGCGAACGTAGAAGTGACGTCAGGAGCAGAAAGTCTGTAATAGGCTGAAAGTACGCAGTGCACAAAAAGAATACCTCTGGATTAGCAGGAGGGGGGGGAAATTGTACAGAATTGCGTGTTATATTAAATTTAGAAAAATGTAGTAAGTATTAAGCCAAATAATAGAGAAAATAGGGGGTAAAGTTAAAAACAGAGATCACAAAGTAAGCTATTTAAGCAACAAAAACAAACGTAAATTAATCTAGATGAAGGAGCACAGCTCCGGGTCTTTTTACTTCCTTATACGAAGAAAAAGGAAGTATTGTAATCGCGAAAAGTTTCAGGCAGCATATTTCAAAGAAAATGTCCATTTTGACCGCTATCGAATGCAATTTAACGATGTTTTTGCGTGACATCTGTACGTAAGGACAGAATAAAATACACTTTTCTTTCAAAAAAATATAAAACTGCTTTAAAATTAATTCTGAAGAGAATTTTTCGTGGCGTCTGTACGAACGTATGTACGTACGTATCTCGCATAACTCAAAAACGAGTAGCCTCAGAACGTTGAAATTTTGTATATAGGACTGCTATAACATGTAGATGTGCACCCCGTATTTTGGTTGCAATCGGCCGCACCAAACGTATATAAATATATTTATATATATATCCACTCTGTTACCCGGCTCAGTGATCTCAGTTTCTTTACTCTTATATGTTTATAAATTGTAAATTTTTTGCTTTAAAAATGATTGAATTATGTTGTTTTTATCTTCCGGTTAAGGATTTTATGCCTTTAGTAAATCTGTGTGCAATATTTTTAGAATTATCAGCAATTTTAAAGTTGTTTAATTGCCGCTAAGCCTGTTTTTAATGGCGGCCATTGATGTTTACATTTGGAACAGGAGACTAGTGGATTTGTTGCCAATCTAGAGAAACTTAGCTTCGCAACAACAAAGATAACGCATTCATTTATTATTGCCAATTAAATCATGCTTAATTCTTTCTGGAATTTTTTCGAGGAAATAAGTATTTGAAATTTACTTTGTAATTTTTAATGCAGATATTTTGAGTTTTTATGTATTTTTGCCTTCTCGCGAAGTGAGAACTGAATTAATTAAATGAGAAATACTAAATCGTCTGTGAAAAACTGTTCCTTTTTTGTTTTGTTTGTTTAATTTCTTTTATACATCATTCTAGCTTTATTATAGTATTTGAATAGAACATGTGGCAACGATTAGATAATTCTATTCTTTAAATGATATAGATTTTGTGCATTATGAGTTATAATATGAACGAAATATATAATTATTGGATATATATAATTATTGTTATATAATTATTGGATTATATTGTTCATTAATTTCCGTTATATAATTATTATATAAGTTAACTGTTATATAATTATTAATACTGTTAAGTGAATCTAGCGCCAGAGTGTCGCTATGGTAAACAAATACTAGAGTGAATTTTAAAGAATGCATTTATTCTATTGTGGTTTATGCGCTGTCGGCGAAGTAGATTTAATTCAATCCAATAAGTTTAAATGAAATGCAAGAAAAAATGCGTATAATTTAATTTTCTAATTTAATATTCCAATACAAGGAAGTCATGTGGCGTACACATCAGATTTTTTTTTTATTTTACTATCGTGAATGTTATAATTTTGTTGTGGTATATTTTCGTTGTTTACATTTTCAATATTACTGAAAATTTTCTTTGCACATTTTGCCATGTATTTCGCTAGAATTTAAATTTTATGTTCGTCGTGGATTACACTATTTCTTATAAACCATCTACTAGCAGTTATTTGTCTCAGTGTTGTGCTTTGAAGCAACTGTACTAAGCAACAAGAATTGCATGTGAAAAAATAGTTTGCCGTTGGGGTGTCCATAATGTAACTGAGCACCAAAAAGAAGAGCGTGACAGAATCAGTAAAGAAACCCTATTCTATTTGGTTTAAGTATAAAACTCAAAAATGGAAATTAGAAACAAAACTGAAGTGCCACCTTATATAGTGTGGAGAAAAAGAATTCCCTCTAAGCTGTACAATAAGCGAGTCGGCAGAAAAATATTTTTCAAAATTAAAAAAAAAAAAAAAAAAAAAAAAAAGTAAAATTATCTTTGTATTACAGTCTACCATAAATACAGTAGACTACCGTTACGATAATTTTATGCTGTGGATGCCTAAAAGCGGAAGATAATTTCAAGAGTTCCTTCACAACAGAAAGGTCCAGAAAATGTCACATACGGGTTCGAGACGCTTTGAAAACGACAGTGTCAAAAATTCAGATTTCTTTCATCCTTCGTTTACAGGCCAAATAAGATGCTTCAATTTTCTGCTGAGAAATCTTTCGAAACTAGCTCTACCGTGACCGGGGAAAGCAATCTAAGAGTCTGTATTTAGTCTAGGCGTGCTCGTGATGATGATGATGTGTATGCAATGGATGTTTCGGCATTTTCTGGACTCAAAATGCCGTTTCCGCGTCGTTTAACTCGAGATAGCAAGGTCGGGGCCAGCGCTGGTGCTGAACTCCTTGAGACACAGGTGCCTTGAACCGTTCAAAGCTCTCTAATTTCCATTCTTCTGACCCTCCTGGCCGCCCTTTACTTCTTAAATCATGGTACCATGCCCCTCTCTTTTTCTTTGCCTTCTTACAATCGCTCATCTACTTCTTGAAGTAGACAATTACTCCTCCGCTAGGAAAGGCAGCTTTCCACATAGTACCGTATTAAGGAAAGGAATTTGATGCAATCAAACATGATTTAACCATTGCCCTCTTATAATTCATCGCGGACTAATTATACCTTAGATTGGATATAATGCGGATCACATACGATCCTTTGCTTTCATATTGGATTCCTAACCCCTCCCACATCCATTAATCACCTAAAGCAGACAATTCAAGCAGTTGTTGAGATTTACTACATTACTTACAAGTGTTTCTTGAAGCATTTTGTTCAGATGGAACATTTGAAATCCTTAAGATAGAGCAGAATTTTAATATAAAAATACTATATCTATATATTAAGGTTCTTCGTTTTTGTATCCTTGTTAAAAAAAGTACCTTTTACATTAAAATTTATAAAATTTATTTTTTCAGAATGCACATTTGGTATAATTTTCACACCACACGGAAACATTACCTAAAATTACTACTTCGACATCTTTCTGCATATTAAACTTTTCATAGAAATTAAAAAGGAAAAGTCGGAACTAAAATGAAAAAACATAATTTCTTCTTTATGAAGCCCCTAACCAATTTCTTCTCCAGGAAAGGAGTAACCAAAAGTAAAACATTTAAAATTAAAACAAACTTTAAATGCTTAAACTAAACTGAAAATAATACAAAATAAAACAAAGTATTAATCTCCTCTGTTTAACGCTTCAAACAGAACTTGTCAAGGTAAAAGTGTTTTGAAGCCTTAAACCTAGTTGATTAATGAGTTCCGAATACAAGTTTCGTTCTTTTGAATCACTTGAGACTCGAAACCGCTTTATTAGAATCAAATCGTCACTTTAAAGCAACATTTCAGTGGTTCTCAAATGCTCAGATCTTTTCCCTACATGTATTCGCAACCAAATGCCACCCAAAAGAAAATTCAAAAAACAAAAAATTAAACGAGGGGAAAAAAAATTGGGGAGGGCAAAAACTAGAAAATTCAAAATGCTTAACCTAAATAGTAATCGAACAATAATTAATGACAATGCCAGTCTGAGCGAAGGGCAGCTTCTTTCGGGATGTGCCCCCCCCCCGTGTGTCCACCTGTTTGTCTTCTCCAATATATTCTCTAGTTAAGTTTAACGTACTATTTCTTTTTTGCAACGGTCAGTACTTACTTATCTTTCAGCTCAAACGAAGTCATAAGCAATGCGTCCATTGAGTACACAACTAAATCCCGTTTAGTGACAGAATTAGAAAAATTATTATATCTTCGAAAGCTAGCACTCTAACGACATCATTCATACTCATGTCACAAAAAAAAAAAAAGGATCCCAGCATCTACAATACATATTAAATATTTATATGTCCTCGTAAATTCTTCTCAGGTGATTTTCCAAATATTTATGAAATTAACCTTTCATTTCGTAACTATTAGTCATATAGCGCAGGTCCCTGTCCAACAGCTATCTTATGAATCTTTCTTGACCAATAACATGACCAAATGCTGGATGCCTCATGTTATTAGAGCAAACTCTTCGAAACTACTAGAAATAATTGCCAAAATACCTTCAAGGAAACATACCTTGATGGAGAACTTCCTAAGCAAAACTGATTCGTGACCCGGTTGTTGAAATCCACGAAAACTCAGTAAGGCCAGCGCTTTTAGAATGTCAAGATGGAAACCCGTAAGAATGCATGCGTTCAGTAAACTTAACACTCTATGACAGAAGCATACTTGTGTGTAAAATTAAATAAATTAGGGCTTTGTTCCGGAGGGACTATTGTTTTCATTTTGCGATTTTGAGTCGAATCGCTCTGAATGTCCGTTTCACTTTTCAAACTGTTGCCACACCAAATATTATCGCCCTGTGTTATATTTGAAGAAATTAAATAATGAAGAATTTGCATAAATGTATGTATGTATGTATGTTTCTCGCATTGTAATAAAACAACGGTACCTAGAGACATCATATTTTAAATAATATACTCCTGCACTTGCATATGGGCAACTGGAAGCACAAATTTAGAATTTATTTTATTATCGATTTTATATTTTGTAAAACTTTAAAGAATTTTTTATTAACAAACTTAATGATTTCAAAGCGAGCAATGGCAACACGATGCACTCTTATCTCCAGCGCGCGAGACTGTGTATCGGAAATTCTAAAGATATGCTCAATCTAAAAATATTTTGCGATATTTCTCTTGAAATGAATTTATGGTTAAGTGCGAAGAACACGATATTTAATAAATAAAAGTAACACACAAAATGGAAGAAAACATACATTTTATTCTCCTTTTAAAGAATAATAATGCAACATAATGTAAAAATGCAGCATTATTGGATTATTAATCCTCGGACTCCTAGAGGTCCGTGAGATAGTAAAGCAGAGGCCGGACAACAATTTTTCATACTAAATTTTAATTAATTATTTAATTCCAATATGAAAAATGTAATAAAATACCAAACAAAATAAAGCTAGGGATCCAGCAAAATGCACATCCTATGATACTCTCATATACATCCTATGATACTGTATACTATGTACTCCAAAGTAGAGCCCATTCACATTATCTCAGATTTTGTTTGCAAAATCCGGGCTCTATCGCAAATACCCGTATTTTTTATTACGAAAGTTGGTAAGAATGATACACCAAACGGAACAAAAAAAAAAAGTCATTAAACCTGAGCCCCCCCCAAGTGACATTAAAATTCGAACCTGCAATATCTTTAAGTGCAATACTCTAGCTACACCCCCCCCGTTACATTTTTCAACGGTACAGAATGTTTTGAATGTTACGCATATTACGAAGACAAACCAGAAGAAAAGTTTTCGTGTAAGACAAAAATTACTTCGAAAATGTTCTCACAATAAAACTCGAGACTGTGCCAGACGATAACACTTTTAAGCCCACGATCCTCCCGAGACACGGCTATTCGTACAGAAACAAAAACAATTTCTGTAGTCAATGAGACCGTTCCCACTCCTTCTCCTCACAGGAGAGAATCATGGAGGTAGGAAGTAAGACCCTTTCCTACCTCCATGGAGAGAATCAACCAACAATTCCCCCTTCCCATTTCCAAGCATTCTCTTCCTCATCTAACGCCCCTACCTCACTCCTCGGAATCGATTGCCAAGGGATATATCCGCAGCATTCTCCTCTTCCAATGCTCAGACACGCCCCCTCGTTTCGATAAGGTGTCACTTTCACGCAGACACATTCTAACAATCCTATTTTGACGTACATAGAGTGAAATTTTTTCGCACTTTTTTTGCAGAAGTTTTCGTCTTTGGGTGAAAAATGCTACACAATATACTTCTAAAAGCACGCAAAATTTAGGGCGAGAGACCAATGACTCTTTCCCACCCAACTTTTATTATAATCAAAGTTTTGATTTCAATTGAAAACAATAATGCATGAACACGAAATGTTTTTTTTTTTACCTTTCTAAAAGTTAATATATGTTTTGAAATTTAAGAGAATTAACTTAGAATTGCTAATTTTTAATTATAATTAATTATTTTTCGGCACTAATGAATTACTCGTTATCTAGCATGTTTAAAGCAAATTTTTGTTTCAGAAAATGTAATTTTAAATGTACTTCGAAAGCAATTTTTACTTACTTGTACGAAATAAAGGAATTATTGTAACCACGAATTTTCAACGAAAATATGCATTTTGGCCGCTATCGAATGCAATTTAATGATATTTTTGCTTGACATCTGTACGTAAGGACAGAATAAATGACTACTTTTCCCAAAACGAATTATAAAACTGATTTAAAATGGCCTCAGAAGAGATATTTCCGTGGCATCTATCTGTACGTACGTACGTATGTATCTCGCATAACTCAAAAACGAGTAGCCTCAGAACGCTGAAATTTCGTATACAGGACTGCTATAATATGTAGTTGTGCACCTCCCTTTTTTTGCTTGAAATCGGTAGCACCAATAAATATGTACATTATACCCACTCTGTTACTCGACTTAGTGAAATCACATTTTTTTATTCTTGTATGTTGGTAAATAGTGCAATTTTGCTTTAAAAATGATTCAAATATGTTTTTCTTATCTTCCGGTTAAGGTTTTGGTGCCTTCAGTTAATCTCCATGTAATATTTGTAGAATTAGCAACAACTTAAAAGTTGTTTAAGTGCGGCTAAGCCTAATTTTTTTTTTTTTTTTAAACCATAGCAGCCACGTTTGTTTACATTTTAAATTTAGCAGAATAGTGAATCAATTCTTTCTGCCCCTTCAGTGTCTTTTTGCCGAGTGGGACTAAAAGGAAACTTAGTTTTGTGCACAGAAAAAAATCTGGCTTCTTGCTTGCTGGTCGAATTGCTTGTTTTTTCGTAGAAATTGTAATTTTAATTGTAAAATTGTTTTCTTAGTTTTAACTGTATTTGGTGTTTTATGTTTTTTCTATATCTTTCAATTTTTAAGAAAAATTTTTAATTTTTATGTATTTTTGCCTTGCCGCGAAGTGAGAACTGAATTAATTGAATGAGAAATATATCTCTAATGAAATTCGAGGAAATACGTTTAAATAAAATGCAAGAAAAATTGCGTATAATTTAATATTCCGTACAACGAAGTCATGTGGTGTACACATCAGTCTTTTTTTTTTTTTTTTTCTTAAAAATACTTAAGAATTTTTTGGCAAGCTTAGTTTTCTTCTAAAACTATAATATTTTTTGACAAAAGTTCCCACAATTTTATGTTCGACTCTAGTATACATTTTTAATATATATCATTTGCAAGACATAAAAAATTACTCAAAGCATTTCATTACTTACAAATATATGAAGCAATGAAGCACACAGTACTAAGAAAACTCTCATGGAAGAGCATTCAAATTAACCAAACACTCAGCAAAAACATTTCTAATTTTGTAATCGATGATATTTGTTTATTAATATATTAATAACACTTTGACTTAAAACTCGTCACATCTAACTTCCAATTCAATCTAAATTCTTCCTTTAAGAAATTCCAATAAAAATGTGATGTAGTCAGCACATAAATAGCAATCAGCTTTAAAGTAAACTATCACTTCTTGTTACCGCTTGTAAATAAAATCTAATTTACTTATTAACTCGGTATTAATTAGTAGCAAAGGAAGTATTGTAATCGCGAAAAATTTCGGGTAGCATATTTCAATGAAAATATAAATTTTGACTACTCTTGAATACATTTGAACGATTTTTTTTTTTTTTTTTTCCCGTGACGTACGAACAAAATTAAGGAATATTTTTTTTTTTTCCCAAACAGAATTGTAAAATGGAATGAAAATAGATTCAGAATGATTTTTTTTTTCATGACGTCTGTATGCAGTATACACGCACCGCCCTCTCATGCGGCTCGGTGAGCTCTGTTTTTTAATTCTTATATATTGTTAAATTGTTGCTTTAGAAATGATTGCATTATGTTGTTCGTATGTTTCGCTTAAGGATTTTATGCCTTCTGTTAATCTGCATGCAATAGTTGTAAAATTATCAACAATTTAAAAGTGTAAGTTTAAAATGTAAGGCTTAACGAGGTAGTAATTGTTTATATTTGAAACTCTTAGCAGTATAGTGAATTCAGTCAATAGGTGCACCAACTTCAGTGTGTTTTGACCCACTGGAACCGTAAATTACCTTTAAATATTATTGCACCAAAAATTTTCGCCTTTCTGCCCGTTGGGCGAATTGCTCGTTTTCCTACAGAAACTCTAATTGCAAAAACTGTATTTCAACTTTTTTAATTGGAATTATTGTTTTAGGTTTTTCTGTGTTTTACAGTTTTAATTAATTTAGAGTTTGTAAGTATTTTTGCCTTGAAACGAATTAAGAGCTGTATTGACTGAATGAGAAATATATCTTATCAAAAATTCCTTAATGTTTGACAAAATATGAAATAGCTAATAAAACAAATTCCAAATTTGGGCTTCCATATGCCCATATTCGAATGGAGGACTACGTTTTTCAAAATTCGATGTCTCAAGGTACCGACATTTTTCACAGCGCGAGAAACATGTAATATATATTCATGCAGATTCTTTCTTATTTAACTTCTTTAAATATAGTGCAGGGCTCTAATATTTGGTAGCAACAATTTAAAAAGTAAACCGACGCAAAATGCCAAAAAGAAATTAAGAGCCCTTCTGGGCAAATTGCCCATATGGACTTGGGGGGGGGGAATCGCAAAACTTTTAAAATAAACGTCACTTTAGACAAGAAATTAAATAATGAGGAATCCGCATAAATGTATACATGTTTCTGGCACTATGATAAAACAACGGTACTTAGAGATCCAATTTTGAATAACGTACGTCTCCACCCGAATATGGGCATCTGGAAGCCCAAATTTGGAATTTGTTTTATTATCTATTTCATATTTTGTAAAGCATTTATAAGTTTTTGATTTATAAGAAACGCAATGATTTGAAAGTGTTAAAAAAAAATCTTCAGCGCGCGAGACTGTATCAGGAATCCTAAAGATATGCTCTTTTAAATATTTTGGTATATTGCTGTTGAATTGAATTTTATGGTTTAAATGTGAAGAACTTTATTTATTTAATAAAGGCAACATACAAAACGTTAAAAAAACGCCCCTTTGGGCGTAATATAAAATCTGAAAGCTTATAAGGTATTTCTCCCGCTTCCCTAGCGTGCCTTCGTGGTGTAACGGTAGCACGCTGGGCCGGTATTCTAGAGGTCCGTGGTTCGATTCCCGGCGAAGGCGGTTGCATATTTTTTTATTATTATTTTACTTCTTTGCTTATCATTCTCCAGACCACAGGGAAAGCACGGATGAAAGACGATTGCAGTTATTGACAGTTCAGCACTATGTCTCAAAATAAAATTACTTAACGATTCCCTGAGAAATAAACATTTAGATTTTGCCTAAAGCGTTTCTTAACCGTACCATTTAAATTCCTACTTGAGAATGTTGGCACAGAAATACTGCATAACGGAAAATTACGAACAGAAATTTTTCGAGTTACAGGATTTCTCATAAGAATATAATAATTAACTTGGTCACAAATTTTAAATTTAAAATGACCAGTATCTGAAAACACAAGATAAACCCGCTCAAACTCCCCCCCCCCTCCCCCGAAAAAAATGAGTGGGCTCATTCCCTAACGGCCTTTAATTACGAAATTAAATTCATAGCTAAAGTGAACTGGATGATGAAAAGAAATCACACGTAAGCCACTAAAATCCCTAAAAGAGAGACGGAAGAGCTACGAGGAGGGGGACTAACCGATTGTGTGGGGGGAAGGAAAGAGGGGAACGGTTGGGTGATAATGCGACTGCCTGCTGCTGAGTCACGCGCGAGGCAGATTTTAATATCAGGACACCTTCTCGTTGACTGGCAAGGAGGAGAAAAGACAATGACAACGAAGGAGAACCATCCAACTGCAGATTGAGATGAGGGCGGGAGCAGAAAGGGGGAAAAAAAATTCGAATTCGTTACAGCACTGGGTTTTAGGGAAGAAAAAGGGAGAAAATATGCAAAGTTAAGCAAAGATTAAAACAACAGTAGAAAAGTGCAAATTTGGCGCAAAAAGGTATCCTTCCAATTTTTTGAACTCTTTTACATTCACTCAATGAGAACTAATAGATGTAGTGAGTATATGTGATAGATTTGGGCTGAAAGGCCCGCTGAGAAGCAGAAGTTACAGGTATACCAAAATCACTATTGCCTATGCAACAAATATTTTCCAAACAATTTCCACGTTATCGAAATGCCCAGAACACCGATTATTCAGCATAGATATAGCTCCCTAGCACCAACCCCTCTTTTGTTCGAAGATTATTGATATTGCTGTGGCTTTTTTGGATACTTTTCGGTCCTATTTGACTCCTCTGCACTTACTCCGCGGACAAGACAACAAAAACCGATTATTCAACATTAGTGAACCAATGCGTTAACTTAAGTTTGCCGAAAACTCTGGAAACAGATAACCAAAGTCACTTTGAATACAAATCTAAGGGCCACCCAGACGAAATAGTAGTTAGGACAGTAAACCGCTGAGTTGGCTTCCGACCCAGGTATAGCTATATCCATGCAGAATTGGTTACCAACTCGGCGGAAGTCAAGCACTAGCTGCCAGGCCGCAGCCCTGGACAGCCCCGGCTGAGCAGACGACATTCATAAAATGCAAAAAAGAAATATACATATGCATACAAGGCACTTGAAGAAGAGTACAATCAAAATTTATGTATATACATATAAATATCAACTCGGATATATTCCGAAACAAATAAAAGTATACATGCTCTCGCTCATATTCATATATACTCGTACATCTATACATATACGTTAAAGTTTACATGAAGCATGCCATTGAGGTACGGCATGATCCTTAGTATAAATTAGGTACCATAAATAACAGATATAAACATTTACAGATACAATACAGCATTCAGATACAGTACAAACTTTGTGTATGAAAACCTGGCACTGCATAAATACAAAATTATATATTGAACATACATATCACATACTCTGTTGCTGACATATTGAACTAGCATATATAGTTCCAACATGCATACTGCTATACTTTGCAGAGCAAGTAATCTGTCTTCAGATTAATAAATGTGCCAGTTCAAGAAGAGTTAATGTCATACTGAAGGTACGATGTCTATTTCTAAGAGAAGTGTGCTTAGAAATGGCGTTGTTAGAGCCTAATGTGTGCTAGATGCGACTCAAGTTTGTACTTTATGGCTACTATCTTCCAGCGTCAGAAGAGTCATTGTTAGTACAGTAGTCAATTATTTCTTTCAGCCTGCTGCGATACCGAAGGTCCTGGGTTCGAACCCCGAAGAAGGCATAGATTTTTGTAAATGCGTAGTGTCTTTGAGGCATAGGGGCCTTCTAAATACATGGCAAGCCGAAAGTCCTCTCGACAGGTTGTGGTAGGAGACCCTCGGACTCGTTCCTTCGGACTGCTCACAAGCAAAATTGGGGTGGAAATGACCGAAGTCGTACTGTCACCTAAGGCCAACCAGCGGAGAGCGGTAAAGTCGCTGAACACTGGTAGTTCGGTCCGAGGTTCGAATCCCGCGAACGGGCTGGCTGCATGGGCGTTTTCGTGGTTTTCCCCATGTGTAACGTGTATACGAGCCAGTTTCCCTTAGAAAGTCCTCCCCGAAGGCATTCCTACCCTTAGGCAGATAGCCCTCGAGGCTTTGCCGTAATTAAATAACCTAACCTAATCTAACCTAACGTACTGTCACCTGTATAGTGCCCGGGGTATCGCAGCGCCAATGACAATCTTGCCCTCCTTGCCCCGATGACTTTCGTGGGTTTGTTCTGACGTTACACATCCAGACAAGTGACATAACTGTCACAAAACAACACAGAGCTAAGGATATGGAGAGGGAAGAAAATTGTTTACATCGTGTTCAAAAGTGCGGTCTTTACTTTCGCAGCCATTGACTGTAGACATTTTACTTTCAGTTACAAAAATGTTTTAAATAAGGCAAATACTTATATTTTAGAACTTTTAAAATTTTTTAAAAAAATCAGTTTTGTAAAAATTAAGAAATCGAAATTTTCATACGTTCTTCAGGTCCCTATAGTTATATTTAGTAAAAGTTAATACTCGTTCTAAAAAACACAAGACAGAAAGTTTGATTGTCACGCGACAAAATTTGACCAAGTAGTTACTTAATTTTAAATCTAGAGTATATGTTTTTTGAAAATTCTAGGATCGCATATAAACTGAAAGGTGAACTATTTAAATTTGCATGCAACGGAAAATGTGATAGAATGGATAATGATTTCACTTTCGCCGTTATGTAAGTAATCACCTATATTATATAAGCATATTTTAACATTTAAAGACAATGATACACAATGATAAATTTCAATGACGACGATGAATTATTAAATATTTTATGGTATGGCGCATTTCAAAAGGATTAAAAATTAATAGAAAGGCGATTAACCAAATTAAAAAAGAGATTTTAGGGACAAAGTAAAGTTTAAATTTTATGTTACACATCCTTTTCACTTCAAAAAGAAAAAAAGGCTTTCAATATACAAGAGACAATTTTACACACACACACACACACACACACACACACACACACACACACACACACACGCACACGCACGCGCGCACGCACGCACGCACGCACGCACAGACACAGACACACATATATATACTAAAGTAAGATTACACACAGACACAGACACACATATATATACTAAAGTAAGATTGCTTATATTATCTCCTAATATAAATTTAGTACAATGTATCGAAATGAAGTAATCTAGAAGTATGGAATTTAATCCCGAAAATAATATTTTTAAAGGAACTTGAATTTAAATCATGAAAAATGGAAATACAAACTTTTAATATGAAAATTAATGAACCAAGTAATTATCGTCATTGATCGGAAATTGGTTGACTTTAAAAGTATCTAAATCAGTTTTATAATTTAATTTAGTAATAGTTTCTTAATTCTTCGAATTTAATTCCGGTATTTCCTCTCTGTGTGCTAAACGTAATAATAACTTTTCTGGACTGAGCAGTTTCTAGATCAATCTACGTCACACGGTTTGTATAAAGCTGATGACGTAGCTTAATTGGAACTCCAAATTTTGACAATTGAAACCTTTCAAACCTAAATGCTTATACACTGACTACCAATAAGTATTTGGACACCTATGCAAGTGACGATATCTGCCGTCCTAAGGTACGTCACGGACTCCGCCGGTGTATATCGTGTAGGAAACAGCATCGGCTTTAGTGGTACGCAAGATGCCTCACAGTTCGGAGCTCTCTGATTTCGAGAAAGCTATAATTATCGGGTATCACAAATGTGGCCGATCCTTAAGGGACATATCTAGAGATCTGAAGTACCCAAAATCGACAGTGGCCTATGTGATTAAGAAGTGGAAGGTGAGCGGTGATTGTCGGAATGTGCCCCGAGTCGGCAGACCAACGAAACTGGGAGATAAAGACCGGCAAGCGCTGTCCAGAGAAATTCGGAAGAACCGCACCCAACGGATGGCCCTCATCCGCGAGAAGATTCAACAGGAATCCGGGAGTATTGTTTCAATGAATACCATCTGTAAGGAAGCACATCTGCTTGGGTTTCATGGTCGTGCTGCTTCCCGTAAGCCTTTGATCACAAAGTCCAACCGCGCTGCTCGGTTAATGTGATGCAGAGCACATCGAAATTGGACCGTAGATCAGTGGAAACGGGTTCTTTGTAGTGACGAATCAAGGTTCACCCTTTACCGTTCGGATGGCAGGGTCTGGGTCTGGCGTCTACCTGGAGAACGTCTCCTGTCAGAATGCATTGTGCCAACAGTCAAGTTCGGAGGAGGTGGAATTATGGTCTGGGGGTGTTTCTTCTGGTATGGGCTGGGATCCTTGGTCCCCATTCACGGTAAGCTCAACTCCGATGCCTACTGCACTATTTTGGATGACAATGTGCTTCCTACGTTGTGGCAGTTTTACGGGTTGGACCCCTGTTACTTTCAGGACAACAATGCCAGTTATCATGTTTCGATGTTAACCAAGGCTTGGTATGGTGTCAATGGAGTTCATCGAATGGACTAGCCTGCCCAGAGTCCAGACCTGAACCCTATCGAGAACCTCAGGACGAGTTGCATCGCCGAATTCAGGGGTGCACTCACTACCCGTGCAAAATTGGTGAAGGAACTTCTATGTCTTCTCCAAGCCGAGTGGAAGAAAATACCACTAGCTGTCATACAGAGACTTGTGGAAAGTATGCCCCGGAGGGTCCACGTTGTAATTACCTCTCGTGGAGGCTCGACCAACTATTGATTTTAAATATAGTTTTTCTTTTCTATCACAGGTGTCCAAATACTTATTGGTAGTCAGTGTATTGGATAACTGCACTCTTTTGCTTCTAACTCTGCGCCGCTTGGACGCTATTTCGCAGTGCTCTTCTCCTATCGCAACAATGTCAAAAATGTTAATGTTCTTGAATGGGCACGATTAGATAGACCAAGTAAATATATTGTGGCTATAAATGTCAACTGAAATCAAAATGAATATTTAATCTTACTCCGCTGCCAAATTTCCTCTTCAATATGGATCTACGTTCCATGGTATCTACGGGTATTTCTGCGTTTCTACGTCTCAGTATTCCAGCATCAATACTTCTAAATTTGTTTTTATTACGTATATGTATTTGAAAAGAAATCTATATTTTGAGTTCCAAAATTAAGAACTCAACACACTCACAGCTATCAGCGATTACGTTTGTTTGCTTAAAAGATCTTTTTTTTTTCTCCTACATCATCTTGCTATTCCTTTCTTTGACAGTAATTTGACATGTTTTGTTGTAAAGCAGGCCATTTCGCGATCGTATCATCTTTATAAGAAACCTAATGCTATAACCACGTAATATCCGCAGTATTCGGCGGGTCCGTGTTTCGAGTCCCGCCGAGGGCATTGCTCATTTTTCACATCTCCTGCTCCACACTTAGTCTCTCTATAGTAGTGGCGCCCGAACTAAAAAAAAGTGGTAAATGATGATTCTTCACCACCAGGATTTGGCGACTGAGTTCCGTAAACCCCAGTCGCTCTTTTAAAAGGGGAGTATATAAGGTATTTCTTCTGCCTTCTTAGCATGCCTTCGTGGTGTAGTGGTCAGCACGCTCGACGCGTATTCGAGAGGTCCGTGGTTCGAGTCCCGGGGATGCAATTACTCATTTTTCCTCTCTCCTGCTTTGAAATAACCTATTGTGTATAGAAGCCTGTAGAGACAGGCTTTTATATCAGGTCACATTATAACTGTACACTTAAAAGTTCGCCTCGTAGAATGTTGAATTTCGTTAAATCGGGGCTCTCTTATATTCATCACTTAAGAAATCTTAAATTTAATGATTAATATTAAATTTGTGATACTCACAATAACTACAGTAACCACTACTAAAGAATATATATATATATATATATATATATATATATATTTTTTTTTTTTTTTTTTTTTTTTTTAGTGAAAGAAAAACAGCCACAGGTTAAAAACAAACATTTCATTTTTAACAAAATATGGCAGAAAAACGGAGAAAAACAACTCTTTTCAAAAGATGTCAGATCCTTGCAAAACAAGATTGCTCGGAGCAACTACAGTGTATTTTAGTCTCGCAGGAGGAATAGTTTGGATTCACAAAAGAGGATTTAAGGGAAGCGAAAGACCTTCAATAAAACGAAGCTGGGGAAAATAAAGTAAATAAATAATAATAATATAAAAAAAAAAAAAAACATATCCAATTTCCGGCTGCGGCGTGAACGACGCGATACGCAGGAAAGGAAAATGTATAATTCCAGTATTAGATTCCGAAAAGCTGGCCGTCAAAAATGGCAATTGCGATGTGACAGACGACCAGAATGGGCCCAATTTGTCATAGAGGAGCAGGATTCGCTCTCCAGAATGGGGAGGCTCGTCTCGTTCCCGCGGCTTTTCAGACGATAAGAAAAGGCCGGGAGGGAGGGCGAGAATAACAGAACATCATCGTCACAGAAGGGGGAGGTTGAAATACACCTCTTTCTATCCCTACAGTACGTTTTCGGATTATTTATCCGTTGGCCAGCAAAGATTAACCTGAGGGGGAAATTTTGCAGCGACATGGGTTAAAGGAAAAATGAAGGTAGTTTTTAAAATGAAGCAGGGGATGTTAAAGGGGAACGGGAAGAATGCTGCCCTGTCTGAAAAGAGATGCTGTGGACACATTTTCAAAGCTTGTGGATCTTCAAGCATATTGTGATTACGTAATTATTTCTCCTAACAAATGAGAAAATTTATCACATTTTATTCCCACTTCAGACTTAAAGGGAAAGATATAGTGATTTTATTCCCAAATCAGCCAGATCGGGAAATATCCCCTCATCTCATTGACGATACAAATTGCGCTTTTGCAACCTCTTTTATGAGTAAGAGAAATTAAAATTAGTGTACCTCAATTTTTTTTCTTTATTCCTTACACATGTATAACTTTTCTAATCTAATTAATACTTTATAAGGTATTTCTCCCGCCTTTTTTTGCATGCCTTCGTAGAGTAGTTGTTAGCACGCTGGGCGCGTATTCCAGAGGTCCATGTTTCGATTCCCGGCGACGGCGTTGCTCATTTTTCACATCTCCTGCTCCATACCTAATTTCTCTATAGTAGTGGCCCCCGAACTAAAACAGGTGGTGAATGATGAATTCACCACCAGAATTTTGACGACTGAGTTCCCTAAACCCCACTCGCTCTTTTAAAGGGGGAGTATATAAGGTATTTCTCATCTCTTCTGCGTCAGAAAAATACCTAATGTCTCTACAACTTTGTCGGCTGTACTAAAGAAATTACTTCCATTCCATTGTTACCCGTTGCTTATTTCCACTTTTATAAATATATTTCAACCTAAAAGATCTGCCCTAGGGCTTTTAGGCCCATTACATCACTGTTCGAAGACAGTGGTGTAGAGTCATTAGGATTTTTTGGAAGCCAGAGAAATGAAAAATATGCAACCGCCTTCGCCGGGAATCGAACCACGGACCTCTGGAATACCGGCCCAGCGTGCAGAACTACTACACCACGAATGACGCTTGGAAAGCGGGAGAAATACCTTATATACTCCCCTTTTTAAAGGGCGACTAGGGTTTTAGGGGGCCTAGTCGCCAAATCCTGGGTTCGAAGAATCATCATCCACAACCCTTTTAGTTCGGGCGCCACTTATCATTAGGAATAATTGGAAGCAGAAAAGATGAAAAATTAGCAACTGCCTTCGCCGGGAATCGAACCATGGTCCTCTGAAATACCGGCTCAGTGTGCAAAACCACTACACCACGAAAGCACGCTAGGGAAGTGGGAGAAATACCTTATATACTCCCCTTTTTAAAGGGCAACTAGGGTTTTTTTTAGGGGACCTAGTCGCCAAATCCTGGGTATGGAGAATCATCATCATCCAAACACCCTTTTAGTTCAGGGCCACTGTAGAGACATTAGGATTTTTTGGAAGCCAGAGAGAGAAAAAATATGCAACCGCCTTCGCCGGGAATCGAACCACGGACCTCTGGAATACCGGCCCAGCGTGCAGAACCACTACACCACGAAGGACGCTAGGAAAGTGGGAGAAACACCTTATAGTGGAACTAACTGTATAGAAACTAACGTAACTAGTGCAATACAGTGCCACAAGCTAGAAAAGTAGAAGGAAAAAAAACTATTAAAAACTGCAAGGTCAAATGAAAAGATAGAGTACTATGAAGCATGGAACTTTTGTTTTAGTTGAACGAATGGAGGGTGAAAAGTCATAAAATCAACCTTGTACTGTTACTCTGTAAGGTAGAAACGTTCAATAAGTGTAAACCTCGACGTACAAATCTCATAGAGATAGAATTAATGCTTACGTAATAGCTAACGTAATGCTAGTTATAAATTTAACATAATCACTTGTTGCCAAAAGAGAAACACTTTTTGTACCAGGGACACGCAAAAAAGACCAAAGTCAATAAATTCCTTCTTGAGTACCCTCATGAATTTTTTCATGTAAAAGTTATACGAATTTTCTTTTTTAACTCAATAATGTTAAACCGAATAAACCGATATATGGAACATTAAAAACAAAATGAATTCTTATAGAAGATTAAAGTTACGAAGACAGAAGAGGGATAAGGAATTTAAAGTATTAAAAGTTATTCTTTATTTATTTATTTATTTATTTGCTTATCAAACTCTTCGGAAATCACTGATGACAGTGGTATTTAAAATGGAAAAAAACGTATCTCGGAACATTAATATTTAATTGCCTTTTAACATGCATTTAAAAATTACTGATCAAAATTAAATATATAAAAACATTGTCTTAAAATTAATGAAAAAATATATCCTTATTCGTAATTGAGCACCTTTAATATCTATTTATATTTTTGAACACTGGTTAATACTTCAAACAACACAATTAAATAAAAAAAAAAAAAAAAAAAAAAAAAACACCTCTTCTAAAAAAAAACTTTTTGTTAACTCAAGACACTTTCCGGCGTGTTGTAAGTCAATAAACCATAATTTAAGAAAAAAGAAGAGTTGAAGAGAGCACGGCGAACGTGTCAAAAATTCCATCTTAAACAATGACACATTTCAGTCATGGAACGTTTCAAAAGACTGAACATGAGTAACTCAAACCAAGTCTAAACAACCAGTGTTTGAACTACAAAAAAAAAAAAAAAAAAAAAAAAAAAGCTTAAAAAATATCGGATTTTGAGGTTTTCGCTTTCTTAACTTTCAGCAACTCTATCTCCAGCAACTTTTAAAAGACAGACATCAGTGACATAAATGACACCCGGTTCTACGTTCACTGCGCATTATAGAAAGCAATTAAAGCCACTCTTGCCTTAAAGCCAACAACGGAAAAGAGATACAAATTTCTGTCTCTTTAACCAACACTTGCTCACAGAAAACACAAATTTATAACCTACGGCTTTAACATTTAACCATTACCTACACGCTTAATTCTTTCGAGTGAGAATTTAACATCTTAGAAGAGTAATCCCTCCTGGTTTGGAAATTTGGTAGCCTTAAATTCGAGTAGCTGCCAAGAGAGGAAAGTAGTTAGTGACTCTGCCTTCCGTTCCGAAAGGACAGGGTTCGAATCCGGGAGAACGCATGGATATAATTTGTTTGCCCCTTCATAGGAGGCAGCGGTGGTCCACCTATTAGGTGCCTCCATTATAAAAAGACCACCACTTCCGGCTTTAGTAGTGTTACGGGTTTTTTTCCCTGACACCAGTTGTTGCGTTTTTCTCTTCCTTCACGTTCGTACGGGGTTCGTAGATTTGGAGTGAATAACGACGACACTTGATGAAGTATCGAAACACACTTTCTTTACCAATATTAATCAGGACAGCTCCAAAACACTTTTACAGTCATCGAAGAACTACTATAAACACGCTGACACGATCAGTGACACAGCCTCCAGGTTATCAGGCTACAGCTTCACGGCAAAGCACTAGACTACAGCTCACGACTCCGCTTGGTCGTTCTCGGAACTCCACGTACTCTCGAGACTCTCCACGCTACAACTCGCGATGCACTCGACGATACAAAAGAGTATAGCTCTCGACTCAGCACTGTCTGAGACAAAACTCGACGACCAACTCGGCGCTAGACTTCGAGACACTCGCTGAATGACTGACTATCAGCTTGCTAGACGAAGCACATACACACTAACTGACTGCGGACCAGCAGGGTTTATATAGCTTTCGGCTTGTGTTCGAGAACGTTCTGGCCTAATTCGGTAAGAATTCGTTTCAGAAGGGGGCCAACCAGCGGCCGAGCGGTAAAGTCGCTGAACACTGGTAGTTCGATCCGAGGTTCGAATCCCGCGAACGGGCTGGCTGCGTGGGCGTTTTCGTGGTTTTCCCCATGTGTAACGTGTATACGAGCCAGTTTCCCTTAGAAAGTCCTCCACGAAGGCATCCCTCCCCTTAGGCAGATAGCCCTCGAGGCTTTGCCATAATCACACACACATACACACACACGTTTTAGAAGGTTCTCCATCCATCCATGATATATCGACAATTTTGTCGCCAAATGTGGCAACCCTGCCTTCCCTTGCCATTTTATGGCAACCCTAAAAACTGCTTTGCGGGGAAGCCATCTTACCGCGCCTGCACATTTCGTAACAGTAGTGATGACCAAAGCCTATAAATGGCTAAAGCGCCCCTTTCGGAGAGCGGGGGGAATTAAAAGGTATGTAAGAAGTAGGTTCTGTGGTTTCATTCGAATATCGGGTGATATCCTTCACTCTCGAGAACGGCGACCGAAAAGGAGTCACCGCGTTTTCCGGATGAGATGGGACCATCTTTAACTAGAGTGAAAAGTCGCTCTGGGGGTTAGTGCCATTTTGCCCCTAGAGCGAGGTCGCATGTCCTTGGCGCTAAAGACAAAATGTTTTTTTTTTTTTTTTTTTTTTTTTTTTTCGTACAATATTGCCATTGCTTGCTTTGAAATCGTTGAATTTATTATTCAAAAATTCGTTAAAGTGTTGATATGAAACCGATAATAAAACAAATTCCAAATTTGGGCTTCCAGATGCTCATATTCGAATGGAGGACTAGGTTATTCAAAATTTGATGTCACTAGATACCGTTATTTTTTACATTTGCAGAAACATACATACATTTATGCAGATTCTTCATTACTTAATTTCTTTAAATATAATGTAGGCCTCTAATATTAGGTGGCAACAATTTAAAAAGTTAAACGCCGTTTATGGTGAACCAACGCAAAACGCCAAAACGAAATTAACCGCTCTTCTGAGCTAATACTCCTTTGGTCTAATACTACCGATAAAGATGTATTAATTCTTTCTAACTTTTATTTTATTTATTTACTTATTTATTTTTTTTTAACTTACAGACTCACAAAAATTTTTCTAGCACGTCTTCTTATAAATGATGTCTGCACGAAATTTTCAAGACAGCTTAATTAAAATTAGAATAATTTGACTCAAAATTTTAAAAAACTGACTTAATTTTTTTAAATCAAAATTCAGTAGTCTATACCTTTACTAACACAAGCATTTATTATTCGATAGCAATTATATAAATAATTACCACAGCAGTATCAGCACACACTTCACAAAGTCAGCTAGTTAAAGCCAGATATGCCCTTTCCTAACTGACGTTTTCATAAGAAAAATATGTATTAACTTTTTCTTATTAACGTAATTAATACTAACGATAAGTATAGACCAGGAGTTCTCAACGGGGGGGGGGATTTCATAGTTTCCGGGGAGAATACGGTTAGCCTTTTATTTATCTGTTAAGTATTTTATGAATATAAAAAAAATACATTTTATCAGGTTTTGGTATTCATTAACATTTTCTATGTTTTTTCTTGTTTAATTTATGAAATTTATTAAAAAAATAATCTAAATTTAAATACATGTTTGTGTATTTTACGAGTTTTGGAATGGGGGGGGGGGAATGATCCTCTAGCAGTGGTAGGGTGTTCATGGAGGAAAAAACTTTGAGAATCCCTGGTAATGACCATAAAGATTTCTCAGTTATTCATTGCCTGTAAGCTTTTACAGACAAACATTACATTTTCCTGAACTATTATAATTAAATGTTTCCACAATATTTTATACACACAGTTCGACTGTATAAGACAGATATCAACTTACAATTTGAAAATTTCAGATTACAGTCTATAAACTGTATTTATTATTATTATTATTATTATTATTATTAGGAATATTCTAAAAAGAAATCTTAAAACCATTCAGAAGTTACATAAAAAAACTCATACAAAAGTCATATATAAAATTATACAAAAAAATCTTAAAATCCTACAAGAATGTCCTTTCTTTTCTTAAAAATAATATCAAATATGTTAACTCAAGCAACTAAATGTTTGTTGATGAATCAAATTAAAAGTTTTAATTTTAAAAGCGACTGCTTTTTTCTACATTTATTTTCTGTTTCTAAAATTCTTTTTCGAACGTAAAATAGGTGCTAAAAATATTGAAGGAAAAAAAAAATATATTAATTTCCTCGTCACAATTCGATTTTATTTTGGACGTTAAAAAATAAATAAATGAAAATCTGAGAGCTTTCCGATTTTACATTAAAAACGTTTTGTATTACCTTTATTTATTACATATCATATTCTTCGCACTTAAACCATAAAATTGAATTCAACGGCAATATCACAGAACATTTAAAACAGCATATCGTTAGAATTTCCGATACACAGTCTCGGGCGCTGAAGATAATTCCCCTCCCACGTACAGTGTTGCCATCGCTCGCTTTGAAATCGTTGAGTTTCTTAATCAAAAACTCATAAATGCTTTACAAAATATGGCATATAAAATAAAACAAATTCCAAATTTGGGCTTTCAGATGCTCATATTCAGGTGAAGACATACGTTATTCAAAATTCGTTGGCTCTAGGTACCGTTGTTTTATCACAATGCAAGAAACATACATACATGTACGAAAAATAAAGAATATGTAAAAGGTTAAATTAGCAATGTAAATTTCCCTTCTCTATTCTAAAAATAGTAACCTCATTGCTTCTAAGTTTGAATTTATGCAAATTCTTCACAATTTAATTTCTTTAAATATAATACAGGGCTCTAATATTTGGTGGCAACAATTTAAAAAGTGATTTGCCGTTTATAGTGAATCAATGCAAAATGCCTAAACGAAATTAATAGCCTTTCTGAGCAAATTGCCCCTTTTGGGGAAAAGAATTAAAAATAATAATAATAAATAAATAAAAAGATTAGAAATTTTGTAATGAATGCATTATAGTTATCAGAAACGAGTTTTTTCCGGATTGTTTATCACATTTATGATATAAAATAACACTTGTCCCGAAAGGTTATTAAAAATTCAATAAAATAACTTTTTTTTTAACTGATTCTCTTTCTTTACGCTAACGAGTATACTCTTCTGTAATATCGACGATAAACAAAAAGTTTTATATATCATCGACTAGCAACAACATGCTCGTGTATCTTTTAGCTTTATTTCTAATACACAGTATTTTACTGCTAACTAAAAATAACAATGGAAAAAAAATTAGTATCTAAATCTGCCTTTCTCAGCTAAATAGAAAAAGAAAAATAGATCCCACTACAATAAATTGACCTGCCAATAAGCATGATTTTTACACAACAACAGAGAGGAATAACCTAAAAGAGAATAATAAGGCAGATCGTTTGGTATAAGGCGGAACTTTTTTACACGGGTCTTGCTTGGCCTGTAAGTCAACGTCAACCCTTTCACGAACAGACCACACCCAGTGTCATTCTCAGCGTTGACGAGTTGATGCTCATTGCTGGCCGAAAATACGTTTGGAATCGCTTGCACTGCATGATCAGATTGTTATTATATAGAACCCAAAGGGAAATAAGAAATGAATTCTAAAGCAACTTGTGGTAACAAAAGCAAAAAAACAGGTACGGATAGCATTAAAAATACTTTCCATTAAATGAACAAGTTTTTTTAACATTGTTTTTGCGTATCTGGCGAATGAGAAAGGAACGACCCAAAAACCATTTCAAAAGGAATCGTCAAGCGAAACATTGATTCTAGAACTAAAAAATACACACGGGTCGTTATAGTACATTGATTCGACAGAAAATATTACAATAAACAAGTCGAAATTTTTTTTTTTGCATTTGAACTTACACAAATGTGTCTGAATTATTATTTTTTTTCTTTTTTTAGCGCAATTTGCCCAGAAAGGCCATTAATTTCGTTTTGGAATTTTGCGTTGGTTCACTATAAACAGCGTTTCACTTTTCAAATCGTTGCCACCAAATATTGCAGCCTTGTATTATATTTAAAGTAATTAAATAATGAAAAATCTGCATGAATGTACAATGTCTCAAAAAAGTGATGGGACACTTGTGCTTTACAAAAGGAAACTGCAATAAAATAAATTTAAAAAACATGTAAAATTTTTTGTGGGTGTGTTTCATACTTAAATTTAGTAACAATACATAATTAACATACATTTTCTCAAAATATTAAAATATTAATTTAATAAAAATATAATTGTTTAGAACGGAGCAGAAAATGGCTCACTTAAGTGATGGGACACTACGTACTATGCAACAAAAATCGTCCGAAGTAAGCAATAAAAATATCTTTTGGGGTATTTATTTTTACTCAAAAGCAATTGACAATAATTTATAAAATCGTCTGCAGTATTTCTCTCCAGTTTGTTTTGGAATTTTTGTGTTTTTTAGCTCTGTGCAGCCATGAATGCTAAACGAAAAGAAACTTTGCCTGGAATTCGAAAATTAGTTAATATTTGCATATTGAACGTGGAAAATCTATTAGAGAAACTACTGAAACAGTTAACTTAAGTCATTCAACAATTTTCAATATCATTAAACGATATAAAAAGAATCATATGATTCAGGATAAAAGAAGACCTGGCCGACCATCAAAGCTATCCAATGGAATAAAACGAATTATCGTTCGAAATATTTAAAAAAAATCCAAGAATGAGTGCTCCTAAAGTTGCTGCTGATTTACAAGCATTATATGGAGTAATTGTTAATTCTGAGACTATTGGAAGAGTAATTCGATCTGCTGGATATCACGGTAGAGCAGACAGGAAAAAATTCTTCGTAAGTGAAAAGAATAGAAAACTCAGACTGGCTTTCGCAAAATCCAACATAAATAAGAACTCTGATTACTGGAATGAAGTTGTATTTGCTGATGAGAGTAAATTTAATATATTTGGTTCTGACTGTAGAATCTTGGTGTGGAGAAAACCCAGGGAAGAATTTCGCAAACAGAACTTGGTGCCAACAGTAAAACATGGTGGAGGAGGAGTTATGGTATGGGGGTGTATGTCGTCCGCTGGAGTTGGTAATCTTGTTTTTACTGACAGTATAATGGATCAGTACAAGTATATTGACTTTTAAATCAAAATTTGAAATTTTCCGCACGAAAATTGAACCTTCCTAACGATTTTAAATTCTACCAGGACAATGACCCCAAGCACAGTGCTTTGAACGTTAGACTCTGGCTGCTGTATAACTGTCCTGAAATAATAAAAACACCCCCACAATCTCCACAATTAAATCCCATAGAGAATATTTGACAAGAATTGGAATCAAGAATTCGCAAACACACCATTTCTTCAAAACAACAATTAAAATCGTAGCTTCAAGAAGAATGGGGTAAAATCACTCCAGAAATCACAAAAAAATTAGTCGAATCCATCCCAAGAAGATTAAATCATGTTTTAAAAGTAAAAGGAAATCCAACAAAATATTAAAACCTTTTAAAAAGTAAAACTTTTGGATAAATATTTGATGGAAAAGTAAGTGTCCCATCACTTAAGTGAGCCATTTTCTGCTCCGTTCTATACAATTGTATTTTTATTAAATTAATATTTTAATATTTTGAGAAAATGTATGTTATGTAATAATTGTTGCTAAATTTAAGTATGAAACACACCCACAAAAAATTTTACATGTTTTTGAAATTTATTTTATTGCAGTTTCCTTTTGTAAAGCACAAGTGTCCCATCACTTTTTTGAGACACTGTATGCATGTTTCTCGCACGATGAAAAAAACAACGGTATCAAGAGACATGAAATTTTGAATAATGCAGTCCTTCACTTGCATACGGGCATTTGGAATTTGTTTTATTACCCATTTCATATTTTGTAAAACTTTAGCGAATTTCTTACTAACAAACTTAACGATTTCATAGCGAGCAATGGCAACACTATACATTTTTACGCGAGACTATGTATCGGAAATTTTAAAGATATGCTCTTTTTAACTTATTTTGTAATATTACTGTTGAATTGAATTTTATGGTTTAGGTACGAAGACTATGATATTTAATACATATAGATAACAAACAAAACGTTAAAAAATCGCCGCTTTGGATGTAATATAGAATCTTAAAGCTTTCAGATTTTTTTTCTTCCCTTTCCTTCTTTTTTGGAGCCCATAGAAGCATTAGACCAGAAGTGCTATTAGTCTCAAAAAGGGATTTTGCGTTGAATCGCTATAAAATTCTGAATCATTTTTCAAATTGTTGCCACCAAATATTATCGCCCTGCATTATGTTTAAAGAAATTAAATAATGAATTTGCATGAATGTATGCATGTTTTTCGCACTGTGAAAAAACAACGGTGTCTAGAGACACATCAAATTTTGAATAACGTAATCCTCCATTCGATAAAATAAAAAAAAAAATATATTTTTATCTTATTTTACTACTTCACACGCAGGATCTTACTCTCTGGGTCTCCTGTTTACGATATAAGGTTAAACTGGAACAGATCTTCAGGCTTGAAATAATTTTTGTAAATAGAATATGAAATCTTTAACTTAGTATTGGTAAATGCAAGAAGACAGAACAAATGTGGTTTCAGAAATTTAAACCAAAAGCCTGCCAAGGTTATTCCTGGATTACATGTAGAAACTAGCATTGTTGGTTTCTGCATGTATGCTAAAATGTATGTAAAAAAGCACTGTCATTCGCAAATCACGTAATTCTTCGTGTCAAAAGTTAAAACAAAAGTTAGTTGCTTCTTAAACGTGGCCAGCAATGCAAAAAGTACAATAATTACAATGCAAAGTTTTGTAACAGTTGAAGCAAAAAGTAGGTTCTTTTTAAGCTATTCCTGAGTGGTTAGGAAGAATTAAAAAAGACGACGTATTTCTTTTTATCCAACAGCAATTAGATGAGCAAAGTAACGCATGCACGCGCTTCGAAGCAAACGATAAAACATCCTTGCTAATGCATTCCGGAGGGCAACAACAACAACAAATCTGAAAGAAATAAAATAAATGCCTAAGAGAGATACGCATGTTAAACGGTCTAGTATTTTTATTCCATCAAAGAGGAGTTGGAAGAGGGCGCTTTTTTTTTTTTTTTCTTCCCTTTTTGAGTTGAGGCATAGGAATGAAATCTAAAAAGTCATTCAGCTAAATTTGTTGTCAGTTAATCTTCTTGTCACGATAGCAATGCACTCCCTTTTTAAGTGCGAACAAAAGTTCTCGTCGCCGCAAAATCCCTAGACAAAAATGTCTTCAGCTGACATTGACATGAACTTCCTGGATGCATTTTACATAACTAGTGACCAGACTACATGCTGGATGCCCTAAAATGTACAAGCATTAGCATACAATTCACTGATAAAATCAGTGAATGGAGAATTTTTTATTTTTATGACCATAATACAACGCACACTTTTTTTAAACGGATATATATATTTAGCACAAAGGACAGTTAGCCCAGAACGGATATTATTCTCAAAACGCGATTTTGCGTTGAATCACTATAAAAGTCTGAATCATTTTTCAAATTGCTGCCACCAAATATTATCGCCCTGTATTATGTTTAAAAAAATTAAATAATGAAGAATTTGCATGAATGAATGCATGTTTCTCGCACTGTGAAAGAACAACGGTACCTAGAGCCGTCCAGTTTTGAATAACTGACCACTACACCACAAAGGTCTTCCACCCGAATATAAACCACCCGAATTTGTAGTCTTCCACCCGAATATAAACACATAGAAAGCCGATTTTTTAATTTCGAATTAGTTTTATTGTCTATTTCCTATTTTGTAAAACGTTCACAAACTTTTGATTATGTAATTCAACGATTTCAAAGTGAGCAATGGCAACACTGTACAGGGAAGGAAAAAAAAATTTTCCCCCCTCTCCAGCGCGTGAGACTGTGTATCGGAAATTTTAAAGATATGCTGCTTTTAAATATTTTGTGATATTGCTGTTGAGTTGAATTTTATGAGGTTGAAGTGCGAAAAACATGATATTCAATAAATAATGGTAGCACACAGAACTTTTTTTTAGGCGTTTTTGGGCGTAATGTAAAAACTGAAAGCTTTTTTTTCTTTTCCGGACTAGAAGAATTTAAAATAGCATGGCAGCGCTATTTTTCTAATCCATAAGTTATTTGTGAATTAATTTACTTTTAGAATATGAAATTTAAATTGCCAAGATTGTTTTGCATTTTATAGACGAAGTAAAATTAAGACTTGTTACTTTATTTGTTTTTTTCATTTTTCTTATGAAATTCATTTCTCTTTTCATTTATCTTACGCGTTTTTCATCTTATTTCATCATTTTTCTTTCATTATTTCTTTTCTTTCATTATTTTCGAACTTTTCTTTCATAATTCTCTTTTCATTTTTCTTACGTTATAAGGTATTTCTCCCTCCTTCTTAGCATGCCTTTGTGGTGTAGTGGTCAGCAAGCTCGACGCTAATTCAAGAGGCCCGTGGTTCGAGTTTCGGCCAAGGAGTTGCTCATTTTTCACCTCTCCTTCGAAATAACTTAATGTCCCTACAAGGTGTTTTTCATTTTTCTTATATCCAGTGTGGTCTCGATTATCCAGGTGCGGATTATCCGTGCAAGGCTGTGCCATCGCACGTACATTTAACGTTTTATGAATGTACATTCAACGTTAAACGTGAGAGACGTGTAAAAAGCAAACACGCGTGAGACGCACATGCTCTGAATTGCGTCTGCACATTTAGTTCCAATGATTACCTCGTACTCTTCGAAGTTCCGGAAAAGTACAGAATTTAACGAAATTCAAGAAAAAGTTAAATACATATTGGGTATTGAATCAGTGTTATAGATTTTACTTTCGACCAAGCTTTTGCTACTCTGCATAGTTAACTATATTGGGTGGTAAAACCTATAACCCTGATTCAATGATAGAAAAAGATTATTACAGACATTGGAGATTATCTAACTAAAAAAGGTCGAAGCAATAATTGATGGCGAAAACTGAAAATTCAAAATTCTTCGAAAATGTTGATCGGGAAAATATAGAATGATTCGATGGCATGAACCGGGGTTTTATATTTGAATGATGCGGATATCGTTTCTAATGCCATAAAAACAGAAGAAGCGGAGAGTAATACTGAAAATTTCGAACGAAGAATATACTGACAATTAATTGCATTAATTCTGAGACAGCAAGGACTTCTGCTGTAACTCTATTGGACTTCGTCGAGCGAAAAGGGATTCTAATTCAATAATAACACATTTCGAAAAATGCGCAGTAAAATTCAAAAAATATTTGTATGTTGTTAAAAACAACGTAAATTGACTGATTAAGAAATAAACACATGCAATATATATGAAAATTGATAGAAATCTCACGTAGTCTTACACTCTAATATGGGCATCTTAAAGCCCAAATTTGGAATTTGTTTTATTAACTATTTCATATTTTGTAAAACTTTCACGAATTTTTGATTAACAAACTCAACGATTACAACGAGAGCAAAGGCAACAGTGTACAGAAAAAGAGGGAAAAAAAAAAAAAAAAAAAAAAAAAACCCTCCAGCGGGCGAGACTGCGTATGGAAATTCCAAAGATATGCTGTTCTTAAATATTTTAATAACTGAATTTTATGGTTTATGTGCGAAGAACATGTTATTTAATAAATAAAGGTAACGTACAAAACGTTAAAAAAAGAAATATATTTTAAAAAACTAATAAGCTAAATATGATACATAAATTAGAAAACTCAAAACTTTTTAATGTGAATCTTTGAATCAGCCGAATTCGTAACGATTAGCAACAATAAAATTAAAGAGAAGACTGAGAATGCCACAGACTTTCTTTAATAGTCTCATTTTAATTATTAAAATAATAATTTAAATGCTTTACTTAAAAAAAAAAAAAAAAAACAGTATGCTTTGTTTGACAGAAATAAAAATCTTTTTTCTTAATTGTTGTTGTATCTTAAGTCTTTTCTCTCAAAATAAACGAAAAAAAAAAAAAAAAACTCAAATATTTTCCTTCAATGTATGATGAAAAATAATTTAAATTTGAAAACTTTTTTTTTTATTCTTCCAGTTTCAAACTCCGATCATGTCTCTGTTAATTTCATACATAATACATGTTTTGCTAATTTCACTGTTAATTTCATACATAATACATATTTTGCTAATTTCACACTTAAAACATAGTTTGCTGATTTCACATGTTTTTCCATACATTTTGACACGTACTTAAAATATTTTTACATGACTTCTCTTATCATACGTACCACTTCTAACACCAAACACTCTGAGGAGATTTCTTTCAACATACGCTAAATCATACAAAGATTACGAGCACGGTCAATGTTTGCAGAATATTCATTATATAAACAAATACAAAAGTTCAACATCATTGGCCACTTCAAATCGTCCATAAAAAATTTATTAAAAAAGACCTGGTTGTTCTCCTCTCTTGATAATGCAAGAATATCAGCCAAATCAAGCTCTACTCTTATCTCGGAAAACATCCATTTTATACAAGTTAATTTTTATTTATTCATTTATTAGAGCGAAAAAGAGAAGCGCCTGGTGAACGTTCCCCTTCAAAAAATTAAAAGAAAATTAGCCTAGCCCCCAAAGAATTAAAATACGATTTTAAACTTATTCTCGTACGTATATAGATATATGCGAGTAAAAATTATTTGAAAAAAGATTTAATTATCTAATTATTTATAACGGCGGTCTCAAACTTGCGGCAATAATTAATAAATAAATAAGTGAGCAATATTACAAAATATTAAAATTTAATAAAAGAGTTTGAAATGATGTATAAATTGGAAACAATTTATTATTCGCACTAGATTTCACTTTTTTTTTTTCGGGGGGTGGAGGAACTAGAAACTACTTACAGCGGCGCAAACACAAAATTGGGTATTCTGGATCGATCTCACATCGCTTCCAAAAGTAACCACACCTCTTAAAACTGACATGGTTAATGTATGTGTACCATTTTCATAACACTGTTCCATATGTAAAAGCATTCTTCATATTAAGTAAATGTTTATACAGGTCTCGGAATGTAGCTGCGGACAGTTACAAATGCAATTTCAAATAACATTTCTGGCATCCACCAATTTTGTTTCGTAACAAACGAAGCTCAACAGCAAAATGTGCTGTTACTTCTGCCCTGCTCACTTCAGCCCAGGTACATCCTGGAATGTATTGTAACGTCAGTACACCCGTGACGGGTGAAAGAAAGACAGGTTGTCTTTTAAATTATTTATTTATTATTATTAAAACATAAAAATAAACTGATCATTACAGCCCTAAATGATACAATATCCGCTAACGCAGATTGGACGCAAAAAAAGCGTCCTTTTTACTGTAGTTACAGCATAAAAAAAAACTATTGTTCTACAGAAACCACTGGCGTGGTTTAGAACGTAAAAGATGCGTCCTGTCACCTCAAAATCACACGAAGAACTCTTACACAAAGATTTCACTCGTTTTGTTATCTGCGAAGAGAAACATAATTAGTTCCTTGTGTCCGGAAACTCCCAGGGGGTTTTATCTGCAGTCCTGCTTTTTGCAGGTACCGTCCATTTCGTCCGCGAACAAACAGGAAGTTATAATTCAGCACCTGTGCCCGCGGGGGTGCTAGTAGCTGTATCGTCACAGTATAAAACGAATAAACTGTTACCCCGGAATATATGAAACCTCAGTCAACAAGTCGACGAGGGAAATGCCAAAAAGCATAAGCTTGGATCAGGTCGGCAACCATTATTTCCTAAATTAGAAAACATCATTTGTGAATGGATTGCTGACAGAAGAGCAAGTGTTTGGTTGTTCGCCGGGCTGATATTCAAGTATCTGCCCTACCAATAGCACCACAGCTAGATTATATCACCTTTGCGTGTCATCCTTGCGCAGAGGCCATGCTAATCTTCTCTGTATCGTTCAAATTTTAGTATATGTACTGCCAAAGCAAGTACAGACGAATTCAAAGCATCATAACAGTAGATGAATGGCTTCCTCCAGCGATGGGAACTATCTCTACGACGATAAGCAACACTATTCAAACTGGAAGATACTGAAGAGATTAAACGGGCACTTATATTTTTGGTTTCGTTGATTAAACCGACGACTTCTCTAAGTACCAGCGCTCGAAAATGATTGCTATGGATGAAACTGCAATGCTTATGTGTCAAGTGTCTCAAACTACCATTGATCAGAGGGTTGCCTCTGCGATATACATTCCCTCCACTGTTTACGAAAGTGCACGCATTGCATATATTTTTTTTTTATTTCCTCTCGATGGAAAGACCCTCCCCGGCAAAAAAGAGGAAAGCGAAAGTGTTTCAGGTATTTATGTTCTTGAGACTGAAAAAGCTTGGTGCACACAAGCAGCAATACAAAGTAGGTCGATTTATTTCTACCACTTGCTTTTGCGAGGTGGTCAAAGAGCCATGCCAATGTAGGATTTTATCAGCACTCACTGCGCTAAAATCCACGAAGAACTTCAGTGGAGAAAGAATTGATCAAATAATGATTTTCGCCGGAAGGACTGCATATAATGACTGTAAACTCTTGATATTGCAACAAACACTTCATTTAAAGCCCATCTACGCACAGAAATCAATGACTACATTAAAAATAGAATACGGATAAATCAATAAGCAAACTTTATGAAGCCTAAGTTACAAAATATTGTTACATGGGTGAAGAATGCATGGGATAAAATAACGGACAGCTATGTTTGCCATGCCCTACGAGCAGCCTACAAGGGGAACTCATTTCAGAAGAACTCTGTTACTCAACGTGACAGTCTAAGGCCAATGGTCTTAGAGGAAATGAAGTCGCAAAAAATTAAAGACGGAATTCGTGATTTGTAGCTTTATGACGATGTTCCAAAAGAAGACGATATGGCTGTTTTAGAATAAATGATTTTGTTCATTTCTTAATGTTTCTTGAACGTGAATAAATGCCTTTCTTGAAAATGAGTAAATGCCTTTCTTGAAAATGAGTAAATGTCCTTCTTGAACATGAACAAATGTTAATTATTGTACATGAAAAATAAAACATCCCTTGAAAATAAGTTCTAGCCTGTCTTTCACAGAAAAAAGAAAAAAAAAAAAAAAAATTAATTTAAAACCGGGTCTTATTTTCGGGAATACACTGTATATATACTGACGGATAAGTAAAAGACAATGGCGCTGCAGCTAGCATTCAAAGCAAACCTTTTCCAAAGCAGTTGGTGCCAATACCACTAGTCTTTATGGTGAATTGGAATTAATTCATATGGCCTTGTGACAACTTTGTTGTCATAAGATATCCTTCTTCAAAACCGTCGATTTATGTTTCATAGTTTCAGGTTCTTGTAGGCAAAAATTTTTGACTGAAAATGTATTTATTAGTGCCGACATCTTTTGAATACTCTTACCGACTCAACAGTATTGCAGTGGATGCCAGCTCATTGTGGATCACAGGAAAATGGCAAAGAAAGGAAAGACTGTTCTTCCCAAAACTAAAAATTCTTATGAACTTTCATTCTGCTATCAGACTGATGAATATGGAATTCATTAGGATTCATGTCTCAGATGTGGGTATAAAAGCTAGAGAAAAGGCTTAGGCTTCTTGGAAAAGAGATATGATATTCAGATTCTCTTCGTGCTATGGCTGTGGCATTATTCCATCTTTTGAGAAAACATAATTACCTTAATGCCCGTTTCTTTTACAACAGACTCAGAAGTTCTCGATGCGTTCTCTTCGTGATTCTGGACAATCCATGGACACTTAAATACGTGTTCCAGATTTGATAGTTTGATTCTGTCATTCAAAAACATTGGGCTAGAGGCTTAAGTGCTAAAAGCCAGGCATTGTAACTAAATAATACAGAATAGTTTTCCTCAATCATCCAGTTATTACTGAATTGCTCACAGACTGAGTCATGAGCCGTATAGTTGTTTAAAATATCAACTGAGCTTATGGAGTAATTCAACTTTTCTGAATTGCGACATGTATTATTATTTAGCTCAGCCATTCAGCTGTTTCTGAACTTCACATTACGAGACACCTCATTTTTTCTGAAGAGTCCATATGCCTTCCAGAATTATTCAGCCATACATGAACAAACCCAAAGACTTTCAGTTATGGGCTCATGAACTACCCATATACTTTCAGCTACTATTACTGAAATTCACATAAACCTTTCTCACTCAGACACTTATTCCTGAACTGCTTATACACCCTTTTGAGTTATCTTGCTACTCTCGAAGTATCCACAATTCTTTCTGCGTCATTCAGCCGCTCCATTGCTCCATAGGTTTTGAAAAGTCTAAGCACAGTTCAGGATTGGACGGAACCTATAGTACCGCTATATAAAAATGTCTTTTCAGTCCATGGTAGCTTTTTTCAAGGCATGTAAGAGATTTCGTTTTCTAAATAAGTCATATATAACTGATCCAAACCAAAATGGAGTAAAACTTGACCATATTGATTCCCATACCGTTTTCTAATGGATAGGATCGTCTCGCTCGAGAAAGTCACGAACAATTGACTTATCCACTGAAAAAATGCATCGATGATAAAGACAGCCGATAAGTAATGAATAACAAATTTCCAGAAAATTTTCTAAATTTTTCGGTGGAAATTTTACGGGCTTTCTGATTTCCCACCCCTATAGCACTAGGAGTAGGACACAGATAAAACAAGTATGTTATTTTCTGTATTACATTTGGTATCTGGAAGTGTGGTGTTTATTATATCAGTCAGAATGAATTATTACGCGAAAAAGAAATATCATGAATATAGTTCGACCGTCTCAAGCGCAACCCTGGTTGGCATTCTGCCAAAGCACATAGACTCGCCAAAAGGGGCGGTATTACTTGCTGCGACGTGAAAGGTCTTCTCTTCTCCGGAAAGAGGTATGCTGGAGGGAGAGAAAGTCCTCATCTTTCCACCCTATTTTGATAATAATTCGGTCCGAATGGCGTATGTGTGTTTGCGCTCATGGTCGCGGATGACGCTGTTGAATTATACTAATACTGCTTTCAAACGGTAACTACTTTGTAATATTTTAGAATTAAAAAAAAAAAAAGAAGGATGCTATTAGTGTACCACAAATAATCAATATTTATAATTAAAAATTAAATAATAAATTAAATAATTACTAAATGAAAAATTAAAAAACTTCACATGTTAAATAATAAAAAAATTTCTTATATAATATGCATTAGTTAAAAATATTTAAAAACTGCCCTTTAAATTTATATAATCTTATGTTAAACGCAAAAATGATCTAAATTTCTTATTACTAAAATGCAGTAAAACACAAAAAGCACCCGGATAAGCACTAATATGATAAAAGTCACATGTACAGCATTCACCTACTATCAATATCTCTATTAAAATCAAGTCTTAATTACAAGCTTGCACAAATCATATAAAAGGAAACTTACAAATTTTATAAAAGGAAACTTACATAAGCATTCTAGACCATTAGCAAAATATGAAAAACCTGCCAAATAATTCTCCATTTAGCACATAATGGTAGTTTTAATTTTCTTAAAAATAGTTTTCAGTGATTTTTTTTTTTTTTTTTTTTTTTTTTTTTTTTTTAAATTTTACATCATTTTACAAAAGATAATAAATTTCATACACTACTGTTGGCTTATTTATTTTTAATCCCTGCTTATATTTAATAGTTTTTGGGATTAAGACCTTTTTTTAAGGGAAAGCAACATAGTTATAAACTACTTGTATTTTGGAGTACAGGAAAAAAATCTTAAGAATCTGCAACAGTTATAGTGCCCCAAAGTCACTGTGTTTTTAAAGTTTCATGTTATTTAATTAGTATTAACTGTTTTTATAGCTAATATTTAAATTATTTAAAATTAAGCAGTTAAAATACTAAAAATATTAATTAATTCAATGATTTAAATAATTCTTTTAACTGGCTTTATTTTATTATCAAATCAATTAAGTGTTCAACAGTAAATGCTTTGGTAAAATCAATACACTTCAGTCATATATTGGATTTTGAATCTTCATTTAAAAAATTAATAAATAAATTTTCCTTTTATTTTCATGGCAGTGTTTTTTAATCAAAAAATTTTCATTCTATCATATTTATGTTACTCAGTCTTAAGTCTTAAAATTTTAGTTTTTCTTATTAAATGAGTGTTCACAATCTTATTAAATGAGTTTTCCCATCATAACAAAAGACAAATAAGTTGTTATAGCATCTTTAAAGGCTATAGCGATTTGAAACAACAATTTGTACTGTAATAAAGAATCACTACAAAATTATTCATATTATATTTTCATATTTATGTTGCATTTTCATATTTAATATAAACAGCCTAAAATTTGAAAGATGCAAAGAACATTTCCCTAAAAATATTAATAGACATCAGGCTGATTGCTTCGTTTTATTTTAGACTTGATTAAAATTTGCATCCTCTACTCAAAAATGCACTAATTTCACTCTTGCAGTGTGAAATGTGCGAGTCCATAAATAAAGAGAAATTTATTTGTTTTTTTAAAAAGAAATGGTTACCAGTGATTCTAAGTGCCATGGCATGCAAGATATATTTCCCTTACACTGAATTCTGATTTTGGATTTGATTCTTAAATACATAAATTACAATAGCCAGCTGACACCACAGCTAAAATGAAATGAAATATATGAAAAGACACAGAATGGCAACAACTTTCTATTTTTACAAGGTATAGTTTCCAGCGAATATAAATTCTTTGCCTATTGAAAACATTAATGTATATTTTCAGGCATTAAAAAGAGAAGTCTGTATATTTTATATTAGAATGATATTCTTCAGAAAAATTCAACATTTAAAAAAATATTCATGAGAAACAAATCTTAAGATTTCCTCACCAGTATTATTTTTCCTTTCCAAAAAATACTCAACATAAGATACATACATTTATAGCTAAAAAAAAGAAAAGACTTCTCTTGGAATATAAAAAAATTGTCCTCTGGCAATATAGATAATATAAAATGGTTACAATTTCATGCACCATCAGCTTATTATACAGTTCATTAGAATAGTAAAATGTCATATAAACAACTTTCAGAATTTATTTCACTGCATTTAATTAATTCATGCTGTAGTGACCAAAATATTAGAGGCTTTTTTTATATATTTCATGTTTTGCCTAAAAATGTCCTTCGTGAAGGCATGTTTCTCCTCAGGCTGATAACTGTGACATGTTTCGCCATGACAAAGTATATAACACAATCTGCTTTAATCTAACTTAGAAAGTCTTCCATGAAGGCATCCCTCCTCTTAAGTACTTCTCCACTTCAATCTCAGGTATAATAAACAACTTTATATATGACAACGTTTTTTATAAAAAACTAGCACATAATGAATAGTAAGTTATTATTTCCTTGAAGGTTAGCTTGCTGAAAAATGGGCTGCATGCATAAGGAATTTTACTGAAGTAGTATAATATTAACAATTATTGCATTATTATGCTTTTTCTTTGAGAATTCCAGTCATTATCATGTTTTTAAATTGAAACTCAATTATTCTTATCTCCAAATATATTATGTCAAGTCTTTCAACTATAGAATTCCAAATTCATAATGTTCCCCAAGATATTTTATCAACATTTAATTTTCAATATTACTCATTATAATCTTTAAAGAAAAATTCTGTGCAGTTTAAACAATTTCATTCATGATTATTGCTTGACAGGATTGGCTGAACATTTACTGATAAATAATACTAATTGCAAAAAAATCCATAATACCAGACCTTTGGAATTTTTAAAAGAATACAACATTATTTCACACAAACCTTTACTGTAATTTATATTTGATTTTGCAAGATATCAAATTATGAACACAGCAACAAAACTTATATTTATGTATGTTTAAGTTAAAATAAATTTTAGGGCAGACTCATCAACATTCACATATATACAATTAGGCAAAACAACCTTGTGTTTCGCATAGATTTTAACCAAACCTCAAGAGTTAAAATCTTGAGTCTGGGATAAAATCTATGCCAAATACAATGTGTCTTTGCTTAATTGAATGTTTTACATTGCCATGTTTCTCTTCTCTCTTGTTTCACAAACTACTCTCAATTTGCAAGTGGGGTAGTCATCTACTAATAAAATGCTTAAAAGAAAAATTGTTAATTTGGGGAATAATTTTCATAGTAATTAATGTAATTAATAATCATTTAAATTAAATTACCACTAAATGCAGAATGATGTAGTCATTTAAGTACTACTTTTTATGGTAGTTAGACTAGCATTTTAAATTTAGCGCACGAATCTCTTAAAAAATTCTAAGAAATTCATAAACAAATGTAAAATGCTGAATCTAAAAACCTAAACACATTTTTTAATTACTCTAGAGAAATGAAACTTGAAAAACAAAAATAAAAATATATGTTCCATGTTCCAAAATTTTGTTCTAAAAATATGCTTTTTATTTTACATTACAACAAAAAGTTTACATATTAAACATGTTATCGAATTTTGCAAAATATTACATAAACATTACATTTACATACAGGACTACATGATTGTAGTATGAGTAAATATTTGTAATTATATATATATATATATATATATATATTATCAAGTAATACAACCATTCCCTTTATTTTTTAAACAATATTTAATGATGGAATAAGCAAATTCATGAATGCATTTTCTTCAATTTATATTTATTTATTTATTATAGTTATCTGACAGACTAACAACTCAATTTAGAAATAAATATTGCATTAACTTATAATCTTCCTATTGATTATTAAAAGACTTGAAGAAAATAGGAAAGAATTTTCGAAGAAGCTTGCTGAAATAGTACATCCAAGTTTCTATAAGATTTTGTACGTCACATAAATACTACCTCTTCAACACATTACGAAGCAACAACAAAAATTCTAGTTAAAAATACGAATGTTGACATTATAAAAGATGAAAGCAAATTTTTATCATGATTTCGAAACCTTCTTGCTCGGTATTTGTTTCGTTTTTGAAATTCGATCAAGATAAAGGCCGGCCGCAACTACTTTTGTTATCTGTCTAATGAAGCGTATTGGCATTTTGCATGTGTCAGGTGCATCACAGAATCATCGAATGTGCTTTCGATTTCGAATTCATAAAGTTTGCATCTTTTTCACGGCATTGATCATGTTCATTAAAGGTGTAAAATAAATGCTCTAAATCACACATATTTCAAAAATTCTGAAGAACAAATTATTCTTTTAAAAAACCTGATGTTCCGTAGTTTACGATGCCGACAACTAGAGTGCGCCCTGGAACATGACGCCATGCACAGCACAGTGAACCCGACTGCAGCCATTATAGCGAACTGCAACCGTAGCTACTACTTTACGTATGCCAGTTGACCAGTGTTTTCAGAATTTCAAGATAAATCTTACCTTGTTTGCAAGATCCAGGGCCGAAACAGGTGAAACAAAGAATGAGCACAGTAAATATCTGTATACATTCCTTACAGTCTTTCGCCATATTCCGCTCGACACAAAGTAAACTATCAACACACGTCAGTCACACATGAGATTCGTCCCTTTCTGTCGAAACCGACGGCACCCTGCGTTCGCGGGGACACGCCTCTCTTATGACGTCATTGTTGCGTCTGCCATTGGCGGAGTAATCTGTCCATCAAGTTTCGGGTTCGTTTTTATTTTTTTTTTTTTTCCTCCAGTATATTTACAGGTATTATTATTATTATTATTGCATGTCGGATTGCAGAGCTTAACTACTTGATGTTGTGTGAAAAAATTCTAGAAATTACTTTTAATAATTTCATTACGATCTTAAAATTTGGCTGTATTCTTATCAAAATATTAACGATATTATTTGAAATTAAAATTAAACCTAAACCTGAGTATTTCACTAACTGATCAGACACTGATATTTTTCATAAAACTCCGTTAAAAAATCGTAATACACACGAACTGATTTTTGACTTTTAAATTTTATATAATTCAAAATTTTATATACATATGTTGCATAAAAAATGTAAATTAAATTTAAATGATGCAAACTGGCCAAACTTTAAATTTTTCGGTGGCTTACAAGTGCACTTAATGAAAATAATTTATGAAATAATTTCTTAATTCAATAATTTTCATTCAAAATGATAGAAAATTTCACATTTTTTACCAATTTTGATTTCATAGTCTCAGTTTAGTATATGTCATATAAAATAAAAGAAATTAACATCTTGTTAGTCCAAATGGGGAATTTGCCCTGAAGGACTATTAACTTCATTTTGGAATTTTGCGTCGAAAAATTTAAAACGCTGTATCACTTTTCAAATCGTTGCCACCATATATTATCGCTCTGTCTTATATTTAAAGAAATTAAATAATGAAGAATCTGCATAAATGTATCTATGTTTCTCTCATTGTTATAAAACATCCATACCTAGAGCCATCAAAATTTGAATAACGCAATCTTCCTTAGAATATGGGCACGTGGAAGCCTTAATTTGAATTTGAAATTTGTTTTATTATTGATTTCAGATTTTGTAACACTTCAACGAATTTTTGATGAAAAAAATCCTCATGTATACACAACACATGACTTCCTTGTACGGAATATTAAATTATAGGCATATTTTCTTGCATTTCATTTAAATTTATTGGATTGAATTAAATCTACTTCGTCGATAGCGCATAAACCACAATAGAATAAATGCACTCTTTAAAATTCACTATATTTTTTTACCATAGTGACACATTGACGCCAGGTTCACTTAACAGCGTTATATTTCGTTCATGTTATAACTCAGAATGAACAAAATTTATATCATTTGAAGAATTATCTAATCGTTGCCACATGTTCTAGTCAAATACTATAATATATCTAAAACGATGTATAAAAGAAATTAAGCAAACAAAAAAGAAACAGTTTTTCACAGACGATTCAGTGTTTTTCAGTCAGTTCTCCCTTCCCGACAAGGCAAAAATACATAAAAAGACAAAATATCTATATTAAAATTTACGAAGTAAATCTTAAACACTTATTTCCTCAAATGAATTCCAGAATGGATTAAGCATGATTAAATTCGCAATAATAAAAGAAGGCGTTATCTTTGTTGTTGCGAAGCTTAGTTTCTCTAGATTGGCAACAAATTCGTTGTTTTGCCCAAGTTTCAAATGTAAATAAACTTGGCTGCCGTCGCAAAAATAATTTGGCTTAGCCGCACTTAAACAACTTTTAAATTGTTGATAACTCTAAAAATATTGCACGCAGATCTTAACCTGAAGATAAGAACAACATAATTTAATCATTTTTAAAGCAAAAAAATGCACAATTTACAAACATATAAGAGTAAAGAAACTGAGATCACTGAGCCGGGTAACAGAGTGGAGATATATATACATATATTTATATACGTTTGGTGCGGCCGATTGGCACCAAAACACGAGGTGCACATTTACATGTTATAGCAGTCCTATGTACAAAGTTTCAACGTTCTGAGCCTACTCGTTTTTGAGTTATGCGACATACGTACGTACGTACAGACGCCACGAAAAATTCTCTTCAGAATTCATTTTGAATAAGTTTTATTTTTTTGGAGGAAAAGAATCTTTTATTCGGTGCTTACCTACAGATGTCACGCAAAAACATCGTTATATTGCATTCGATAGCGGTCAAAATGGATATTTTCGTTAAAATATGATGCCTGAAATTTTTTGCGATTACAATACTTCCTTTTTACTTCATACAAGGAAGTAAAAAACTAAACGATTTCAAAGCGAGCAGTAGCAACACTGTATGAAAAAAAAAAAAAAAAAAAAAAAAAAAAAATCTCCAGCGCGCGAGACTCTGTATTCACAATTCTAAAGATATGCTCATTTTAAAATTAATTTGCAATATTACTGTTGAACTGAATTTCATGGTTTGAGTGCGAAGAATACGATATTTAATAAATAAAGATAACACACAAAACATACGCTCCTTTGGACGTAATTTAGAACCCGAAAAGTTTCAAATTTGGGGGGGGGGACCAGAAAATGGAATTCTTGTTGATTTGATTACAACCTTAATTAAATTATAGAAATACGAGCTACTTAACACAACGGAATTGTTTATGAATGCAGCAAATATTCATTTGAATTAAACACGGAAATAAATCTACAGTGTCTTCCAAAAATAGAAGAATATTTTTTTATTATTATTTTTCCTTAAAATTTATTTTAGAATTGTTTGAAAAATTATATACTTTTCCTCTTAATAAATTAAAATTTAATAATATATAATTTTGAAAAAAAAAAAATACTGCAGTTCTTTTTCTATATTGTGTTCCCAAGTAATTTCAAGGTTAAAGGAAGATACGAGCTGAAATAAAGAGTTATGCTTCAAATTTGATGTTTTTAAAACCTAAAATTAAAAAAAGTACGTATTTTAAATACTGTAGGAGGATTTAGATGTTCTCTAAAAGTGAAAGCCCACTTTACTCCATTTAAAGTGGACATGTGCCCACTTTACTCCTGCTAAAATCAGGTCCTTACTTTAGCAAGAGTAAAGTGTGCTAAAATCAGGTCCTGATCATGATAGATACAATCAGGTCGTTGATACAACAATCAGGTCCTGATTTTAGCAGGACCTGACAAAATTCTGTACCTAAACATTTATCCTCACTTGTTAATTTAAAGTCTGTGCTTTGTGCTCGAAGACTCTTCTTCTGTTTGTTGTTGCTGTTACTTAACTCACTTTGTCTAACAGCATCATCAGAGCAAGTCCACGAAATTCATCGTGTCGAGGAGGGCAAGATTGCACCTGTCGTTGGCAAGACCTTTGAGCACCATACAGGTAAACGACGCAGGTGACAATACAGCTTTACTCAGTTCCGCTCCCGATTTTGATAGAAAGCACCCCGGAGCGGAGGGGTCAAAGGATCTCCCACCCCTCTTTCCCTACCATCAACCTCTCGAGTAGAGTTTCGGTTCGATGCATGCATATTTGGAGTACCCCATGTCGCAGAGACACTATACATTTACAAAAACAACCACGCCTTTTCCGGGATCCATATCCGGGCTCTTCGGTAAGATAGCCAGAGTCACTTACCGCTAGCTCGGTTGAGCGGCTGAACTTTTGTTTGATAGAACAATACGCAAATCATCTTAAAGTTGCACAAGTACGACTCTGTGTACTACTGCTTTTCAATGTGGAAAGCTGTGATTCGCGTACGACATGTAATAAAAGAGAGGCAAATATTTAAATTTTAAATTAAAACGCTAAAATTTAACACCGCATCCATTGGACTTCACGACACCCTGTATGGGAAGTATTACTTTATAGAACCTCAGAAGGATTAAAGACAGTTTTCATTTAAATTGTCTGTCGTAAAATAAAGGTGATCTGGGAAAAACATGTTAAGATTGACTTAAATAATTTTTTTAAGACAAAGTACACGTGCGATATATTACACCTTACGAAGGATGACAAAATGTGCACCCGCTAACTGTCATGCATTAAGGAAAATCAACAAGTGGCAGATTTTCAGGAAATGACAAAATAGTAAGATATATTTTATTATAGGCGAAATAATTATCTCTGGCTACAGAAATCTGGATGACGAGTGTATAGCATAAAGTAAACTAAGACATTTGGAAATATGAAAGAAATTGTAAGAAAGAATGAAAAAGAGAAACTCTTGAAAATGCCCTTTGTTCTGTTGGACTGGTTATTAGCAATCTTAAAGAACGAGCAAAGCAATCAATCGTACACTAGCGATTGGAGTAGAAAACTGTGCACCTGTTGTTCTATGATCTCAAGACTGCCAGATACCAACTTCTATTTAAACCTAAATAGAGTGTTTTTGTTTGTTTGTTTATTTATTTATTTATTATAAACTAGCAGTTATGCTGCCAGCCTTCGTCTGGTTTTTAAATGTACCGGAAAAATGCCTGAAGGGAACACCAAACATTAAATTTAAAAATTGCACAGAATTATCGCCCTCAGTTTTCCAAGTGGCAACAGTGCTGATTTTCAACAGTCGGCAGCTACGCGGCTACAAAGCATCGAATGAAGAACTGTTGCCAAAACCATATTTCTAAAAGAATGAAACAATTCAAAATGATGCGATTTCATCAAAAAGGATAAAAAATAATAATAATTAAAAAACCTGATTCGAATTTTCAAAAAATCGCTTCGAGGTGCACTGGCTCTTTGTCTAGATGCACCTATGTACCAAATTTCGTAGCCCTGGGTCTATTAGCTTACGCACAGCACGAGCGAAAGACACACAGACTCGTTCTTTTATTTATATGTACAGATTAATTTTAGTAGATAGATTAAAAAATTTTATAAAGTCGGAGAAAGTAGCAAAAGAAAAATGATGGAATGGGAAAAATTTAGCAAAATCGCATACGCAAAAATTTTAGTCACACAGGTTTGTCAGAAGTAACACATTTGCGAAAAATCGCGCGATCTGGCAACACTAGGGAGTAGCAAATAACGAGGGAAAACAGGTGCAGGTGGAAAAGAGATCCCCATTTTGAAATGCGATTCCTTCATGAAGTAAGAGTATTCATTAGCTGTTGTCATTCGATTAAGGTGAGCTTTAAATTTATCACAAGTGAAAATAAATTTGTAGTTTCATCTATCTAATCATGAAGAATATTGTTCAAAATGTTTTCTTTTTGTTTATGTATGTCTTGCGGTCATTATTCGTCTTTCATTTGTTTTATTATTTCATTAGTTAATTATTAAAAATATTTTTTGTTTGTGATTTTACGTTTACTTTAATTTCAGTTATTTATTTTGGCTCTATTGTAGAACTCGGTGCCTCTTCGATTAACGACGAATTTTGTTCAATTTTGGCGATGAAACCCTATTTCTGGTTACCATGATAGATAGTTTTAGTTTTGTTTTAGCTGCCTTTTTTTTTTTTTTTTTAAGTGAAAATAGATTGATGTGCATATATATGAGCATCGAGATTATGCAATTCTTTGACTTCTTATTTTGGTTTGGAGTAGCGGCCACCTTGAAATTGTACCTTCCTGGCGCCGATCTTGGCGTCAAAAAAGAATCGTCAAAAAAAACAAGGAGCACCCAATTGTAAACTTTTACCTTTATTTTTTATTACTTTATTTATTATTATTACTATTGCATTTATTTGTGTTTGTTCACTGGGCCTGGCAATCTTACATAAAGTTCTGGTTTTTCTAAATTTAGAAATTAAGCATTACTTCTAACAGCTTAATTCTGTGTGCATTTAAAAGAGCTCAGATATGACGCTTCATCTATCCTAATATTCACAGTAGACTTCCGTGAAAGGTACGCCATTGATATTTGCGTTACGTGCTTTAATATGCAGAGAGTATATCGTATTCATCTTAGTACAGCTAGAATTTATAAATGATGTTATGCAAAGTTTTAAATTCATCTCCACAAAAAGAAATAGAATCTTAAACAAAAGAACCATAAATGTTTTATATTTTTGTCCACATATACTTTCAATATTTATTTTTTTTTTTAGCCCAAAGTGGTGGTAGCCCAGAAGAGTTATTAGTCACAAAAAGGCATTTTATGACGTTACACTATAAACGGCGAATCACCTTTTTAAATTTTTGCCACCAAATATTATCGCCCTATATTTTATTTAAAGAAATTATATAATGAAGAATCTGCATAAATGTATATATTTCTAGCACGGTGAAAAAAACGACGGTACCTAGAGCCATCAAATTCTAAATAACGTAATCCTCCACCCGATAAATTTGGAATTTGTTTTATTATCTATTTAATATTTTTTAAAACTTCAACGAATTTTTGATTAACAAATTCAACGATTTCAAAGCGAGCAATGTCAACACAGTACGGAAAAAAAAAAAATTTAGCTTCAGTGCTCGAGATTACCTACCGGAAATTCTGAAGATAGGCTGTTTTTAAATATTTTATTGTGTATTTCAAATTTTGTAAAACTTTAACGAATTTTGATTAACAAGCTCAAGAATTTCAAAGCGAGCAATGGCAAGACACACACACACACACACACAATTTTTTTTTTTTTTTTTTTTTTTATCTCCAGTGCGCCAGACTTTGTATCGGAAATTTTAAAGATGGGCTGTTTTTAAGTATTTTTATCCCAAACAAACATTAACCCAAATGATCTCGAAATCTCGAAACGTGTACGTAAATGAAAAAATCCCCTTTGGGCGTAATATGAAGCTTTCAGTTTTTTTTTTTTTTTTTTTTTTTAAGCATAATTCTTGAAAGTACTTCGGTAATTTCTTCAAATTATAGAAGAAATAGAACGAAAAAAAAAAAAAAACCCACTAGAATAATATACGTTACTTTGTATATTTGTAAGATTTGTGTCTATTAATCCATTATCTTGTTCTTAGCTTGACTGTCATTTCAACATTCATCAGCTTTCGATGAAAATTAATTAACGTACCCAATAACGCAATTCTTGAAATTAAGGGAGGTCTTTTAGCAGTGACCGCTTACTTTCTGCGAACCATTTTCGTCCAACGTTACCTGAAATTAGACTTAGCGAACCGTGTTTTGCTCGCGTGATTAGAGAGCCTAACTCAAATCTTACAATAGATACATTGCCTTGTAAATTGCATGCTTAAGTTTTGCGTTAAATTTTTTCTTCTGTTCCGCAAGAAGTGTGTTCTGTTAACTACACGGGGCATGTAAGTTGCTAAGTTTTAATAAAAAGATTTATTTTAAACCTTCTTCTGTGTTTGGAGCTATTTTCACTGGAAGATTAAGATAAGACTGTTAAAGTCACCTGACTGTCTACAAGGAGCCAGAATTTAGCTTTGAGGTATATAGCTTTAGTACATGTTGACGCTTCAATGTTTATTATTCCAATACTTCCTAATTATAACAGAAATAGAATGAAGTAGTACTAGTAATAACATAATAATGAATATATAAAGAATAATATATTCTTAATGATGTGGCATTAAGTAAACGTTCCTTCCATCAGTACAGTACCGTTTAGAGCAGGGATTTTCAACCGGAGGTATACGCAGCAGAAAAATAAAGTATTTTTAACTATTAAATTCAAAAATCTTGTGGAGATTTTTGAATGTAATAGTTAAAAATACTTTATTATAGATATTACTATTTATTATAGATTTATGACAGAAATTTCCTGTGATCGAACTGTAACTGAAAATTTTAAAAATAACAAACTGGTTAACTTTTGGCTGAAGCGAAAACAACAATCAAATATCTTAGTAATTTTTATTAAGTGTTAAATTTTTATTGCCTTTTTGCAAAAGCTATTTGTGTGAATAAGGATTTTCTTCCATGCTGTATTTGAAAAATAAATGCAGAACAAAATTAAAAGTGGATCCTAATTTACGGTTAAAACTAAGTGAAATAAAACCAGTCTCGAAGAAATTGATCTCTCTTGAACAGACCCAAATTTCGCACTAAATTTTAGAATTAAAGTGTTATAACTTAAATTTTGATAATTAAAATGGTAACCTAGTTTTAATCGAATATTTTTTATGCTTGCATATTTAATACAAATAGCCAACATGTTCTGCAAATGGCAAAATATACTTTTTTTTTTTTTATATCTGAGAAATTGAAAAGTAATCGTTGTAAAATGTAATGGTGATACTTAAGTTTTTCAATTTTTGTTTAGATGTAACGCGTAAGTCGAAAGGTTGAGAGCCGCTGGTTTAGAGTATCAGGCTGGCAGTGGAGAGATCCGTGGTTCGATTCTCGGAGAAGGCAAAACTGTTAATTCTTATTTCCTGCTCTTTAAAAAACCTAGAACAATTTCTAACATTAAAATAGCTGACATGGACCTCACATGACTTCCTTTTACGGCCTATTAAATTATACATATTTTTTGCTGCACTTATTTCCTCGAATTTCATTAGTTATACATTTCGGTACTATTCTGTTTTGAGGTTCGTAAGAAAATTGCAGCGAAAATGTATGCGCAAAAGCGCCAAATCTAGCATACGCGCCCATTTAACAGCGCGCCAAATCTAGCGTACGCGTTGATTTCAGATTGCGCAAGTTTATATAGTTCTATATTTCTTAAGACGTCATTCAAATACTAGTTTAATTTTTAAATCCTTTTTTGATATCCCATGGATTTAACAATTTGGGAATTGCCCATGACGAAAAGTCGGCAATAGAATTTTTGGTAAAGTGCAGAATCACCTACTGCTTGACGCGTTTTTAAGAATTGCACATACTCGGTATCCATGTGCACATCGACCTATTTTCACTTGAAAAAAAATCCTAGAATTGCACAAAAATGGCACTGCGCACACCCTTGACTATATCCATGTACACATCGACCTATTTTCACTTAAAAAGTAAAAGAAAATTGACAAAAATCCAATTGTTTTTACACTTGTAAAAAGCGGCAAACAAATGAGTGAGCGATTCTGCACTTTACCGAGAATATTTTCAAAGAAAAGGCATCATTCGTTATAGAAAATTACGTTTGAACAACCAACGAGATGAAATTATGCTTTAGCGATAAGTCGGTAGCGAAATAGCGATGCAGGCATCCATTCAGTTATGTTTAGCAATTTTTATATAAATTATAATAATGATCTGAAATAGTTATTTACTCTTATGCTTCCATTCAGTCAAGTTTAGCCTTTTCATATAAATTATAATAATAAAAAAGTATTATATGAAATCAACCTTTCATCCTAAATTTAAAACATCAATCTTAGATATAGTTTTTTTTTTACTATTATACTTCCTTTCTTGCCGCACGTGTATACGAGCCAGTTTCCCTTAGAAAGTCCTCCACGAAAGGCATCCCTCCCCTTAGGCAGATAGCCCTAGTGTGCTTTGCCATAATTAAATACACCAACACCAACCTTTCTTGCCGCAATTCGTTTTGACAGCATTGGCATCAACGATAATTTGGCGATTTTTTATGGCCCTCGAAAGCGAATAGTACCTGTATTTCTTATTCAGTCAATTCAGTTCTCCCTTCGCGGCAAGGCAAAAATACATAAAAATTCAAAACATCTTCATTTAAAATTGCAAAAATAGAAAATTCTAAAACGCCAAATACAGGTAAACACAGTTTAAAAAAGATTTTTTTTTTTTTTTTTTTTTTTTTTTTTTTTACAATTCAAATTTGAGTTTCTACGCAAAAACAATTCGGAAAACTGGCAGGAAGAAAAAATTTTCGGTGCACACAATTTAAAGTTAACTTTCGGTTCTACTGTCAAAAAGACAATGAAGTTGGTCCACTAACTGACTTTATTCACTGTTCTAAGAATTTCAAATGTAAACAAATGGCGGCTTCGTTAGGCCTTGCGCCCCAAATTTTTAAATTTTGATAATTTGACACTACTACATGCAGAATAACTAAAGTCATAAAAACCTTAATCTAAGCGTAAGAACAACATAATCCAGTCCCTTTTAAAGCAGAAATGCAAAACTTACCAACATATAAGAATACAAAAACTGAGCTCCCCAATCAGGGTAACAGAGTGGGAATATACATATATATTTATATATGTTTGGTGCTGCCGACTGCAACGAAAAAGGGAGGTGCACAACTAGATGTTAAAGCAGTCCCATATAACAAAATTTCTACTTTCTACAACTACTTGTCTTTGAGCTATGCGAGATACATACAGACGTCAAGGAAAAAATCTCTTTTGAATCCATTTAAATTCTATTTTACAATCCGTTTTAGAAAATGAGTTCTTTATTCTGTCAGTATGCCCAGATGTCACGAAAAGTATGGTCTAAATGGATTCGAGAGCAGATAAAACGGATATTTTCATTGAAATATGATACCCGAAAATTTTCGCGATTACAATACCTTTTCTTGGTACATGGAGGGAAAATGAATATAATCCATTCAACATATTTTACGGTTATCAAGTTGTGTAACGTTACACTAGCAAGGTTATTTTCTTATTCTATATTTTAAAATTTGTGTGCTCAATATCTCATAGTTAAAAGTAAGAATTATAGAAATAAAATATTCTCAATTTGTTATTTCGTAGGTTTTTTAATTTTTTTTTAAACCAAAAAACCGCAGAGGGGGTTAAAAACTGAAAACAATAAAACTGGTTAATTCACATTGACTTTTATTGAACCTCGTTTCTATGTCAGTGGTTCTCAAACCCTTTATTCTTCAATTCTCGTGCCCAAATTATTTTATTTTATTTTATTTAAGTGATTCATTCCACAAACCGTCGTCACCAAATTATGTTTAAAAGTATAGAAATTTTCAAAACGTCTGACGCATACAATTTTTTTTTTTTTAAAGCAGGAACATTTTAAAAAAATCTGATGTGTACACCACATGAATTCTTGTACGGAATATTGAATTATACGCAATTATACACAATTTTTATGCATTTTATTTAAACATATTGAATTAACAGTTAATGAATTTTGAATTAAATCTAATTCGTCGATAGCGCATAAACCACAATAGAATACATGCGCTCTTTAAAGTTCACTATATTTATTTACCATAGCGACACTTCGGCGCTAGGCTCACTTAACAGTGTTACATCTCATTCATTTTATAACTCAGAGTTCACAAAAATTACTCGTATATCATCTGAAGAATTACCACATGTTCTATTCAAATACTAATAAATCTAAATGTATAAAAGAAAGTGATCAAATAAAAAGGATACAGTTTTTCGCAGACGATTCAGCGCCGGTTACCTAATGCGCAACTAGTTAATTCAATTCTCACTTCGTGGCAAGGTATAAATACACAAAAATTCAAAATATTTTCATCAAAAATTGAAAGTTATAGAAAAACGTAATACATCAACTACAGTTAAAACAATTAAAGAAACAATTTTTACAATTAAAATTACAGTTTCTACGCAAAAAACAAGCTAATAACTTAAATGATAATTCCAGAATGAATTAAGCATAATAAAAGAAGACCTTATTTTGTTGTTGCGAAGCTTAGTTTCTTTAGATTGGCAACAAATCCACTATTCTGCTAAAGTTCAAATGTAAACAAATATGGCTGCCATGCTAGTAAAAAAATAAACTTAGCCGCTCGTAAAAAACTTTTAAATTGTTGATAATTCCACATTTATTGCATGCAGGTTAAGTAAAGGCATAGGGTGTAGATGCAACGAAAGAAGTGAATTCATAAGACAGCCTGTTTCTGAGCCGGTAAAAACACAAATTAAAGTTTGCTTAAAAATTTAAAATAGTTTTAGAAATACAATAAAAGTAATCTCTGGCTTTATCAGTCGAACCCCTACAAGCCGAAGTAAGCTTAAAAAATAGCCAAGTTATAGCATCAAAAACATAGATAAATTAAAAAAGATTGCTAAAATGTTGACAAATTCATAAAATTAGCTTGAGTAGATAAGAGTCCAAAAATGTAACTTGCAAAAATAATAAACCAATACTTGAAAACAAAACCATACGCAATTTTTCAATCCAATTTTTGATAAAACAAAATTATGTGCATCAATCACCGAGTAAAAAAAGTTGCATAAATCATAAACGAGCAATAAAGATTTTTAAAAAATTTCAATTTTAGAGAACCGAGTTTTTTTACTTTATTAATTCATTTATATGTATATAATATATACATATGTTTTATTTTAATGTTATTTTTAAAATATAATTTCAATATATTACCATTATTTTAATGAAGTTTATCAATGTTACGATGTTTCAAAAAAAAATCGTTGACAAATTCTCAGATATCGGAATTGAAAAGTTTCTATAGAAACTGATCTTAAAATCGCCAAAATATTGAAAAGTCGCCAAATTTAGAACCAACCGTTTAATAAAAGAATTCAGATTCCTCAAAGTGAAAAGTTTTTAAGAGCTCTTTGTTAGAAAAAAATGAATTTTGAAATGCTTATGTTTTACTTCTTGCTTAGAAACTTGAGTATCCCATCACTTATATTAGAAATCATTCAAAAGATAACCATATATACGTCAGTGAATCGCCAAAAATATTCCTCCAAAATGCTAATTCACACTCAAAATGGCAGTCGTAAAAACGAACAGAAATTTCAGATGATTAAAATTAAGGACCTTGCGCTGATTTTGGCCAAAATTAAGGACTTTTAAGGAGCAAAAATCGATTCCAAAAAATCTAAGGGCTTTTAAGGACCATACGAACCCTGTATATCTAGTATATACATAGAAATAAAAATATAATCACCTTCGTAATTCTTAGATATCCCAGAATTTTCTCTTTCAGCTCGTTATCTAAAAAAAATTAGCATTGGGAAGTTTAGTTTGATTGCTCGCCGGTTAAAGAATATTTCAAAAGTAAGAGGGGAATTAGATTTGGCATAGGTTCTGACTAGTTTTTGTTGCATTAAATCATCTCTCAGTTTCATTTATACCAATGAAAGTAACAAACGAAACAAAATTTGCTTTTCGATTAAGCAAACAACATAATTTTCAGTTATTTTGTAATAAAAATTTATTGTCTTTTATACCTTCTTCTGATTAGATTTCTTAAATGAGTGTAATTTCTTGAAACTTTAGAAATTCGTTCAAGCATATCTCTTCCTATTACAGGTTTTTAAATTATCCACTAATTTTACATTCGTTTTGCTTACATTGGCTGAATCCCAGAATAAAGTATTATAAAGTTAAAACTGTGAATCTTCGGATTATGGTAACTTGGCGATTTTTTGGCGAAAATTTGGCGACTAACCCTGCTACAACAAACTGCTAGTTTTTTTTTTTTTTTTTTTTTTTTTTTTTTTTTTTTTTTTTGGGGGGGGGGGGCGCCATTTTGTTTTCAGGAAGTAAAGGCATTTTTAGTCCAAAGGGATTTGAATCCCGAAGGACTATTAGTTTCGTTTTGGCATTTTGCGTCGGACTCATAAATGTCGGTTCACTTTTCAAACTGTTGCCACAAAATGTTAGAGTCCTGCATTATATTTGAAGAAATTAAATAATGAAAAATCTGCATAAATGTATGTATATTTCTCGTATTGTGATAAAACAACGGTACATAGAGTCATCGAATTTTGAATAACGTAATCCTCCAACGAATATGAGCATGTGGAAGACCAAATTTGAAATTTGTTTTATGATCGATTTCCTATTTTTTAAAACTTTGACGAATTTTTGATTAACAAACTCGAGGATTTCAAAGCGAGCAATGGCAACGTTGTGCAGAAAAAACATTTTTATCTCCAGCGCGTGAGTCTCTGTATCGGAAATTCTAAAGATATGCTCATTTTAAAACTATTTTGCGATATTGCTGTTGCACTGGATCTTATGGTTTAAGTGCGAGGAACATGATATTTAATAAAGAAAGGTAACACACAAAATGTTAAAAAACGCCCCTTTGGACGTAATTTAAAATCTGAAACATTTCAGATTTTTTTTTTTTTTTTTTTTTTTTTTTTTTTTTTTCAACATTTTTTTCCAACAATCTGCTAGCCGAATTACGCTTATGCTAGAACTTTTATGAAACAAAAGTGTTTAATCATGACGAAGATTAGGTGCGAAATTGTTTCTAAGTGCTTATTAGCTAAAATCACGATCGGAATTTTCCGGAAAGTAGTGGAACAAACGTGCACAGAATTTTTTTTTTACAGAGCAAATTTATATAAGAAACATGTAAATAATTTTTCTCATAAATTAGAAAAAAATTGCACGAAAATGCAGGAAAATTTTGTGAATCTTTGAAGTCGGTAAAAAGGACATATATGTAATTACCTGATCGCTAAAAAGTATGTATACTATGCAAGCTTTTAGTATGTGTTCAGCTTGCATATACCCTTTCCAAGGATGAACATTTGCAAGTATAAAATAAATAAAATATGCAAGAAATTACATTAATTTTCTTTTCCCTCTAAATTATCTATTATAAAAGTCACCACAAAATAATCTGTGATTGGAACTGTGTACTTCTCAGATTATTGCTTCTCAGATTAAGTCCTAGCTAAACCTTTATCGCCTTACCAAAATGTCGCCAAACTACCTGTTACCATGTTCCAAAGATTAGCCGTTGAAACTTTGCTTACATTTATGTGTGTTTCGTTTTAGTATTTTATACTGAGCATTTATTTGCAAGAAAGACAGATCTCAGTTCATACTTGCTTAAACGCAAGAAAATTGTAAATTCTGATACGGAGCATTAAGTGCATAATAATTAAGTAATGAATATTGTTTCTGTTGTGCATGGTTTTATGTCTTAAAAGACGAAGATATGAAATTCTGTTTAAAGATGGGCTGGAAATCAAGGAAAGGGGTGAGCGCCTTTATTCTTGTACATGTCACCATGGTTCAAGCACGCAAATTAAATTTCAGGCGCACAAATTAAAAGGATTATTATAAAGTTTATGCGCTTCTTAATGCAACCAATAAAATCTTCATAATTTAAAGAAGAGCTAAAATATCATCTATATAATAAAGAAATTTTTAACGTCGCTAAAAACTCCTAAAAAACGTCTCATAAAATTTACATCTAATTTGTAATAAATTTCGGCATTATAACTCTCTATGAAAGTAATCTTCCACAAGCCATGAGTAATTTCTGATATATTGTATATTTCACACAGTTAAAGCGTTTGAGTACACTATCCTCTATTTAGCACAGTTTTATTAAAGAATCATAAGTTAGAACAACTGCGAAATCTTTATTTAACAAGTTAGAGAGTTTGGTTAGCTTAGATAGAACACAAATCAAAGTTAACAGTCTTTAAAAGCATTTAAATCGAAGTATTGAAATACAGAATTTACAAAAGATTCATTTATAAGTTTTAAATAGCATCAGGCTTACCTATTAGTAAATATTATCAGAAATTTATTCCATAATAAAAGGTAACACGCTGAAAAAAATGAGACACAAATACAGCGTTAGCACAAAATCTTTTTAAGACTTTTTTTTTTTTTTATCTGAACATAAATAAAATCCGCTCTCGCCAATATATATCGTTTGGCGTTCGCTTGTTTTTTAGCCTAGAAGCTCTATTAATTTCGCTTTCGCATTTTGCGTCGAAAACTTTAAATATCCGTTTCACTTTTCAGATTGATGCCACCAAATATTATCGCCCGGAATTATATTTAAAGAAATTAAATAATAATAAAGAATCTCCATAAATCTATGTATGTATTTTTTTACGCATTGTGATAGAACAACGATACCTAGAGCCATCCAATTTTGAATAACGTAATCTTACACCGAGTATGGGCATCTAGAAGCCCTAATTTAGAATTTGGAATTTGTTTTATTATCGGTTTTATATTTCATAACGCTTTATGGAATTTTTGATTAACAAACTCAACGATTTCAAAGCGAGAAGTGGCAATATTGTACGAAAAAAAAAAAAAAAAAAATTCTCCAGCTCGCAAAACTGTGTATCGGAAGTTCTAAAGATGTGTTCATTTTAAAATTATCTTGTGATATTGCTGTTGAATTGAATTTTATGGTTTAAGTGGGAAGAGCATGATATTTAATAAATAAAGGTAACATATAAAAAGACAAAAAAAGCCCCTTTGGGCTCAATATAAAATCTGAAAGCTTACAGAATTTTTTTTTTCTTTTTTAGTTATTTTATTTTTTTATGTTGCCGAGTTTTATTATGCAAAAATGACACTAATTTATCCTGACAATTTCTAATCTTAACTTCTTATATCAAAGTTACCACTGACTTCTAGACTAAACATTCTGTGTAAACTCAGAATCACAATGCATAAAACATTGCTAAAATCCTCATTCAGCGCAGTCAACGTCTTGACAGGATCTCTTTAATAAATACAGGGCACAAATACCCATCTTTCGAAGCAACTTTATAAATTTCGTTACAAATTTTAATATTCTGTAGAGATTTTTGGTTAGGCCTAGCGACAACAGAATGCTTCACCGATTGAGTTACAAATGCTGATAGTCATATAACAGGCCCTACAGCAACTCAGCTGGTGGTAGGTAAGTAAGTAAGTAAGTAAATCTGGATTAGCAAAACTCGCATAAAATTTGTATCAATTTCTATTATAATTTTCGACATTATAACTTTACATCGAAGTAATCTTACAGGCTATGTGCCAAACTGCGTTATCGAATAACAAATGTAGTGAAACGCATCAGCTTTAGAATTATCCAAAATTCTACTCGAGAATGGAATTCATTCTAAAGAAATTTTCTATGTGTTTCGAAAGAATGTCACAAAAGTCTTTCTCCTTTTGGTCGCTATAAATTAACCTTTTATTGAAAACTTCATGGTAAAGTCAAGATCATTCTAAAAATTTAGTAAATTACACCAACAGACAGAGTCGTTCCTAGCGGGGTGCAGCGCCTAAAAGTACGCGGACGGCGAAAATCAGGGAAGGTCGGGTTCTTGCAATAACAAGACTAAATATTTTTAATTCATTTAAGTATTTGTAAATTTAGTACTTATTATACAATTTGTCATTTGTAAGTACTTGGTGAGTATGAAATAAAATTTTTATTAATCACTACGCCTTTTTTTCTTTTTTACTTCCGTACTTTTTTTACTTTTCGTACAAACAAAGTAAAAAGGAAGTATTGTAATCGCGAAAAGTTTCAGGCAGCATATTTCAACGAAAATATCCATTTTGACCGCTATCGAATGCAATTTAACGATGTTTTTGGGTGATATATGTACGTAAAGTCAGAATAAAAGACTCTTTTCCTCCAAAAAAATTATAAAACTGCTTTAAAATGAATTCTAAAGAGAATTTTTCGTGGCGTCTGTACGAACGTATGTCGCATAACTCAAAAACGAGTAGCCGTAGAACGTTGAAATTTTGTATATAGGACTGCTATAGCATGTAGATGTGCACCTCGTATTTTGGTTGCAATCGGCCGCACCAAACGTATATAAATATATTTATATATATATCCACTCTGTTACCCGGCTCCGTGATCTCAGTTTCTTTACTCTTATATGTTTGTGAATTGTATATTTTTTGCTTTAAAAATGATTGAATTATGTTGTTCTTATCTTCCGGTTAAGATTTTTATGCCTTTACTAAATCTGTATGCAATATTTTTAGAATTATCGACAATTTTAAAGTTTTTCAAGTTTCGCTAAGCCTAATAATTTTTTTGATGACGGCCATTACTTTTTTACATTTGAAACAGCAGAATAGTGGATTTGTTGCCAATCTAGAGAAACTTAGCTTCGCAACAACAAAGATAACGCTTTCTTTTATATTATTGCGAATTAAATCATGCTTTATCCTTTCTGGAATGTTTTCGAGGAAATAAGTGTTTAAAATTTACTTCGTAGTTTTTAATACCGATATTTTGAGTTTTTATGTATTTTTGCCTTGTCGCGAAGTGAGAACTGAATTATTTGAATGAGAAATACTCAATAGTCTGTGAAAAACTGTTTCTTTTTTTTTTTCTTTTTTTTGTTTGCTCCATTTCTTTTATACATCGTTCTAGCTTTATTATAGTATTTGAATAGAACATGTGACAAGGATTAGATAATTCTTTAAATGATATAAATTTTGTGCATTGTGAGTTATAATATGAACGAAATAAGTATAATACTGTTAAGTGAACTTAGCGCCAGAGTGTCGCTATGGTAAACAAATAGAGTGAGTTTTAAAGAATGCATTTATTCTATTGTGGTTTATGCGCTGTCGGCGAAGTAGATTTAATTCAATCCAATAAGTTTAAATGAAATGGAAGAACAAATGAGTATAATTTAATATTCCGTACAAGGAAGTCATGTGGTGTACACACCAGATTTTTCAATGTGGGGGTGGCAATCCTAGGAAAGTACGCAGGCAGCCAATTGCCTAGGAATGGCCCTGCCAACAGATTAGCTTTAATATTAAAGAAGTGATGAATGCAGGTAGAACTCTGATCTCTCCGCTTTAAGCCAAGCAGAGATCTCTTTTTTCCGGGAAAAAGAGGAGACATTCTCTTTAGATCTCCGATGTGTAACATGTAGACGAGCCAGTTTCCCTTAGAAAGTCGTACACGAAAGCTTCCTTTCCCTTAGGCAGATAGCACTCGAGTGCTTTGCCGTCATCAAATGAACTATTAAACCATTTTTAGGTCTCCTTTTTCTTCCCGACAAATTATAGTATTCCGTCTTCGGTTCCAATCTCAATGATTGAAATATCTGGTTGCGTGAGTTTCCCAGGATTTTCTTCATAAGCGACGTATGTGTATGGTTGCCGTTTTGCCTAATTTTAATTGTATTACCTGAGTTTCGCGTAAAATTACACATAAGAATACAGACATTAGGTTATTTGGAAGCAGGAGAAGTGAAAAATGAGCAATGCCCTCACCAGGACTCGAACCTCGGACCTGGGCGTTTTCGTGGTTTTCCCCTTATGTAACGTGTATACGAGCCAGTTTCCCTCAAACAGTCCTCCACGGAGCCCCCCCCCCCGGGGTTGACTCAGGCGAACGCCTGATAACTACTGGTTAGGATCAGTATCAGGAGCTATATGATACATTTGTCGACTGGGTTCCCGGGAGTTTGACCCCATACAGTTTTCGTGGCGGGGACTGACAAAGCGGACAGAGCACCTATCTACAATGTGGTTTTGCCGATGAAGTGATGCCCGGAGGCAAGGTGACAGAGTATCAAACTAGCAACGTTTTCGTTCTGCCCAATGCTTAGTAAAAGCCGGGCGGGGACTGCGGGGGTTGCGTCCGCGCGAACGAGGTCCCACGGGCGTTGGATATCTCTAACTCTGAATGGGTCCCGTATATTGAGGACTTGGGACGGAGGACCCTCACCTGGTGTGTCAATCCTCCACGGAGGTATCCTTCATCTTAGGCAGAAAGCTTTCGAGGCTATGCTGTAATCACATAAACCAAACCAATCAACCATTTACAAATACCAACGCATTCTCCGGGATTCGAACCCGCCCTTTCGGTACGGTATTCTGAGTCACTAACCACTATCGCGGTTGGACGGCAATAATAACTCTACACTGTTCTTTTTTATCAGTGAAACAGAGTTAGCCAATTGTATGTCCCAATTCTTTCAGCTCCCTGCAACAGAAATATACTGTGGGTCATTCATCTATTGCAAAAGCGCACGATGGGCTGTGTAAAATTGCGTTCATACTGATATGAGTGAAGAAATATTTGGATCCCTATTTGTCATGCATATAACCACATTTCTCTGATTCTCATAGTATTGAAAGAATTAATAATATTTTAATATTTTTCAACCACAAAAGGTCTTAACGTAGTATTTGTTGCTTATGCGTTTTAGCTTTCGTGCAATGATTTCGTTGTTATTTCTATATAGAACGTTGAATTATTTTACTAGCATATATAACATAACTGTACGAAATAAATCTGGACGAAAACTATTTAAAGCTTTCCCAATTTTTCAGTTGTTGAAAGATTTTTACTAATTTTGTTTTCAAATTTAAAGAAGCGCAGCGCCAAATTATAGCGTGAACGATGACAGCGCGCTGTAGGTCAATCATAACTGAATCAGTACAATAGCAGCAATAGCATGATAACGCATATTTCTGAAGTTTCCGTTTTTAAGTTGCTTTTAATGTGAAAACATATTAATATTTTCGTTCTTAATTAAGATAAAAAATAAAACAATGATTTCACTATTATAACATTGCTACGGAATTTTGTACATTTGTAAATAGTTAGTGAAATTATACGTGAAATTGTAGTATTTCTTGTATAATCTAACCTGAAATGCTTGAAAGAGACGAAGCTCTGTTGGAAAAATAAGGTTACAGGGGGCAGCAAGTCTATTTAACTTGCTCTAACTGAGTAAATAACTATCTCTCTTAATTAGTGAAATATCGCCAAGATGGCGATGGTTTAGGCAACTAATTTTTGTCACCAAATTTGACGAGAAATCGCCAAAAGTCGCCACACGTAGCACATTTTGGTCCAGCCGCTGTATAACTATGATTGTTACTGTAATTAATAACCTGTGTGTAATTGTAATTGTAACTGTATTCAGTCTGTATATACAACTTTAACCGTAAATGCCTTCCAGTAATTTCGAGAAATGGAAGGTACTAGAGATTTCTGGGCAGCCGGAGGAATACTATATAAGCCCGAAGACAGCACCGGTTGCTGAGTTGTTAGAGTACTGAGTTTGGAGTACTGAGATATTCGTAAGAACTTCGCATTGCGTCGTGTTTAACGTTCTTAGCAGTATGAAGAGTAACTACTGTTGTGTTCTGTGATACTGAAAAGAGCCTGTACGAGTATCTTTGTGAAAAGTTCCAGAATTGCAAAGTGTTTCTTTTGGTAAAATAAATTTTACCAAGCTATCATCGGTTCCGTGTGGATTCAGTGCATTCGCAACAATATATTAAATTAAAAAGATGGAAAAAGCTATATTAAAGAGATATTTTACTCCTAGTTGAGGCTATATATTTCAACTGTAACATACAGTGAACTCTTGCTGAACGCTGGGTTGCGTCACTAATACGTTCTGAAGAAGAAAAACCCGTTTCGCCAAGTTAGCTTTCTATGAGAAACATTTGTTTAATTTAATCACACCTAAATATCGTTAAAATCAAAAGGAAAAAGGAAATAAATGTTAATAATTTTTATTAATGCTTAAAAACGATATATTAAAATTATTTCTTAAAAATGTTGGTGACTTTTGCCTGAGACAATGAGTAAAGAAATTTTTAGAAGTTTCGCGCCAAGTAGTGCAACATTTTTTAATACTCTTCATAAAGTGCCCTCAGCCACCTTCATTTGGGTCTATCCCCAAATTCATTTGGGATCTATCTATATTCATTTGGGTTTATGTAAAATGAGACAGGTTCCTGCGCCTTTCTAGCTTTTTTTTTTTTTTTTTTTTTTTTATTAATTTCAAGGCAACTTGTAAGTTAAAGGCGCTTTTATCTGTTTCGTCATCAACTCTGCTTGCCGTTATAAGATCATGTACTTCTTCATTTTGCATATGTCAATTAATTCTTTGACTTCTTCTTCTTCCATACTTGAAAATCTTTCGCCGCCAGTTGCTTTTGCAATTTGTACGATTTCTTTGCTCTCATTTTCACTCGATAGAGATACTTTGAAATTTTTTAGAACTTCTGGCCGGAATTGATACCAGCAAGCATTCGGTGTTGGTGAATGAATGTTAAATCGCGTATAAATGAAATTCTAGCATTGGAAAAATTAAATATAAACAATTAAGACGCATATGCGAAACCGCGTTCTGCAAATCCGCATTCGGCAAGGGTAATACTGCATGTTTTTCCTCTCCTTCCAGCAGACACTTTACCACTCTTTAATTAGGGACAATGCTAACTTCAATGGCACGTTGCCCAAACAATTAAGAATTAATATCCAGTGGAGGGTAAGGCAGAAAAGCTTTCATCTGAGAGGATTCAAGAACATACTGCTATTAGCTAGTTTTGCGAGATATATGGTGATACCCACACTGGTACCCAAAATTCAAGCAACAAATTGAAAAACCGTAGTAAGTCTAAAGGTAGTTCAAAATTCTTGAAATTTGGGTATGTTACAAATAAAAGCAAGCTGCATAGGGTAGCATTATGCGAAAGAATGGCACTGTCGTCGCTTTACATAAATAAGCTAAAGCTTAAAACGAGGTATTTAGGACGAAATCACAATTTCAGTGAGCGAAAGCATATTAAACAATTTCGAAGTTATCCAAAGTGTAAAAATGAGCTCAAATCGACATTTTCCAGCAAAATTGCATTATAGAACCCAGACAACAAAGCATGCCGACCGTTCTGTGTTATGGAACCAGTAGTTAGAAATTGGTTGTGGAACGAAATTCTAACTATTAGTTCAGCCTCTGGTGATCCCTGAGTTGACCTTTAATGACCCTGAATTTGTAACAAGTGACCAACAGTTTTGAGGTGCACCTTTGTTCTTCGATATTTGATTTTAATTTTAAAATCTCTTTAAATTTACTTTATTGTCTCACATCACTGACCTATGGCTTCACCTTCAGTGATTAGCAACTTGTAGTGACCAGTAACCTTGACAGCAGAGCTAAACCTATGTGACTTTTCATTTGGTGGTGGGGAGACCAATAAATTTGATGGCCTACGTAATTTTCCACCAGACGCAAAGAGTTAAATGCGCTCGTCTATATACAATGCAAGGTGTTCAGCCAAAGAATGATAATGAAAGCAGCAACAAAACTTTTAAATCTGAAAGCTTTTAGACTTTATATTATGTCCAAAGGGGCGTTTTTTCTTCATTTACATGCAGAGTCGTAGCTAGGGTTTTCAGCGCCCAGGGACAACTGATGATTTCGCGCCACCTACTGCTTGCCAAGGATGGGAAAACGTTTAATTCTAAAATGTCGTAACATCAGTTTGGCGTCCTTTGGATGCGCCCGGAGACAGATGCCCCCTCTTGCCCCCCCTCTAGCTACGCCCCTGTTTACATGCACGTTTCAACGCATTTAGGTAATGTTCCTTTGGGCTAAAAATATTAAAAAACAGCCTGTCCCTAGAATTCCCGACAGACAGTCTCGCGCGCTGGAGACTGTCTATCGGGAATTTTAAAGGGATTTTTCTCGTACAGCGTTGCCATTGCTCTCTTTGAAATAATTGAGTTTGTTAATCAAAAATTCGTTAAAGTTTTACAAAATATGAAATACACAATAGAAAAAATTCAAAATTCGGGCTTCTAGGTGTCCATATTCGCGGGTGAAGGACTATGTTATTCAAAATTCCATGACTCTAGATACCGTTGTTTTTTCATAATGCGAAAAAACATGCATACATTTATACAGATTCTTAATTCTTTAATTTCTTTAAATATAATACGGGGGCGATAATATTTGGTGGCAACAATTTGAAAAGTGATTCAGACTTTTATAGTGATTCAACGTAAATCTCGTTTTGAAAGAAATAGCCCTTCTGGGCTAACGCTTCTTTCGGCTAATAACAATAAATGAATAAAGATTACTTCATTTAGATACATGCTACTAAATTTATATTAGAAGATAATATAATCAATGTTACTTTAGTAAATATATATACAAACAGAATACAAGTTAACTATATCTGTGCAATTGTATATTAATTAAAAATAACTACAGTGAAAATCGTTTCACACGAAACTTAGGGGACTGAAATATTTTTTCGTGTTAAAAGAATTTCGTGTTAAAGAATATTAAAACAAAAAAACATATATTCAACATAATTAAGTTTATTAGAGTAATTATATTTACATAGATACGTATAAATGCATGTATTTAATAAAAATCAATGAAACAAAAACATCCCCAAAGAACTTAAATGAAATTTAATACAAAATTTTAAAGTTTTTTGAAAAACAAAACATTTATTGAGTTTTTGAAAATAATCTATCTGATATTTTTCTTTGCATTATCTTTTTTAGCATCAAATTGTTCAATGTCGTCCATTTTGTTATTCATTTTATCAAAAGTGTGTGTCTAAATAACTGCGCATACGTTTTATGATGCTCCTCATTTCGAATGATGTGCGAACGGAAGCTGCATTATTCATTTCATTTTCGGGCCCACCAGCGGCCGAGCGGTAAAGTCGCTGAACACTGGTAGTTAGGTCCGAGGTTCGAATCCCGCGAACGGGCTGGCTGCATGGGTGTTTTCGTGGTTTTCCCCATGTGTAACGTGTATACGAGCCAGTTTCCCTTAGAAAGTCCTCCACGAAGGCATCCCTCCCCTTAGGCAGATAGCCCTTGAGGTTTTGCCATAATCGCACACACACACACACATTTCATTTTCGCCATCGGAATCTGCATCAATGACATTTTTTGAACTTTGAACAAACTCCAAAATGTCTTTGTCTGCCATAATTGGAGCTGTACACACATTATCATTAACTACTGCAGCGAATTCTTTCGATAATACAGAAGACAGAAGACCATCAATGGAGCAGCCGCATCATAATAACAACTTTCAGCAATACATGCTCCATCGATGGATACCATCTACTATCTGCTACACCAAGTCAAGGAGGCGGCTATACCTTATATACTCCCCCTTTTAAAGGGCGACTGGGGTTTTAGGGGACACAATCGCCAAATCTTGGTGTTGAAGAATCAATCACCACCTATTTAGTTTTGGCGTCACTAAAGAGTCATTAGTTTTTTTTTCCATGCTGGAGACGTGAAAATGAGCAATGCCCTCGCCAGGAATCGAACCACGGACCTCTCGAATACGCGTCGAGCATGCTAACCACTACACCTTGCTAAGAAGGCGGGGAAAATGCCTTATAATATGTTAAGCACAAGTGATAATTAATCCGTAGGTAAATTTTGACCAATGCGTTTACTACTTTAACCCTTCCCGGCACGCTACCTTTTAAAATTGGAGTTTTGATTTTAAAAAAAAAAAAAAAAGAAAAGAAAAAGAAAAAAAAAAAAAAAGAAAGGTAGGCAGTCTAATTAGGCCTAGAGGAGTACACAAGTCAAATTTTGTGAACTTATCGTTTAATTCTGTGGGTGTGTCCAAAGTGGGCACACTGATTGAATAGAGCTTCGAAAGCAGTGCTGAAACGAGAATTGTTGTCAATGAACTGATCGATGAGATGCGGAGAAACAAAGAATACAGACTCTCAGTTGTCCTAGATTATCGGTGAGCACGTTCTGGGCACACCTAGGGTTCGCCGTTTGATTTTATGCAAGATTTCAAGGTAAAAATTTAAAACTAATATAGAATAAGGAGATTAGCATACAGCCAAAAAATAACATAGAAATTTCTTTTCAAACAATTGCTTTTATACCCTAAAAAAATCTGGAAGATTTCTTTGAAAAATGAGGGTCTTAAAAAACTGAACATGGCTAAAATATATGGATTGGTTTGTGTTGAGCTGCCATCTACTATAAATAAAGAAGGTTCAGAGTAACCTATAAATTCTTTTTCATTGAATTTTTCTGTGCGTACAGAAGGAAATTTTTAGGTGTGTCTAAACCGGACACCCTGTGCCGCAAAGGGTTAAACAAATTACCGTGTTTACTCGATTAATAGTCGCACATTTTTTTTTTTTTTTTTTTTTTTTTTTTTTTTTCCAATTTTCCGTTGTGAAAGTCTAGGAGCGGCTATCATACGGGGAAATCTAAGACAGAATATTGTTCATTTTTGACAATTTTTTCTGCTTCAAAACCGGAGCGCGAGTAAGTACGATATATAATTTTAAATGCATAGAATTTATAGCATAACTGGCAGATAATTTTTTTTTACATTCGCAGCATTATTTTAATTAATAAAAGATTATTTTTACCTAATACAGAATCGTTTGGTTTTCATTAACAGTTTTTTTTTTATATTATTAGTGGTATTTTTTGTATTAACGGTATTTTTTGTTGTTTGTTTTAATGGAATAGCATGTTGTTTTCTTGATGCAATGCTGGCGCCAGAGCATGTGCAACAGGTGCAGCCGCATCGGGCGCCAGAATTTAAGGGCGGCAAAATTTGTAAAATTTAGGGAGTTACTAGGCGGCAGATTCTGCAAATCGAACGTGCGACGAAAAGCCTAGAGCTTGCACTATCTTGATGTGATATAAATTAAGAAAAGTAAGTTTGTTAGAGAAAGTTTAATGATTATTTTATTCTAAACTAGCCGCTACGCGGCCAGCCTCCGTCTGGCTTTTAAATATACCAGAAAACTGCCTAAAGGTAACAACAGCAAACATTAAATTTTAAAACTGCACAGAATTTTACTCTGCAGAACAACATTATTAAAAAAATTAATAAAAATGTATTATATATAAAAAATCAATGAAATAAGCAATATCTCTTAACACAAATATAATTAATCCTAATAAATAAATTAACCAACTTCCCGTTGCAAAATCTTAAGAATGCAAACGGTATAAAGGAAGTTAAGAACTTTGTTTCCTAAAAAAAATCATGCAAAACTTTTTACATATTTAACACATAATATAAAAAAAAAAAAAAAAAATACAATGAAATAAGCAATAAATTACAGATTTTCAAGAGAAAACAGGCAGCAGTCCAGCATCCGAAGCAATGAATGAAAAAGCTGTTGCCAAAACCATATTTCTAAAAGAATGAAACTATCATCAGAAAGCAATAACCAATTAAAATCGTGCTTTGTGAATGACATAGTGCAAAATATATAAACCTCTTTGCCATTAGCTAATAAAGAGAGAGAGAGTAAAAAAGGAAATTCTTTCAGTTGTGCCTCACGCGTCAGAATAAGAAGATTGCGATGTGCGTGTTGCGTGTATAATTAATAATATTTTATCTCATATTTTCAACAGTCAGCAGTGCAGTATGCAAAGCATTGAATGAAAAGCTGTTGCCAAAATCACATTTCTAAAAGAATGAAACTATTCAAAATGATGCGATTTCATAAAAAATAAATAAATAAATAAAAATAAAATTAAAAAAATCTGATTCGAATTTTGAAAAAAATCGCTTCAAGGTGCACTTATGTACCAAATTTCGTAGCCCTGGGTTTATTAGCTTATGCGCAGCACTAACGAAAGACACGCGGACAGACTCTTTCTTTTATTATATGTAGAGATGTATTGGAAAATAACGTTATTGACGAAAAATAATATGAAACATTCTTTATCCCTTGAAAACAAATCCGATTAGGGTTACCGGAGACGAAGGACCGGTCTTCAGAGGTCACCCTATTACATCCAGATACCCCCCCCCAGAGGTATTTTTTGTGTGGAAGTTCGCGTTTGTCCACCTTGAAGCACACTTTTGTTTTTCCATATTGATCATCGATCCGTATATTTGAAAGCTATCCATCCTAGTCGCGTCATTAGACTAAGTTTTCCTCTATTGAAAAAAGAATTTCGAAGATTTGACGCATGGAGTATTTTCATGACATGGATGGTCTGCTAAAATGTGAATAAACAGTGTAACATTGAACGAATAGCTTGCTTTGACTTCCAAAGAGTATGGTAATTTTCATCAAATGGAAGAATTATTTGCAATCCCCTCCCTTTTGTTTTACTGCAAAGTAAGCAACGTGACCCATAGGTTGTGACACATTTTAACAGTGCAAGCGTGTTTAAGAGGCAACGAAATTTTAATGCAATTATTTTACAGTATTTATTCGCCTAGTGTTACTTCTAGCTTTTTATCACAAGGTTCCGAAAATGTTTACAAGCATTCGTATAACTTCCCCCTTCCTCAAGACGTTCAGAAAGCGAGCTGTCCTAAATTTAAAACGGATTCGTCCATGTAATGATTGCTTTCGTCTTGCTTAATTGATTTGCTCATGGAATTAGAGTGCATGGGCTGCTCTGACTGATGAAGCAGTGGTAGCGAGCAGGTTCAAGAGAATGGAGATATCTCATGTTTTTGATGATTTTGAAGATCATTGGACGGCAAACTGAAAGATGATGGTGACAACGGTGACGATGACGATGATTTGTAGAAAGCAACGCAAATAGCACTTACAGCAATATTTAACTATTTGAAGCCTAGCGATTAGAAGCGGACAAAAATGAGAGTGGGAAAGATTCAATATACGAAGATATAATTTACGAAGCTATCTTATTAGTTAGTGCGATATTACTATTCCTGTATATTCTTATTAGAAAGAAGGCCGCTCGGCAGTTTGTTCATGAATACTTTGCAATTGCTTTGTTATTATTTTGAATTATTCGCATAATTATCCCTGTCGATTTTTGTAAGACAAAATTGGTAAAATAAATACCCTCCCCCCCCAAAAAAAAAATGTAAAAAAAGTCTGAAAGCTTTCATATTTTATATTACGGCCAAAGGGGAGATTTTTAACGTTTTTTGTGTTACCTTTATTTATTAAATATTATGTTCTTCGTCCTTAAACTATAAAATTCAATTCAACATACCAATACCGTAAAATATTTTAAAAAGAACATATCTTCAAGATTTCCGATACACAATCTCGCGCGTTGGAGGTAAAAATTTTTTTTTTTCTTTTTTCCCGAACTGTGTTGCCATTGTTCGCTTTGAAATCGTTGAGTTTCTTAATCAAAAATTCGTTAAACTTTTACGAAATATGAAGTAGATAATAAAACAAATCCCAAATTCGAGCTTCTAGATTCCCCATATTCGGGTGGAGACGTATGTGATTCAAAATTTTATGGCTATACGAACCGTTACTTTATCACAATGCGAGAAACATACATATATTTATGAAGTTTTTTTCATTATTTTATTTCTTTAAATATAATACAAGACGATAATATTTGGTGGCAAAAAATTGAAAAGTGATTTAGACATTTAAAGTTTTCGATGCAAAATGCCAAAACGAAAGTAATAACCCTTCTAACGCCTTTTAAGGAGAAAAAAAAAAAAAAATACGCCACTAAATACTGTATTTAATTATTTATTTATTTATTTAATTTTCCTTTGCTGTAGTTATTTTAGAAACATTAGCATATTACGAAACTTTTAGTAGTGAAACTGGGTGACATTTTTAATTACTAAAGGTAATTAATTAATATGGGCTAACATAAAAATATATAAAAACGTATACAAAATATAATTTAAATAACTTTTTAAAAATATTAATTTCATTATAAAGTTGTATATTTTATTTCATTTGCGTGATGCCTTGGGAGCTCAGTAAAATTCAATCAGGTTCTAGTCATTAAAAGCTTACCTACTTTACAAAATTCTGAAGTTTCATTTCAGTGCTTTAAAAACGACTTATTTTGAATGTGGGAGTTTTTAACTGATGAATTTCTTGAATAAATAAATCACTACATAAGGAGTTATGGCATTGGGATCTATGGCACATTCCGGTGTTGGTAATATAGAGTTTGCAGATGGTATAATGGATCAGTATAAATACCTTGACATTTTGAAGCGAAATTTGGCATCGTCAGCGCAAACACTTAACGTACAAAATAGTTTTAAATTCTACCATGACAATGAACCAAAGCGTACTGCGCACAGAGTCCGACTCTGCCTGTTATATAAGTGTTCAGAAGCAATTAAGGTACCACCCCAATCGCCAAATCTTAATCTTATTAAACATATTTGGTAGGAACTAGAATCGAAAATTCGAAACCAGAGCGGCAGCAACTGAAAGCAGTGATTCAAGAGATGTGGCGTAAAAAAAAAAAAAAAACTTGCGAAGTCAATGCCGAAAAGATTAAATGAAATGAACAAGTATAAAGGTTATCATACAAACTATGAAAAAGGAAAAGCAATGTAAGTTTTTTGTCATTTTTGGCTGTTACTAAAACTGTTCGAATATTTTTGTGAGAATATTTTCCCCCATTAAACGAATGATATTGATTTTTAAATTTAATTTTCATCTTTTCGAAAATGTATTTACTATAAAAAAATGCTGAATTTATATATAATTAAAATAAAAGCCTTTTTTTTTTTTGTTTTAATTTATATTAGTTTTTATGTTCATTAAAGAATGCAAAAAATCAAAGTGCCCGATCCTTTTTGTGAACCACTGTATTTAAATCTCCAAATTCAAAACTCTGTCTTCCACGCGCACATGTGTCGGGTGGAGGACAACGTTATTCAGAATTCAATGGCTCTAGTTAAAGTCGTTTTTTCATAATGCGAGGAACATACATATAGATTCTTCTTTATTTAATTTCTTTAAATATAATATAGTGCGATAGTATTTGGCGGGAACAATTGGAAAAGTTATTTATGGTTTATAGTGGACGATTCCAAATCCCGTTTCTAGACCATTTAGGATAGCGCGCTTTTGGACTAATACGCCGAGAGAGTTATACGTGTGAGTTTATAACATCTTATGAGTGTAGAAAAAGTTTGTATTTAACAGTCAAATGTAATAGATAGTATTTAACAAGTTTAACTGCATTACAAACCCTCAATAATGTTATATTTCCTATTATTCATATTCACTCTATAAATAAGAGTAATTTAAGTTATTACTTTTGGTTAAATATCCCCTTGAAGTAGAGAATTTGAAAATGAAAAAGATTATAAAATATTTTGTGAAATCATAATAAGTTGTAAATAACACCAAATAAAAAGATAAATTCAAATGAGAATGTTCAGGTTTTAGATATAGAAATTGTATATGTAAAGGCGAAGAGGAAGCTCTTTCGAAATGAGCTTAAATGAGAGTTAAGCTCTAGAGATATTGATAAAATACTCTTGCATCTGTATTGAGTTCCCAAACAAGTTTTTAAATGAATAAATTAAATAAAATCTTGCAGTTTAAAATATGCAAATCAAATTGTTCTTACCTTAAGGTGGAATTAGGTTTTAATTTTCTAAATCCTACCGAAGAAAACAACTATGAACATATTGATAAAAATGGATCTAATTACCTGTTATTATAATTTATGTAGAACAAGAATTTACATATGTAAAACCATAAAGGATCAGTTCGTGTTTTATGCAACAAAATATTTGAAGTTAAAAATGCTATACGAAAAGCTATTTCCTAATTCGACAATATTAGTTAGAGTAGTACTATGTTTCACTCATTCGTCAGTACGAACTGAAAGAGTACTTACAGTACTGATAACGAATGTACTTAAACGACTGCAATAAATGAACTATGGATTTTTTCCCTTTTTGAACTTTAAAAAGAGGCAAAACCGAACTTTGACCAATAACCCTTCTTGGACTTTGGAAAGCTGTTCAAGAGGAATGGGATAAAGTACCTCTTTCGATACTACAGAAGAGTTTATTGTCATGGAAATTACGGTGTAGAAAGATAGGGAAGAATAAGGGTTATCAAAAAGGACATTTAAAACACAAAAATGTAGGTAAAATATTTCTGTAATTACAATGAAAACGTCTAAAAAATGTTTGAACTGCCTTCTGTTATCGTTGCGAAATCATATATGGATGACATGCTGATGCGTCTGATACTTTGGGTTCAGAAAAGCATAAAAATCTATAAAAACTCGCAACTTTTATTTTTTTTGACTGCTGCAAATATCTGCCATTATAATAGTTAAATAAAAGAAACCTAACACTTACATTCCTTAAGATCATTTCATGCATTGACTTAGCAGAATTTTAAAAATGCTCTATCTTTTTGAAACATACCACCAGTTCTTTCTTCATGATATTCATTTGTTTTTATTTCTTCTGTGAAAGTGTGCTTAAGGGAAAAACTAGGCAGAGGGAAAAAAAAAAAAAAAAACGAATACTCATTAACCGTGTCCAGATTCATCCGAATGCATCAAAGTACATCGATTCTGCATTGCCAAAATATAATAGATTACCCTTTGATACGATTTTGTTCAAATACTGTTTTCGTAGAAAAAGTAAATGATATTGAAGTCATTGAAAAGCCTGCTCAAAATAACTGGAAAAGTCGACGACGCAATACAAAACTTGTCTCTTGTGATGGTTTTATACATCAAAAGAACTTTTCATGAGTGACGGACAGAAACGTCGTTAAGATTACGGCCCATTAACTCGCTGATGTTACCGGAGATGCAAACATATTTTACCAGAATTTCGAAAATACCTTGGTTCAGATTTCACCTTTCAACTGAAGAAATGCCTCTGCTATTATGAAGAAAACTAATACTATATATTTTATTGACAGGATAATCAAAACAAAGAAGTTGATATTTTCGTTAGGAATTCACAGTAATGGATTCGTTGCAGATCTTTGGCCTGCTTGCTATTGTAATTGCCAGAACGTAACAGATGATTCGCGGAAAAATAATTCCCCTTATTAAGAATTTAAAACATTTCCACAACACGAGGCGACATAAAAAATAAGAGTTGTGTTAAGGCTAATACGTGTTTTGGATGTCTGAAACCATTTATTTTCCAAAAAGTGAGAACATAAAAAAATCAAGAATTTTATTCAAGATCGAGAGCCTTTGCACTTTCCGGTGGTGTAGGATATTTTTCATGTTTGGTTTCAAGCATAACAGAGTTGAATGAAATCAATCCATTTCTGAACCATAAGACTATTGGAATGTGCCTTTTTCCTGCCTTTCACAGCCATCAGAAAATAAGCTTACACTGCCATATTTCTTTTTTACTTCCTTATACGAAGTAAAGGAAGTATATTGTAATCGCGAAAAATTTCGGTTATCATATTTCGAAGAAAATATACATTTTGACAGCTCTTGAATCCATTTAAACGATGTTTCTGGGTAACGCCTGTACGTACGGACAGAATAAAAGACTTTTTTTTTTTTTTTTTTTTCAAAACGCTTTGTAAAATGTACTTAAAGTGGATTCAGAAGGCATTTTTGGTAACGTTTGCACGTACACGCGTACGTACGTATGTCTCTCGCATAACTCAGAGTAACGTCAGAACGTTGCAATTTTGTGCATTTATATCTGCTATAACATGTAGTTGGGCATCTTCCTTTTTGATTTGGATTTCAGTTGGTTAACAATTAACGTCTTGCAGAGAAACGAAATTCTAATTTGTTTTGCTTGAATTATTGGGCTCGAATGATTATCGATAGCACACTGCGAGGTTGAATATTGCAGCAGCATTGTTAAACGAAATAAGACACGAAGACGTCGGTTTCAAATGTGTTTAATCGTTTCTAAACCGTGTTACAAAGCAGGTTCAGTTCGGCGTCCACCATTTTCCGAAAGCAAGATAAATCGTATTACTGCATTCTCAACAGCAGCTCGTAGCATATCAGAAAGAATGTTACGGACATGTCGGTATATCGCATCTTTCAATTCCACCAAATTGTTCAGATTATCACCATAAATAGTGCTTCTGAGATAACCCCATATTCAAAAGTCTCAGGAGTTGAGGTCTGGTGACCGGAGTGACCAAGAAGTAGGGAGGTGTCGGCCTATAATCCGTTCGTTTGTGAAATATTGCCTAAAAAACTGTGTGACATATGTACCAATGTGCGGTGGGGTCCTGCCCTACATAAATATCGGGGTGTCTGAAATACCACGTTGCTCCAGTTCAGGTATCACGAAACGTTTTAAAATTGGCGCTAAGCGGACTGCAGTCACAGTCCATGGAACAGGTCCTTTGGGCTCTTTTAGAATTACTGGAAAAATATATTTATGTTAAAATTAGAAATCTTGCATTTTACAAGTAATCCGTAATTTCAAGATGTTTCAGAAGGAAATCCTAGAGATTGAAAAAGAGGAGAATATAGGTAAGAAATATAGATGTCGTGAAATAATTAAATCTCTTTATATTTGCAAAAGCGACAGAGCCTTTTTCTTTTCAGACAAAGCCAAGCTTTCCAACACGAATGTTTACGCTAAATCACAAATTGGAATTTAATTATGAACCCGCTTTTTTAAAACCTCACCTTGACACAATTCCTTTGAATAAAAACACGCGAAAATTATTGTCTCATGAAGTTAGAAAGAACCTGTGATTATTTCGGCCTGAAAGATCTAGAACTCGTTTTACACGACCGAAATCAAAGGAAAAATGCGTAATCAGAACCAGGAGAGTGTAATGCAGGCATTGTCACTAAACATGAATAAAAGTGAGATTCTACGAATATCTGGTATTGTCAGAAAATATATTTCTTTTCAATCGTTGAAATGTAATTTTAAACGAAAGCTTAGAAAAAAGTAAATAAATAAATGCTGTAGGCCTAGTAAAGTTGAGAACACAACAAAAGCAGTAAAAGTATATTTTATTCCAGTTCATTATATTCTATAGTAGCATCTAATGGGAAAATGCTTTTGTTAAAGAACTTAACGGAGAAAGTTATCTCCAGAGTTGTATAAACCCAAATAGAATTCAGCAGCTGTTTCGGACTCCTTTTGTAAATATAATTATTAGTTCAAAAGGTCTATTCGACTCGAAACGGCATTTTGCGTCGAATCACTATAAAATTACGTCGTATCACTATAAAATTAAAAATACGTCGTATCTCTTTCAAATTGTTGCCACCAAAATATTATCGTCCTGTATTGTATTTAAATAAATTAAATAATGAAGAATCTGCGTAAATGTATGTGTCTTTCTCGCATTGTGTAAAAACAACGATATTGAGAGTCATCACGTTTTGAGTAACGTAGTCCTCCACTCGAACATGGTCACCTGAAGCCCGAATTTTTAATTTCGAATTTGTTTGTTTCATATTTTTTAAAACTTTAATGAATTTTTGATTAAAAACTCAACGATTTCAGAGGGAGTAATGGCAACACTATACAGAAAAAAAATCATTTTTATTTCCAGGGCGTCAGACTGTCTATCGGTAATTCTAAAATATGCTGCTTTTAAATATTTTTAGCCCAAATGCTTTCGAAACGTATATGTATGAGTGAATTGAAAAAAAGTGTTCCTTTGTAAACTTACTTTTTCAATTTTTTATTTTTGCTAGGATATTTGCTTCTTATCTGTGTAATTCCTCATTCATATCTGTGCAATTCATCGTCTCAATTTCATTCCTGTAACGATGGTAATAAAGGAAGATACCATATTTCTACTTCAGTATTTTTCTTAAACAGACCAAAAAGCCTTGGATAAGGTAAAATCATTATGCAAATTGATATAACCACCATCATTAAATCTCAGCTTCTTTAAGACGACCACCTTAACTGAAGATCAAAATTATCTGAATTAAACCTTGGGTGTTAAAGAGAATAAATTTATTATACTGCCCTTTTTAATCCCATATTCCAAAATCCATGATTTCAGTTTAAAATTCGAATTAAATAATACGTGCTTCTAAACTAAGACAATTTTGATTACACGGTAGAGTTTAGTTAAAAAGTACTCGAATGATAAATTTTTACACGAAACAAATTTACCGCGAAAGGCATTTTTTACAGCCAAAATCATCGGAGAAAATTGTCATCATAAGATAAAATAACCCATGATAGCACTAATTAAAGTATGCAGAAATTGTGATGAAAAAAATTATGCATGTAATTCTAAAATGGAAACGTACGAAGGTGAATTCATTGCATTAGATTATTACTGGATATGATTGCCTATTATTGCATAGAGGCGTAAGAATATAAGCATAGGTTTCAAATTTCTATCCACAAATGTGCTACTTTTCGAAATTTTTATCAGTTAAATTCAGTTTTGACTTGACCAGAGTTAAATTAAGAAAAATAAGCACGAGCTTAGGATATCAAAGGTATGGGGAACCACAAAAGGGTCCTTGGAATTGAAGGAAAGGGAGTACCTCCAAAAATTCTCATTGCTGGTTTTATTAGGGAATGTATTGTAAATGTATTATGTGGGGACACCAAAATCTTTTAAGTGCTTAAGACCTCTGAAAGTCTTAATCTGGCCCTGGATATATTTGACCCTTGAAACAGATACTTTCGCATTCTCTTTCCACTAACTGAAAGTGATTTAAGTCACATAATTTTTGTAATTACTTTTGAGGACAATATTCGTATTTTAAATAGTGAGAGCTTTTAACGAAAATAACTGGATTGAGATCAACTTAATAAATATAATTTTCTTCTCAATGATCCTGCATAAAAAATTGAATTGTCTATATTGTTTCTAAAAGGTGTCTCTTGATAATAATGTTTACGGTTAACAAAATTTTAAAATTTAAAAGCAACATACACAGAGTGTCCCATAAATATTGGTACAAACTTTAACGGCAGATAGGGCACTTCAAAAAGATCAAGAATTGTATAGTAACTTATGACCGCAAACGTCATCATACGCTGTTAGGTGGCGCTCTTCACAATACTTGGGCTGGCTTGGTCGGCGATTGCTTAGTCAGGGTTTACCTGTTGCCATCGCCAGAAAATTATCTCATATTTTCAGTTGTATTAGGCTTATTCCACCTTGTGCCACCAAATATGAAACGCAATATATGGTTTCAACATGACAGGATATCTCGCCATTATGGAAGATGTATGAGTGTGCCGTTTGCTCAAAGGTGGACTGGGCGTGGTTGATCTGTGGCCTAACCCCCGCACTGTCTGGATTTCATTCTTTGGTGAACATTTAAAGCTGCTGTGTATGAAATTGTCTTGGGTCCTCCTTGAAAGCTATGATCGCTCGTCACGTTTTGCGAACTTGTCCGATTGGATTGTCTTGCTCCTTTTGGTACTTCTCTTCTTCCCCTTTTCTCCGTTTTCTCATCTGAGATTTTCTCCACGTCCGGAATTCTTTATATCAAGTGCCCTTGGGCTTTAATTCTGGAACCAGCGACATTGCTCTTCGCAATAACTCGATCAATTATAGAGTCTAAGTCATCTGTGGAACCTGAAATTGATCTGGTTGCAAGAACTGTCTGCGCTGTTGCAGATATCCAAACAAATCCAGGTGTTTTTGGCCTGCCCTCCAATCCGTGGTTCCGTCGGTGCAATGTATGCAACACTTTTAATAGTAGCAACTTTGATCATCTTTTGTAGCATTTTGAAATGGTATCATCTCCTACAATATTACGCGATATTTATGAGCAATAAGCACTTCTGGTAATTTCTGTCTTGTGTCTTTTCGTTTCTTGTACCTCTGGATACCACTTTAACGTGACGTTTCCGGTCATGGCTTGTTATACAATTCTCAATCCTTTTAACGTACTCTGTCTGCTCTTAAAGTTTGTACCAATATTTATGGGAGACGCTGTAGATAGTTTGATAACTACAGTCTGTATAATGATGAATTTCATTACAATCATGATGTTTTATTTTTCATATTTCAGGCTTTGTAAATGGCATTTATAAATTTCACTTGAATGTCAATAATACAATGTTTGCCATAAAAAGTGTAATTGCTAATAAAAGCATATTATTTATAAACAGTTTATTTTATTACATTGATAAATCAGGTGTTATAATAACTAGCAAGGTAAATGAATTTAGTGTGGTTTAGGAATAGCTTCTGTTTTGCGAAAGCATACATTTTCATCTCAAACCGTAAACACCACACAGTGTTTTAAAATATATTGAAACTCTTACATGAATAAATTTCACATGAAGTTAAGTAACTATCAGTTATATAATAACTGAAATAGTTTAACATTTTTTACAAATTAATGTCATACGAAATTTAAGAGGCTCATTTTTTCCTGCTATTTAAATGTAATAATTAGAACCAAATGTAAAAACCTTACGCTGTATTTTGAATGCTTGATAATTAAAAAAAAATTCAGAAAATGAATAGTTACAAGGAAGAAAAAAATCTTTACAAATACGTTTTACCTTTCAGGTTCCTTCTTCATTCCTTACACCTCTATCCTTTTATTATTGCGCAACCGTTCAAGTGATATGCATTTCCCAGGTAAGCCCTATACAAGATTATTCTCTCTCTCTCTCTATATATATATACATAATAAATGAATAGGCAGGTCCAGGGGAGCAAAATAAGCAAATTTTATAATGAAATGGGTATGCGAAACTGGTGCGTGAAACCGCTGGCTCATAAGGAAGATGCGGACAACTGGTCCATACAGCAAGTAAGAAAGACTGGCAAAGTCTAAAGGAGGGGAGAACATTTTAATGATTCAAACCTTGTTAATAGGTGCTCAAAAATATGATCACACCCACAGGTCATTAGGTTTTCTGATGCTGGAGTCATTAGGTTCTAGAGTCATTAGGTTTTCTGATGCTGGAGTCATTTGGTTCTAGAGTCATTAGGTTTTTTGATGCTGGAGTCATTAGGTTCTAGAGTCATTAGGTTTTCTGATCCTAGAGTCATTAGGTTCTAGAGTTATTAGGTTTTCTGATGCTGGAGTCATTAGGTTTTTGGATGCTGGAGTCATTAGGTTCTAGAGTCATTAGGTTCTGGAGTCATTAGGTTCTAGAGTCATTAGTTTTTCTGATGCTGGAGTCATTAGGTTCTAGAGTTATTAGGTCTTCTGATGCTGGAGTCATTAGGTTCTAGAGTCATTAGGTTTTTGGATGCTGGAGTCATTAGGTTCTAGAGTCATTAGGTTTTCTGATGCTGGAGTCATTAGGTTTTCTGATGCTGGGGTCATTAGGTTTTCTGATGCTGGAGTCATTAGGTTCTAGAGTCATTAGGTTTTCTGATGCTGGAGTCATTAGGTTCTAGAGTCATTTGGTTTTCTGATGCTGGAGTCATTAGGTTTTCTGATGCTGGAGTTATTAGGTTTTCTGATGTTGGAGTCATTAGGTTCTAGAGTCATTAGGTTTTCTGATGCTGGAGACGTTAAAAATGACCATTGTTCTTGTCGGTATTCGACTCTGGACGTCTCAATTACGCGCCGAATGTGCTACTACGAAGGCATGCTGAAAGGAGGTGGGAAATACCTTTTATACGCCCCATTTTAAAGGGCGACTGGGGATTAGGAGACCAATCATGACATCCTCCTTGTGGTGACAAATTATTTTCCACCACCTTTTAGTTCGAGCCCCACTGTAGATTCATTAGGTTATTTTGAAAGAGGAAACATGAAATATGAGCAATGTCCTCGCCAGGACTCGAACCTGGACCTCTCGAATAGGCAGCGAATGTGCTACCATTACACCACAAAGGCATGCTCGAAGGAGGCAGAAAATACCTTATAAATTTTAAGCCAGGTCAACACTTGTGCATCCGTGTAGACACGTAAAGTACCGCCGACTTTGCTCACTGTTAAACTTTTGTCCCGGATGAAATTCCGAATGAATCCCTGGGTTGTGGTGGTGGTGGTGCGCTGCAGAAGAGGACCTTTTATGATGTTACCCTGTAGAGAAATAAGTTTAATTGGAAAAACTAGAGAGATGAAAAATTAGCAACCGCCTTCGCCGGGAATCGAACCACGGACCTCTGGAATACCGGCCTTGCGTGCAGAACCACTACACCACGAAAGCACGCTAGGAAGGCGGGAGAAATAATTTACTCCCCCTTTTAAAGGGTGACTGGGGTTTGGGGGGGACGCAATCTCCAAATCCGGAGTGTGGAGAGTCCTCATCCACAACCCTTTTAGTTCAGGCGCCACTGTAGAGACATTTATAGGAAAAGCCAGAGAGATGAAAAATTATCAACCGCTTTCGCCGGGAATCGAACCACGAACCGTTGGAATACCAACCCAGCGTGAAAAACCACTACACCACGAAGGCACGCTAGGAAGGAGGGAGAAATAAGCCTTACAGCATTAAAATCCAGTGTGCAGAAGCTATCTGCTACTGCTACACCGCCGCATGCGGTGGGTGGGCGAAGGGCTGTTCAAGTGTCTCCCACCCCTCTACTCCTACCACACTACTTTGGCTCCGTGTATTTTGAATGCCTCTTTGCCGCACAGACACTGCACGCTTATAAACATCCATACCTTCTCCAGGAATCGAACGCGGGTTTTTCGGTACGGCAATAAATGTCGCTAATCATCATCCCGCTTGGACGGCAGATCACATACACAAGTATAGAGGCAATGTACGTTAGCAAAGGTATCAGGTATTTCACGCGTATTTCCCGCAGCTCCTGAGTCTGGCCACCAGATCTCCATCGGACTCTATGGGGATTTTTGGAGATCACACGCACAAGAAATCCGTGCATTTAAAAATCTGGTGATTGTAGTGGCCAAGAAACAGATGTCTTCTCTCTGTTTCAACTGATACAACAGAGGTCGTTCGAACATCGACGTAATTTCTCGCACAGTTCCTCGTTAAGATTCTAGAACGGTCGGCGTTCTCGGAGATCGTTCTCTATGTATCCTTAGAATAACTTCCCCATTTCTGTCTGCAACCACAGAGCACGTCGGCGATCTCGCATTCGAATAGAGAGGCACACTGCTAAAAATCCATGCAGAGAAGGATGATTTACGCCAGCACATAGCTTACCGATCTCAACAACTTTATCTACCCCCTCAACCAGCCATTTTCGCACACACATTTCCATACAAAATCTGCTTATTTCTGTCTCACTAGCTACCTTTATATATTTGCCAGATATTTCAGAAGCATTCTACAGGGTGGTTATAATTAAAGTTCCACTTTGAAAATGGTCATAAGAGGAAAACTACTGGACCAAATGTTATCAAACTTGGTAATCGTTTAAAGGAAATCATGGAAATTTATTCTTCGCGTAAAAAAAAAAAAAAAAAAAAAAAAAATCAAAAACTCACCACCGAAGGGGGATGGCTCTACATGCATTATTGTCAAATGAAATAAGGGTTAGAATCTAACTTAACCTTTTGCTACACGTTTTAACATGTTACATACCCTTAAGAAACCCTTAAGTTGGCTTAAACAAAATTACCATTTAAAGGCGATGAAAGTGGAGTGCGCCATCAGTGTAACGGAGAAATCTGTCAGTGAAAGCCACAAAATAGCGATTAGAAAATGCAAGATCATACAAATCGCTAATCTGTGATTTTTGAAGTCTGAATTCAGCCCTAAGACATGAAGATATCGGTTTAAAACGTTTTTAATCGTTTCTAAAACGAAACTGTTTGTGGCGTTATGCAAAATCGCATTGGCTTGTAATTGGCTTACAGCAGCACGGTTTATGTTGGTAATCTAAACAATTTGGCGGAACTGAAAAATGCGATCCACCGACATGTCTGTAACATTCCTTCTGATATGCTGAAAGCTTTTGTCTTCGTGTCTTATTTTATTTAACAATATTGCATACAGCGCCATTACCAATTATAACCATCCTGTTATAATTGGTAAATTCATTATATATCAAAGTCAGTATTTTTCCCCCTCTTTTATAAAGTTCTGTATGAGTTATAAGCTACATAAAAGTTCCTTACAAATTTTTATGAAAGTTTTAAGGAAAGAAAATAATATATTTTGGGAGAAAGCTTAGTTTAATCAAAAAAGGAATTCCGTTTTTCGGTTAGGTAATTGATAATAAGAAGAGGGAAAAGTGAAATAAAACTATAGTTTCAAAAGCAATCAAACGGGTGTTAATCTTCACACAGAGAACTAACTGATTTACATCTGTAAATACACACGGTAGGTCACGATTCAGTAACGGATCGTGAGACAAGTTTGGTGGACCTCGAAAGGTTTTGAAGTCTTTTATTTTGTTATGAAATTATACTTATTCATTTCAAAATTTTGAATTAATTTGCATCATTGATTAAATCATATTTGTTAGACATTTGTTTATTATTGGCTCGTAATACATATGTTTTTCATTTCTTTGAGAGTAGTTATGTGTATATGGGTCAAGCCGGAACTATATGCTCATGTGGGTGGCGATGAATAAAATTTCGGCACATAATGGTGTAACAACACATACAAAGAGAACGAAAGCAGATAATGGCTGTAACAAATTTAATCATTCACTGACAATGTTGAAAAAAGAAACGTCCTTATTAAATCAAAAACCGGTAAAGGTATAGTGACCGAAACTGACTTAACAAAAACTTACAGTAAATTATTCGCTAGTACAGAAATTAGATGCCTGGGAAAATTTCGTTTTTGCTAAAGTTTTCGCAGGTATGGAAGTACAGAGCATTCTTTATATATATGACAGTGATTTAAATTTTTCCTGACTATTTCGATTAGCAAAGCAAATTTTAAAAACCTTTTTGAAAAACGAGCTCCTCGATTCTCTTTTGAAACACTTGAGCAGAAGCTAGCTTCAGTTATAAGTTTTTGATCCACCAAATCAAAGCCTTCTATTGAGATTCCAGTGGTAATTTTCTTGCGATAATTTCCTCATTCATCATCATTTTCCCATTCCCGTGGGAGATGAGTGGGTTTCTATCGCATTCTTCTTCTCATGTAACTCGAATATGAGTTGAAGCTAAAGGCATACACATACATCTAAAGTCAGATGCCAATAGAAAGCCTATTCGTTAATTCCGGCAGTCTCGTGTTTAATAGCGAATTAACGTATCTTTTAATTAAGGCATCTAACAGGATCTAGAAATACCTTCTTGTGCATTCTGGACGCCATGATGCATAAAAAATTTAAATCATTTAAAGAAATTATAAAATTTTAAAATCGATCTTAGTCTCTTGTTCTCAAAGGGTTACAAGTAAAGAACACATTATTAAAAATTATTGGTGTGATTTGAAATGGACTTTATATTTGACAGAGATTTTATTTGCCAGAGCTTTTACTTCCTTGTACGAAGTAAAGGAACTATTGTAATCGCGGGAAAATTTCGAGTATCATATTTCAAAGAAAATATCTATTTTGACCGCTTTCGGGTCCATCTAAACGATATCTTTCCGTGTCATCGGTATATACGGACAGAATAAAGAAATCTTTTATTTCAAAAATGAGTCTTTAATATGTCCATTAATTCAGAAGAAATTTTTTTCATTACGTCTGTACATTCGTAAGTAAGTATGTATCTTGCATAACTCAAAAACGAGTAGCCGTAAAACGTTGGGGATCGTTACAGAGGCTGTTCACACATTTTTTAGACGATGTATATTGTACTCACAAAACTAAATTACATAAAATTCTTGTATTTTAAATGTTCTTTTGACATCCCTTATTCTGAACTATCTTTCGACACCGCAATTTCCAGGATAATAATGCCTTTTGAGGTGGCAGAAGAGATATTCTATCCCATTCCTCCCGAACAGCTTTCCAGAGTCCTGTTAGGGTTTTGGGACAACGTATGGATAATGCAGTTTTTAAAAGCCCGAAAGCACAAAAATCCATAGGTGACACATCAGTAGATTTAGTAGGGATATCAGTGAAGGGTATGGCCTTGATACCAGTTTTTTGTTCCATTTCTTTTAGGAAATTTACAGTGGATTTGGATGTGTGACTGCTAGCTTTGTTCTGATGGATTCTCACAGATGGATGTCACTGTGGGTAAAGCGATGGCATTTCATTCAGAAAAATTGGCGATAAAATATGTTCCGATAGTATTTGGAGTTAATCTTGACATTTTTTTGCACTCTCTTTATTTTTAACTTGCCATTATAAGAAAAACCAGCAACCATCACGAATCCCTTAGAAAAACTTTCTTTCGATTCTTTGAACCATGTACTTAAATTTTTTCACCCCTTTTATGATAATAAATGGCTCTTTTTTTGTTACAATCATTTAAATACACCCATGCTTCATCTATTGTGACAATTGTTTTCCATTTTTCTTTGGATAAGTGTTTCTCATATAGAACTCTGCAGCGTGTCCTGCGTTGAGCGATATGCTTTGGAAGAAGACGATGCACATTGCGTTTTTTCGCTTTCTTAAGATTTAAATCAACATTTATCATTTTGTTTACAATGGACACCGAGCATTTTAATGATTTTTCAACTGTCCTTTGACTATGGGGATTTTCTTTTAACATTAAACAACGTACCTTTGCAATAGTCGAATATGTCCGTTTTTTTCTTGGATACTTGTTTGGAATTTTTGTTCCACCTGAGGCTCCAATTTGAATTTTGTTTCGTTTCTTGTTGATGATATTACCAATCGACGCTTTAGATATCACAAAACCATGACTCTAACATTAATTTTGGATAACGGAGTATGCATATTTCTCTTCGGAAAGAGCGTCAATGTAGCCTTCGAACCACTGCTTTGTTAAATTCGCCATTTTGAATAAAAACAAAACTTTCAAGCCGCAGACGATAATTTTGACTTTTAAAAACATAGTACAATTGCAATTACTTCTTTTGCTGCAAACGATTTTTTATTACCGCTTACCAAAATCGTCTAAAAAATGTGCGAACAGCCTCTGTATAACATGTAATCGTTATAACATGTAATTGTGCGTCCCCCTTTTTCGTTGCAATATGTATATATTTCGGAGTCATGTGGTGGGTTCTGTTTCTCGGCGGCACCAAGTGTACATAAATTTATATAAGATATAACAAAATACGATAGTTGCTTTAAAGTTAATTTGCGACCTCAAAATTAACGGTTCTAGATTTGGTGCTCTTCCCCTAAATGCATCTGTTCTCCTAAATTCGAGATCTTTCGATGATTATATAACAACCTCAAATTAAGCAATCATAGCTTGTCTCCACAATTGCATCAGATTTAATATAAATATAACTGGCGAATTAATTACGCCATTCGTCCCTTCCCTAGCTACTGCTCTGCCAACATCGCGTCCTAACGATATATATATCCCATATCATTTTCTTAACTGCCTACGTCACTTCATTTTTAAAGCGAATATACATAGAAATTTATTACATTTCATTATGACTGAATCAATGAAATGGATCGAATTTCATTACGGCTGGTTAAGAATCTACTGAGATGATTTTATATGCCTGAAAATACAGATTGGGGATTCGTCTAATTCGTTGTGTTGGCGTCATCTGTTCGTCTTCCCAGCCTGCCACTATGCCATCACGACAACGCTTCAAAAACATTACACACACACACACACACACATATGTATATATTTATATATATATATACAGGGTGATTCTAAATTGTTTTTACAAATTAAGAGGGGTGATAGTACTCATCCAGGTGGCGTAATGGCAAACTGCACATTCAGTTGATCAATGTTAAACGAATTTCGCTTACTGCGCATGCCCAGAAGAGAATTTGGCGCAATTACTACTTTGGTACAATTTTAAAAGAAGATAAATACGGCTTATGGTTGATATTATGTTATCTGGGCGTGTAAACAGTTCAGGATTTTAAAACTTGTTAGGTTGTAAGTTGCTTCACTACTTAGAATGTAAATATCGATTGTAAATTACGCAAATTTTCCTTTAAGAACAATTACAAAACAGAAAACATAAAATGCATTAGCTGAGTCTTTATTGATTATACTTGTGAAGAATAAAAGCCAATTGCGTTCTTATCACACATTCCATTCATATATACTTTAACAAATTAAAGAATAAATCCAGTTTAAATTACTGAATTAAAGTCAAGGAAATTATCTTAAATAATTGATATTAAATATAACATTAATGGACAAAATAAACCAAAAGGAAATGAAACAGAAGCAAATGCATTAAGCACAAAACAAATTTGGGTAGTATTACAATTGTAAACTGTCGACAAGACCTACATGACGAACAGGCTTGTGTAGAGTTGCTTATGCTTAGTGGCCGGTATTTCCTCCCACGTCAACGGTACACCACTGAGCATGCGCAGTAATCGAAATTCGTTAACATTGATCAACTCAATGTGCGGTTTGCCATTACGCATCCAGGTGAGCAATAATTACCATAGAACATAGAGTCGCATTCCACTCTGAGAAGCAGAAATGAGGAATATTAGAATCCCAACCTGAATTTACAACAGTGTTGGGAAAGCGAATGAACGAGACCAAAAGTTGCGCGATCGGTTTAGTGAAAAACTCACAGAGAGTGCACAAAATGGATAAAACCGAAAACTTGCCGTTCGAATATTAATTCGGGCTCAGAGTTTGATGGCAAACACTGAAATGCACATCTTTGGTTCGCAAGGTCTCAACCTCGCAAACGATCGCAACAAGTTAATTATCTAAATAAAGGGCTGAATATACATATAACAGTGAATCAAGTCAGCCAACTTCAGTGTCTTTTTGTGCAGTATGAGCAAAAGTTAACTTTCAGTTTTTTGCGCCGAAAATTTTTAAATCTTCATTAAAAATTGTGAAATACAAAAAATCTTAAAACACAAAATATTTAAAAAAAAATTACAATTAAAATTTCTACGCAAAAGCAAGGAATTTGACCAGCGGGCAGGAAGACAAAATTTTTGTTACACAAAATTGAAAGTTTACTTTTGGTCCCACTGGACAGAAAAGTACTGAGCTTGGTGCACCAACTGACTTAATTCACTATTCTATTCTGAGTTCAAATGTAAACAAATAGCGGCTTCGTTAGGCTTAGCAAGACTTAACCTTAATTTGTTGATAATTCAACAACTCCTGCGTGCAGATTAACTTGTAGAGTCATTAGGTTATTTTGAAGCAGGAGATGGGGAAAATGTGCTGTGCCCCCCGCCGGGACTCGAACGTGGACTTGTGGAATACCCGCCGAGTGTGCTACCGTTACACTACGAAGGCATGCTGGAAGGATGGAGAAAATAATCTTATATACTCCGCCTTTTTAAGGGCGACTTGGGATTAGGGGATTTAATCGCCAAATCCTTGTAGTGATGACTTATCGTTCACCACCTTTTAGTTCGGACGCCACTGTAGACAAATTAGGATTTTTTTTTCGAAGCAGGAGACATGGAAAATGTGCAAGGCCTTCACTGGGACTCGAACATGGAACTCTCGAATACGCGCCGAGTGTGCTATCGTTACACCACGAAAGCATGCTGCAAGGAGGACGAAAATACCTTATAAACTAAAGGCATAAAAACCTTAGCTAGAACATAAAAACAGCATAGTTCAATCACTTTTAAAGCAAAAAAGGCACAGTTTATGCGTTTGGTGCAGCCGATTGCAACCAAACAGGGAGATGCTCATAATTATAGCAGTTCCATACACAAAATTTCAACGTTCTATGGCTGCTTATTTTTTAATTATGAACAGATGTACAGATGTCAGGAGAAAAACTCTTCTGAAGCCATTTAATTCCATTTTAGAATCTCTTCTTTGCGTCCTTACGTACGCAATTTCAGTACTTCATTTATGTCGTACAAGGAAGTAAAAAAAGGAAGAGAGATGAGCTGAAATTTAAAATTTACTGGCGAAGTATGTTTGACAAGAATCAGAAACCAGAAATGTTTCCCGCAGTATAAGTCTTCCATGGCCGATTGGGTTTAGTTTAGATCGCAAATCCCTAGAAATTTTCGGTATAAACACTCTTATGATACTTAGGACATCAATCTATGATATAAGGATGATTTAAAGTGAAATAAATCAAATGCAGAACTTTTGAAAATAATCTCTGGTGGGAAGCAAAAATAATTTGGCATAAGATCCAATGACCCAGGAAAACCAGACTTGGTGGAACAGAAAGACGTTGCATGATCTATGACTTGCCCAATACGCGTTAAGGGTCAGAATTATTTATGCAGTAACATTCTAAATAAAACCTGAAACCAAGAACTTTTGTTTTCTCATTTTATGCGTATCGAATGAGTACTGTGGAATAGACACATGGAAAGCGACGTAGAGAATTCGATTTCGGCATTTAATGGTCCATATCGACAGTTTTCATCCAGATTCAATGTAAAGCATCCAGCAGAACAAGTATTTTATGCAAAATCTTCAACAACAATTCTTTGGAATAATACATACCGAACATGCATGATGGTACTGCTTGATTGCTTATCCGTTTTGCCATCATACAAAATGTCTAGACCTCAGAGTGCAACCTGAGTGTCTTCTCGCACAGGCGTGAAAATGAATACAGCAAGAAAAAGATGAAAATAGCCCTTTTTATTTATCACCTTAATTTTTAACAGATGTGCACGAACTTTGTGCTCACAAAACACCCGAATACTTGCGGTAAGAAATTCGATAGATAAGAAGTTAGTGCTAGGCTTCCCAATTTAGTTTAACCTAACAGGCTGACTCAGAAACCGACACCGGCGATAGACTAACTAAACGGCCTCTACTTAGTTTAACAACTGGAGGACAAAGTAGCAAACGTGCGATATATCAGCGAAATCACGCTCTGTCTAACCTATTCATTCCACCTGTTTAAATACTCTCTTTCGCTTACTTAATTTGCATCCTGGAGAGGAAATGTTGTTGCTGTTGCCGTGCTGTCCAGGAATTTCATGGAAGAAGGGTTGCCAGAATCTCAAGGAGGTTCGACTTCTATTTCCACCCCACTTTTGAGGAAGAGCACCCCGCGGGACAGTCAAGGGTCACCCACCCCTTTTCCCTACTACCAATCCACACGAGAGGACCGGCTCACCATATATTTAGAGTATCTCCATGCCGCAAAGACACTGTACATTAACAAACATCATGTCTTCTCCAGGATTCGAACCCGGGCCCTTCGGTACTTCAGTAGGCTCCCCTAACCATTTAACCAATTCTGCATGGATATATCTATACCTGGGTTGGAAGCCAACTCAGCGGTTTACCTCCCCTAACCGTTAGCATATTTCACAAGTGCACATCTGTGTAGCCACCGAGGGAGTGGCTTCTAGGATGGACCAATGAGCATCCAGCGATGTTTCTGTCATGTCACATGACCTTTCGCGTGCTTTAAGATTTAAGCAAGATGGTCGAAAATATTCTGCCACGCAATTTTCTGTACAAAATAATTAAAGCATCGTCGATTGCTTCTGAAACTTTTCATTGCGAAGTTAGATCAAATATAGGCAATTATGAAGATTTCACTACCTGGTTGAAATAAATACAAACACATATGTTGGATACTTCGCAAAAATATCGATGTGAAATATTACTTAATAAGTGGTAAATAAGATGAAGAAAGAAATATGTGATAAACATCCGAGCCCAAATGCAATCTTTACATAAAACTATGTGTATGAGAAAAATATTTACACCAGTTATATATGTAAATAGAAGTCAGCACTTTTTATTGCAGTCTATATGAAAAAGATGTTCTATAATAATAACCAATGCAGAATTTTATTTAAAGTTAACTTTACTAATTTGCATTCGTATACATTTAGTGTGTTAAATTTCTCATTTAATAACTGACTATTAAATGTACTGTCTACACAAGAAATGCTACTCATCAAACAGAGTGAATTTATCTTACTCGCAACGAATATATTGAATTTATTTACATATAATTTTTAATATTAGCATTGGATATAATCAGATCATATGTATTCTGAATCTTACAGTTCAGTAAAAATAAAAAGAATGCAAGCACTGAAATAAGAAAACACTAGATTCATTGCAACCCCAGTCATTCTCAGCTCAATTAAAAAAATATATGCACTTGAATTCTCTTAATCCACATAATATGCCGTGAACATCAATCCAAATATTAATGCGTGATAAAAATCGCTAAAGGGAAATGCCAGAGATTATTTAAACTCAAAAAACGAAAGCACTACAAGATTTCTACTATTACGTCATATATTTGTAACTGCGAAACAAATGGAAATTAAAACGTAAACAACATATGCTCACATGCACGAAGATTTAGCGTCACAAGAACAATGGCAGCTCATTGGTCCATTTTCGAAACTCCTCCCTCAGTGGCTACGCTGATGTGCACTTGTGAAATATGCTAACCGTTATACCTTCTGGGCGGCTAGCGAGGAAATGCAAGGGAAAATAGAGAATTGAGAAAAGATACAAAAATTAAAACAACTGGTTGGTGAACTAAGGCAAACCCTATAGTACTTTATGTTTAAACAAAACATTTCCTCAAAATTCTGATTTTGTTTTAAGAAAACTGAACTTGAAAATGTTAAAGACACCAAATGTCTATTATATAAAAGTTACCAAACAATATTGTTAAAGAGAGAGAAAGAAGCGGAAAATCTTCAGCAAAATAATGTTTTACCACTAAATACAATATATATGTAATAATAAAATTCCATAGTCAAAAATACACTTAAAATTCTAACTGTATGTTCTTTTCATTTTTAATGGCGACGGTCTATTATTTGAAAGTACGTGGAATTAAATCCACAGCCCCGTAGTCAAGTTGCTTTTCCCGCCTTTTCTACACGTGCAGTTATAGAATGTTCTGGAGATATTTAAAGCGAACTGGAATGGCTGACGAGGCTGACGTCATTTCTTGGAAGCTCCGCCTTTCCAGAGGCTATAAAAGGACTCGCAAAGGAATATCGTCGGGAGTATATTTCTCCGGAATAATAATAAATGGATCTTGTTTTTTAAACTTATCGTCTGATACTTTTGAGCTACGACTACATCTATGATTCTTCATCAATCTATTTATTCCAGACAAAAGCTGGTACATCACATATATATATATATATAAACTTAAACAATTTCGATTTAAAGAAGAGGAAATTGAATATAAATATACCGAGAGCTAGTCATAAATTAAAAGTTACTATTGTCAGCTTCAGTTATAAAGAGCATGAAGAACGAAAAGTCACACGGATTTAGTTTGATTTCTTATACACACCTGATTCTCCTCAGATGCAGCAGGTATAAGTGAAAATGGGTTGAAAAAAATTCAAGATGCATAAATACTTGCTATAACAAAGTTTCGGTTATTTCATCAAGGGTGCGTTCCCCGCTGTTCGGAAATCATCATTCCTTCACGCTTCAGTATTAGCGACACGCTTTTTTGTTCCCAGAACTGTTCCACCAAGTATTAGTTATTCTCCAGTACGGTTATTCTGGAGAATAAAAGTGAATGTATTGTTATTCTCCGAAATAAAAGTTAATTTGCTCTTTTATTCGAGAAAAGTATCTACCAATTTTATCTCCTTACATGTTGATCGCCAAAACGTAATTTTATTAAAATCATCTCGCTCCCCTAAGTAGGTGAGTCTGTAAACACAGAGTGTTATAAGAGTGTTTTCTTTTTTACAATAGTGTTTTTATAAAGCCCTTGCAGAGTAAAAATTCTACTTAAGAATATATTTATTACCATATTTCCTCAATATTTTGTGCTTTGCACCTCCTTTTTTGGTTACAATCGGCCGCACCAAAAGTATATATATATATGTAAGTAAAGACAAAGTAAGAAATTTAGAACTAATTTTTCACAAAGGCCAAAAATTGAAATTCATAATTAATAAATTTCAAATAATCCTATAAATGCAAAAAAAGAATTTAAAAAAGTTAAAACCAAAACTTTTCAAACAAGCCCAATTAAAAAAATTAAACAAATTTAAAGAAAAACGAACATAATAGAAGAGGAATTCAATCGACTTCAATGCCACTTCGTCAGGAGGAGGAACACTGAAATCAATTGAAATCTCTTCTGTCACAAAAATTCTTGCGTTTCTGCATCCAGAATTACCCGATGAACCATTTTAATGTATTTTAAATATTAGAATTCACCCGAAAAATCTGGCCCCAAACCAAAGCAAGGGTAAAAACAAAGTAAATCTTGCACCTTGAATAAAGAGAATTCTAGTTAAAGAATGAAAGCGTAAGTGAAATAATAAAATACTTCAGTGAAAAATTCAAATCAAAATTTTTTACCTTTAAACAAATAGCATATAACCCAAAGAATTTAAAACATAAGTGAAATTATAAAACTTTAGTGAAAATACTTAATTAAAACCCACAAGAAGCAATTAAAAACTTCGAGCTCTTTCATAAGAACAAAATCTAAAGTATCTATATCGTTACAGTAGTGACGTATAGTTTTTCCATTTTGGCTTCATTGGCAAAACTAAATCCCTTGGCTAGAAAGTAATCGCTCAGAAGGCTTGAAATTGGAGCAAAAGATGGAATTTTGAAACCAAAATAAAAACTTTTAAATACTTCTATGAAAATTTTAATTTTGACAAAGAAAAAGATAACTTGACTAATTAAAATGAAATTTAAGTGAATTCTGACTCTTTAAAAACTAAAATGGTAACAAAGAATATCCGATGTAAAACTTTAAATAAATTTTAAAGTAAAATATTCTTTAAAAATAGTAGCCTTAAAAAGGTGCCCAAAAAGTAGTTAGAAAGTTTAATAATTATTTTGTAGGTGTGAGTAGAAAAATCTATAAAGTTGAATTTTAGATTTTTTAGTTTTGTTATTTAAAATTACAGAAAAAGTTGAAAAAGGAAGTACAGGAACTATTGTTAGAAAAGTAAAAAGTCTTCACGTAATGGTCTTATCATGACGACTTTGAATATATAAGGCCTTTGATTAATAATAGAACAGTAATTAAGATAAAATTTTTAAATCCTATAAACCCTTTAAAACACCCTTCTTTATCCTTCTCTTTTAGATAAAAAATTCATACTTTTAAAAATTATTATAGAGTTTAGACTACTCCTGATTTCTTTAATAGACTATTTATTAATTTTAAAGGAATTTAATTTTCATTTAAAATTTTGGTGAGAATTAGAATTTCTTCTTGTGTTTCTGTTTCAGTGTAAAGTTTTTAATTCTACTAATTTGGTTAATAATAGTGTTTGCAATAACTTCTTCAGATATGTTGGAGTTCGAATCTATTAGTAGAAAAATCAAAATCTTTTCTTTTATCAAAAAGTTTTTTAATTTCTGTTAGATTATGAATACTTGGATCAAGATAAACTATTTCTGTTTGGTTTTTATTTGTCTTATTTAGTTTTGCACAGTTTGGGTAGATGTTGCTGTTTTCGATGAGATTATAATTGTTGAAAGTATAAAAAAATGTTTTATAATTATATATATATAATAAGAAAACATTCCATATACCATCTCCGAGGAATACAAATTCAATTTAAAACCATGAATGAAAAAAATGTAGAATTTTAATTAGTATTTTAAATTAGTTTTCTTCAAGACCTTATTGTTTAAAAACATAAAAATCTGCTAAGAAAAATCTTTAATCGCAAAAATACCAAAACCAAAAGTAAACATTTTAAGCATTGACAAAGTAGCTGCTATCACTGATCGCAGGTTAATCGACTTATCAAGGGGATAAACTAATCTACCATCAATTGACAACAACTAAATTTGATGGTAGATTTGATGGTAGAACCATACTCGAGAGCTCCGGGCTTCGAGTCCAGCAAGGGTACTGCACATTATTAAAGTCTCCAGCATTAAAAAACTTAATCACTCTAAACCATTAAAATGCCCAAGAAACAACAAAGCAGTTAGAACAATGCAAAATGCTCTTCAAGATAAATTTTGAATGAATGAATTCAATGAATTTAGCTCTTCAAGATAAATTTTGATGTTTTATTTCTTCACTTCAGTTTAGTGTATCAATTTTTCATCGCATATTAAGATTAGAGACTACTGTTTAATTTACAACAACGGCTTTCATCCACAAATTCGTGTAGTGTTAACTTTATTCAGAAAGCATCCCCATGCAAGTATCTGAATTCTCGTGAACAGAATCGCGCGAAAAGGAAAGTTGTTTTTACAAGCGGAATCGTTTGCTGGAAATAAGGAAAACGAAATTTACATTATGCATTGGTGAAATTCTTGTTCTTCAGTAGAAACACACATTAAATAACACTGCGAAACTAACCATAAACTATTTATTCTTCTAATACCATACTTCGGTTCGCTTTTACGTAACAAAATTATCGCCATCTGGTTTTAGTTTTTTTTTTTTTTTTTTTTGGCAACGTTATAGAAAGTGGAATAAACAAACAGAATATGATTGTTTCACGCTTCGATGCCATCGTAGCAAATATTTTACTTCCTTGTAAGTCAACAACAACGGAAATTACTCTCTAATGTATGTATATTTTGGATTCTTTTCTTTTTTTTTTTTTTTTTTTTTTCCAAAGTTACCGCAGTGACTAAAAGCTACAAAAAGGGGGAAAAAAAGTAAAAAAGTTATGTACATAATGAAGCATGCACGTGCTTTGCGTTTTCTTATGCAAGGTTCGTGGAATACATATTTGATTGATATTGTTTCGAAAGTAAATAATCGAAATTCCCAACGAATAGTGATGGGAAAAAAATTCTGGAATTCTCTACTATTTTTATTGTGTAAAAAAAAAAAAAAAAAAAAAAAAAGTGAAATAGATCGATCGCGATCATTCTTAGTAAAACCTTATGCTTTTTTCACACTTTATTTTTCAATTTCTTAAGATTTTTAGTTTTCATGAGTGTGCTTTTGGTGCACGGGTATGACCACCTGTAAAATTATTTGATTTTTGACATCCAAACCACCACGTATATAAAGCAAAGAAGCAAAAATTTTAATTATGTACTTCCAATTTTGCAGGTATGACCACCTGTAAAATTATTTTATTTTTGACATCCAAACGATCACGTATATAAAGCAAAGAAGTAAAACTTTTAATTATGTACTTCCAATTACTTACATAATTTGAATTGTTAACTGTAAGGTTTCATATTAATTAATTAGCTGCTGTCTTACTATTTTTACCTTTTAAATACTTCTACCTTCGTCAACTTCTACTAGAATGCAAAATGATTTAAAGTATTAAAAACAAACTTTGAAATGTTTCAGATTTTAACGTTTCCAAAAGGGTCTGTTAAGGTTTTTTTACACTCTCTATGAACATTCAATCTAACAGTCTGCTATTACACTCCCTCCTATTAACCATTATCTTTTCTTTATTATTATTATTATTATTATTATTATTTTTTTTCGTTTTTTTTTTTCAGCTTTACTGTTAAACATAATTTTTTCGTACTTATACAATTCCGCAGCAAAATTTCAAAAATTTTAAAAGCAGAATAGCCGTAATACGTTTAGAATTCCTGACGCAGTGTTTTTCTTTTTCTTTTCTTTCTTTTTTCCCTCCTTTTTTTTTTTTTTTCTTTGGTGTGTGTGTGTGTGTGTGTGTGTGTCTTTTCTCAGTTTATGATATCAACATTCAATTTTCTTACTAAGATGACTTTACAAAACTTTTTTTTTTTTTTTTTTTCTTTTCTGAGTTTATGATATCAACATTCAATTTTCTTACTAAGATGACTTTACAAAACTTTTTTTTTTTTTTTTTTTTTTTTCTTTTCTGAGTTTATGATATAAACATTCAATTTTCTTACTAAGATGACTTTACAAAACTTTTTTTTAACCTTTGTATAATTAACATTTTCCGTGTTTACTTAATTTATTAAATATCAGGCTCTTGGCGCTTACGCCGCAAAAAGTTCGATTCAATAGCAAAAAAACAAAATATTTAAAAACAGCATACCTTTAGAATTCCCAAAAGACAGTCAGTGCGAGAAACATACATACGTTCATGCAGATTCTTTATTATTTAATTTCTTTAAATATAATATTGGACGATATTATTTAGTGACAACGGTTTGAAAAGCGATACACCATATTTAAGTGTGTTGACGAAAAATGCCGTTTCAAGACTTATATCCCGTTAGGAATGTTCCTTTTGGCCTAATAGTTTAAATAATATTCTTTAAAAATAATCGAATAATATTATCTTAAAAAATAACATTTTTTTTTTTTTTTTTTTTTTTTTTTTTAATTTGAGAATGTAAAATCGACTAGTATTTAACATAAAATTAAATGGAATTTCTTAAAGTTTTTATGCGAAAAATGTAATAATTAGCTGTTTTAAACCCAAGAAAGATATAATTACTTTCAAATCTTGCAAGTGCGTATTATTTTCTTAATGTCGGAAAAGAAATATAAAATTATATTTACCAGTTAAAACATATGAGTATGTAAAATTGTATATTTAAATAATACTGCTTACATAGTTATAATAATTTTATTTGAGACAATGAAAATTTCAGAGGATATTTTATATCATTTACGATAACAAAACTTTTCTATGATTTGAATCTCAACTATCACTTCTCGTTTTCGTCAGCTCTTACCAGGATGTGAGTGAGTTACGACTATTTGACTCAAGAGTTTTTGAAAGTTTTAAATGTAAAGCTTTGTTAGCTGAGCTAGTAGTACTTTTCTTTCGCCCAGGCTGTTACGTTAGTTATCCAGCCGTTAGCCATTTTACTAGACGAAGTTCAGTTGCTCATTTAGAATTTGAGCCAACCTTAGGCATTAGATTTAGGCAACATTTGTATTTTAATCTTCTGACGGAATAGCGTTCGAATCCTGGAGAAGGAATGGATGTATAATGTTTGTGCGGCAAGGAGGGAATCAAAATACTGACAAACCGAATGCTCTGTCGAGTGGTTTGGTGGTAAGGGAAGAGAGATGGGGGACGTGGAATTGTCACCGGCATAATCGATTGTTATTTGCAGGTGAAGGCACCAGTGCTTTATCGTGGGGTCAACAGGTGCTGTCCATCCACCAACTTATGTAAGTTAGAATTTTTTTCAAGGTTCAGTACTTCTGTAGCACTAATGTTTAAACAAATCTGTGATTTTATAGTATAAGTGTGAGTCTACGATCATGGGACAAAATTGGTGGGGTGGTTGAGGGTACTAAAACATGTATTTTTTTGTCCTTGGAATGTAGGGTCTACAGTGATGTGTTAAGACACGAACGCAAAAACTGACACGGGAGGAGAAATGTGTTTATTTCTAAAATCAACGCAAAATGTCTCTTTGCAGCAAGCAGTACAATATTCACAAGAAACGTTCGAAATTGCGACCACCAGCAGTAAAACATGCTTGGTAACATCGTAGAAGGCATCAGCAAAAACACTCTGAAAAATGGCTGGCATTTTGCGTTCGCTTGTAATCGCAATGGATAGTCATGCAAAGAGGTCCTCCAGTGAGTCAACCGGAGTCTCGTAAAGGATGCCCTTCAGATGCCCTCACAAAAAAGAAATCCATTCTGGATAAATGTAGCGAACAGGGTGACCATCGGACTGGTCCGCGATTCCCAAGCCATCGCCACATAAAATTCGCATCCAAGTAATTTCAGACCACCAGGTCATAATGGGCTAGCGCTACATCATGCTGGAACCACATGTGTTCACGAACGACATCCTGAAATATTTCCGAAAAACCTCTTGCAGAAAAATCCAATAATGTGAGCCATTGAGACGTGCAGTGCACATCTGCAGAGAGTCTAAGCCTTGCAAGCGACAGATTACCCTCTGCTCGTTAACTTCTGTTGTTGATTCTTGTAACAGTGTACTGCGCAGGCGGATTTCCCATCGAATATTCTATTCACGGATGAGGCAGGAAGGCATCTTCAATATGCACAACAGTCACATATGGGCAACTGATAATCCACACGCCAGACGTCCACATGCATTCCAAATCCGCTTCTGTGTGAATGTACCTGTACAACTAATATTGAAATTATAGTGTCCCGCCACTTGTTTTTGCACTGTTATCTGATATTCCGCAAGTAGTGAAGAGTCAAATTTGAAGCCCAAATTGCACATTTTGCGTCATTTAAAAGTTTTTATTAAAAGCGCTGTTTAAACCTCCTTAAGACTCGAGTGTTGTTTCACAGACGATGCGACTTGAAATTTTCATATGATTTCAAATTTAATGATAGCTCTAAAAGTTCTCACTTCAGAAGCACAATAATTGGACATTTTAATCAGATAGAGTATTCACATAATTAAGCTAATTTCTTGAAATTCTAATCAGCCATTTCAGAGAAATAATGTACTCAAGCTGGAAAACCCAATTTATATGAAATCTCACCTTGTGTCCTGGTGAGACTACAAGGGAATTTCCTATTTATTACTTTTTATTTTCTTAAAAAGACGGAAAAGTGGTTAGTAACTGTGACTGCCTATCGAAGAGCCCAGGTTCGAATCCCGGGGAAGGAAGGGATGCAATTCGTCTGTTCCTTCATAGGAGGCAACGGTAGCCCACCTATTAGGTTCCTCCACAATAAACAAACTACCGCTCCCGGCATTAGTAGTGGCCAATGCCTACAAAAGGCTAGAACCCGCCATTGGAACAAACAATTTTTTTCCCTTAAAATTCATTGATTTCTGCTTTCTTAAAATTAATAATATACAGGTAAATATGCTAATAACTTAGCTTTTTAGTCATGCATAATTATATATTTGTATTAAATTGCATACAGAAGTATTTTTCGTATGGAAAATTCAGTGTTTATTTAATAAGAGAAATTTGCTGAAATGCAAATGCAAACAAACCATCTGCCCATTTAATTTGCAAAAGTCTAAAACTATTTTTTACCCTAACGTTGCTTCTAAATTGAATTATTACATGCAGTTTGTGTGTTAATATGCTTGTGAAAATTTTCATTTTTATTACAAAAGCATAACATATAAAAATATTTCGATTTCTTAAAATTATTTAGAGGTATCTGACTCATTAAATTTGTAATGATTATTACTAATACATCTAATTCAGATATATTACTAGCGACAAAATTTAATTGCGAGAGTTAACAGTTTACTCATTAAATGCATGAAATCTCTAGAAATAATACCCTCAAAGAGAAGTTCGTGAGATTTATAATTTTAACAATATATAATAGTAATTAAATATTAAATTTTAACAAACATGTATATACGTAAAAAGAAAATTTAAAGTTAAAATAATTAAAAAATGTGCAAACATATAAAAGATTTAATTTTCGAACTAATCTACAATATCATTTAAATTCAGATAGCATAAGTAAATAAAGTGCAAAACCAAACGATGAAAATAAATTCACCAATTTAGCAAATTAAAATTAATAAAAGAAATTTTTTTTTTAATGCATAACTGAATGACTGTTGAGCAGGCAGGAGACAGACTTATCAAGGGGAAGTTGCTTCCAAACCTAACTCTACAATCATTCAATTCGTGTTTCGTCATTTCGTCATTCATGCAGGCAAGGGTAAAAGTCAAAACCAAAATTAAATACCTAGTGAAGAATGTCCAAAAAGAAATACCAATAAAGTGGTACCTTGAGAAATAAGCAATTAAAATAAAGGTAAATACCAATAATGAAGTATTTTGAGAATTAAGCAAGGTAAATTCTAGCATTAAATTAAATTTAAAAAAATTTTTTTAATTTTTCAGAAAAATTAATTTAGAAACCAATGCATTGTAGAAACACTTGTCTACAGAAACCTCCCCGACACGAATATGCATATCAATCAAAAAGAAACTAAAAAGGAACTAGACATAATTTATATAAACCAATAAGAAACTAAAAAGAACTAATTCATAATTTATAAAAAACAAATAAATAAATACTTAAAAATATAATTACATATTTAGAAAATACTTAAATACTACATAAAAAATACTTAAAAGTAAGTAAATAGTAAGTTTTAATTCTAACTTACCTACCATATTAGCGTTGGGGTCTGTAAAAGTATTTCCTAAGTGATGTAAGTGTGTTCTGCAAATTATATAGATGGCGCTGATGTAAGTAAAGTTGAGTGCCAAGCTGCTATCTTTGTTTTATTAAAAATTTTGTAAACTTTAATACTAAAATATTTAAATAATATAAAGCTAGAAAAAATCAAAGAATATCCTAAAAGTATGTAATTCAAGTTTTAATTGACCATTTATTTATGGTAGGGCATTTAGTAGCTGAGCCAATCAAGAGATGTAAGTTTGCTCTGCAAATATCATAAAAAGAGTACTCTAACTGAAGTAAAGTAAAGTGGTTATTGTGAATTAATAAATGTAAACTGTTTGTAATGTTAAATGTGTGTTGCAAAATTGCGTAAATAATGCAAATAAAAAACGTTAAGTGAAAAAATTATTTTTTAGTGAAAATTGCAAATTAAAAAGGAATAATTAAAAAGCTATTAAATAAACCTGAATTGTTTAAAATTTAAAAATGTTTTAAAGTAAAATTTAAATTTAAAAAAATCTTAAAATGTCTTAAAAAATTCCCCAAATTTAAGTAAAATTTAAATTTTGAAATGAATTCCTAAAAATTTTTTATTTATTAAATTGAATTCCTTAAATAAATTCCTTAATTTCCTTTCTAAAATGCATTGGTTTCTAAATTAATTTTTCTAAAAAATTTAATTAAAAAAATTTTTTTGTAAATTAAATTTAATACTAGAATTTACCTTGCTTAGTTCTCAAAATACTTCATTGGCATTTACCTTTATTTTAATTGCTTATTTCTCAAGGTACCACTTTATTGGTATTTCTTTTTGGACATTCTTCACTATGTATTTCTTTTGGTTTTGACCCTTGCCTGCATGAATGACGAAACACGAATTGAATGATTGTAGAGTTAGGTTTGGAGGCAACTTCCCCTTGATAAGTCTGTCTCCTGCCTACTCAACAGTCATTCACTTATGCATTTAAAAAAAAAAGTTTTAGATTAATTTTAATTTGCTAAATTGGTGAATTTATTTTCAAGGTTTGGTTTTGCACTTTATTTACTTATGCTATCTGAATTTAAATGATATTGTAGATTAGTTCCAAAATTAAATCTTTTATATGTTTGCACATTTTTTAATTATTTTAACTTTAAATTTTCTTTTTACGTATATACATGTTTGTTAAAATTTAAATTTCATTCCTTGCAGCAATGGCGCAAAGAATTAATTAAATTTGTATTTAAATTCAATTTATTCTTTTGAAACAATAATAATTAAATAGTAATTTTTTGGAAGACCTGAGTTCTAAACACAGTACTGCACTGAAAGGTAAAACGATATCGCACTTGTAAACCTTATGTAATAACCTAATTTCAATATAATAATGAAGAAAAGATTGAAATAAAGAAGTAAAAAAATCTGATGTGTACACCACATGACTTCCTTGTACGGAATATTAAATTATATGCACTTTTTCTTGCATTTCATTTAAACTTATTGAATTGAATTAAATTTACTTCTTCGACAGCGCATAAACCACAATAGAATAAATGCATTCTTTAAAATTCACTCTAGTATTTGTTTACCATAGCGACACTCTGGCGCTAGATTCACTTAACAGTATTACATTTCGTTCATATTATAACTCATAATGCACAAAATTTATGTCATTTAAAGAATAGAATTATCTAATCGTTGCCACATGTTCTATTCAAATACTATAATAAAGCTAGAATGATGTATAAAAGAAATTAAGCAAATAAAACAAAAAAGAAACGGTTTTTCACAGACGATTGAGTATTTCTCATTCAATTAATCCAGTTCTCACTTCGCGAGAAGGCAAAAATACATAACTCAAAATATCTATATTAAAATTTACGAAGTAAATCTTAAACACTTAATTCCTCGAAAAAATTCCAGAAAGGATTAACCATGATTTAATTGGCAATAATAAATGAAGGCGTTATCTTTGTTGTTGCGAAGCTAAGTTTCTCTAGATTGGCAACAAATCCACTATCCTGCTGTTTCATATGTATACAGACAATGGCCGCCATCAAGAGAAGTATTAGGCTTAGCGGCACTTAAACAACTTTAAAATTGTTGATAATTCTAAAAATATTGCATACAGATTTACTAAAGACATAAAAATTTTAACCGGAAGATAAAAACAACATAATTCAATCATTTTCAAAGCAAAAAATGTACAATTTACAAACATATACGAGTAAAGAAACTGAGATCACTGAGACGGGTAACAGAGTGGGTATATATATAAATATATTTATAAACGGTTGGTGCGGCCGATTGCAACCAAAATACGAGGTGCCCATCTACATGTTATAGCAGTCTTACATACAAAATTTCAACGTTCTGAGGCTATTCGTTTTTGAGTTATGCGAGATAAGTTCGTACAGACGCCACGAAAAATTCTCTTCAGAATTCATTTTAAAGCAGTTTTATAATTTTTTGGGGGTAAAAGAGTCTTTTATACTGTCCTTAAGTACAGATATCAAGCAAAAACCTTGTTAAATTGCATTCGATAGCGGTCAAAATGGATATTTTCGTTGAAATATGCTGCCTGAAATTTTTCGCGATTACAATACTTCCTTTTTACTTCGTACAAGGAAGTAAAAATGGGACATGTAGTGAGAAAATGGATGGTTGGTAAATGCTAGCTGATCGACTTGTATAATATAGCACTATTGTAAATTTCCGATTTCTAAACAAAGTGCAATTGAACGAAGTACAAACTGCGTTTGTTCGAAGTTTGTATGTCTGTTAAAAGATATAAGTTTTCTCAAATACCTTTCTTTTGACTTTTCAATCAATTACAGGTTATACTCAAAATTGTGTAAATATGTTTCCTTTTTTAACATTTGTTTTACATTCGTTTAAAAAAAATGATTTAAATGCTGGGTGTCTGCACATCCAGCATACAAACTGGAGGTTTAACCAGTAGTTTGACTGTTGTCTACTAAAATACCAGTGGTTTGATTCTCGGCTACTAAAATATCGTGAATTCTCGAGGCCCACCAGCGGCCGAGCGGTAAAGTCGCTGAACACTGGTAGTTCGGTCCGAGGTTCGAATCCCGCGAACGGGCTGGCTGCATGGGCGTTTTCGTGGTTTTCCCCATGTGTAACGTGTATACGAGCCAGTTTCCCTTAGAAAGTCTTCCACGAAGGCATCCCTCCCCTTAGGCAGATAGCCCTCGAGGCTTTGCCATACTCACACACACACACACACGTGAATTCTCGACTACCAAAATACCAATGGTTTGATTGTTGCCTACTGAAATACCAGTGGTTGATTCTCGGCTACCAAAATACCAAGAGTTGATTCTCGGCTACTAAAATACCAGTGGTTTAGTTCTCGGTACTAAAATATTAGTGGTTTAATTCTCGGCTACTAAAATACCGTAGATTCTCGACTATCAAAATACCAATGGTTTGATTCTTGCCCATTAAAATACCATTGGTTTAATTCTCGGCTACTAAAATACCAGTGGTTTGATTATTCGCTACTAAAGTACCAGTGGTTTCATTCTTGGCTACTAAAATACCAGTGGTTTGATTCCCGGCTACAGCATAGCTGATTTTTTATGCGATCCCTTCGAAATTCTAACATTTTCTACAATATAAGGTGCATCTTTCACATAAAACTATCGTCATCTCTGATAAGTAGCGCTCGGCTTGTGCAGAACTGATTTTTTGTGCGAGTGTCGGAATTCTAACATTTTGTGCAATATAAGGTGCAAATTTCACACAAAATTATTGCCGTGTTTGATAAGCAGCGCTGCGCTTCATTGTCTCGGTTGTCTTTACCCAATGTCATCTTAGACATTACGAAAACAGCTGCATTAAGTTCAAAGAAACTGATTTCCGATTTCCTTATTATGCAAACTCTGTATAAATTTTCGGAGAATTGAAGACTGAAGATTTTAATAATTTATTAAAGTAAGTAAATAAATAAGCACCTCGGGGGATGTGCAGAAATTTAGAAGTCGAAGAAGGGAAATATTCATGCGTGTGCTTCTAATGCTGTCAGAAGTTAAAAACGCAAATTTGGATAGCTCTCCCCCAGATGAGCAGCGATAAGCAGCATGATTGGGCCTTCTTTGCTGATCCATCACTTTAAATAAGATACTATACGTTTAATCACCCCACAGTTCCGCAGACTTGACTCATTTTCATGATTCTGCTTTTCCCATTAGCGGAAATAAGCAACCATCAAATTATCTGCTAAAAATGTAAATGAAGTTTGTATTTTAGAACTACACAAAACTCACCAATTTCTTGATGGTTCCTCATCCGTCACAATCAATGTAAACTGAAATAAACGAATAATAATCCGAAATAAAAATGCGATGTATCAAAAATACGATGTTTTAAGTTCGTAAAAAAAAAAAAAAAAAAAAAAAAAAAAAAAGATAGCATTCAGTGACTTTAATAGTAATCTAAAAGCATACAAACAGGCAGGAGGTAAGTTGATGGGGGGGGGGCAGGTTAGAATTACGCATCTGCCTTATTATTATATACCATTTTTGGCCTTCCCGGTCCACATCTTACTTTTTCCATAGAAGTGGCTCTGACTTCTTCAGTCAGAAAGGCGGTCTCTTTACTTAGGACAGCTATCTCAGGCAAATGGTGCATAAATTATTCATGGAAGGGTTCTCGATTTTCTCTTTGCACAAGAGTCACGTCGCCTTACCCACCCTTTTTTCTGTTCCTTCCCCCCAAGCAGATTTTTTTTTCCTCCTTCGGCTTTCAAGTTAAAAATGTAAGAGTGTTTTGTTTTAAGGATAGCTCCTGTGGCGAGTCCGTGTCTAAGCAATTGCTTATTTTTCCCTTTCGTTTTCATTTCAATCCAGGGAGAATAAAAACAACGAGTTTGTGTTTACGTCTGTGTGTGGTTTTGTACATGGGACCAAATATATTAAGTAGCGGTAGCTTATCGTTAAGTATTCAGTAGCTCTTATCTTCTACCGACTTTATTTTCTTTTATTCTCAAAGCAGCTGATATTCCATCCACCCCCCCCTGACCGTATTACTCATATGTGAATTTCAAGTGAAGAAAAGTGTCTATGCCGCTTCTCTCTGTCTTATAAAGTGAAGTTTTAAGCATTTGTGCAACTGTAAAGCGGTTATAAACTCTGAATATGCTCCTATTCATTCTCTGGCATCTTCTTTTCCAAGCATTTCCTACTAACGGTTTCTATGCATTTATTACATGTTTCATTCTTTCATTCTGAAAACAAAATGCCAGTGCCTGAGATTAAGGCATGTGGTTTTTCATCAGGAATTTACCTACTATAAGTAATTTTATTTATTTTATGAGTAAGATAGATGAAAACAATAAGAATCACTTTGCAAAATTTAGCTGTTTACGATATTAATCACTAAAGTGAAATCCTTAAAAATCTGTGAGTGTCTGTTTGATTGTAACATCATCTCCTCCGGAACGGCGAGGAGTTGAGTTTCGAGAGAGGTACTTCCGGATTCCAAAAATTCGTGGGAAACCATTTCGACCAATTCTCATCTTCGTACGACTTTAATCAGCCGACATATTAATTAAAAACTCTAATTTTCGCACTTATTTTCCCCAGTGATAACAGTCTCACGCGCTGTAGATAAAAATCTGCTTTATTTCGAAAAGTGTTGCCACTGCTCGCTTTCAAACCTTTTTGTTAATAAAAAATTCGTAAGTTTTACAAACTATGAAATAAAAATAACGATTTTATGTGACGTCATTGTATGTCGAAAACATTCCGTGAATGTCAGCATTTTAAATTATTAGCTGCTATTGGCAACTTTTTTGTTTCAGGTTACGATAAAAGACACGGTTATGTTATTGCCAAGTTAATTCTTTCATCGATATTAACAAAAAATTGTTATATTACATTAAATTTAAATCACGACGTCATTCGCACCTGAAGTGTCAAAATTTTTGCTTTCTGGTTTGGCAACAAAAAAAAAAAAAAAAAAAATTATGAATTGGTTGTTGCTTGAAAGAATGAACCGATTCCATTCATATTGAAATGTTTTTATGCATTTTTCTTTCACGCTCTCACAGAACTTATAAATTTCGCTTTGGCCACAGCCCACTATATGGCTAGTGTGCCCTAGTAATTTTTAAAATCTGCTTTATTTGCGATATAGCTGAGACTGAAAAGGGAATTTCATTCTTTTGCGTTCATTTTATGCTTTTACGTGCTTCCAAAAATACTTGACATACAGTGGTGGCCAAAATTGTGGACACTTTTGGAAATTTTTATGTTTTTGAACTTTGTATGCTTATAGAAAATGTTACGTTTCGCAAAATACAAACTTGTATATATCATTTTAAAGAGAATTTATTACTGAATTCAATACAAAACCCAAAATTCAATTATTTGCAATACAAAAAATGATATATGTACTTTAATATAAATAAAAAACACAGTTATGAAGTGGTTTGTAATGTCAAGCTTTCCTGGCCAATCACTGTTCTTGTTCTGAGAACCAATCAAATGTTAGTAACTGCCAGTAGAAGCTGACATCATGTTTACACTTGAAACAATTCATTATTTTGCTTTGTTCTGTAGAAGGAGGACCTGTTTCTTATACACTGCAATTACAAGTAGGAATTTTTGTAAAAGTTTTTAATATTTAGTCAAGAAGCAATGACATCAAATAAAAGAGTAGATTGGACGCCTAGAAAGAGATGTAATATTATTGTCTAACGAGAAAGTGGTCTTTCCTATGCTGAAATTGCAAGACAGGTGGGTGGTTCAGTGACTATATCTGGAGTCCGAAAGTTTTGTTTACGATATCAGGAGACAAATTCAATAAAAAACAAAGAAGGAAAATGCCGAAAAAGGTGCACAACATCTATTGATGACAGAAGAATAAAAGGACTATGTCTCCAGGATAGAAAAGTGTCATCAGCGGCCATCAGAAGTGATCTGAATGATGCTGGTGTTTGTGTCAGTTCAAGAACAATCAGGAGAAGATTAACAGATATTGGACTGAGAGGTAGAATTCCACGAAAAAAGCCTTATCTTAATTTTCAGCAACGAAAAAAAAGACTACTTTCGGCAAAGGAACACATTAATTGGACAGATGATCAGTGGTCACAAGTTATATGGAGTGATGAAACTAGGATATCGTTATTCGGTAGTGATGGGCGAAAATATGTAAGACGTAAAATAGGAGAAGAGCTACATCCTGACTGCATTCAAGCAACTGTGAAGAACACAGTTAGTCTTATGATTTGGTCATGCATGTCAGCAGATGGTATTGGTCGCCTTCATGTCATCGATGGGACACTGAACGCCAGAAAATACATTGACACTATTCTACAACCAAAACTTCTACCTTCCATCAGAGATCTCTTTTCCAACAATGCTTTGTTTATTTTTCAGCAGGATTCTGCTCCTTGCCATAACGAAAGAAAAGCTTAAAACTCTTGTCAGCTCAATGAAACGTCGATGTGAAGCTGTAATCAAAAATAAAGGGTACCCTAATAAGTACTGATAACTCACTGCAATCATCACTCTATAATGTATATCGATAACTATTATCGTTTAACTTTTTTTTTTTGTATTGCAAATAATTGAATTTTGTGTTTTGTATTGAATTCAGTAATAAATTCTCTTCCAAATGATATGTACAAGTTTGCATTTTGTGAAATGTAACGTTTTCTATAAGCATACAAAGTTCAAAAACATAAAAATTTCCAAAAGTGTCCACAATTTTGGCCACCACTGTAATTATCTTGACTAATTAGAGTATCCGTCAAGCTGATATGTATAAAAAACTAGTACACAGTTATCATGGCATATCTCAAGCTCACAAGCTTTATCCTTACCCAGTTCTGATACAATTAGAGAAACTGGTAGTTAATATATAAGGTATTTCTCCCGCCTTCTTAGCATGCCTTCGTGGTGTAATGGCCAGCACACTCGGCGGGTATTCGAGAGGTCCGTGGTTCGAGTCCCGGCGAGGGCATTGCTCATTTTTCATGTCTCCTGCTTCGAAATAATCTAATGTCCTGTACAAATAAAAAGAAAGAAAGGGGAGAAAGAGCACTGTACGTTATTTGCTGTACAAAATTTCAACATTTAGAAGTTGTGTAAAATCCCTTTAAAAATGAATGTAGATCGCCTTAATTACTTTAAATTGAAAAAATATACTGCGACATTTTAAAGAAAAGCTAACGAATCACATTTCGATGGAGGAAACTGAAAAGACTGGGTATTACTGATACGATAAAAGGCAGATATCAGAGGATGAAATGACACGATTTTGAGCTGAGGATAAAATGGGAAAATATGAATGGGGATAACATCAGTATTGCACATAAATGTACTATTTATATGCTTTTACTGCAACACATTTTATGCGTCTAATCTTCAAAATGACTACTGCCTTTCCGTTTCTTGCACATTGGAAATATTTCTCAGTTGCTAGCTGTATTAATGTTTGATTTCGTAATGCCGATGTTCGTAAGTCAATGACGTTCAGCCATTTAAGTTTTACTTCCCCATACGAAGTCAAAATATCCATTTTGACCGCTTTCAAATCCATTTGAATTTTTTTGACATCTATACGTACATCTATCCATTTGAATTTTTTTTGACATCTATACGTACGAACAGAATAAAGGACTGTTTTCCAAAACGGATCGCAAAACGGATTTAAAATAGATACAGAAGAGATTTTTTTCGTGACGTCTATTAGTACGTACGTACGTGCGTACGTATGCGTCTCGTATAACTCAAAAACGAGTAACCGTAGAACATCGAAATTTTGCCCGTTAATTCAGTTCGTACTTTTTGCCCGTTCATTCAGTTAACACAACTGAATTGGTGAATCACCATCCTAATTTTTAGGCACATCAAAAGTTATTTATTTGGCAGACGAATTACTTTTCGATCATAGTTGAAAACAAATAATTTTTAAAAAAGAGATAAAAAAGATAAAAAAGAGAACAGATAAAAAAGGGATGCGACGTCATTTAAGAAAGTGGGCATAGCGGCGTGCAGATATTGGAAATCGAAAGCTAGGGAAAGCTATGACGTAGTTCTTGTGCCATCATACTAAGTATGATGCTAAAGTACAGCTAATCTGTGATTGGTTAATTTTAGGTTGTTATGTAACATGGAAAGATCTCGAATTTGGGAAAACAGATGAATTTAAGGGGAGAGCATAAAATCTAGAATAGTTAATTTTGCGGTCCTAATTACTCTTAAAGCAACCATCGTATTTTGTTATATTTTACCATAAATATATACATGCTCCCCCCTTGTTACCTGGCTCCGTGAGCTCAGTATTTTTATTCTTATATGTTGGTAAATTGTGCATTTGTTGGTTTAAAAGTGGTTGAATTATGTTGTTCTTATGCTCTGGTTAATTTTTTATGCCTTTAGTTAATCTGCATGAAATAGTTATAGAATTATCAAAAATTTAAAAGTGGTGCTAGATATAACGAGGCTGCCATTTATTTATATTTGAAGCTCTTAGTATAGACTAGTGAATTGAATCAGGAGTTCAGGAGTTTCAGTTTTGTGCAAGGAAAATATTATCTTTTTGCCCGTTGGCCGAATTGCTTGGTTTGGTGAAGAACTTTGATTTCAAATGTGAAAAATTGTTTTTTTTAAGTATTTTAGCTGTATTTGGTATTTTATGTTTTTCTGTGTTTTACAATTTTTAATGGAGATATTTTAAGTTTTTATGTATTTTTTCCTTTGCCGCGAAGTGAGAACCGAATTAATTGAGGGATAAATAAATATATCTCTAATGAGATTCCAGGAAACAAGTTTAAATGAAATGCAGCAAAAAATGTGTATAATTTAATACTCCATACAAAGAAGTCATGTGGTGTCAACATCAGATTTTTTCCCAAAGGTGTAATTATTGCTATATGATTGCTTCCATTTCCTTCGATAAATTTTGCTAATCAGTTTTTCATAAATATAACTAAACAAGACTAGGAAATGAAAACGAAGTAGCGAAACAGAATTTGGAGATTCAGAATGGCTTACGATGAAATGAATTTCAGAATGGCTCTTTTACACATTTTCCCGTATCACAGACTATAAAATATAGTTTATATAGACTATTTTTTTATAATGGAAAAAAAAAAAAAAAAAAAAAAAAAAAAAAAAACAGTCTCATGTTTTTCACCGATTCTTATTTTCCTGTTAAAGTATGTTTCAAAATATTTGTATTAATTTGAACTCGCTATTTGCTGATAAGTTTAGAGCAAATAATTCATTCAAAATTAAAAAAAAAAAAAAAAAAAATTTAGCAAGAAATTGGATAATTTGATTTTTCTGAAATTTTAGCTAAGTTTTATTTAATTAAAATAAATTTATATGCCATTTTACAACCTGTTAAAATAGAGTATTTAAATGTCTTCATAATTAGATTTTCATAAAATCTTTGAAGAATTTTAGGGACAGAAAAATGTTTAGAAAAGGGCAGAATGAGATTCTAACATACAAGGGGAGACTATTTTGAAAAAAAGTTGAGAAACGCTATTCTGGAGTACACTGCTGGCCATTAAATTGCGGCACCATGAAGGAATGCAAATACAAAAAAGATATATATTGCACGTAAACAGTATGGCGTGAAGTCAAAATGATTAAATTTGTTTTGGAAGTTTACAGGGGTGCGAAATTAGTCGAAACAGCTGCCACTCCTTACAGCTATGACGGCCCTTTTCCAGCTGGGCATGGAGTCAAACTGAGTTTGGATCATAAAAGCGGGCAACTCATTCCATGTTGTTTCAAGTCTATGCCACACTCCATCAAATGTATTATTAGCTGGAGAGGGATGGCTAACCAGTCTCTTAGCTACCCATGACTAGATGTTTTCAATGAGTGACACATCTGGAGACAGTGCAGGCCACCGCAGCAATCCAATACTCTGTGTGTCGAGTAGCAGATTGGCGCAGTGGAAGCGTGACCCTGTGTATCGAGGAAGGTCAGAACACGACGTGTAACGTGTGGGTCCTGCATTATCTTGTTGGAACACGGGGTTTGGGGACGTCGAAGATAGGGCACAACCACTGTACGTGTCCCAATCCCATTATGTTCTAGCTACGAGGGACTTGACGTCGAAAGGAACAATTCTCAGAACCCTCACATTTCCAGGAAACCCACGTAGCTAGTTTACCACTTTCACTTGCTACAAAGACTTGAACTCCAAACAGTAATCGATTATCGCTCAGATTGGGATCACGTTATCCTTCAGAAGCAGAACTTTCGTCTGATTGGTTGATCTCTACGTGGGGCAGAGCTCCAGCCGAAACATTTTCGGCTAGTTTTCAAAAAGTCCCGTGTAGCCACCGTTTCCGTAGCTAGGCGGGACTTTGTTTCCAGCGAAACTCTTCTTTCTGGGAATCCTCACGTTTAAACCAGTACTACTAGAATGTCGTTTCCCAGAAAAGTCCCGTGTAGCATGGACCGTCGCTAGATGTCATAACCTCTTAAGATGTCAAAAATGTACCTGGTGTTGCATTCAAATTACCGTCGTTAAGAAATAGAGATGTGCATGTCGCGTACCTAGTGGCTGCCAAAACCATCACACCAAGTGCAGGGCTGATATCGAATCCAAGTGCCGATATCGAATGCAAGCAGGCGACGTGCGTTCTCCTCGGACACTCCAGACATGTATACGCCCATCAGAATACTGCACGTAGAAGCGGGACTCGTTTGAAAAGGCCATATTGTGCCACTCCTGTATCCAGCTTTGTAGTTCTGCGCACCAGAGTCGCTCTGTTTCTCTGTGCTGCATTGTCAAGAGAAGCCGAAGTAATGGTCACCCTGCTGATAATCCACGCTGCTGCAAACATCAACACACTTTACGAGTTGATACGCATGGGGGGGCGTTGAGATCCTTCATGCCGTTCAGTATGACCCTCAGCAATCCATTGATTCCATATTTCACATGACAGTGGTTGGATGTCGACGTGTGCGACCAGAGATGCTACGGAACAATAATCTACACTTTCGATAGGCAACGATCCTGCCTCTATTGAATTTCGAAACTTGCTGGTAAGCATTTCCTCTTCTTATCCGTGGCATAACGCGATATTTTGAGCAAACTCCAACCTTACAAAGTACTTTCCGAACGAGAAATCCACTACACAGCTTTTTTTTTATGCAGTGCTTCAGATGTCGTTTTTACCTCCTGCGTCTTCTAAATACGCTGAAATTCTAATCATTTGCATATCTCAATTTCTTCCTCTCATATGATTTTTGACGTTCGTCAGATCATTCCTTTTCCTAGTTTTGCAATTTTGATGACTAGCAGTGTATTAGCTAACTAAGCTCCTTAACAAATTTTTTAAATGGAATTTTTTTTTACTTCCTTGTAAGAATTAAGAAGATATTTTAATCGCGAAATATTTCGGGTGTCATATTTCAATGAAAATATTCATGTTGACAGCTACCGAATCCATTTGGACGATTTTTTAGTCTGTACATGTGGGAAGAATAAAGGATTTTTTTTTTTTTTTCAAAAATGGATTGCAAAGTGGGTTTTTTTTTTTCGTGATGTCTGTACGTGCATAAGAACATACATATCTCGCATAATTCAAAAACGATTAGATCTAGAACGTTGAAAATTTCTTCTAGCTGTGCGTCTCCCTTTTGTATTGCGATCGGCGGTATCAAACGTATATTATATATACATACCAGTCCTTTAACCGGCTGAAAATACTTTACCGGACCTTTATTTTCGCAATCGTTGGTAGTAGATATACACTCCCAATTACATGTGCTTCAAACGACGAAAATATTCCTTTTTGAGCTATTTCAAATAAAATAAAAAAATAAAAAAAAATTCGGCAAACAGCGAAATCCAGCTTTTAATTCTGTCTCCCGGTTCTCATATTTTGAAAGTTTTATACTTGTTATTAAAAATATAAAATTAGAAATTTGACTCCCGTACGACAAACATTTAATTTTAAAATTTGCAATTTTTGCTTTGCTTGCTCTTTCAGCTTACTCTCAGGAATCGATTAATTAAGTTATATTAATTCGAGGAAATTAGTTTAAATGAAGTGCAACAAACATAAATGTGTATAATTTAACAGCCCGTACACAAGGAAGTCACGCGGTCTCCTTCTCAGATTTTTTTTAAGTTTCTCGTTTAACTCGTTAGTGCAAGAAACATAACCTATTCGGTGACCTTTACCGCTGATACTTTATATACAAATAAGTAACCAGGATTGCGTTGAGTTACGACTGGTAACCAGTAATTTACTGAGTTAAGTCAGTAGCAGTTGACGCATAGACAGATTTTTATAATTATATAAGTTTTAAATCGTAAATAAGTCTCACACACCCGACTTGATCCTGCTAGTTTTTATATGATATTAAATTTTTTTTATTCGTACAGTTTCTGAAATGTATAGGTGAGATTGGAATAAATCTTGCATCTGAACATTTGTGTCGTTTTCCATTGTTACGATCAGAATTATAACTTGTTCATAACTAGAATCGATTCTGTGTCACTATTAACCGAAATTTCAAAATCTGTGAGATGAAAGAGTAATATAATATTCTTCCCTCCCGCTCATGCATGCCTTCGTGATGTAACGGTTATCCCACTCGGCGCGTATTTGAGAGATCCAGGTTCGTGTTCCGGCGAGGGCATTGCTCATTTTTCATGTCTCCTGCTTCAAAATAACGTAATGACTCCACGTTCTATAATATTCTATTCTGTGCCGAGCATATGTAAATTTACAAAAGATTTCCCAGTTGCGTCACTGCAATAGGATTCCAGTATACCAAATGAGAGAAAAACACAACGTTATCGAATATTTAATCCGTATATACACGTCTAACGGGAAGAATAGAATTAGAAGGAATCTAATTCGTCTAGGAGATTTAGAAAGCAAGTAAAAACATCAGATTATCTCTTTCTCTCTTGTTGTCTTGATCAGTACAGCGGTTAGCGATGCTGGCTCCGTTATATTTGGACCAGGGTTCGAATCCCGGCGAAGGCTTGGCTGTTTGTTAGTGAATAGTGTCCTTGGACATGCCACACTTAAAATACTGGCAATCCGGAAGTCTTGTTGAGTGGTTTACTGGTGAGGAGACTCTCTGGTCTATCTCTTAGGATGTTGTCCATCAAAATTGGACCAACAATAAGTGCCATGTGTAGAGTCATTAGGTGCTCTTGAAACAGAAGACGAGAAAAACGTGCAGAGCCCTTGCCGGGACTTGAATCCTGGACCTCTCCAATATACGTCTACGTCGTGTGTGTTTCTAATTACATCACGAAGGCATGCGTAAAGGAACGAGACAGTATCTTATATACTTCCCCTTATATAGTCATTGATAATGTATCTATGATAGACCATCTTTTAGCAAGGTAATGCCTGTCCGTTCATAGTGAACTTCCACAGGGAAAATACTAAAATTCTCCCTCATATTAAATTAATGTCTATCGATATTAATTTAACAACTCGTTACGCAAGTATTCCATGAATATTGACTAACACATTCTCATATCTGTCCACTGTACAGGGCATAATTTCTAAAATCAGAAGTCCTGAGCTTTATGGAATGCTATTGGAAGTGATGAAGAGAAATAAATAAAGGCAATTATAATAAATAAATCACTTTATTATTAACCCAAAGTTAAATAAAATGTAAGAATAAATCAGTAAACAGATACAAATATTTATAAATTAGCATAAATTAATGAGAAGTTGAGAAATAATAAGCCCAGATGCTAATGCAAAATAAAAATGAAAAGGTGACTAAGTTCATAACAGGGCATCATTCACAGACGGTGCGAAAAACAGCTTTCGAAAGAAATCTTCGCTATCAGATAAAATTACTTCCTTCTTTTTTTTTTTTTTTTTTTTTTCATTTAAAGTTTTGAGGGGATGAATGGAGTCTATAAATAGTATTTTGGAAATGCAGGTAAATTTTCTTTAGGTGCTCAAGTTTTCCCGCGTGTTTTACTCTTCTGAAATGAAGTGATGCTCAGCTGCATGTTCAGCAGCTAATGTAAATATCAGTTTTACTATTGTTAAAAGAAATGTTGCGCTAGTTAATAGAGTTTTAGGCTTATATTAAGTTATATATAAAGGACTGGAGCTCAAATTACATGGAGCTCCGCCTATAAGAACTACCAAAGTTGGGCTCTTGTAAGTTTTGGCTGAATTTAAGCGCTAATGATATAATATCATTATAAATAAACAGAAAGATACTGGGAATAATCTCTACAAAGATTAAAATTTGTTCCTCATCGCGCATCTGCATCAGTAAAAAATGTCATTTAACAGAATTATAAAAAGGTAAATTTAATGGAGATGAAATAGCAACTTCATCTCAATTTATCTTTAGGTGTACTGGTACTGCCATCTATTGGCGTTGTTTAAATTTTAAAGGTCTTCAGGAAAATACAGAGGCTGAAAGCGATCGTTATTTTCTACACAGCTAAGGTTTTCCCATGAATTTTCAGTCTCTGTCCCGATTTTTTACAAATCGTTTTTTGGTACCGAATTTATAGCATTTGTTCCGAGAAACAGTAGTGCTAGAACGTAAAAGTTTAAATGCATATACTTATTTAAGTACTAAATGCATATATTAATTAAATACTAGCATATATTAATACTAAATGCGTATATTAATTAAATACTTTTTCATGCCTTTAAGAGCTTAGCACGATGATCAGGAAAAATGTTCGTTTGCTTCATTTCAGTATTAACCGATGCGTCCAATTACAAGGAAATAAAACTTATTCCAATACTTATTAGATTTATAGATTGGAATTATGGAGTTAGAGAAAAAAATTAGAATTTAAATTCTTTCCTGGTAAACATCCGATATTGTTGGCAATTATTTAACTACCTGTCTTGAAGGGCCAGAATGTTCGGATGAACTATTATATTTATAATTTAAATACATTGAAATGGTTCATCGACTAATTCTGGATTGAGAAAAGCAAGGATTTTTGTGGAGGAGGGACTTAAATTAATTTCAAGGTTCCTCCCCCCGATGAAGTGACATTTAGATTGATTGAATTCTCTTCTGTTTTTGTTCATTTTTCTTTTAATTTCATAATTTAATAGACCTCAATCCATGCGATTTTTGGCTCTGGGGGACATTTGAAACATCTGGTAAGTCGTGACAATCCAAGAATATCTGAAAGCCAGCATTTCACGCCACGTGCTGAACATTTCCCAGCACACACTTCGGTCAACTGTCGAACATGCCATTTTGCGATTTCAGTTGGTTGCTGAAATGATGGCCATCACGTGGAACATGTTTTTTTTTTTTGTAACAAAATTTATAAAATTTAAAACTGTTGTGAAGGTGTGGCTAAATGTATAATTTGTTAATATAATACCTTCTGGTGATTCTATTTGTATTTGTATTTTTTTTTTTTTTTTTTTTTTTTTTTTTCCTGAAAGAAATTCACATTCTTAAGTTCACCACAAAATTTCAAAATTTTCTGATCACTGGTTTCTCTTGTAGGCAGCTTTGAAATAGGGTTCTTTAATTACAGACAGCCTGTATAGGTTGTAATATCTTGTTATTTAACAAAAAACTATATTAATTATTGAAGTGGCAACGCCATATTTGTATGATGTAACTGTTGCTCAGCAACAGAAGAAATTGTTTAAAAATTGTTGTTCTGAAGTTTGACCAGCTAGTAGATGTATGAAAATTTTGCCACTTAAGAATTGTATACAGATTATCTATCAACGTAAACTAAAAATAAAATTTATGTTTTACTAAGAAGATTATCGGTTTTGTCAACTACTGCAAAATACATTACAATATATATATTGACCTACATACTAGCTTCACCACAATAACATTAATAATAAAATAATTTATTCGTAAAAGAATATTCAAAAAATTATATATATAAACATATAGCGTTCCGAATTTCGAACTTTGAAATCTGGTCACCTTATAAAAGGTCTTAACTCATACAAATTTTATTAACCCTCCTTATTCGTGAGTTCTTATTTTCAAAAGCTATTCTACTTTTTTTCTCATCACATCGCGAACAAATTATTATTAAACTATGAATATATAATATTGTTTGAAAATTTTTCTTTTCAGAATTTTTAATTCTTTAAAAAACGAAATAGCTCAAAATTTGTATTTGGAGTTAAGAAAACATTAACAATTAACAAAAATTAAATTTGTGTTAAACGAACCAGTTTAATGTTAATTCACGAATGTTTCATTAATAACATTTATTAGCTTCTTTAATTTTAAAATAAATAAAATGCGCTGGAATGAATCTTTCAACATTTAGTTTTAGTGTTTTTAATTTGTACATACATTTCATTGTTTACTTTTAATTTATTTAAAAAATTACTTTAAAAGAAGTAATAATGGTTATTAATAAATTATTACAGAAATAAAATAATTATGATTCAATTACACAGCGTTAATTGAGGAATATATTTTAGTTTTGTCATTCCATGATGTAAGCAACGAAGAAAACTGATAAAAATTCTAAAGTTTTATCTTCCGGTGTTCTCATTGGCTGCGCAAATAAATCTCGAAAGTATAAGGCCTTTTTAGAATTTTAACATTCACTATTTTCGCCACATTAAAATTACATCAATAAGGTGTTTAGTGTCTTAAACACAATTTCTATACCTAGTTCTATTATTCTGCGCTTCAATTTGTAGAACAGCTAAGAAAGATTTTCTTATCAAAAATTTTCATAGCAGTTCTTAATTCTGCTTCTATGTATAGGAAAGAAATAAGCTGGAGCCATTTTAATGTTATCATTCTGTTCTGTTTCATACATTTTTATTTCCATGTACGAAGTATTCCCCAATTTAAATTCTTTGCCTGGTCATAAACTCTAGGTAAGAAATCGTAAAAAACTGTTTTTCATCAATGTGCTGCCATCTAGTATCTTTTCTGAGAAACAGATAAACAGAATGCCCAAGCATTTGCAGAAAAAAGCCACCTAACCGAAGGGGTAAAAATATTAACGGAGGAGGAGGAGGGGGGGGGGCACTAATTTTTTTTGGTGATGATATGCCGTGGCATATTTTCATGCAAAATTAGGGGGGATGCGAAATGAAATCTTTGTCTTGCAGATGACAAATGCTAATTAACGGAGTACGTCAAATAAAATTTGAGCTAATTAAAAGCCTTCTAAATAAAAAATTTTGCAAATTTGTAACTTATTCAAAAGTTCGTTTAACAATTCTTATAGTCCAGCCTAGAAAATATACATACGAATTTTATTCCTTCGGGCTCATATTGCTTTATTTTCAATTAGAATCAATTTTTATTTATTTATTTATTAATTTTTTTTTTTTTTAAATGTCGATTTGCTGTTTCTAACAGCAGGTATTTTGTCTTCTTGTTACTTTGTATTCCTTACTTTTCTACGCTATTTGAGAATATCGTCCTTTGATTTTAAAGAACTCTTATTATACTGTGCATTTAAATATTTGTGAAAAAATAATGAAACAAACGTAGATTTTCAAAATGGAAAAATGATTGACTACGCGGAAAAGGGATGATTCACAGGTGATGAATCCAGCACAATCTACTAGCACTGAGACTATTGAAAAGAAAAGAAAAATTGTTTGTAGAAAAAAATAATGAAAGTTATTTTATCATTTGGGTTTTCTTGGAATGGATGTGAAATGGACCCTCAACCACAATGTGCTGTTTGCGGTTAACTATTATCCAATCAAAGTACGAAACCATCGTTTCCTAAAAGGCACTTTGAATATAAGCATGCCAATTTAAAGGATAAATCTGAGGAATGTTTTAAGAGGAAATTAACAGAGTTCAAAAATGTAAACAATAATGAAAGGTTTTGCTACTTCAAGTGAAAACTTTGGAAGCTAATTACCTAGTAAGTGGCGGGTTTAGAATATTTAGCTTATATTTTTGGAAAGTTAAATAAATTAAATTTAGGATTACAAGGAGAAACTGTTAAATTATTTACCATTAGAGACGAAATAAATGCAATAAAAAAAACTCGAGCTAATAATCAGAGAATTGGATAATAATATTTTAAGTTTTTTACCACTTTTAGAAAGTTTTCTAACCGAAAATAATTTAAATATAAAAGAATTAGCGCCCAACATTAAAAATCACTGTTTTCATTGTTAAATAATTTTAACATGTATTTTTTCGAGGGGTATGAAAAAGAATATTGGATTAGAAATCCATTTTGTTCACATGTACCCGAAATTTTATCTCGTGAAGAAAAGGAATAATTGATAGAAATTTCCTGTGATCGAACCTTAACTAAATATTTTAAAAAGAACACGCTTGTTAACTTTTGGCTGAACCGAATAAAAGAATTTAATTGCATTTCAAATAAAGGTATTAAATTTTAATTGTCTTTTTGTACAACCTGTTTGTGTGAACAAGGATTTTTCTTCCAAGTTATATTTGAAAAATAAATATAGAACAAAATTAAAAGTAGATCTTAATTTACATTTAAAACCTATTGAAACAAAACCAAACATATAAAGAAATTGGTATTCCTTTTAAACAGGCCCAAATTTCACACTAAATTTTAGAATTAAAGTATTATAACTTAAATTTTGATAATTAAAATGCTAATCAATTTTTAATCTAATATTTTTATGTGTGCATATTTAATACAAATAGCCAATTGGTTGTGCAAATAGCAAAATATATATATATAATAATAAAATTCCATAGTCAAAATTACACTTAAAATTCTAACTGTATGTTTTTTTCATTTTTAATGGCGACGGTCTCTTATTTGAAAGTACGTGGAATTAAATCCACAGCCCCGTAGTCAAGTTGTTTTTCCCGCCTTTTCTACACGTACAGTTATAGAATATTCTGGGGATATTTAAAGCGAATTGGAATGGCTGACGACGCTGACGTCATTTCTTGGAAGCTCCGCCTTTCCAGAGGCTATAAAAGGACTCGCAAAAGAATATCGGAGTCTTTTCTTTAATGTAACGATGCAGTAAACTTCATAAAAAAAGTTATTAGTTATTCTTTTTTATTTACTCCGGAAATATGATTTTTGTAATTGCTATTTCTCCTGACCAATAATAAATGGATCCTGTTTTTTAAACTTATCATCTGATAATTTAAGTTACGACTACATCTATATTTCTTCACCAATCTATTTATTCCAGACAAAAGCTGGTACATCACATACATATATGTTTATTTTAATATTTCTATTGAGAAATTGCAAAATAATCATTGTAAAATGTTATGGTGGAACTAAAGTTTTTCAGTTTTCGTTTAGATGGTATGCATTAGTGAAAAGGCTGAGAACCTGTGCAATAGAGGATACACAGATTTTGGCAATTTACATCCCATGTATCCACTAACAATTAAAATATTGAGGATTTGTTATGCTTAAGAAAATAATAGGAAAAGTGTTTAGAAATATTATTATTATTAATAGTAATATTATTAAAGATATTAATTGCAAGCAATAAAATAAAGGAAATGTTAAAGTTAACTAGATCAGTGGTGTACCTAGAATTTAATTTTGGGAGAAAGTCAGACACCATCATAACGCCAAAAATACCATTGTGCAAGTTTTCTTATTTACAGTTTTGAATTTGATCTAAAACTCATATCTGTATTCATATTAAGTTAATCAAATACAATCCACGCCTTTCCATTGTATTTGTAGCATTATGTTGTTAATAATAAGTTTATTAAAATACTAGTCAATAATACAAAAGTACTTGTGTTATTTTATCAGGTCAAAGATATTAATAAGAGCAGACTTTTAATTTACACCAATTAATTTTAATTACATTAATGTTCCTTCTACTTTATTTACTTTTCTTACAAATAAATTTTTATCTAAACCATGTGCATACATATTGTTTCCGATATATATATGATGCATGCATATAGTATATATACTGTTTAGCAGTTTCTCACAAATTTTCACTAAAAGAACATCGTTCTTTATGTATTCGAACCTGCCCTGTTTTGTACCTTGTAATTCCACAGTTGACATGTTTGTCATTTTACTTGTTTAAATTACTAGAAGCCTTAATTGCTTAATTAATTTTTGTCCATTTGGATTTTGTTTTATAATTTTGTTTTGCAATTTTTAAGCTTCAATTTTACATTTGTATTTACTACTGTTTCTTTTTATGTGTATTTGTTTACTTTGTGTACGAATGTATGTAGGGGAAAGACTCATATGAGACTCATTTGAAATAAGATTTTAAAATTTATGATTAAAGAATTTCAGAAGCGGTTTAGAGTCTCAAACGGTTAGAGGAACGAAGCATTGTATTCGGAACTCATTAATTAACCGAGTTTAAGGCTTCAAAATACTTTTCCCTTGACAAGTTCTGTTTGAAGCGTTTAAACAAAGGAGATTAATTTTTTCGTGCCTTTGTATAGCACTCTGTTTTTTTTTTTTTCAAGGCTTTTACGTTGTAGCTTTTCACATTTTCTTTGGATCATTTATGTTTTAAACATGTACCCTTCAACAGACGTTACTCGGTTTTGTTACCAATTTTACGGAGTTTAATAAAAAAAAAAAAAAAAAAAAAAAAGAGAGAGAGAGAGAGAGAGAGTAGGCATTTATTTTTTTTCCGGAGGGGGGGAGAAGGAAGACTAAATTTTTATTTAATTTGTCTTCCAACGTTTTTACTTTACTTTGAAATTATGCATACATATTTATAGATTTGTATTCAGTTAAACGCTTTTCACATGTCTTGTTTCGTAAATAATTTTTTAGATATTTTAGCGTAAGGAACGACCTTTCTGCAATATACGTGTTCAATTCTAATCTTGTTAAAATTTTTAAAATGTTTGTAATTACTAGGAAAAACTCCTTTATACTAGGTCTTTAAACCTTCTATTGCAGATGAACCATTTTTGTTCGTTGCAATTTCCTTCGCCAAATTTGATATACAGCTTTTGGAACATCAATATTATAATTCCACAAATCAGAATATATATTTAAACGCATTCCGAAGTTTCTTTCAAATTCAGATTGGAGAGGGAGTTTATTCTTTTCGAATATTAAAATATTAAAAGAATTCAGTATTTTTTTATGTTTAGTAAAAACGTTTTAACTCCACCATCCAACTGCAAAATCCCATCCTCCAAGAATTGATTAAAAATTAATATTTGAAAATAGGATTCGAGGGATTTATTTATAACATTAAAATGACACGTTTGCTTGCTTGCCAATCACGGGAAAGAAATTTCAAACTGTTCTTCATGTTGTTGTGCTGTGACTTATCTCACTTGTCTGACTGTAACATCAAAACAAGCTCACGAAATTCATCGTAGCAAGGACTGCAAGACTGAGGATGTCGTTGGCAAGTGCCTTGAGGTGACAGTATGACTTCACTCGGTCCCGCCTGAGGATCTCCCACCTCTTTTCCCCTACCACCAACCTCTGGAAGGACTTTCGTCTCGCCGTATATTTAGAGTGCCCCCCCCCATGCCGCGCAGACACTATTCATTTACAAACTTCCATGCCTTCTCCGAAATTCGAACCCAGGGCAGCTATTTCTTATCATTTAAAGTAAGCTGAATAACAATTATTAGGGGGGGGGAGGAGGTATTCAAACAAAAGCAGCCACCACTTGTTTACAAAAATTAACGCTAAATGCTGTTGTTTGAACATAAATAGCTATTTGATCTTGTTAAGAAATGTATGTCGTTTTATCAGTTATAATTCAATAGCATTTGCTTGCATTCACTTTTGCAAGGAAAATAATTTTATTCCAGACATTTATGATTTCATTTTGTATTTCTGGCGAAATGTATGTTGCGTTATTGCTACATTATTCTGAAACGATTTTTCAATATGTCATCCTCTGCATCTATTCGAAATCTGAATAACTGCTAAAAGTTTCCATCATTCTGATGCGATTCAACATCATCATCATAAATATTCATTTACTAAGAATTTCGATGATCTATCTCTTCACGGAAATCCATTTATTCTACTGAAGATCATTATTTTTATTTTTGAATAAACCTTTTTCGATTTTCTTTAGCTTGATGAGCGCTGTCAACATTAATTTTATCACCTATGGATTGCTTTAGCCAAGAATAATATTTTTTAAAATTTCAGCAGATAACAAGGAATGCTTAAGGTATTTTTCTATTGGTAGTCACAGAATTTTTCTTCAATTGTAGCTTTAAATTTTCTCCAATTGTGGAAAAGTTTGTTTATTGATTGTCCTAAAGTTTGACTATTTGATTGGTCTACATATTCTTGGCGAATATTATGCAATATTGACAATGCACTCCACCTCTAATTTTAAAACAAGCCAGCCAAGGATATTCAAAAACTGATATATATTTAAACTAGAATGTCTGGAGGTCATAGGAAATGACTGCTGTTCTAAATATTATAAACTGTAATTAAAATGATTTGTGCAAAGGTGTCTGCTAATTCAAACTGAATTACCCAGGATAGGCGGCGAGGGTGCCCATTTGCTTACTCCCCCACGGGGTTGCCCCTTCTACTTGCTTAATTGCTTAAAGTAGAGTGCAATGAAGGAAACCATTGGCATTTCTTAAGAGCCACCGCTAGCTCAATAAATAATGGTGATTTAAATAATAAAATGTTAATTCCCATGTCAAAGATCTCTTTGTACACAACATTTCTTGTGTAGATCTTTCAATCATTTCTAAGCTCGCCTTGCAGAGGGCCATCCATTATTTTTGATTTTACGTCCGTTCTTTCACGAACTCTTGAACAGGCAACATAAAGTTGACCGTGTCCAAATGCAGGCTCAGGTAAAAAAATGCCAACACGCTTAAGCGTTTGGCCCTGAGACTTACGGATGGTCATAGCAAAGGGAAAGAAAAGTTACAGAAAGTTGTCTACGTCCCAATTGAAACGGCAACCCTGTGCCGTGGCAACTTCACCCTGTTGGCTAGTACAGGTACGCAAGCAACCAATAAACTATCGGCGACAGACAGACACTTCAGCCGCATATAATAAAGATACTTATTTATTTCATTTTATTTGTTTTTTCATCGTTGCTGGTTGCATAGTTCCGAATTCTATTATATACAGATGTTAAATTTATTTATTAAATGTTAAATGCACGTGCTCTTGTTTTTTTAATTTTTCCGGCTTAGCTTTCTCATAATATTCGTTACGCACTGCACTGCACGGGGAATAAAACAATTTACAGTTACGCAAGCAACCAATAAACTATCGGCGACAAACACTTAAGCCGCATATATATGAGATTTTCTGTTTACATTTTTATTGCCAATTGAAGAACTTGGAAACATGTACTTTGCTGTTGGACCCAAGCATTTCCAAGGCAATCAAATTTCTCTTTGTCAGTTTATAAGGTATTTTCTCCCTCCTTTCGGCATGCGTTCGTGGTGTAACAGTTAGCACACTCGGCGCGTATTCGAGAAGTCCACGGAATTCGAGTCCTGGCGAGGACACTGCTCATTTTTCATGTCTCCTGTTTTACCCCAAAAAAGTCTCTACACTGGCACCCGAACTAAAAGGTGGTGGATGATGATTCTTCACCTCCAGGATTTGTCGACTGGGTGCCCTAATCCCCAGAAGTCTTAACTTTAGAGCTTAATATACGATAATTATTTGCTTGCATTTTATTTTTTAACCCAGCTTCGCGACACTTTTTGGAAGAATTTAGAGGAAATGTTTTCTTTACTCCGAGATTTTCAAATTAGTAGATCGTGCCTACTTCTTTACTATATCACTGTCTGGGTTGCTCTATCTTAAAATTAATAATTATTAGTATTTTTTAATCGTGTAACTCTTAACTAACGCTACAAATTAAGAATAGTTTGAGTCTGGAGTCTAAGTCTAAAGATAAGACGAAACAAATGTACTCGTTTTACCAAACTACCACGTGAAGCAAACATATTCAGAAATGTTGCAAAACGAATGGCAGGAAAGAATGCTAAAGAAATAACAATATCTTTTATCTAGTATAGTGAAAATTATTTGTAATTTTTTTGTTGGTGTTTGTTTGTAAAGAATATTTCAGCAATTGAGTTCTCAGCTGGGTTTTGGGTTCGACTCGGGGGTTAGAAGCATAGCCTTAACTGGCTGTCTGTGGTCCTTCAATATACACTCATGTCCATAAATTAAGGATAATGCAAAATCAGGCAAAGGAAGAGTTAGAAGCAAAACAAATTTGACTTATTTGTAAAGCTTATTTATTAAACAAAAGGTAAAGAGCAAAAAAAGATGCTATATGTCTGATATTATTAAAAAAATTAGCGATTTTTTTTCCCTGGAGCAAATTGCAAAAAAAAAAAACCTATTTACAAAAAAACAATATTACATAGTTGGTATGATTGTTATTACATTGTATGTCTCCCAGACGATGCAATACAGTCCGTACAACGCCTAGGCATGCTGAGTATCAAATTATCGATCTGATCTTGGGGGATATTACACCACTCAAAAAGCAATGCTCTCCGAAGTTCCGGTAGACATGTAGGAGGAGGTTGACGGGCTGCAACTCGTCGGCCAAGCATATCCCACACGTGCTCTACTGGATTCAAGTCCGTGAGGATGCTGGCCAGTCCATACGGGTGATATCCTCCGATTGAAGGCATTCGCTTACGATGTTTGCACGGTGAGGACGGGCGTTGTCATCCATAAACACAAATTGTGCGCCCTTGGCGCCCCAAAACAAACGTACATGTTGTTCCAGAATTACGTCCCGATAGATTTGGGTTGTCATGGTTCCAATTTGAACATGCAGGTCACTTTTGGAATCCAGAATAATTCCACCCCAAACGAGCACTCCTGCACCACCGTAACGGTGTCGTTCAGTGATGTTTTCTTGGTAGTAGCGGATACCTGGAGCTCTCCATAAGAAAGTCCGGCGAGAATCAGACTGCAAGCTAAACCTGGACTCGTCGAAAAACATTACACAAGCTCACTGTTGCGGTGTTCACAATGCATGCTCTCTACTCCAGGCTAACCGCAGGCGACAGTGAGTTGCAGTAAGTGGAACGCATGTGACAGGTCTACGAGCATGTAGACCAATCTGCCCTAAGCGTCTGTACACGGTCTGCCTTGAAATTGTCGTACCAGTGGCTGAAGAGAGCTGACGAGACAGGTCTGAGGCTGTGCTCCGCCTGTTTTTTTTTGGCAGTAACTGCCAAATACCGGTCCTCATTCGGCGTTGTAACTCTGGGGCGACCTGTGCTGTAACGTCTACTCACATTACCATCATCTTGGAATCGCTGCCGAAGCCTGGAGATGACACTCAGGGCAATTCCAAGTTCGTCTGATACTTCCAGTTGGGTACGCCCACATTCCAGACGGCCGATAATTCTACCACGTAAAAAATCATCCAAATAGCGTCCTTTGTGTCATAACTATTCGGTTATTGCACTGAAATGCTTATAAAGCGCCTGCGAACAATTTTACGTCTTTGCCTGTATTCCTTATATATCACTCTCTTACACTCTCGTCACTGTGACGTACCATCGGTGTCATCTGGTTACTTCCTGAAATTTGCATATAATTCTTAAAGATGTGTGTAGTGATTTTACAGGTGATATATTTATTTTAGAGTTCGATTTCCGCGTGACTCCGAATTATCCTTAATTTATGGACATGAGTATATTATTGCCTTCTACGAGTTCATGAATTTGGAGTAATTGACGATAACACTTGACGAAGAATCAAAACACGATTTATTCGTCAACTATCACTCAGGACAGCTCCCAAAACCCGTTTACAGTCGTCGAAAAGACTACGATATGCACGCTGAATAGTCAGCGACGCAGCCTTCAGGCTATAACGGTGAAGACTACTTCACAGCAAAGCTTTAAAGTACAGCTCTCAACTCGGTCGATCACTCTCAACCTAATCTCTGAACTTAGGACACTTTTACTACGCTACACTACTACAGTACAACTCCAATCGGATTACTGGAATTTTTCCGAAGAAAGGGTCTATGTACACTTTTATTAATTACTGTATGCACTGCATGTTGAAAATGAGAGAAAAAAATATTTTTTTAAAGGGTGTTTAATTAATTAAAGTGAAAAAGAAACACTTTTACATACATGTTAGATAGCGTACTGTACAGTACTTAAAAGTGCTGAAAGTCATTGCTTCCTGAACATCTCGGTCTAAGCAAGCTGCTTGCGGACACCGTGCCTGTACTTGAAATTTCTTAACTAGCCATTACATAGTTTAAAGGATGACTAGCTGAACTTCTGAACTAAGATCTTAGCTTTGTCACAAAGAATCGGAACCGAAATTGGGTGTTCCATAGAATGTTGATTAAAAACCACTTGAAAAACGGCATCTTCTACATTTTTGTTTGTTGCTGCCTTCATCGATTTTCTTGAAGAATTTCCATCTTCGTTTCTAAGCAGTTACACGAAGTTTAAAAGTGTAGGTTTGCTCTTTTTAATGTCTGGAATCGTAAATTGCCCAACACTACGCTTTCGTCTTATTTTTTTACTTCCTTATACGAAGTAAAAAGGAAGTATTGTAATCACCAAAAGTTCAGGCAACATACTTCAAAAAAAAATATCCATTTTGACCGCTATGGAATGCAATTTAACGATGTTTTTGCGTGATATCTGTACGTAAGGACAGAATAAAAGACTCTTTTCCTCCAAAAAAATTATAAAACTGCTTTAAAATGAATTCTGAAGAGAATTTTCGTGGCGTCTGTACGAACGTATGTACGTACGTACATATCTCGCATAACTCCAAAACGAGTAGCCTCAGAACGTTGAAATTTTGTATATAGGACTGCTATAACATGTAGATGTGCACCTCGTATTTTGGTTGCCATCGGCCGCACCGAACGTATATAAATATATTTTTATATATATCCACGCTGTTACCCGGCTCAGTGATCTCAGTTTCTTTACTCTTATATGTTTGTAAAATTGTATATTTTTTGCTTTAAAAATGATTGAATTATGTTGTTTTTATCTTCCGGTTAAGGTTTATATGCCTTTCGTAATTTTGGAAGCAATATTTGTACAATTATCAACAATTTAAAAGCTGTTTAAGTGCGGTTAAGTTTTAGATAACATGGCGGACATATTTGTTTACATTTGAAACAGAAGAATTGTAGATTTGTTGCCAATCTAGAAAGACTAAGCTTCGCAACAAAAAAATAACGCCTTCATTTTATATTGCGAATTAAATCATGCTTAATCCTTTATGGAATTTTTTCGAGGAAATAAGTGTTTGAGATTTACTTCGTAATTTTTAATGCAGATATTTCGAGTTTTTATGCATTTTTGCCTTGTCGCGAAGTGAGAACTGAATGAATTGAATGAGAAATACTCAATCGTCTGTGAAAAACTGTTTCTTTTCTGTTTTGTTTGCTTAATTTCTTTCATACATCGTTTTAGCTTTATTATAGTATTTGAATAGAACATGTAGCAACGATAATCCTTCAAATGAAATAAATTTTGTGCATTCAGAGTGTCGTTATAGTAAACAAATATAGAGAATTTTAAAGATGCATTTATTCTATTGTGGTTTATGCGCTGTCGACGAAGTAGATTTAATTCAATCCAATCAATTTAAATGAAATTCAAGAAAAAAAAATGCGTATAATTTAATATTCCGTACAAGGAAGTCATGTGGTGTACACATCAGGTTTTCTTAAATTCTGAAAGCGATTCGGATAATTGAAGTTCGGATAATTGGAGTTGTACTGTACTCAAGATACTTCTTTATCCGCGTACAGGCAGGGTATGTATAGCTTTAACCTACGTTCGAGAACACTCTCGTGGAAAACCGCTAAGAATGCGTTCTAGAATGTTCTCTCTAATTTTGACGCTAAATATCACCAAAAGGGTAATTTCGCACCAAGTCTGGCAATCCTGCCTTTCCCTGCCACTTTCTGGCAACATTAACCTCGCTTATCTTACCGCCAGATGGGCAATTCGTAACAATATGTAAAATGTGGATCATTTGATTAATTTGTTCATTTGATGATCACTCTCATCGCTACAGCATCACGCTTTTAATAAATGTGAACAATAACTATTCACTAGCTTGATCATATAATAAATATTCTTCCACTGTTTAGTGAATAATAGTGATAAACGCTGAAATCACAGAAATAGGCATATCACAGAATAAGCATGTGTAGTTTCTTCTGTTTAGAGAGAAATAAAATTCTGTTTAGAGAGAAATAGGCCAAAAAGGGAGTTGCAGACAGCAGTGATATAATATTTTCAATTGGAATTTTCATATTTTTGTTAATTCGCGTTTATGATGTGTTGATATTAAAGTTTGTGGTAAAATCCTAGTATACGATATGGCCTTGGCGTGATTTTTTGAAAATTGTCGCCAACACCAAAATGACTCGTTTACTGCTCATTATAAATACCACATTTACTGCTCATCATAATGTCGGCGGATAAGGAAATCCAAAAAGACCTCCTTCACTAAAAAATTAACAAAATAATCCCAAATAATTGGCATAACTAATTCTACAGCTATTGTATGCAGATTAACTAAACGCGCAAGTATTTTAACACAGATATAAGAACAACAGAATTCAATCACTTTGAAAGCAAAAAACGCTCACTTTACCAAAGTATAAGAATAAAAAAGGTGAGCTCAACAAGCCGGGTAACGGAGTGGGTATACTTTTGGTACGGCCGATTGCAACCAAAAAGGGAGGTGCACAACTGCATGTTATAGCAGTCGCATATACAAAATTTCAACGTACTAAGGCTACTGGTTTTTGAGTTATGCGAAGTATATACACACGTACGTACAGATGTCACGAAAAAATACCTTCTGAACTCATTTTGAATCCATTTTACAATCTGTTTTGAAAAAAAAAAAAAAAAAAAAAAAAAAAAAAAAAAAAAAAAAAAAAAAGAGCCCTTCATTCTGTACGTGCGTACAGACGTCACGCAAAAAAATTTTTCAAATGAATTCGAGAGCGATCAAAATAGATATTTTCGTTAAAATACTGTTATGATATCCAAAATTTTTCACGATTATTATACTTCCTTCACCTCGTACAAGAAAGTAAAAATAAATAATGTTGCTTTCTTTGGTTTTAAAAAAAAATGTATAAAGTATAGCATTGTTCATATATATTCAACCAGTCTAGTATTATTTTCCCTTTACTTTTGCTTTGAGTGGCAACAGTTGTATAATGTTATATTTTGGTAGAATAAACTTGTTTGTTTGTGTTTAAAATTTTACAGAGATTATTTAGGTAGAAATGAGTTTATTAATGGACAAAATGGTGAACATTTACTGTCGTATCTAACAAATTAAACTTTAAGTACAAACAGCAATGACTAAAAAAAAAGAAGTGCAACATGCTGCACATAATAACTTTGTAGAAAACATACTTTAATTCCATTTCATACACGAAAATTTCAACATGATTGCTTCACAAAATATGCAAGTTCTTGGCAAATATAATCTGTAAATTTTTTATTTTTCTAAAGTAACACACCACGGAACAGCTAAATCAAATATTGAAGAAATCTCGCTTTCCCCCCCCCCCCCTATTAGCTGTAACACGTACTTTTTTATGTGAATAAATGATATGTTACAAAACACATAACAAAATATTACCATAAATGAATTCAAATTAAATCTGGCAATACTAATGACGTAATAAAATCACTGAATTCTCATAGCAGTAGTAACAGAACAATTAAACCCATCTTAAATATTTTTATTTCTTAAAATTTAGCCGCATATTAACTATAAATGTAAATTAATTTTAATGAAGAATAAGGTTTCTTAACCCAAATAGGGCAAACTAATGCTCTATCAGCAGGTTAAATATTGTTAACCTCCAGGGAAACTCAATTTTTTAAGATTTAAATTGCAAAATATTTTCAAAAGGTAAGTTTGAAATCTTTTCAGATATATTCATTGTGCTATCAAAATATTAAGGTATTTTTATAGGTGTGGCCTACAGTTTAAACATTTAAACTTGTATTTTTTTCCCCCCTTAGTAGTAATTTTGCCAGTATAATCACGCGAACGTATTCTACTAAGCCGTTGAAGTTGGTAGTCGTTGAAGCTGCATACTGCAGTGATATAATATTTCCAAATGGAATTTTCATATTTTTGTTAATTCGCGTTTATGATGTATTGATATTAACGTTTGTGGTAAAATCCTAGTATACGGTATGGCCTTGGCGTGATTTTTTGAAATTTGTCGCCAACACCAAAATGACACTTTTACTGCTCATTATAAATACCGCATTTACTGTTCATCACAACGTCGCCAAATCCAGTGTGTACCATATATAAAGATTAAACCAAGTTCGTTTATTTGTTAAAGCTTTATCCTTTGAGAATCTTTATTTTAAAGTGCTTGTTGCAGTCTTATAAGGCTGAATTTATAGTTAATCTTGGTACTTTTCCGTTTCGCCGGCGCAAATCTCGCCAAGCTGGCGACAACATACAGTATACACATAAAAAATATTAAAAAAATTTTAGCTCTAAGAATTCTTTTTTTAAAGGCATAAACATTTTAATATCGCTTAAAATTTTATAAAAATCCAATAAATAAAAACAATAAATTTGTAAAAAGACATTAATTTAAGAATTTACTATGCTTTCATGGTTCAACATCCTGATTCGCCGGTTCATATCACGTGACCCCAAGCGATCTCATCTTACGTAAACTACTCTACAAAAATTTAATGCTCTCAGTAATTATCTACATTAATTTCAAGTTAAATCTTAATTTTGGAATAGAAGTTTAAATGCAAGCAATATTTCAATGCGTACGAATAGCTTACTCAGAAATTATGTAAAACTGCAGTGCTTTACTTCGCTAATGAATTCTCATTAGAATTGATGAATTTAACCCTTGACTTTACCTTTTCTATATTTTCGGCTTCGGGTAAGCGCTGTGATTGCATCCTAATTGACCTAATTACCGAAAATGGCCTTAGACATAAAACTGAACTATCTGATAAAAATTCTATGTAATTATATGCCAGTATTGAAAGAAACAATCAATCTAATAAGAAAAAGCTGCGACTTGTTTTGAAAATGAGGCGTAAAAGGTTACCAGCGAGAATATTCCGTTTGGCATCGATTGTACTATTATTGGCGACTTTATCGCTTGCGCAGGCAAAAGGGAAAAGTACCTTAATCTTCAATTGAGTACGAGGTACAAAAGTGTACGAGGTTGGCAGTTTTAGGCAAAGATTTGTTGGTACTTTATTTCGCCGGCGCAGGCGATAAAGTCGCCAACGGTATATCCTGGCTGGTAACCTTTCGTGACGTGACTGATACCGTCAAAAATGGAAGAAAAACCACTGAAAATTTGGGATTTGCCCAGAACAGAGGAAAACTCTGTCAAATTCTTTCAAGCGAAAGGCTTTTTGGCCTAAGATTGCTATTTGTGATAATAATCATGAAGTAAAATTGTATTTGGGAGACGAAATGCAGTGGCGCTGCAACCTTTCAGTTTGTCGCAGTAAAATAAGTATTCGGAAGGGCACATGGTTTGAGTCATCGAAATGGAGTTTCTTGAAGTGTGCGAGGCTTATTTATGGTTGAAGCGAAGAATTAACTTTCGCTAAATGGCTTGAAAATCAGTCACGGAACAGTTGTGGACTGTAATAACTATATCCGCGAGGTTTTGTGCATTCTTTGAGAATTATCGTCGAAATGGATGAAAGTGTAATTCACGAATCGCAAAAACAGTGCGGGATGGATTTTACCACAACACTGGATCTTGCCATGAAGGAATCGAATGTTTCCTTGTGAAGCTGCCAAATCGATACATGAGCATTATATTAGAAACAATTAAAGAAAATATTGAAAATGAAACTATAATATATTCGGATTCGTGGAAACCATGCTGCACTGAAAAACTAGAAGAGGAATGTTTCGAACATTTCAAAGTATAAATACAATTTTGTCAATACGGAAACTGGAACGCACACACAAAAGATAGACTATGGGGAAGTGCCAAAATGGCGAAATAAGGAACACAGAGGTATGACAGGTCATCATCTGAATAGCTATCTAGCGGAATGTACATGGAAGAAGGGAAATAAAAGATCCATTAAAGAAATTGAAACGATATTAAAATGTTCATGCCTCTAAAGTAAAAAATTCTTAGAACTAACATTCTGTTAACATATTTTCATGTGTATTGCATGTGTTGTCGCCAATTAAGCTGCTTGGCGACATTTGAGCCGGCGAAATGGAAAAATACCGATTTGTTTGAAAGCAATTATAAAAGTGATATTCGGACAACTAATGGGAATTGCGTCAATACCAAAACAGCGGACTTGTAGTCAGTATTGTTCAAATACTTAAAAGTTCCCCAATGTCAACTTCGTATCTCTAATTAAAAATTAACCGAATTTTTTAAATGATTAATATTTTATTGGCATTTATTTCTATTTGCATTTCAGTATGGCTGACTTTATTGAAGAGACTGAGCGGCATTACGAGGGCAGAAGGCGCTTGCCTCACTGTAGGACATGCGTCTGCCCGCAGCAAGAAGTGAAGATGAGAAGCAAAGTTTTCGTATCCACTCACAGCAAGCCAAAGCCTCCCGTGTCGCCTTTTGGGGTTGAACCACGTGGGCAGAAATGCATATGCGGATGCCGTCGATCCACAGATGGTGAATGGGAATGCAGGAATAAGGCGAAGGCTTATTATCACCAAAGCGTGGTTTCGCCAAACAGAGTAGAACGAAAAATCCACGCTGAACATAAATACACTTTATTGGAAAACTGGTTTAATAGGTATGTTCTTAATTTTGTGAATAAGGTCGGTGTACATATATCAGTATATTTAATAAAGAGCCTGTGGTTAATCTTCGAATTATGGTAACTTGGCGATTTTTTGGCGAAAATTTGGCGACCGACCCTGCTACAGCAACCTGCTAGTTTTTTTTGGACGCCATTTTGTTTTCACGAAGTAAAGGCTTTTTTTTTTTTTTTTTACTCTGCATTTTTTTCCCAACAATCTGCTAGCCGAATTACGCTTATGCTAGAACTTTTATGGAACAAAAGTGCTTAATCATGACGAAGATTAGGTGCGAAATTGGGAGAAAGTGCAGAATCGTCCACTGCTTGCCGCATTTTTAAGAATTTTACATACACGGAATCATCCATGTACACGTCAACCTATTTTCACTTAAAAAAACATCATAGAATTGCACAAAAATGGCATTACGCACACTCTTGTCTTTATCCATGTACACTGCTAAAGTCCTAAATAGTAACCTTTATCGCCTTACCAAAATCTCGCCAAACTACCTGTTACCATATTCCAAAGATTAGCCGAGCCTGTTTCTGTGAACAGTTTTCAGAGACAATGATATGATTGAGGCTGATCGTTTGTTAGGAAGAAGATTCATAAACTATTAAGGCAGCTGTGATAATCTGGCTAGTCTCTTACATAAGTGGAAGATTTAAAGCAATATTTTTCTTATAAGTATTGATATTCTGAAATTCTGTCAATACTGTAAAGCAGGTATAAATATGTTTTGAAGGTTAGTTCAAGTTCAGTATCAGAAAATTTCTTCAAATGGAGTGTGTTCTTATGCCATATGACAAAAGGACATCCTCCAAATACAGAAACCGTTTCAATGCATCACTCCCAACGCTCAACTATTTCCAATTTACTCGATATGAGGTTTAATTAAATCGAAATTTGACTTAAAATGCAATCATATCATTGTTCGTTAAATGCAATAAACCTAATTGGCCACGGCAGTAAGCATAGTCAACCATCTAAGGAATTAATGTTCTAATGTTTACACCTCTTTCCTCAATGGGTATTTGTCCATCTTTCAAACATTTTTAAGGTGGTTACAATCCCATGTGCTAGTGATCAGACATTTTTCATGTACCTTTCAACGCACCAAAATGAAAATCAAATCTCTACATATAATAAAAGAAAGCCGTGTGTCTTTCGTTTGTGCTGCGCGTAAGCTAATAGACCCAGGGCTACGAAATTTGCTGTATAGGTGCATCTAGACAAAAGCCAGTGCACCTCGAAGCGAATTTTTCAAAATTCGAATCAGATTTTTTTTTTTTTTTATTTTATGTTTTTTGATGAAGTCGCATCATTCTGAATAGTTTCATCTTTTAGAAATGTGGTTTTTGGCAACAGTTTTTTATTCAATTGTATACTGGACTGCTGACTGTTGAAAATCTGCGTTGTTGCCACTTAAAAAAATGGGGGTGATAATTCTGTGCAGTTTTTAAATTTAACGTTTCTCTTGGATACTGGACGTTTGTTGAGAGAAGGGAACGGGAGGTTGGTTAATTTATTTATTAGGATAATTAATATTTTTATTAAAGGATATTGCTTATTTCATAGTAATTATGTTATATGTAATCCATTTTTTAAAAAAATTGTGTGTGTTTATGAAGTTGTTCTGAATAGTAAAATTCTGCGCAATTTTTAAATTTAACGTTTGGTGTTCCCTTCAGGCACTTTTTCAGGTACATTTAAAAGCCCGACGAAGGGCTGGCAGCGTAGCTGCTAGTAATATTAATAAAACTAAAAAGATAAATGTTCCCTAACTAACGGCAATCACATTTCCATTCGTAAGTAGTTTATTTTTCAGGGATCGCACTGTTTAGTAAGCTAAGTGAGTTATAATGAGTCTGAGGGTGTTTCTTCTACAGGGGCTGTTCACACATTTTTTAGACAATGCATATTGTATTTACAAAACTAAATTACATAAAATTCTTGTGTTTTAAATGTTCTATTTGGCGTCCCTTATTCTGAATTGTCTTTCAACACCCCAATTTCCAGGATAATAATGCCTTTTAAAGTGGCAGAAGAGGTATTCTATCCCATTCCTCCCGAACAGCTTTTCAGAGTCCTGATAGGGTTTTGGGACAACGTTTGGATAATGCAGTTTTTAAAAGTCCGAAAGCACAAAAATCCATAGGTGACACATCGGGAGATTTAGTAGGGATATCAGTGAAGGGTTTTGTTCCATTTCTTCTAGGAAATTTACAGTGGATTTTGATGTGTGACTGCTAGCTTTGTTCTGATAGAGTCTCACAAATTGATGGCACTGTGGGTAAAGCGATGGTATTTCATTCAGAAAAATTTGCGATAAAATATATTCCTGATAGTATTTGGAGTTAATCTTGACATTTTTTTGCACTCTCTTTACTTTTAACTTGCCATTATAAGAAAAACCAGCAACCACCATGAATCCCTTAGAAAATTTTTCTTTTGATTCTTTGAACAATGTACTTAAATTTTTTTCTCCCCTTTTATGGTAATAAACGGCTTTTTTTTTTGTCACAATCATTTAAATACACCCTGCTTCATCTATTGTGATGATTGTTTTCCATTTTTCTTTGGATAAGTGTTTCTCATATAGAATTCTGCAGCGTGTCCTGCGTTGAGCGATATGCTTTGGAAGAAGACGACGCACATTGCGTTTTTTCGCTTTCTTAAGATTTAAATATTTCTCTTCGGAAAGAGCGTAAATGTAGCCTTCTAACCACTGCTTTGTTCAATTCGCCATTTTGAATAAAAACAAAACTTTCAAGCCACAGACGATCATTTTGACTTTTAAAAACATAGTGCAATTGCAATTACTTCTTTTGCAGCAAACGATTTTTTATTACTGCTTACGAAAATCGTCTAAAAAATATGCGAACAGCCTCTGTAGTTTCGACGGGACACTTGGTCCAAATTCATGGTAAGCTCAACGCCGACATTTTCTGCATTATTTTGGATGACAATATGCTTCCGTGTGGGTTAGACGTACTTTCTGGACGACAAACGTTCATGTTCATGTTACGTATCATGTTACGAGGTGCACGATGGATTGGTATGGTGACAATAGGGTTACCCGAATGAACTGGCCTGCTCACAACTCAGACCTGAACCTTATCTAGAACCTCTGAAACGAGTTGGACGCCGAATTAAGGGGTGCAACAACCGTCCAATATCGGTGAAGGAACTTGCATCTCTTCTCCGAGACGAGTGGAAGTAAACACCGATAGCCATCAGGTCTTACGAAAAGTATGCCCTGGAGGGAAAAGTATGCCCTTTATATTTAGGGGTACATTAGTGTGAGACTGTAACCGCCTCTCGTGGAAGCTTTACTATCTATTGAATATGAATAAATTTTGTTTTTCGTTTCATCACAGGTGTCCAAATACTTAGTGTATTGTAAGCGTTACTTTGGCTGTAAATTTTTCCATTCTGTTACATAAAATAGTTCAATGAGCAAGCAATAAAAGAACAAGTTAAGAAACAGAAACAGGCAAAAAGTTTCATTAAAAAGCTATATATATATATATATATATATATATATATAAATAATTTAATTTATGCTCGTATCTTATTGAATGATATTAAGATATTGATTGCTGCTAAATAATATTAATTAGTCTAAGAAAGTTACACTAATATACGTTTCGTTTTCCTCTCTATTCTCTACGGAATACCTTCCTGATTATCTTGAGTCTTATCTCAAAAATGTTGAATTACTTGAAAGCAGACAAGAGCGCCGTTTGCATATAACACAACAAAGTGTGTACCACTGATATGTACACAGTGGCGTAGCTAGAGTGGGGCAAAAGGGGACATCTGTCCCAGGGCGCAATATCCAGGGGGCGCCAAATTGACGGTAAGAAATTTTAGAATGAAGTGTTTTCCATTCGTGCCACACAGAAAGGGGCGCAAAATCTTCAGTTGTCTCCGGGCGCTGGAAACCCTAGCTACGCCTCTGTATGTACAACAGCTTTATGGCCTTAAAATTATGTTTTGGATATCCCCGGATTAGGGGAACAACAAACAGAGAGACATACATAGATACGACTTTTGCTTTCTTTGAATATGTGTATAGTATACCGTGATCATTAAGTATGGAATAAAAAATGGTTTTTAAGAATAATTTATTCAAACTTATTATAAAATTTTAGATGGACATAATTCTTTATTCATCCACTATTCTTTAATTTGATATTCTTCATATGAAAAAGGAAGTCATTCAGTTTTGTAACGTCAATAAAATGCTGTCGTAAAATGTCATACATTTTTAACGATGTAGTTCCTTCTGTATTTGGCCTTTCTTAGATGAGTGATTAGTGAGTGAGATTTCTTAGATTTAAGGAGTGATTTTCTGCTCCGTAATTGGTCTCTTAACTGACGACATTTTACGCCACACAGCTTTTACATTTAGGGGTACATTAAACGATAAACGGTGATGATGATGATGTCGTGTCTATGACAAAGTGCAATTATATAGCTTCGAAGCTGTCAAAGACAGCTTCTGCAACCTCGGCAGCTCTGTCAGTATAATGTAGGTCCACTGGGTCTTCAATGGCGATGTTAAACAGTCTGGCCTGGATTGCTGGGCAGCTGAAGATGTGATGGCGAGACAGTGGGATGTCATCTGGGCAATGAGGACAAATGTTGGTGTAACTACGCTGTCCGTCTGCAGAAATCCTCATCCCTTTTAAGTGATTTGTCCTAAGTCTGGTTATGATAGTCGATATGGCTCTGTCACAGTTCAATTCCGGGATGGAGTTTCCCTTAACTTGACCGATTAGTCTTTGGCTGGCAACTGCATTGGCATCAACGAGGGTTAGGCAGTTGGATGGCTGAGGAGGATCACGGGATGCCTTTGCAAGCTCATCGGCCTTCTCATTACCAAAAATATTTACATGAGCCGGTATCCATTGTAAGATGCAGGATCTTTGGTCAGCAATGATTTTGTTTGTGAGCTACGATAAACGGTGCTCTATTTAAATAGTATTTCCCTGTTCAAATAAAGTACCTCTTTCCTTTCATCTCAAACCCATATGGTTACTATTATGAAAAGAATAAACAATCTGATCTTCTAAGCAAAAATTTGATTACCCTCTTTGCTGGCATATCTCAAGAAAGCAACGTATAGTACGTGAAATGGGGGGGGGGGAAGTCTGAAAGGTTTCATATTTTTAGCATTCCAAAATGTTTTTTTAAGGTTTTTTATCTCGCTGAGTTCGCAGCTTACCAGTCTGCTATTACATTCTCTCTTGCTAATACATTTTATTTTTGTCTTTTTAGCTTTATTGTTAAGCACCGTATTCTTTGCATTTACGCCATATACAATTCGACAGCAAGATGAGAAAAATGTTTAAAAGCAGCATACGTTTAGAATCCCCGATGTAGTGGTATTAAGTGTTGGCACACGTTTTGATATTTTTTCTCAGTTTTATCTTAGTTTATTATATCAATATTCAGTTTTCTTAGTAAGATGACTTACAAAACTTTTTTTGGTACTTTTCCGTTTTGCCGGCGCAAGCGATAAAGTCGCCAATAATGGTACAACCGATGCCAAACGGAATATTCTTGCTGGTAACCTTTTTTAAGCCTCATTTTCAAAACATGTCGCAGCTTTTTCTTATCAGATTGATTGTTTCTTTCAATACTGGCATATAAATTACATAGAATTTTTATCAGATAGTTCAGATTTATGTCTGAGGCCATTTTCGGTAATTAAGTCAATTAGGATGCAATCACAGCGCTTACCCGAAGCCAAAAATATAGAAAAGGTAAAGTCAAGGGTTAAATTCATCAATTCTAACGAGAATGCATTAGCGAAGTAAAGCACTGCAGTTTTACATAATTTCTGAGTAAGCTATTCGTACGAATTGAAATATTTCTTGCATTTAAACTTGTGTTCCAAATTAAGATTTAACTTGACATTAATGTAGATAATTACTGAGAGCATTAGATTTTTGTAGAGTAGTTTACGTGAGATGAGATCGTTTGGGGTCACGTGATATGAACCGGCGAATCAGGATGTTGAACCATGAAAGCATAGTAAATTCTTAAATTAATGTCTTTTTACAAATTTATTGTCTTTATTTATTGGCTTTTTATAAAATTTTAAGCGATATTAAAATGTTTATGCCTTCAAAAAAAGAATTCTTAGAACTAACATTTTTTAAATATTTTTTATGTGTATACTATAGTATTATGAGGGTACACTTTTAGCTTTAAGAAACTATTTATTTACAATCTTAGAATGTATAATCACAGAGAACTGCAATACCAGCATAGTTCTATTTTCATATCTATCTCCAAAGTGTTGCCAATTACAAGTTACTAAATATTAAATGTTGCTATTTACAAATTATTAAATATTACATATACTGTATGTTGTCGCCAATAAAGTCTGCTTGGCGAGATTTGCGCCGGCGAAACGGAAAAGTACCCTTTTTTTCAGTCTTTTTATTATTTACGTTTTGTGTTTTATCTTTATTTATTAAATATCACGTTCTTGGCTCTTACGCAGTATAAAATTCGATTCAACGGCAAAACCACAAAATGTTTAAAAGCAGCATATCTTTAGAATTTCCGATAGACAATTTCATGCACTAGAGATAAAAATGTTTTTATTCCCAACAGTGTTGCCATTGCTCGCTTTCCAGATTGTTAATCAAAAATTCAATTAAAGTTTTACAAAATAGGAAATAAATAATAATAATAATAATAAAAAAAAAAAACATATAACGCCCTTCTCTGAAAATACCGAATATTTTTAATTAGGTCGATCATAAATTAAATGCATTTTTACTACTATAAAAATCAACTCGATTCAAAAGTAAGATAGGAATATTTTTAAGAACTGCAATCTGTTGCTTTCAAATTGCGTAGTTTGTTAATTCACAACAGACAAATCAGTTTGAAAGATATGTGTCCTACATTTTGCCGAATGGACGGACAAACTATAGTTATTCGTTGCAAAATCCCACTTTGAGATTAACAGCCGCTTTTGCGCTTCACTTCCTGTATTCTTCTTAGAGATTTGAAAAATTAGGCAGTTTTCTTTTCATTTTTCTTGTTACTCTATTTAAAATAAAACAAAATAAAATAAAATTAAAAAAAAAAAAAAAATAAAGAAATCGAAGTAAATATTCTGAGAAATTTTGTACACTCATGTCCATAAATTAAGGATAATGCAAAATCAGGCAAAGGAAGAGTTAAAAGCATAACAAATTTGACTTATTTGTAAAGCTTATTTATTAAACAAAAGGTAAAGAGCAAAAAAAAGATGCTATATGTTTGATATTATTAAAAAAATTAGCGATTTTTTCTCCCTGGAGCAAATTACAAAAAAAAAAAAACCTATTTACAAAAAACCAATATTACATGGTCGGTATGATTGTTAATACATTGTATGTCTCCCAGACGATGCAATACAGTCCATACAACGCCTAGGCATGCTGAGTATCAAATTATCGATCTGATCTTGGGGGATATTACACCACTCAAAAAGCAATGCTCTCCGAAGTTCCGGTAGACATGTAGGAGGAGGTTGACGAGCTGCAACTCGTCGGCCAAGCATGTCCCACAAGTGCTCTACTGGATTCAAGTCTGGTGAGAATTCTGACCAGTCCATACGGGTGATATCCTCCGATTGAAGGCATTCGCTTACGATGTTTGCACGGTGAGGACGGGCGTTGTCATCCATAAACACTAATTGTGCGCCAATGGCGTCCCGAAACAAACGGACATATTGTTCCAGAATGACGTCCCGATAGATTTGGTTTGTCATGGTTCCAATTTGAACATGCAGGTCAGTTCTGGAACCCAGAATAATTCCACCCCAAACGAGCACTCCTGAACCACCGTAACGGTGTCGTTCAATGATGGGTAACTGGAGCTCTCCATATGAAAGTCCGGTGAGAATCAGACTGCAAGCTAAACCTGGACTCGTCGGAAAACATCACACGAGCCCACTGTTGCGGTGTCCACAATGCATGCTCTCCACTCCAAGCTAACCGCAGGCGACAGTGAGTTGCAGTAAGTGGAACGCATCTGACAGGTCTACGAGCATATAGACCAATCTGCCCTAAGCGTCTGTACACGGTCTGACTTGAAATTGTCGTACCAGTGGCTCAAGAGAGCTGACGAGACAGGTCTGAGGCTGTGCTCCGCCTGTTTCTTTTGGCAGTAACTGCCAAATGCCGGTCCTCATTCGGCGTTGTAACAGTGGGGCGACCTGTGCTGTAACGTCTACTCATATTACTATCATCTTGGGATGGTTGCCAAAGCCTGGAGATGACACTCTGGGCAATTCCAAGTTCGTGTGATACTTCCAGTTGGGTACGCCCACATTCCAGACGGCCGATAATTCTACCACGTAAAAAATCATCCACATGCGTCCTTTGTGTCATAACTATTAGGTTATTGCACTGAAATGCTTATAAAGCGCCTGCGAACAGCTTTACTTCTTTTCCTGTATTCCTTATATATCACTCTCTTACACTCTCGTCATTGTGACGTACCATCGGTGTCATCTGGTTACTTCCTGAAATTTGCATATGATTCTTGAAGATGTGTGTAGTGATTTTACAGGTGATATATTTATTTTAGAGTTCGATGATTTCCGCGTTACTCCGAATTATCCTTAATTTATGGACATGAGTTTATTTTGATGAGCTGATGTTTAGAACTATCATCATTACCTCTTCCCGTCACAGCTCACCCAAAGAAATCTCCTCTTCAAGCATTTCCTCGTGTTTGGAAAACAGCAGAATGGTTTACTAGCAAGAATTAAAAACAAAACTCTTTAATTTATTTCAAACAACCATAGAAATTAAAATATTTTAATAATGTATAGTAACTACAACATTCCTTTTCTTTCAAACAGTACACTAGAATCTAAATTAGACAACAGTAACAACAACAACAACAACAACAACAACAAAAAAAAAAAAAAAAAAAAAAAAAAAAAAAAAAAAAAAAAAACAACTCAAATGTTTCAGATTTTAAATTACGTCCAAAGGGGCGTTTTTTTAACGTTTTGAGTGTTACCTTTATTTATTAAATATCATGTTCTTTGCACTTAAACCATAAAATTCAGTCAAGAGCAATATCGCAAAATAATGTTAAATTAAGCATATCTTTAGAATTTCCGATATACACAATCTCGCGAGCTGGAGATAAAAGTATTTTTTTTCTATATAACGTTGCCATTTCTCGCTTTTAAAGCATTGAGTTTGTAAATCAAAAATTCGTTAAAGTTTTACAAAATATAAAATCTATAATAAAACAAATTCCAAATTTGGGATTTCAGATGCCCATATTCGCAGTAGGATTTCGTCATTCAAAATTCGATGGCTCTATGTACCATTGTTTTATCACAATGCGAGAAATAGACAATCATTTATGCAGATTTTTCATTATTTAATTTCTTCAATTATAATGCAGGACTCTAACATTTTGTGGCAACAGTTTGAAAAGTGAACCGACGTTTATGAGTCCGACGCAAAATCGCAAAACGAAAACAATAGTCCTTCAGGGACAAAGCCCCTTTGGACTAAAAATTATGGTATACTTCTTAATTGTGTTGGGTTTTTCTCTTACTCTCTCTCTTTTAGAATTTTTCTCTTACATTTATATCCACTATGTGTACGTTTTTACGTCCTTGCACGAAATAAAGGAAGCATTGTAATCACGAAAAATTCCGGGTGTCAAATTTCACCGAAATTATCCATTTCGACCGCTATGGAATGCAATTTAACGATGTTTTTTGGTGACATCTGTACGCAAGGATAGAATAAAGGACTCTTTTACCCTAAACAAATTACAAAATAGATTTGAAATGGATACACAAGAGATTTTTTCCGTGGCGTCTGTACGTAAATACGTATGTATCTCGCATAACTCAAAAACGAGTAGTTTCAAAACGTTAAAATTTTGTATATAGGATTGCTATAACATGTAGTTTTGCACCTCCTATTTTGGTTAACAAAATTTGTCGCTAATCGAAGAGGCACCCAATTCTACACTAGAGCCCAATTGGCCGCACCAAAAGTATATAAATATATATACCCACTATGGTATTCGGCTCAGTGAGCTCAGATTTTTATTCTTATATGTTAGTAAACTGTGCATTTTTTTGCTTTAAAAATGATTAAATTATGTTGTTCTTATCTTCCGGTTAAGGTTTTGATGCCTTTAGTTAATCTGCATGCAATAGTTGTAGATTTATCAACAATTTAAAAGTTAAGTGTGCTAAGCCTAATTTTTTTTTTACCATAGCAGCCATATTTGTTTACCTTTGAAACTTATTTAGTTTTGTGCACCGAAAAATTTGCCTTCTTGCCGGCTGGGTGAATTTCTTGTGTTTTTGCGTAGAAAATGTAATTTCAATTGTAAAAATTGTTCTTTTAATTGTTTTAACTGTATTTGGTCTTTTATGTTTTTCAATATCTTTCAATTTTTAATGAAGATATATTGGGTTTTTATGTATTTTTACCTTGCCGCGAAATGAGAACTGAGTTAATTGAATGAAAAATATCTCTAATGAAATTCCAGGAAATAAGTTTAAACGAAATGCAGGAAAAAAGTGCGTATCATTTAATATCCCGTACAAGGAAATCATGTTGTCTACCCATCAGAGTTTTTGAGTTGTTTATCGGGACAGAAATTCACAACCAACAACATCAAAATACTTAAGTCTGTTGTATTTTTAAAAATGCTTGAGTAGTTAATATCATCTATTGCCATGATTATATTCTATCTCGCTTTAGCTTTCATTATTACAAATGCTTTGAATAGTCATGACGCCATCTGGCGGCAAACTGTGGAAATTGCTAACAATAGCATATTTTTTGCACTTGGATTATAATCTTATTTGTCTTCCAGGTTTGATCTGGATTGCAATGGGCTCCTCGATGTATTTGAACTAAAATCTTTGTTCAATTTCCTTGGAGTCAACGTACCCAATGATTATGTCAGCAGACTACTAGAGCGAGCTGACAGAGACAGGGATGGTTGTCTTTCTTTCCCGGAGGTAAGACTCGAATTTCTAATACAGTATATCGAATTTCTAATACAGTACTAATAGTGGAATAGGAATACATGAGTACAAAGATATGTGTTTGAAAGATAATTTAATGTAGTTTGGTTTAATGCAACAAACAGACTTTTTGTTTTTATAGTGAAATTGTAATATTTGGGAATACCCAGATTAATGTGTAAGCATATAGGGGGAAGTTGCGCAAATCGTACTACTGCTGAAAATATACCTTTTAAATATTAGGGATAATATCATGCCAACTGCCTGCTTCGGTAATAGTCAACCATAGTGCTTCACATCGTATTGGTCTTCCTATAATATTTTTGAAGAAGACCGCGAAAAGAACATGATTCAGTGTCTAAAATGCAAAGTATGGTGTACGACTTATGCGCTGGAGTTGATAAGAAAATGAAAAAAAAAAAAAAAAAAAAATCTTTGTGATCATTATTGTACATAATTGTATAAATATTGCTGCGTGCGTATGGGTTCGTAATAGATTGAATGCACAAGTCCGATAAAAGGTTAATAAAATTTATTTTTATCAAAAGAAAGAACGCTGGAATTTCCCTCGGAGATATTCTTACAAGTGTTCACAATATCAGGCACTAATGATCAATAGAAAGCAAATACGTTAAATAGAACGCAATACAACCAGCAGGTATACTTTAAACTACTACGCCTATTTTGTTGATAGTCAAAGAGAAAGAGAAAGCGAATTCCTTTTGCGTGGAACTCAAAACAAATTGCAATAATAGTAAGTAAGCAACTGAGTTGAGATGTTTCTCTTTGGCTTTTTAAAGCTTTCAATCGGTCGCGAGAGAGTTCTAGTGATTTCTTTGCTTCTCAAAATTTCTGGGGAAAAAAAAAAAAAAAAAAAAAGTAGAATTACGGTTACAGCTAACACAGTAGTCAATTACATTTATTCAATTTAAATACGAGGGTTGGAACTTTAATAGTGGCAACTATTTATTTACAAGGAATACAAAAGTGATTCATGTCACCATGTTTTACAGCCCTTCAATATAGTTGCCAGCATTGTGTACAACCCGCTTCCAACGATGTGGAAGTCGCAGAATACCTGTAGCAGCGCCTGTTTTGTTGATAGTTTGAATGGACCGGTCTACTGCCGCAAGAATCTCAGGAACAGTTTGGAAGCGAGTGCCACGAAGTGGTTCCTTCATCTTAGGAATAAAGTCATAGTCACAAGGGCTTAGATCTGGGGAGTATGGTGGATGGTAAAGAAGAACTTCCCAGCCCCATCGCTTGAAGAAATCAGTCACAGCTTGCGCTGCATGCGGCCGAGCATTGTCATGCAAAATGAGAGGAGCGTTCTGCATAAAGTTTCGCCGTTTTTTTCTCAAAGCTGGTCAGAGATTGTGCTCCAAAAATGAGCAGTAATACTGCGCAGTGACAGTCTTTAGTGGGGGAACGGTATGCGTTAAAATGTCACAGTCGTACACGAGAATCACCATACCTTTCACATTGCTGGGGTTCTGACGAAATTTCGAACGTCGTGGTGACCCGTGATGACGCCATTCGTTGACTGGCGTTTCAGTTCTGGCTGGTACGATCGGGCCCAAATCTCATCCAGCGTAATGATACGGCGTAAAAAAGCATCTCCTTCGCGCTCATAGCTGAAGAAGAATGAAGCCCTTGATGACACTGTTGTGCTGTACGACCTCTGGCACATTCAATTTTCATCCAACATCGTTGTTCTTGTTTTGAAAACATCCTGACAACACTTACTTTAGACCGCGAGCTAATACAAGGATTCGTTCTTCGCATCACTCCGCATGCGCGTGACGTAGGCAGGACGAGTCTTTTTGCTGAGAGGTAAGGTAGGTATGTAGTTTACGTGTGGTATACGCGATATTCTTTGGTTTTGTTGCGCAGCGTTTTTTCAGCTGTGTTGCCACTATTAAAGTTCCAACCCTCGTATAAACTACGAGATATCTATTTATTAAAATGCACGTGCTCCTGTATTTTTACTTTTTCGGCTTAGCTTTCTTTTAAAATATGTCTCGTGCTGCATTGCACAAGGAAATAAAACAATTTTAATTATAAATCTACTAACATTAGCTATCTAAATACAAAATTCGTAGCAATATATTAATTGGGAAAAAGGAAGTTTTATAATTGTCCAATTTTAAACGTAATACGACTTGAGCTATAGCTGGTGTGACTGAGAATACTCGTTGTCTAAGTCGTATTAAGTTCCTATTAATATACATTTTAGTAATTTTATCGGAAAGAGTACACGGTGTGGAATTTAATGAAGGGCAAACTGAGCGGCCGCAAACAACTTGGCACACTACTCGCGTTTATTTCAAAATGTTTACATTGTAACGAAATGTACAGGCGCAGTAAGATGGCTTCCCCGCAAAGAATTTTTAGGGTTGCCATATTTGGCGAGAAATCGCCCATTTGGCGACAAAATTGGCGATATACCATGGACGGATGGAAAACCTTCTGGAATGAATTCTTACCGGTTTAGCCCAGAATGTTCTTGAACATAAGCCGAAAGCTATATAAACGCTGCTGGTCCCCAGTCAGTTAGTGAGTGTGCCTCGTCTAGCGAGCTGATAGTCAGTCATTGAGCGAGTGTCTCGAAGACTAGAGCCGAGATGGTCGTCGAGTGCATAGTGTATCGCGGGTAGTGCGTTGTCGAGAGAGTGTGTTAAGCTCCGGGAACGACTGAACCGAAGAGTCGGGAGCTATACTCTGTGTGTCGTTGAGTGCATCGCGAGTTGTAGCGTGGAGAGTCTCGAGAGTACGTGGAGTTCTGAGAACGACCGAGCAGAGTCGGGAGTTGTACTCTGGTGTTTCGCAGTGAAGCTGTCTCCACCGTTATTGTCTGACAGTGCGAAGGCTGTGTTGCTGATTGTTCCAGCGTGTTTATAGTAGATCTTTAACGACTGTAAAAGTGTTTTGGAGCTGTCCTGATTAATATTGGTAAACAATAAAATGTGTTTTGATACTTCATCAAGTGTCGTCGTTATTCACTCCAAATCTACAAACCTCGTACGAATGTGAAGGAAGAAAATAACGCGACAACTGGTGTCAGAAAAGAAAAACGTAAGAATATTTTTAATAGCTTTGCAGTTGGAAGAGAGCAGCAGTCCAGCTAGGCTAAAGTGCAGAAAGCAAGAAAGTTAAGTTCAGGATGAAATTTTAATTCGTAATGAATTAGTTTGGATTTTCAATGCATTTGATTGGATAACTAATATTGCTGTAAAATTATTATTGGCCGTTTGAGCTTTAGTTTCAGTTATTTCACCAGCGTTAAGTAAGAATCAAATGACATGGATTAGTCTCGAAATGACGCAGTGGAGAGAAATATTACTATTTTTAGAATAGAGAGGAAAATAACCCAAACTGAAATTAATCATTAAGGGGCTACTGCTAATTTAAATTGTATTATATATTTTTAAGGGGGATTGTAATTGAGTCTGATGTATCCTTCTCTTGATAACATTACGTCAGATTTAACTGAGTTCCTCTTTCTTTATTTTTATGGTTTTGGTATATATTATCAGATTTTTTACAATTTTTAGATTTTAATTTCACATTTCTTTAATTCTTCTTTTGTATATTTATAGTATACGAGTATTTTGAAATTTATTGGTATTGCATTTCATTTTTTTTTTTTTTTTTTTTTTGTGGGAGTTTGTGTAGGTAATAAATTTCTTATTTAAACATATGTTACCGTGAAAGACCGAAATTGGAGAATGGCGACTTTCACCGGAGAATGTCAACATTCACCAAATATGTCGGTGAAAGATCGAATATTGCATTACATTCTTGTATTTTCGGACCCTCACCGCTGTATGTCGACAATCACAGATATGCTCTGGTGTAGGTCGAAGAGAGAGGAGTATATGTACACGCTGTCATTGCAAAAGGAAATGTTCCACAAGTAAATACAGTTGTAAAAGCAAGGGCCTCTTGTGCAATTCAAAGTGTCATAATAGTTTAAGTTGTTGCAATAAATAAGATTTGAATCACATAATTTAGTAAGTTTTTAACTTCTATTATATCCCTTTCTCATTTTGAATGTACTGTGTGTTTTAAATTCTTATCTTCTTAAGTTCTTATTTAAAGTCTCAAGTGCGCTTTTTCGTGACTGAATTATGGAGAAGAAAATATGGTATTCTTATTGTTCAACATTAATCATTAGTACATGGTGAATGTCGACATTTACCGGTTTAAGTCAGAAATAAGAGTATTTGGAAAATATTTCGGATGTACACCAAGCGACTATGTGAATGTTGACATTCTCCAGAGTTCGATGTTTCATCATAACATATATACACCGAAGAGACATTACATTATGACCACCTCCATCTATAATAATGGGTTGAACAAAACCACTGCACATGCGCGGCTGATGTTGGAGTGCATAATGCGGTTATACATTGTCTTTTCAAAAATCCCCCGGGGGTTGACTGAGGCGAACGCCTGAGAAGTACTGGTTAGGATCTGTACCTAGGCAGTCTCAAATACGGGGGCATAATAACAGACTTCACAGAGGGCCTGAGGGCTCTTGGGATAGAGTAAGGCAGGGCAGGGACTGTACTGGTACTGCCTTGTGTGCCCTTGCTCTGTGGGGCCGTAACATTGTGGATCGATCAAGTGGCGCGGCGGCACTTAATTCCGATTAGCGCCTATTAGGCCGCATTAGGACGGAAGCTGTCCCGTTCCATCAGCGTTGTCTTTCCAAACATAGCACGATCAACGGCATTATAGGAAAAGCAGCTGATTTATCGGATTTCGATAAAGGTCAAATCGTTATGGCTCGGTGACTGAAAACATCAATATCAGAAACGACGCGTTTAGTGGGTTATTCACGTCCAGTTGTTGCAAGCATATATCGAAAGTGGTGTATGGACGATGATACGACAAGTCGCCGGCCAGCAGCGTGTCGTCGATGGCGCATTGATTCCAGAGAAGAAAGGAGATTGCTACTCATTGTTCGCCGTGACCGAAGAGTTACAACAGCCGAAATCACCACCAGCCAAGAAATATTGGAATAGGACATTAAAAGAATGGAAGAAAGTTGCATGATCCGACGAGTCACGTTTTTTGGTCTATCACATCGACGGGCGTGTGTTAACACGCCGATTTCCAAACGAAACCACGTCTCCCGGATGCATAGTTGGACGGAGACAAGCCGGTGGCGGGGGTATTATGGTGTGGGCAATGTTTTCATGTAGCACATTAGTACCCATAATCTCCATAGAACAATTCCTGACGTCTGTCCGCTACGTGAACATCAAAATGCAAACCAGGTTCATCCATTCATGGCAACAGTATTTCTGGCGGGGGATGGTGTTAACCAACAGGATAATGCACTATGCCATAAGGGTCGAATTGTCGGAGTGGTTCGAGGAACATTCAAGTGACTTTCAAGTCATGTCTTAACTTCCAAATTTACCTGACATTAATCCAATAGAGCATATATGGTCCCACCTGGAAAGCCAAATTTGTGCTGCCATGCTATCTCCTCGGAATGTGCGGGAATTTCAGCACCAGTAGGTGAGCGCTTGGTACCAGATACCTCAGACTACGTATCAGCACCTCCTGGTGTCAATGCCACGCTGGGTGCTGCCTGTTTTTGAGGGCTGAAGGTAATCTTTCATGTTATTAACAGGGTGACCATAGTGTATTGGCTCTTCGGTGTATATATGCATATATATTTTGAGAATAAAGTGCAATATTTTTAAATATAATTTATATGGTAAATAAGAAAACAAAAAAAATAGAACATAATTCAGTTATACTATCTTTGGAATATGTGGATGGATTGTGTCCCAGTTAGTCCAAAAACTTGGATTCTACTCTACAATCCTAATTTTATGTTTTATTTTTCTCTTTAGTTTATGCATATGTGGCGGCAAATCCAATATGAAGATGAGTTCTATGACATCATACGAGAACACGATCTTTTTCCGGACGTCCTGCCATTGGACCGTTGTCCGACTCTTTATCCAAGACACCAGGTATCTAGATTTCAGATTCATTGTAAATTAATGCGCGTAAACCAGGTACACATTTTTGCCATTATTGTTAGAAATGGATACTGAGAAGTTAAATTAGGCCCTGGTATATACTATTCATTTATCTTTCAGTTAACACAATTTCTATATGTAACTTCCATGCAAATGGCGTGTAGCCATTGCTTTAAATGAATGTTGGGAAACAACATTTTCAACAATTTCATCTGAGTCTGGATTGCTAAATCTAATAAAAAATCTAATTACCTTAAGAATGTTTGGTAGAAATTTTGCTGGTACTTTAGAAACTAAATTTAGAAACTTAACTTCTATGAAAATTAACATTTTCAATTAAATGTTGGTCATATAATTCTTCACACAAATTATCTAAATTTACTTATATCATAAGGACTGAATATTTCATCTACTTTTTAAAAACTTTTATTGGTTATTTCGTTACACAAAGAAAACTATTTCAATGAGAAATATTTATTATTTTAAATAAAATTGCATTTAATTTCTAGAAAATTTAAAGTGCTATTATAAAACATATTTTCTTTATAATTTTGATCTAGGAATACTTAGGTGATGATTTAAATTTCTGTTTCATCAGGTTGCCGAATATATGCATCATTAAGGCTTTGCGCAATTTTATCTTTTATAGAAACCCTTATTTAAACGATTTTAATTTGCTTAAATATTTTACCCTTTAAATTTGTGCACCAAAAGCCGAATGGTGACATCGCTGAATACTGACAGTTCGACCCGGTTTCGAATAAGGCAAATGGGCTACCAGCATGAGAATTTTTTCAGTTTCTTTCGTGTGCAACCCAAGCATCAGTCAGTTTCCTTTAAAAAGTCTTCCACGAAGGCACTGCTATAATATGAATCATATACTTCTGTCCTGAAATTCTAACAGATATATCCATTTGCTGCCTAAGAATGTGAAAAAAGTGCGAATGCATTAATATATTTTCGTTAGGATAAATTTTAGGTTTGGTTTGTTTTATTTAATTATGGCAAAGCACATGAGGGATATCTGCCTAAGGGGAGAGATGCCTTTTTAGAGGATTGTTTTAGGTAAACTGATTTGTATATGCGTGACACATAGAGGAAACTACGAAAGCGTCCATGCAGCCAACCCACTTGCCGGAATTCTAACCCCCTGGGACAGAACTACCAATATTCAGTGACTTTGCCGCTCAGCCGCTGGTAGGCACAGACGAATTTAGGATAATCTTCAAGGCTTTAGAAAGAGCCGATAACAACAATTTCATTTTCTATCAGCCAAGTTTAGGTTGGAGTTAAAGAGAGTAGAAAGTCATCTATTCTGAATTTACAATTTTTGAAAAAAACAAAGGGCGTGGTTGAAATTGTCGCCTTTTCTCTAGAGTTATTGAAAAGTGGTCATATATCTTTAACATTATAGTTTCAATATCCATATCTAGATTTTTTTCGAAGTAAATTTTAGAGCATTTTGTAACATGTGATTTGAATAACTGGCTCTGACAGTTTTATCGTTTTTGTTAATTAAAAATACTCGTAGACTGAATGCTTCTTCCCAGTTCTGAATGTTTCTTCTAGGCACATTTGGATTACCAGCACTAAAAGATGAAATACTATATCTAAAATCTTGTGAATGGTTTTGCACACTTTGCATCAATGTATTAGAGATTGCTGCTGCACTTTCATCAGAGCTTTCTAAAAATGCGGTAATCTGATAAAGAAATATCAGGAAAATATGCTTGGTGACAAAGGACATATCCAGCAAGTCATGCTGTATTCCTGAAAAGATACAAAATGCCTTTTCGTCCAGGTCTCGCCACATATGTTGGTGGGGAGAACCATTTGTTTACAGAAAACTTATTGTTCTTAGTGTATGCCAAGAGTTATCACCATGAGTTACTGTTTATTGGTTGCTCTGCTACTGCTAAATTTTAAAAGTTTTGTCTCTCGGTGCGATCGCAATGATTGCACCAGCTCCGGAGCTGGCCCTGCTAATGGTTTGGTTAGGTTATTTAATTACGGCAAAGCCTCGAGGGCTATCTGCCTAAGGGGAAGGATGCCTTCGTGGAGGACTTTCTAAGCCCTGCTTATGGATGTTGTTGCTCGGGCACTGCTCGAATCCTGTTTGCTGTAAAGCGCATTTTTTTCTGATTGATACTTGCAGAATATTTCTCGTCGAGATAGAAAAGCTAGCTCCATTTCTTATCTTTCTTCATTGTTCATTTGTTGATAAATTATGGTTGGTAACGATAGTAAATTATGGTAAGTCTAGCACCGATGGTAAGCTCCGTCTACTTTGACAGAGCTTGACTTTCAACTGGACACAGATGTGATGGGAGTGTCTGTGATAAGTCTCGTACTGTTTGGCAGGTATTGAAACTCAGTCGTGCTCATAACTTGTTTAGATAACAAGATCACTAACAAAGGGAAACTCGATTAAGCAAATTGTATGGGATGACTACTTGACTGCATCAGTCACAACGATTAACAGAGCCAAGATTGTGGAGGCATTCACGAACACAGAATTTTGATGATAAATACTATACTAGTTGATGGAAATTGACTTTCAGTTGCTCAGTTTCTACTGGTGGAATGTTACATCCAATGTTCTTCACTTTTTCATGGCAAAATCTCCAAAAGTTTTGTGAAATGTATTGTCTGTTACAGCCTTATACCCTGTAAACATAATGAATTTATATGCAGCTTGCGTTTCTTTGAGACTAAGGTAAAAGAAAGGCAAACATTGTCATCTCCCTACAACTACTACTGTTTTTTCCTCCAACATCAAATGAATTGACTTCTCATATACCTGCTTCATCTAAGTGTAATGACAAACCACCAATAGCAAATTATCCAAATCCGCCACGTAATACTTTCTAAGCAACGAAACAACTAGACCAGAATTTAAGTTGTGTAAAGTATGACGTTTTAAAAGATGCCAAAAGGATATCAAAATTTTTGCTTATGATTTCTTTGCATTTCTAGGTGACAGAAACTGTTCGAAGAAAGTTCGGCCGCGTGCGTCAATGTGGTTGCGAAGGAACAATAACAAAAACATATCGAAGGAGCCCCAAAGATCACACCATGGAGCTTAAAACGAAGATATCCCATTCACCTGCGCCACGGGAAGAAAAGTTCCCAGTGTTTTCTTGTTATCGCTAATTAATGTGAAGAAAAAGTTTGTAATGGAAGAAAAATGAGAAATAAATACATATTTGGCTACTTATTTATGGGAAAGCAATTGAGAGTTATGATCCTAAAGGAAGGATCATGGAGTATGATGAAGGGATCATGGAATGATCGTGCCACCATGGAGTATTCTCTAAATGAGATTGCGTCATATTCACGCTACAAATGGGTAAGCAATCGGCGCCAGTGGGGTTAAAAAAACCAGCCCTAGGGATAAGTTTGTAATCGTCTTCTATAAATCAAACATATTAATCCTTCAAAGCGGATAATACTTTTGTGTAGATATCGCTTTTGAGAACAGGGTGCATTCCCTAGAAAAAGAAAAAGGCACCAAATTTATATAAATGTATGTATATATATTCCCACTCTGTTACCCAGCTCAGTGAGCTTAGTTCTTTTTTTTTTTAATTCTTGAATGTTGGTAAATTGTCCATTTTTTTGCTTTAAAAGTAATTAAATTGTGTTGTTCTTATGTTCCAGTTAAGGCTTTTATGCCTTTAATCAATCTGTATGCAATAGTTGTAGAATTATCACGATTTTAAAAGTTTAACTGGCACTAGACCTGATGAGGCTACCATTTGCAATACTCTTCTGTTATCAAGATTGGATTCAGAAACATATGAATGTAAAAAGGTGTATGTTATATGTATGTGTGTGCATGGACACACATATACACATGCATAGATGAACACATACATCCATACATACATGCTTATACACATACATTTCTGAATCCTGCCCTGATAACAGAAAAGTACCCCATTTGCTTACCTTCGAAACTCTTAGTAAAATAGTGAATTAAGTCAATTGGTGCAACTTCAGTCTCATTTTGCTCAGTGGGGTCAAAAGTTAACTTTCAGTTTTGTGCACAGAAAATCTAATCTTCCTACCCATTGGCCGAATTGCTTGTTTTGGCGTAGAAACTCTAATTTTAATTGCAAAACTAGTTTTCTTTTTTTCTTTTAACTAACTGTATTTACTATAAACTGTGTGCTGAACTATGAACTTATAAACTGAGTACCTTGTAACCGAAAACCAAGCAAACAGCAAACCACGTACCATAATCCCCCCCCCCCAACAAAGCTCCAGAAGCAAAAAAGAAATATGTATGCAACTAACTTATTGTATTTATCCATGCAACAAATTATCAACTAACAAATTAATAAATACTAACAAATTAATAAATTGGACTCCCAACATTTCCAAGAACGTTATTAGTAATAACTATATTAAATCAGACACAGCATATTAAAAGTATTTGTACAGATAAAAACACTAAATCTACAACACAAAATTCTACTACTAATTAAAATTCTTAAAAATAATCAAGTACGAAATAATTGTATTAAAATTTGTCTTAAAAGAGCAGGCATTAAGTACTCATTCTAAATCATTTGGCTAATAGGGATATAACAATTTATACCTAAACTTTAAAAGTTGGTATATGTTGGATGACTCTCAGTTAAAAGATTTGTGAATAGTACTGTAGTTACTGTATATAATGTAAAAACCATACTTCTGGCATTTTCTTTACTGTTACTAAAAAATTCTGATGTGTACACCACATAACTTCCTTGTACGGAATATAAAATTATACGCATTTCTTCCTGCATTTCATTTACACTTATTGAATTGAATTAAATCTACTTTGTCAATAGCACATAAACCACAATAGAATAAATGCTCTCATTAAAATTCACTATATTATTTCCCATAGCGACACTCTTAGGTTCACTTAACAGCGTTACATATGATTCATTTTATAACTCAGAATGCACAAAAATTATATCATCCGAAGAATTATCTAATCATTGTCACATGTTCTATTCAAATTTTCTATTAAATTTAAAACGATGTATAAAAGAAATTAAACAAATAAAAAAGAAACAGTTTTTAACACATGATTCAGCACCGTTTACCTAATACACATGCGCTACTCGTAAACATTCTGCTGTGTCTGAGACAGACTGACGACAATATTTGCTGCTAATACGAAACACTTATTTCCTTGCTTTTCACTAGAGATACATTTCTCATTCAATTCAGTTTTTACTTCACAGCAAGGCAAAAATAATAAACACTCAAAATATCTTCATTAAAAATTGAAAGATATAGAAAAACATAAAACACCAAATACAGCTAAAACAATTAACAACATAAAAAAGCATAAAACGCCAAATACAGTTAAACAATTAAAAACAATTTTTGCAAATAAAATTAGAGTTTTTGCACAAAAATAAGCAATTCGGCCAGCAGGCAAGAAGGCAGATTTTTTGGTGAACAAACCTAAAAATTTCCTTTTGGTGTTTCTCAGCAAAAAAAGACACTGAAAATGCAGAATGACTTAATTCACTACTAAGTTCCAAATGTAAACAAATATGGCTGCTTTCATAAGAAGAATTAGGCTTAGCCGCATTTAAACAACTTAAGATCATACAACATATATATATACACTTGTGGTGTGGCTGATTGCAACCAAAAACGGAGGTGCACAGTTACATGTTATAGCAATCCTATACACAAAATTTCAATGTTCTGAGGCTATTCGTTATTGAGTTATGCGTAATACATACATGCATACGTATACAGATGCCACGAAAATGTCTCTTCTAAATCCATTTAAATCAATTTTATAATTCGCTTGGGGAAAGAGAGTCCTTCATTCTGTCCTTACGTACAGATGTCACGTAAAAACATCATTAAATTGCATTTGATAGCAGTCAAAATCTATATTTTCATTTAAATATGATAGCCGGAATTTTTCGTGATTAGAATACTTCCTTTACTTTGTACAAGGAAGTAAAAATGGGCCTATATCAAACCTAAGCCTGCTTAACAGCTCTTGAGCAGTGAAGATTAGTAGTACTTTATCTCTCTTTCTGGCATGACAATTAGAAATTAATTAACTTCTTTTGTTTGCTCAGTTTAAAGTCAATATTTCAACAGACAAATCTTACACTTAGAAGTTTTCCAAAGTTGCACGACCACTTCTTTCGCGCATTCTAAAAATAGGTTCCAACAAGTCCACGCCTACCCCGACTCATTTTCTCTACTCCTCCATTCTCCATCCTGATTCGAATTCCAAATTTCACTCTCAGTATAAAGAAAGTAACAGACCTGTATCACATTAAAAGCTAACAAACATGTAAGTTAATTAATAATTCATCTTCTGGCCATTTATGTATATTATGCAAATTTCGTTTTCATACATTTTTAATTTTACTTTTTTGTCTTATGTGAATATAATTTTATTTGCCTTTTCTTACTTGTTTAATTGTTTTTACAAAGATTGCATTGTGTTCAGTATTTTTACAAAGTTCACATTGAGTTAACATGATTAAAGGTGAAAATGTCGGGGCATTTTTCTCAAGCAGAAAAATAAAACTTACTCTTACAAAAATATATCACGATTTTAAAACTTGATGGAAGTCAGTTAAATACTGAATTCTCAAACAGCACTTTTACTTTAACTCATATCACTTAAATTCAACTTACTAATAGCTTCTGTCATAATAATTCTTATTTGAGAAAAGGATAAAATACTTTCTCATTTATTAATTATTGTTAATTGATCGGTAGTTAGTCTGTTCTCCTTGAAAAGTCAACTAATTTCCGGTCAGTGACGATAATTACTTAGTTTATTGAATACATTTTCACTTATAATTATACCTTTATAAAGTTTCCATTTTAAATTTGTTAAAGATTCATTTTTGATGTTTCCATTTCAAATTTATTCAAGATTAAATTTTTAAATGCTAATGAGTTACTTCATTTCAATAGAATTCTAATTACTTTTGTCAAAGGAAATAATATACTAAGTAATCTACTAAAAAATAAATTATTATTACATTACTTTGCAGCTTTTGTGCAAGTATTAGGCAATTTATGACGATCAATTAAATTGTTTATATATGTATAAACACATTTTAATTTTTAGTCAATTATAAGAACAAAAGGAAATATTTATATACAAGTAGCCCCAAAATTTATGATGATTCAGAATAGTAAAAATTTTGAAACCAGGAAGTCAAAATGTGCAAAAATATGTTCATTTTACTTAAATGTGCTTTTAATATTTTTATAAATACATTATAATGCATTTCAGAAAGACTGGACTACTATACACTGTGCCATTAAAAATAATTACGAGGCTTTTATTTTTGCAAACATTGCTCATACTTCCAGTCAGAAAAATGCTTTAAGGAAGATATTCAGGTTATGGCATCTTAAAATAAAATAAATAAATAAATAAATAAATAAATAAATAAAAAAAAAATTGTAAAAATTACAAAATCTACTCTTTATATGGTTCTCAATCCCTATAGTTAAATTTAGTAAAACTCTAATAATCTAATAAATCTTTAGTACACTCTAATAAATCACAAATGAATATTATTGAATGACATTTAAACAAAAGAAAAATCAACCTTGAATTATACTAATTTATCTTTTAACTGATCTCTTAAGAAAAGTTAAAAAAGGTGGAAAAAGTTCCACATTTCGAAATTAAATATCTTAATCAATTTCTATGAAACTTTTTATAAGCTTTTAGAATTAATACAAAGTTTTATTATTAAATATAACAGACTATAAAGACCATATAGAAAGATATTTTTTATGAAATTCATTTTTTAAAAAATTGCAAATAATGAATATTTGTATTATTTAAAGCATTTTTGCATTTGGAATTCGAATTATTATGTCTGTGAATAATAGTTGTGAATATAAAGTAACATAATATGGATTTTTATGCACATGGGCAAAATAAGACAGGCTTTCAAACTACAGAAATTTTAGCCAAGACATAGTTTAGGAAAAAAAAAAAATTAGTTAATTAATTAAAATTTTAATGCAAAGTTTATGCTGAAATATTTTTATACATGAAAAAGGTCCTTACATGCTCATAATTTCTTTTATTAACATTTGATTGAAAATTATAAATATCAACTAATGTTTTGACAGACTAAAAACTGTATAACTACCTCTAGCTACCTTACTGTGGAAGATTTTGTAGAAGATAGTTTGTAGTTACATCAGATGCAATGAAAAATCCTAAGAACATTCATGCACTCAGCCAAGAGGTGATCCCGCCACGAACCTAGTAGTTTCTCTTTAGCTCTTCAATAAGAGGACATATAAAAAATAAACTGATGAGCTCATGTATAAAATTGAGTTCAATAGTCATCTCCCATGTAAGGCTTAGGAAAATTTTCACAAAAAGTTACAGGAGATGAGATACTCACTTTTAATGAGGGATACACTGAAGACCTCAAACATCATGAACACCTACTCAATAACGTGTTACATGACCATTGGTCTGTTAAATAGCTGCAACTCACCTTGGCATCGATACTATAAGTTCTTGGTAGATGATTGGAAACAGGTTGTACCAAATGTCTAAGCAGCGGTCATCCAAAGTCGAGATATTCCGATTCCAACATGGTGGCGTTTGAGCTCCGAGATGTTTCTCCAAGATATCCTAAATGTGCTCTATCAAGTTAAGATCCAGCGAGTTAGGTGACCAGGTCATTAAATTGGAATTCAACCTTATGCTCCTGGAACTACTCCAACACAATTCGAGCCTTGTGACTTGCGGCGTTGTCCTGCTGGAAGATTCCATTTTCAGTTGGTAAGACAGACGGCATGTAAGGGTGCAAATGATCTAAAAATTACATTCAGAGGGTCCGCAGATTTCAGGGTCTGTTCTACCGCAACTAAGGGTCTCAAAGTCACACATGAAAACATCCCCCAAAGCATAATACCAGCAGCAAGCAGCCTCTGTGTGACCTGCTGTATAGAGGGAACAAATGTTCGCCTGGATGATGGTTACCCTGATATGACCATCAATATGATGAATGAGAAACTGTGATTCATCCACTTATCCATGGTCCAGTCTTGATGTTCCCGAGCCTACCATAGGCCCAGTTCACAATGAAGCTTGATCAACAAAGGCACAGGAGTGGAATGTCTGGTGAGCAGTTCCATATCCAACAGTGTCTGCTGAACTGTGTGTTCCAAAATGCTTGCACTTCGACCTACACTGTATTTAGCTATCAGCAACTAACTAGTGTCGATTTTGCTGTACCAAGCGGGACAGTCTCCGATGTCCTTTTTCTTTGATGGTGCGTGGATGTCGAACACCTTGGCATTTACTGCTGGTTTCACCTACATTTATCCACTTTGCAATATTTCTGTACCAAGTAAAAAAGTCTCCGATGATCTTTTTCTTTGATGACGTATGCATGTCCAACACAATGGCATATACTGCTGGTTTGACAGTCATTTATTCAATTTGCATAAATAATAACAATGGCAGTTCATGAACAACATACCAGTCGTGCAGTTTGGAGATACTCGAATCTTCGGGCCATTACAATCCACCCTCTATTTAATTTGCTTAGATCAATCACTTGCAAGAATGATTCCTTACCTTCTCCAGCAGCAGTAGACAAGTTCACTGAAGAATGTGGGGATGGTCATAATGTTTTGGCTTTTTAGTATATATAAAGAAGCAACTTGCTTTATTTTTCAAAGAATGTAATTTAACATCAAAGAATTATTTACCACAAATGTTATAAAAAGTAAGACTTTTTATTTTGCAGATATTTTACAGCTTGTATAATTTTCTACAGCTTAGTAACTCTGGATTTTTAAATTACAAAGCATTTTGAATTTACAAAAAAATTTGGATTGGACAAAAATTTCAGAAGAAAAACACTTATATCACAATTTTTAATGCCTATCATTGGCACCATGATTTAGGGCAACAATGCGACTATGAAGAAATATATACTTATTAACATTTGCCCAATAGGCAGTAAATTGTCCTTTGACACCACATTTGACGAACTTGATAATCAAATTTTTATCAAGTTCATAATGTTAAATGGAATAAATAATTGATTTTCATTAAAATTATGCATCTAAAATATACCAAGAGGAATGTTTGTTTACTAATTACAAATCAAAACCTATAAAGTTTAAATAAATTATATTAAAATAAATAAAAAATTTAACACTATACATTTTTGGAACATAATCAAGCACAAGGAACTATGAAATTATACACAAGAAATCTCAATATCTCTTTCAGATTGTATTCTTATGTGACACTGGAATGTAGTTACGGTCTTATTTCTCCTTGATTAGAAGTCTATTTTGAAGGAACTTCAAGGTAGAGAAATCATACACAATATAGCACATAAGTGTTCAATTTGTTCAAATGCAAAAGTTCACTATTCTCTTTTGTTATATTTATGACACTTGCCATTTAAATTTGCCTTTCATAATCCATACTTGTGACATCCTACCATCACAGTCTTTTAGCACAGGTAGGGTTGGATCTTTATCCTCTGGCTTGTCCAAGCATTTTCCAGTGTTTACATGCCTAATCGTTTTTTCCTTAAAATGGTAGAAAACATTAACAATAATTTAATTAAACAGAGAATTGCAAATGATCAATTACTTCTACATTAATGATTCAAATTTTGATACATTAAGTATATTTCATTTGTGATACAATTCATTTGATTTATAAAAGCATTTTAGTTTTATATTCACGATACTTCAATTTTGCATTTAATTATGAGAATATAATCTATATCAAACCCTGCTTTAACCCCCCTATTACATTAATTAGAAGTTGGTCTGTGAAAATATCCATAAGCACTTCAGTACTTTTATTGCAATAATTACATACTATGGATAAGTATAATCTAATACTAGCAAATCTATTATTTATTTGCTAACATATATAAGGAAAAACTTCAAGTACACATATGTTTGTGATTTAACATAATACACCAGAAATAAGGATTATGTTTACTTTTTCAAAGAAAGAATTAGCACAAAAGTTAATATATTAACAAAATGTTATATAGTAATTGCTGGTGGTAAGAAAAGATGAAAACAAAACAAATGAAGTGGCGTTAGTGGTACTGCATTATTATGTGATAATTTATTGTAATTATTTCTTTTTTAACTAATTAGATATTTAATAGGTATAATAACAGTTAGTACTTAAATAAAATAAAAATTATTATTATTAAAATATAACCTACATATGTACATGCTTCAAGTTTGATATATCTGCAACAGAGCTAATTTCTAAAATATCCATTACCTATTTACTCTCATAATTCTCTCCTTAGTTTTTTCCAGCATATATTTTAGAAACTTTTGATGATTACTCTGTGGTAATGATCAAAATGTAAATGCAAATAGGAAAGTATTTTGTATAAGTAAAAAAATATTATTGAAACCGATAAGTCTTGAAATACATAATATAACAAATAATATTTGTGTGTCTTTACGTGTTTTTTTTATTGTGCTATGTTTATCATTTGTGTGTGTTTTTTTATTGTGCTATGTTCAGAAATAGTATACACATGTATTTTCTATGTCCCAAATTTCAAATGGTTAAATCAGTAGGAAAAATAAGAAAAATACATGTGTAAATATGATATTTCCCACATAATTTTTTTCAATATACTGTGTGTGGGAGCTCTTTATATATAAAAATTTTAAATAAAAAATATTTGTTAATTTCAGAAAATAAAATTTATGCCCAGGTCATTTACTAATGATGGTATTATCATACTGGTAAAAATATAATTTTTGACCTTGAAATATTTTCCTGAAAATCATGCCCATCATAATACACATAAGGCATGAATATTAAAAAATTATGAAATGGATTTGCATTAGTAAGAACTTCCAATTTATAACCTAATAACACTTAAATACTACGATATAGGTTTTGAAAAAGTTCTGATCATTTTATGGTATTCCCAACTACATACAGATGGAGGACAAAATAATGAGAACACCTGTAAGCCACCTGCAACAGAAGTCTGACACCTAGTGAGCATGATGAGGAAGGTATCAGTCTCTCAACAGCGGTCACCTACGTTGCAGGCTTCGGTCGAACTGTCTGTGAAAAGTTGAGTTGTCAGACCTGTCAGAGTTCCAAAGAAGAATGATAATTGGAGTACATTTAAGTGGAGCATCAGTTACGGAAACAGCAAACCTTGTGGATGTGCAAGGAGTACGGTATCAGCCGTTATGGCAGCGTACACGAAAGATGGTAAGACGACGTCTTCAAACCATCAAGAGCGGTCAAAAGTCAAAGCTGACTGATAGGGATAGACGGGTCTTGAAGCACATAGTAGCCTGAAAGCACAAGCAATCATTATCAGAGATCAGTCATCTCTAGGACCCTGTTTCAACAAAAACTGTCAAAAGGGAACTTCATGCTACGAAAATTTATGGCAGAGTGGCAATTCGTAAACCCCTGGTGTCAGCAACTAATGCTTTCAAGCGACGTCAATTGGGTAGATATCACAAAGGCTGGCCCCCACAGTAGTGGCAATAAAGTAATATGGTCAGATGAATTGTCATTCACCCTATTTCAGACGACCGGACGTGTTTATGTCTGTAGAATGACCAAAGAAGCATTTCATCCTGACTGTCTCTTGCCGACTGTGAAGCATGGGGGTGGCACCATTATGGTATGGAGTACGATATCTTGGTGCGGTCTTGGGCCACTTGTTATTCTGCATAGGAGGATCTCATCCAATCACTATCTAAGCATTGTAGAGGATCATGTCCATCCTTTTGTCCAGACTGTATTCCCTGGGGAGCGACTGCTTTTTCAAGACAACAAAGCCCCTATCCACACTGCTAGGTGTATTTAAGAATGGTTCGAAGAGCATGACGATGCAATTGAACATCTCACTTGGCCCCCTCAGTCTCCGGACTTGAATATTATCGAACATTTATGGGCATATTTGAAGTCCAAACTTAGTTCCCGATTTCCACCTTCATCCGGACTTTCGGAATTAGAAAACGCTCTGTAGGAGAAATGGCTTAATATTCCTTTAAATATTGTCAATGACCTTTATGCATCTATCCCATGTCGCACTGAATCTGTACTTCAGTCAAAAGGTGGTCCAACCCCTTATTAATAAAAATTTTCCATTATTTCACAGGTGTTCGTATTATTTTGGCCTCCATCTGTATATTTGATTTTATGAAAAATTTTTGCAATCCTTTTGAATCTGAAAAACTCAATGCACAAAATTTTTATTTTATTTCAAGCTATGTTATTTAGGCTATTTTAATTACCTTTCTAGTAGAATGCTTTCAAAACACTAAATTCATATGAGACCCTCTTATATATCTATAAATATTATACATAAATTATTAAAATATTTGTTTCCAATTAATGCTATAATATCAGCTATACACTTATTTATGCTTTCAGAATTTCATCAGATGGCAAAGAGAAATAGGCTAGGAATTGTACAGCCTATAAGTTAAACATGAATATGTTTAACATAATGTTTATGTAATGAACAATGAATATAGTTATGTCAATATTAACTGAAATTTATCACTGTAAATTGCTCCTAAAAACTACTAAGCAATTATAGTTTTTGACAAATATACTCACAATAAGTGTGGCAAAACATGAACTAAACTTTTATTCTCACTTCTTATTATAAAAAAAATTCCACTTCTATTATAATAGTAAGTATGTGTAAGAAAATAATAATTCATTTGGTAAAATATTATTATGAATTTGGTATTTAAAAAGCTATTCTTAGTTCAATTATAAATTAAATGGTTTTATTTCCCGTGCAGTGCAGCGCGTGATGAATATTAAAAGAAAGCTAAGCCGGAAAATTGAAAATACAAGAGCGCGTGCATTAAACATTTAATAAATATCTCTTTTTGATTTCGAGAAATTACTAGAAAATTCTCACACACGATTTTAAAATCTTATAAAAGGAGGAAAACCTCTCAGTTCGTAGTAGTTGCTTAGTTTGTTGTTTAGAAAACTGCTCTTGTTGATTGTAGCGAATTCGCGGATTAGCTTTCTTTAGCTGTTTTGAATTACGTTCTATTGGACATTTGAGTAGTTAAAAGATAACTACTGTGAGATATTGTAATACTGCATGATAATTTGAAAAAATTGAAGCATTTTTGTTGTGATAATAATAAATTTTTGTTAATTTTTCATCGGACTTGTGCATTCATTTCGTAACGAACCTGTACACACGCAACAATTTTTGGTGTCAGAAGTGGGATTTGAATGCCAATAACAAGAGCGATGGAAGAGCAATTAAGGCAGCTGATATCAGCCTTTGCCTCGTTTAAAGAAGAGATGAGATCCGTTAAAAAGGAAATGGAAGCCGTTCACGAAAAGTTGGAAGCTGGTCAAGTAACTTTTAAAGAAGACATAAAAGCTGTACAAGAAAAGATTGAAGCAGGTCAAGAAGAAATGTAAAGAGAAATAACCTGCGTAATAGAAAGTAAATTTGAGGCTATAGAAGACAGAATAGGAGCTGTCGAAAATAAAGTCGGGCAAATTGAAGAAAAGGTTTCTTCTGTCAAAGATGAAATAGAAGATAGAGTGTCGGCTGTGGAGCAACTAGTTGAAGGAAGAGATTCGGCCTTCTAACAACAAATTGAAGAAAGAGTTTCTGCCATCCAAGGACATATTGAACAACAAATCGAAGACAGAATTTCTGCTGTCGCTGCCAAAGATGTTGACACTTTAAAGAAATTCGTAGCGACGGAAGGGAGCACTTCAGATGGTTTTAAATTTTTATCGATGCCTGCTCGTTCACCTCTGAAGCTATCCACATATGATGGGAAGACCTCCTGGCAAGTATATAAGACGCAATTTTCTATAGTGGCGGAAGCGAATGGATGGGATTCCCAAGCTAAGGCCTGTCATCTCGCCGCTTCTCTGAGAGCAGACGCAGCGGATATCCTGCAGACGCTTCCTGTAAACCAGAGATTAGACTTCGAAGCTCTATCCGGCGCATTGGAGCTGCGCTTTGGAGAGAAGTGTTTAAAAGACTACAGCAGGCTTCAACTAAAATCCCATCAGCAGAAGCCCACCGAAACACTTCAGGAGCTCGCCACGGATGTTGAAAGGTTGTCACATCATGCCTTTTCGGAGTGTCCGACAGAAACGAGAAATCCTGTCGCTGCAATATTTCATCGATGGCATCCGGGACCCTGAAATACAGAAAGCACTGCAAATGGCAGATGTTAAAGATTTGAAAAACGCAATGTTGTACGCTATGAAGTTCGAGGCAGCCCAGCAAGCAGAAGTCAACAGTCGTAGAAAGTCACAGCAACAGTCGTAGAAATTGCTACCCAGTCAGAGCTGTGCGAGTCCACGAGCCAGTGGATCAATTGATGGCTCATTTAGATGATTTATCCAGACTAGTTGACAATTTGATACGGAGTAGGAGTGAGAACAAAGTGGCTCTAAGGTGTTGGAAATGTGGTACTGAAGGGCATGTACGACAGCAATGCAGAAAACCCCAGGGCACGGATAATAAAACGGATGATTTGACAAGACCAGTGAATGCCTTGAGACGGAATATTGGTGAGAAGAAACCAAGCCTAAAGTGCTGGAACTGCGGTGTTGAAAGCCACATACGAAGGAACTGCAGAACACCCCAGAACAAAGAGAGGTGGGCTAAATAGACAATTAAATACTATGGAACAGAAAAAGATTGACAAGAAACAGAAGTGCTAGAACTGTGGATCTGAAGGCCACGTACGAAAGAATTGCAGAACACCCCAGGTTACAGAAATTGAGACCATTTCTCAGCAACGACGCAGGAAACAAATTAATGACCATATCATTAATATTATTGCATTTATTGTTCATGTTGTTTATTATTGTAATGTAATGCTTATTAATGCATTTATGCCACAGTTGTAAGTTTGGCTTTCTGTCCATGGATTGTACTGCCCGGGACGTGTAGTCCTTGGGAAGGGGGCAGTGTTACGAATTTGGTATTTAAAAAGCTAATGTTAGTTCAATTATAAATTAAATGGTTTTATTTCTCGCACAGTGCAGCGCGTGATGAATATTAAAAGAAAGCTAAGCCGGAAAATTGAAAATACAAGAGCGCGTGCATTACATAAATAAATATCTCTTTTTGATTTCGGCCCACCAGCGGCCGAGCGGTAAAGTCGCTGAACACTGGTAGTTCGGTCCGAGGTTCGAATCCCACGAACAGGCTGGCTGCATAGGCGTTTTCGTGGTTTTCCTCATGTGTATACGAGCAAGGTGTTTCCCCATGTGAATACGTGTATACGAGCCAGTTTCCCTTAGAAAGTCCTCCATGAAGGCATCCCTCCCCTTAGGCAGATAGCCCTTGAGGCTTTGCCATAATCACACACACACACACACACTTTTTGATTTCGAGAAAGTACTAGAAAATTCTTGCACGTGATTTAAAAATCTTATAAAAGGAGGAAAACCTCTCAGTTCGTAGTAGTTGCTTAGTTTGTTGTTGTTTAGAAAACTGCTCTTGTTGATTGTAGCGAATTCGCGGACTAGCTTTCTTTAGCTGTTTTGAATTACGTTCTATTGGACATTTGAGTAGTTAAAAGATAACTACTGTGAGATATTGTAATACTGCATGATCATTTGAGAAAATTTAAGCATTTTTGTTGTGATAATAATAAATTTTTGTTCAGTTTTCATCAGACTTGTGCATTCATTTCCTAACGAAGCCGTACACACGCAACAATATGTTAAAATAAATATAATAATCTTACTTCTTCATCATACTCCCATTGCTGGTTTCCACCCATGCCATGACAGCGAACTAACTTGACAGGACCTCTTTGAGATGATGCGTCCAAACAATTATCGTCTGACATTATTTGTTTTCGCTTAGTATATGCAAATACCTGTCAAAAAAGGCATACACAAAATAAAATCATTAAAATATCCCCAAACTAACGATTATTTAATAACTTGCATTTTAAGATATACAAATACATTATGAAACTTGTGTAGTACTATATATTTTCTAGTCATACAAACTGAAATTGGACTGCAATATAATCAAATTCAAGATTTTACATTTAAAAAAACTAAATATATGAAAGAAATATCTCTAGTACAACATAAGGTACTTTGAAAACACATATCTCTAGCACAATGTAAGATACTTTAAAAACACTGATAAGCATAATTGCAAAAGTCATCAAACCAGTCATCAACTAAAATTAATAGTCTCACAACACAAATAATTTTTCTTTCACGGTTTCAGAAAAATCCCCCTCTTCAGGTCTTCCCCCCTTTCTCTGAAATAGCATCCTCCTTTGCATACTCTGTTAAGGTCATTGTGGTGTTGCGTTCCAAAGTTTTGTGAATAGTTTTACTGGTAGCAGCACAAAGCAAATGATAGCATTTCGGAAGAGCAAATATATATATATATGCGCCCGGGGCAGTTAATGCATTGGCTGAGCAAGGTGTATATGTAGCCCGTGGCAGTTAAGGGGTTAAAACAAACATGAAACGGCATGAAGTTTTTTGAAAGAAATTTCAAGATGAACTTTTTTGTAAAATTAATTGAATTGAAATATGACAAAATTTTGAGGAATTTATCACTAACTTTAAATGATATATTGCATGAAGAAAGAATAATATTTAATTATTCTCTTTTTAAATTTTAATATATAACATATAGGCAGACAATACAGAGATAAAATCAAATTGCATAGAAGACAAATACAGTGTTTCATTAATTACAGCTAAAACAGATTACATTTCAATTACCTGATTTCCTCCCATCCCATGACACTGGCTGACAGCCACATTTTCTCCATTTTTCCTGTTATATGTGTCTAGACATTTATTTGTTACTTCGTTCCTTATCTACAATGATAAATAATAAAAAAATTAATATCCAACACTACCAAATTGCCCAAAACTAAGAAATAAAAGAAAACTTATGATTTGAATTATTCTATCGTTATACACATAAATCATCATAACTTTCCTAAAAATCAGATCAAAATAATTTAGCAAATTTTTGAAACTTTCCAAGGAAAGATAAGAGCAGGAAAAATAAAATCATACTTTAGAATTCCATTTCTATAAAATTAGACTTTACACCATTCAATGATGGCCACGTGGAATTTTCTATCAAAATCAACATATATGTTCAGAAACAGGAACTGCAGATTTTAATTCTTAAAAATGCTTATTTTAAATAATTGAAGCTATATAATTTCTTCAAAAGAGAAGAGATAAAAGTATGAAGGAAGAGGATGCACATTTATCAAATGCTGTTGAAGAAATTCTGTTTTTTCTTCCAAAATTTGACTTGATCATTTATAGCAACAGTTTAAATAAACACATTTTAATAAATATATAACAATAATAATTACTCAATGCATGAAATCTGTAAATAATTAAGATAAGCATTATAGTTTATTTAAATTCCCCAAATGCAAGGAACAGAATTGACACAAATTCAAGTTCAGGAGTATAAAAGATTATAAATTGAAGAGAATTTTATCACAATGAAATAAGACAGAACTAAAATATCATGGATAATAATAAATATATTTATCTGGGAATTAAAAGTTACTTAAATAGCATACTCCATGTTTTAACTATCAGTTCAGTGAAGACAAACACTTTTCAATTTTCCAAATTAGTTTCACATTAAATAAAACCAAGTTACATTAATGTTTTTTAAAAATATATTTCCAAAAACAAAACTTACTTCACCAAGATGATAGTAATCTAAAGGCATTTGGGATTCAGGATAGATGTTTTCCAAATACCACCTGAAAGATTTACAACCCAAATTTTTTCGAAGTTCTTTCCTTTCAGTGACATTGCCAGCAGCAACCTTTTTAGCAACTAAACAGAAAGATTGCAAGAATTAAAATTTTAATCACAAATACTACAAATGTAAAGACATAAACACTGCTCAGAAATATTCAGACCCTGAAGTTTGAAATGGGTGAAATACTGATATTAGTTCAGCATACTGTATTTAAAATTTTGGCCCAAATTTGCATAATAATCACAGATTTATATTATTACTATTAAATGCAACATCAGTTACTTTTATCATATTTTACCATTACAGTGGCATTGCATACAAATGTTCTTTAAATCATTATATCAAAAGTAAGAGATTCAGATACATTTAACCTATTTACTTTGACATTTAATAATAATCTCTCATGGGTTACAAAAAATAATTTTCAGTTTATAATTATCTTAAACTTTTACAAAGCTATTTAAATTTCCCATATGTTACTGATTTTTCAATTAAAGCTACAGATGAACACTTGCACAAACCTAACATAAAACCATTTATATAAGAAATGTTCCATTTTATGTTTATTTACTAAGGAATTTTGTGACCAATATTGTGTGCACTGTTTTAAGAGATTTCTGACTTCTTTATAAGGGACATTCACACCTACACCAAAACACTAATGAACTAATGACAAATTACCAGAATTTGACTTCAGAAATGGTTGGACAGAAATTGAGTGGAACTACATATGGATAGACTGCATATGTTAGTCCTAGGGAGATTTTGAAGTTCAAATGTATAGCTAGTCTAAACTAGCCTTTAAAAAAAAATTTTTTTTTATTCATAAATCTTTTGACCATTAAATAAATTTATTATGCTCTCATCTCTCAGAAAAGTTTAAAATTCAGAGGTAACTAATTCATATATGTGAGCAGTGGCGGCTCGTAATAAGCACTGTGGAACTGCAGCATCCCCTATTTCCACTTATTATTATTTTTAATATTTAATATAGTGTGCTCTTTAGTCTTTAATTCTTTCTTTATACTTTTACAAATTACTATACATAATCCTTAAGCTTAATGTCAGTAGCCATCCCCCAGTTTGTGAAAAAGGTACGAGAGTCTTTGGTTGGAACTGCGTGCTTCACAGTTCCAGCGACATGGCATTTGGCTGTTCTGCGCATGCGCACACAGAAAGCAGAGCCGGGTAGAGAGAAGAGCACTGCCGCTCCTGCAGTGCCGAAATTCTGGCATGTTGTTGAAAACGTGATTTCTTTTTACTCCGCGCATGTGGTATTCCTCCACAAGGTGGAACTTCAACATACGGACCATAAACAGAGTTCATGAAAATTTGCAACTTTTAAAAAATTGCATTACTAAAATTCAGTCAACATCAAATGCAGATCAAACTATTGCAAAAGCAACAGGAATTTTAAAATATCTAAATGATGATAATTTCAAGTTTGGGTTAGAGCTTTTTTATAAGATGCCTCATGTTGAAATAATATACAACCAAATGTAATACAGAGAAATTAGTGTGTTTAAAGTTAATGAATATATAACAAATTTCAAAACTGCTATTTAGAAATTGTTTAACAAGAAATGCTTAGTTTTAGAAATGAACATTCTACAGAAAAAATAGTACTGACCACTGAAGCATATTCAATGATTGACAAAGAAGAGCTTGAAACTGAATTAAAAGTATTCTATTGTAGGTCTGATATCCATAAATACTGCAAATTAATTGAGCTACTGAAATTTATCTTCGAAAATAATTAAGATGATGTTCTTAGTGAAATTACGAAACTGATAAAAATTCTCTTGAGAGTTCCCATGACTACATCAGAGGCAGAACGCTGCTTTTCAACACTGAAAAGAATGAAAACTTTTCTAAGAAGCACTAGGAATTCAGAAAGAATAAATGCGCTTGCATTGCTTTCAATAAAGAAAAATTTCCTTAGTTGTCATCCAGAGAGCAAGGAGAAAATTATTGATCTTCTCAGGCAAATTAAAACTAAAAGAATGGATTTCATTTTTAAATGGTTTGGTTTATTAGATTACGGCAAAACACTCGAGGGCTATCTGCCTTGAGGGAGGGATGCCTTCGTGGAAGACTTTTTAACGGAAACTGACTCGTATACATGTTACACATGGGGAAAACCACGGAAAACACCCATGCGGCCAGCCCGTTTGCAGTATTTGAACCTCAGACCGAATTACCAGTGTTCAGCGACGTTACCGCTCGGCCGCTGGTGGGCTTCATTTTTAAATGAATAGACAAAGATTGAACTGTAACAATTTTGGTTAAAGTAATTAAGAAATGTTTAATTTTTTTCTTGTAAGATTTCATGAAGTTTCAAAATAAATTTTCTTTTTATACATGTTTGTTTCCTTTTACACAATTTTAAAAAGAAGGTTAAATTTTTTTGGAACAGCACCCCCACTAATTTTAGCCACGAGCCGCCACCATATGTGAGCTTCATATATGAATTCATACATGTGTATTTCATAATATGTGCTAATTAATTCATATATTTATGTTTCATGTGTGAATACATACAGTACAAAGTCTGAAATCCCGACGTCAAGTCCACTATAAAATTTTTAGGAATGAATGGAGATGAAGGAACGTTTAGGAACGAATGGAGAATATAATACTAAAGAAAAAGCAGACATGTCATAAATCATAAACATGACTTCTTTCACAAACTAATTGAGATTCCTGTATGCCACTTTCAAACACTAGCTGGCTATGGAATCACACCAGGGCTATTGACAATTCACTTATTAACATTCTAGTGACAATGACCACACTTTTGGTCCGTGGATGGTTGTAAGGCTGGGGAAAGGTTAGCTTTTTCTATCTGACTTAAGCAAGTGAAGCTCCTCAATACATATTTGTTTGAGGTAGAATGCTACTTACACTGGTTTTCTTTTTTTTGACATAGTAGAGGGAAAAAGAATTACATTTCAAGAAACTTCAGTTATGATAGCAAACTGGGCTCCTCCCTAACTTCCAGATTTGAAGAAGTGCATTATTTTGTTCTATTATTTTTTAATCTTATCAAAATTACAATTTCAGTAAATTATAATTTCTCCATTTTATTTTCCTCCTGAAATTGTACATCTGGCAATAAGCCAATGGATATTGGCATTTTGTATGCATTGGATTGCAGATATAAAGTAGCTTTTTAAAAACTGATGCAGCAGGAAAACCACCCAATAATTCTAAAAATATTTGATTGCAGAATCTAATACATGGGGCGCTGGAAGATTATGACACAACATGTTTGCAGAAATTTAAAAAAAGCTTGGCATATAAGCCAGCTATTAAATTTCGTGACAATAATGCATCCAAAGGTTTTTGAATATATTTATATATATAAATAGGTATAAAATGTCATGATAATGTCTCAGTCATCAATAGCAGACGGAATGGCAAATATCTGTAGCATGTTTCAAATCTTGATATGATTGTCATTCATATTTTAAATTTAACATGATGGTTATTAATAGTAACTTTCTTCATGCAAACTACCTTTTTAAAAAAAAAAAAAACGTAATTTTATAATTTTTACATGCCATCTTATAGAATAAAATTGATGATTTAAAATCTGGAATCCCCTAAGATCCTGGATGTCGGAAATTTTAGTTTAAAATCATAGTTTAAAACTAATAAGATGACATGTAACCTAAAGCAACATTGGAGCTTATTGTTTAGGTAAAATAGAAAAGTGCTAACACTACTCAAGGGCCAAATGTCTAATCCTGGCCAACATGAACACAAGGTCAATCGATGCACTGTCATTGGGCACAGTGCCACTTCCTAGCCAGCAGGTGTTTGCTTGTGACATGCACGAATCTTAGCTTAGTCTGGAGAAAAAGTGTATTTACAGCTCACCTGTTTTCTTTTTTTGAGTACAGTACAAAGTCCGAAATCCGGACGTCCATTATCCGGAATGATCTAAAATCCGAACATCAAAGACACAAACATTTTTTTTTATTAATGCATTATGCATGCGCATTTGATTTTTCCTTCCGTAATAAAACATGTGGAGATTTTCACTTAAAAATTCCGATTCTTAATTTCACTTAGCCTCATTATGGAAAAACAATCATGTAAGCATATATTTGCGAGATTAATAATTTGGTTCGTAGCTGAGTGTCCGCTTGGCATACATCTCAAACAGAAAAATTCACCTAATTTATATCTCTGACGCCGACCTGGTGAATCATTATTTATTATATTTTGCTTGTTATCAATACATGACAGCTTCAATAATAACTCATGCTGTGATGTCTAAACTTTTTTATATTAGTAATTGAATAAAAAGAGTATGCCAACCTTTTATGCTAACATTACGCTTGGGGATGAATATAGATTTTTAAATGCTCTAAGAAATGTTGATGAGAAAAAAAATTCAACAAAAATTTCCTTTTATATGCTAAAAATAGATTTTGTTAATGAAACTCATAGGCCAAAAGATTACATTTAGTGCTATTTTAATTAAGAATAACTGATATGTTATTCATCATAAACCCAGAAGCGGCACCGGACGGCAGAATTTAAGGAAGATGAAATTTTTGGAATTTGGGGAAGCACCGAGTGGCAAAATTAAGGGATGAGAAGTTTTTATGATTTAGGGAAAGCAGTGGGATCCAAACTTTAGGTGCAGTGAAAATTTAGAACTTAAGAAAGTGCTTGGTAGCAGAATTTAGGACCCCTAGAAATGTAGAGACTGCACCAGGCAGTATCGAGTGGCGGCCCTTGATAAAGCCTTAAGTATATGTGGGAGTTTATTTATTCAGGACTCGGAGTAGTTTGAAGCATGTGCAAAAAATAAATGTAGGTATAGTAAACAACTAATTCACAATCCAGGATTTATTCAGTACGCAATAGGAGCAAGACAAAATTTAGCTAAACAACTTGGCTTTCATTGCCAATCTTATGATACACATAGACTCCAACCTTCAGCAAACCTTGTCAGTAGTCAACGCGCGAACGACATTTTTACAACTTTGAAAATGTGCACGTAGCGTATGTTGTAATTAACCATTCATTAATTTTAAATTAATAATTAATTGTAAGCAATTTTATTACATTTAAAATCCATATACATATAAAACTGAATAATTAAAAATATACCTTGTAAATTATATGCACATTTAATTAGAAATTTTCTTTTAACTCCTCAAGCATTCACTAATAAAAAGTACTTCAAATCACTACTAATCATAGAAAAAATCAGAAGCTATAAATCATATCTTTATTCTGGATATGATTTCTACAGGGAAATAAAATTTAAATAACCAAGAATGATACATATAAGTATTAAACAAAATACGCATAATTTATGAATGCAAAGATTTATATGTAGCATGCTTAGCAAGCTTAAGTTCTGATTTTGAGAATGTTTTTTTTTAACACAGTTCTTCATTTGCCTGCATATTTATTTTTTCAATCAAAACTGCTTCAAGAGTTTTAAGACCTAAATTTGGTCGAAATTCTGTCTGATTTTTTTTAACAATAGAAAAAATTCTTTCGCAAGCTGCATTTGAATGAGGTATTATTAAGACAGCAAGCATTACAGAAGGCAATACTTTGTATTTAATACACCCATTCATATTTTTTAATTTGGCAATTTCTCCCCATGCTATATCAATACGCAAATCTACGATTTCTTTCAAATCATCTACTTGATACATGGAAAATTCAATTTCTACTTGATTAAGACATTTTTCATCAATAATGGATGGAAAAGTATTCATCAAGTAAAGAACAGATGAAAATGAGACTTCAGTTCTCAAGTTGATGTCAGCAACTTCAGCATGTTTTAGAAATGGATCACTCAGTGGAAATTTATCAATTATATATGAACATGCAGTTACAAAAAGAGCTCGCACAGAATTGAAAAATGATTTCACTTCACTTTCATTCAACTTGGCATTTTTTAAATATAGTCTTGTTTCCGCACCAATCACTAAATTTTCATTTTCTTTTTGTTTACTATACTTCTGAAATGGAATAGACGTTAGAGTAACATCTTCATTTTCTTTAGAAATTACTGATGGTTTTACGAATCTAACAAATAAATTCATTAAAAGTTCAAAAAGTTCTCTTCTCAATTTATGTATATAAGGAGCTTGTTGTTGCAAATTAATATTTACTGTTATAAACAAAGGCAAAGTATTTTTCAAAAATAACAAGTACAATTTGGTGGTCGGTGACTGTAAAATTATTTTAATGTTTTGCAATCTCTTTCCTTCATTCTCACTGTTATCTGGTTTATCTCCAAAAAAATTTATCACAGCATCCCACTGTTCCAAAATCCTTGTTATAGATTCTAAAAGAGACAACCATCTCGTACTGCAATATTTCAAAATTTTATGAGATTTTGCATTCTGTCCCAAAATTTGTTGAGCAACTTTGAAGCTATGCTTCCGTTTCGAACTTTTCTCCAAGTAAAAATATATATCTATTATCAACATTTAAATTTCTGAGCCAATTAATTTTTCAGTAGCTTTTTTTGCAGCTATATGCAAGAGGTGGCACGGACAACCTCGGGTGATTATACTTGGTTGATGCATTTTGATAAATGATGCTACACCTTTAAACTTTCCAATCATATTACTAGCATTATCTGAAGAAAATGATAAGCAATTTTTCCATTCTAAACCTTTGTTTTTAAAGTTTTCATTTATACAATTAAAAATACCTTCTCCCGTATTATTCGTGCATTCTAAAATAGAAATCAATGAAGTAATTATCACTCCCTTTTCTTTACTGTAGTATGTTATAACCAATGGGTACAGTTTGTTATCATTGTTATCATTACTTCCATCAGTACTTAGAGAAAATGATGTACTGCACACTGATTTTATAATATCAGCAACAGTATTTTCTGCAAGCGTTTTCACAATAGCAGAAGTTTTGGTATGACCGCAGCTAAATTTTTTTGCTATGGCAGAATCCGGAAACATTGCTTTGAAAAGCTCTTTGGAATGATCCGAAACAGAAAGCGGTAGATTATGTTCAATTAAAAAACGAACAAAATAGCATTCGGCTTTTGCAGTGTGCGTGATTCACAGAAATTTCGGACGCTTTAATGCATGGAAATTCTGAAGAATATGAATCTTTAAACTTCTGCTTTGATAATTTTGGCTTCTTCGTTCGAGGCAGCATTATGATTAAAAATCTTTCACCTGATTCACAGTTCACAAGACACACGCTAAGCTCTCGCCGTAAACTATACAATGCAGCCTAAACACGCATCAGCGAGGAACCTGGGAGACAGACAATTGGGTGGAACTATTGATAAGTCGTTAACGGTTGGAGTTACTGATCTATGATTGGCTAATTCTTGAAAACTAGGAATGCACTCAACACGTGATATATGATAACACGAGTATTCAGCCAATCATCGGATGAATTAGTTGGTTCCGTTTTGCGTACTGGTTCTCCTGCTCTTGTTTCTGTAAAATCCGTAGTTTTTTCCATACTTTTCGTAGCTCGTAGTTTTTCATGAATTTCCGTAGAAACTACGGAGAATCCGTAGTAGTTGGAGTCTATGGATACATAGCCGATAATATATAATGGACGCTATTAAGCTAGGCTAAAATTATCTTTACTGATTCTAAGGCATTTCAATTAATGTAGCAGACTGCGCTGCTCCCTGATCTTCTAATTTGATCCAGCTTATTATTTTTTGCAGACTGTTATTATTACGGCAATTTTATAAAAACTAAGCATGAACTTTCGATTATGTCGAAAAGACTTTCCAAAGGATCTACAAAGCGAAACCATGTTTCGAAGTCCATTAAGCAAAAAGTGGAATTGCTGCAAAAAATGGATAAAGGTATAGCCATCTCAAAATTATGCGAGGAGTATGGCATTGGAAAGTCCACTGTATAGGACACAAGAAAAAGGAGCTTTTTGAATTTTTGTGCAAGCATCTTAAACAACTTACGTTGAAAGAAATGTTTAATAAAGTAACCAAATAAATATTAAGCTTTTTTGTAAATTCTGATACCCTTTAGATCATAATTGTTCTTTATTTCATAAATTATGATTTCATATTTTTAATTGCATAATTTCTGCATGCCATCTTACCAGATTTAAATTGATGATCTATTATCCAGAAAACTCCCAAATCCGGAATCTCTGAAGTCCTGACAAGTCTGGATTTCGGACTTTGTACTGTATAAGAAATTTCAATAACTTACCAGGATTGATAGCATAGAAAAAATCCTTCCATTCATCAAGCCAGACTTCAGCAAGTCTAGCATTATTATGATTTACAATCTTACTAGTACCACCAGGAAATGTATAAGGTGTTGACTTTCTAAATACATGTCCCACATGTGAACATGTTACTATCTCTAAAGTTCCACCACACATCCAAATCTGTAAAAGTGCATAAAATATTAGTCTATCAAAAATATTCTACGGCAAAAGGTAATAAACAATAAATAACATTAAAAGAATTAAAATGATGAAAGACTATGCCAATTCTACCTACTGGAAATTCTGAAAAAGTAAGAATTTGATTAAATTGGTCTGAAAATGGTAGAAATAAAATATACTGCACTGCATTTTAAACTGAGTACTTCTAGCAGTGTTTGATACAATATATTTGAATGTTAACTCGAAAATAGTTTCTGCTGAAAAAATTTTTATTTATCTGTTTTTTTTTTCAGCTAGAATGTCCTGCATTTATCAAAAGTAATTAAAAATGTAAATGCTGTATTGTTAAAATTTTGAACTTTCTAAATAATTGCTAATGAACTGTATATTTATATCTATACACATTTGTATATATTAATTATTTTTACATATTCAAATATACAATATAAAAATATGTTATTTTTCAATATATAAATATATGTATGTGTATTGAACATAATAAAATTGTTTTTATTATGGCTTTTAACAAATCATATGATGTCAAGAGTTCTTACAATAGCATCTGTAAAAATTAAAATACAAGATAAACATTTAATTTTTAAAAGAAAAAGAAAGGTTACCCTAAAAGATAATTCCAGATTTTCACCACCCCAAATATCCATGCCTTCATCATATTTTCCAATTTTTTCAAAATATTCTTTATCAATTGAAAACAAGCCACCAGCCATTGTGGGTGTCCTGAAACAAAATTTTTAATTGAAATTAAAAATAAAAAGCAGAAATAACAAACAAAAAATTCATTTATATTTATAAAATGCTTAACTCAGCTACAAAAGTGGTAAGGAGTGGATAATTATTCAGAAAAATCATCATCTACATGATATTTTAAATCAAGATTAAGGATCAGTAGAAATGAATTTGTTTCTACTATTTCAGGCCCAAGGCTATCTGTGCCAAACCAATGGTTGAAGCAAAGATTAAAAAATATGTAAAAAACTGCGTGTGTGCAGTTACCATACAATTCAGGCTGGATAAAAATGAGAATAAAAATAGATAACAATGCATGGTAAAAGCAATAGCTCTTAAAAAATGGAACAATCTATGATGAGGTTGTCTTCCTATTAAGTTTTCTAATTTGAAACAATTAAAAATTTTAGGCGAAAACAGTAAAAATGAAATATAAGGATTATGCATGAAAAATAACATTTTATATATACAGCGTATCATCAGAAAACTGCGAAAATTAAACATACAATTGCGACCGGTGTTAATTTATTGGAAGTAGTAATCGTGGCGCCATCTATTGTGGTTAGAATCGTTAGCGCTAAATCTTTTTACTTTCCCATACGAAAGGAAGTATTTGTAATCGCGAAAAATTTCGATATCATATTTCAGCAGAAATATTCATTTTGAAAACTTTTTTTGCGCGACGTCTGTACGTACGGACAGAATAAAGAACTCCCTTTTTTCCGAAACGGATTGTAAAATGAATTTAAAATGGATTTTCTTGTGCCGTCTGTACATATTTCGTATAACTCAAAAGTGATTAACTGTGGAAAGAGATATATATATATAATTCCCCCTTACTCGGCTTTTATTTTCGCAGTCGTTGGTCGTAGTCGGTTATACATCCAGTTGCAGAAGTGTTTTATCATTGATGAAAATATTCATGTTCTGACAACGTCAAAATTAAAAAAAAATTCATTTTGGAAAAATAACGAAATCTAACTTTTAATGCAGTCTCTTGTTACCTATGTTTATATTTCGGAATGTTTTACGCTCGTTATGAAAAAAATAAAATTGTAATGACCAAAACTGTTCGGGTAAACCAAGCTGTACAAGGAAGTCACGTGGTGTTTCCTACAGTTTCTTTTTTCTTTACTTTGTTTTTAGCCTTTTACCAAAAGAGCAGTGCAGAAGGAAAGCTAGAGGGACCGGTTTGACCAAGACGGCATTTTCATAGAAATATATTATAGAAGTTAGCCTTATAGATCTTCAGAGAGAAAAGTCTGAGAATTATTGGATTATGGCAACTAAGGTTATCTAATGCAGGGCTTAATTTCTAAAATTAGAACTGCCGGAGCCCTATGGAAGCTCGCCAGCAAAGAGGAACAAAATTAAATAAATAAATAAAATGACTATTAAACTCATTAATAATTTAAAAATTAAATGGTTAATTATTATCAAATTAATTAATAGCTATTTAATTAATCTTTATAAATTGTCATTTAATCAATAATTATTATATAATTAATTATAATTTATTTGATAATTATTAGAAAATTATTTATTATTTTTTGAAATAATTCGATAATTAAAGATTAAAGTAATTAAATAATTAAAATTAAATTTAAAGAGATAAATTAAATTTAATAGGCGTTTTTTAATATAATTTTATCGCTAAAATTACAATTTTCGAGATAAAATTTCTACTGAAATCGTTATTCAGTTACATAAAAAAAGCGCATTTAGGAAGAGCTTCTTATTTAGGGCTCCGACTAGAATTATGATTTATTACAAAAACTACGAAGCACCGGAACCGGTCCAATTTTAGCTCTGATCGTATGGTGGTGGGAAAAGTTCTTTTATCATCGCAAAAATTAAATATACTTAAAGTATAGCTGATGAAAATTAAGATAATGCTAAAAGCAGAGCGAAACTGAATGAGGGCGTGAGGGTATGAGTGGGTAGAAGCATAAAATGAGGGGAATTTTGGTGAGAGAGAACGTTCTGTTTGACCGCGGCTCTCTGCTGATATAATTACAGTCATCAAGCAGATGTGTATCAGGGGTAAAATAAGTCCTGAATCTGAATCCTAAGGATGAATGTAAAGTTGTTGGTTACACTTTTCATCCCCACCCGTATTTGGTTACATACTGTGGGAAGACGATGTATAGGACGTGCTTGAGCAGTTTATCTCAATATTTCACTCTTATTGCTGTCACTTAACGCCACATTTAAGAACACAAATTTTCCTTCCTGCGAAGATAACTAACTGTAACCATCGATAACTAGATACAATGGCAACAAACTCACCCAGATTTATTGCCCTTCTTAGAGGGAAAGATTATCGCATGTGAGTGACGGGACTTTACTTGAACGTCTCATGTTCTCGTATTTCTAGGGAAATAGAGTATTGCACGGTCTGCTTATTGTTAAAATAAAACGTTAGGAATTTTAATTTTTTTTTTCTTGAAATTGTGGCTCAGTTTTATAAAAAGAAGTACCAGAGTTCATCTTATTTAGGGCTCCGGTGCGCTCCGGCTAAAACTGTAATTTATCTTAAAAATTGAGAAGTACCGGAGCCGGGCTCCAGTGGGTTCCGGCACGCTACCTTTTAAAATTGGAATTTCGGAAAAAAAAAAAAAAAAGGTAGGCAGTTTAATTAGGTTTAGAAGAGTACACAAGTAAAATTTTGTAAAGATAGCACTAATCGTTTTAATTCTGTGGGTGTGCCCGAAGCAGGCACAGTGATTGAATACAGCTTCGAAAAGAGTTCTGAAACGAGCATTGCTGGGAAGCGCGTAAAAGAGTAAAAGATGTTGCCTACGATAAAAAAACACTAGATTCTGAACACCGTAGCAGATTTAGCATTTACCCAGGGTGTGTGACGGGAAGACTTGCCACTCTACACCCCGTAAAAAGCTCATTTTTGGTTATATAATGATTACATGCTTATGAATGGGAAAAAAAGGGTAACTTGGATATATGATATTTACATTTCATATTTACACTTTATTAGTCTATTTTTTTTTCTCGTGGTACTTTTCGAAGAAAGTGACACCACCTTTGCAAAAGCACAACCCAATATTGCATGTTTTGCACATGTGCCGGGATCCGTATCAGATTCACTATCTGAAAGCAATTCGTGTAGCACTTTCAGTGCTTTAGAAATGGTCAGCCCTCTCCGATCCGTTCGGAAAATAATTAAAAATCCGAAAAAAATAAACTAATATTATACCTACAATTTTGAAATTATAAACTATAAAATAAAAATATGAATGTCTACAACTCAAAACTATTAAACGTAACGCTAAGAGAACTTCTTTGAACCAAAGCCAAAGAGAAAAAGAGAATTGCTGTAAAAAACCAAACAGCTAACTGATAAAATTATATTTGACCTTCCGAAAATCACCTCCCCAACAATTTCTTAGTTGATAACCAAACACCTCTCTTGCCCTCCCAAAAGACAAATATAGGAAATGAAACACAGATGTGAACCCACCTTTCTATGTTAATGAGCTGACCGATGAGCTGCAAAGAAATATACAGCTGCCTCTCAGGACTCGCCGTGAGCCCAGTCTGGGAATAAACACCTCGGTTCGCCGTTCGATTTTGGGCAAGATTTCAAGGTAAAAATTTAAAACTAATATAGAATAAGAAAATTAGCATACAGCCAAAAAAAAAAAAAAAAAAAAAAAAAAAGATATTTCTTTTCAAACAATTCCTTTTATACCCTAAAAAAAATCTGGAAGATTTCTTTGAAAAATGAGGGCTTAAAAAACTAAACATGGCTAAAATATATGGACTGGTTTGTGTTGAGCTGCCATCTACAATAAATAAAGAAGGTTCAGAGTAACCTATAGTAATCTTCAAATCCTTTTTCATTCAATATTTCTGTGCGTACAGAAGGAAATTTTTAGGTGTGCCGCAAAGGGTTAAGCACTGGTTTAATGTCGAGGTTCTCAACTGGGGGGGGGGAGATACCGTCCACTTGATTCCATCTGCTTTGTACTGCGCCATCAAAATTTATCTAAATAAACGTACACGTAGTTAGCAATTTTTTATATATAAAGGGGAATATAATTCTGTATATAAAGGGGAATGATCTACAATGGTGTGCATGAAGTAAAAAAGTGTGAGAATGACTAGTCTCGCGCGTTGGAGATAAAAGTGTTTTTTTCGTACAGTGATGCTACCTCTCGCTTTGAAATTGTTGAGTTTGTTAATCAAACATTCGTTAAAGTTTTACAAAATATGAAATAGATAATAAAACAAATTCCAAATTCAGGCCTCTAGGTGCTCATATTCGGGCGGAGAAAAATTTGATGGCTCTAGATACCGTTATTTTTTCACAATGCGAGAATACATTCATGCAGATTCTTCACTATTTAATTTCTTTTTATATAATAGACGGCGATAACATTTACGGCTTGAAAAGTGAAACGGACATTTATAGTGAGCCGACGCAAAATGACGTTCCGTCTAGTCTAACGCATCTTTGGGCTAAAAATGATAAACACAGTTTTAGATAAAATACTGACGAAAATTTAATTTAATTTTACTGCATACATACAAAGGAAAACGGACGGCATTAGTTTAAAGTGACGAGAAAAGTATTATTGTCTAAATACCACATTTTCTTCCATAAAAAATCAGGTAACTATCATTAGAGACATCTTTTCTTTTTATTCGTCTCCAAGCGCCATTCGATTCTCCTTCTGATCAGTTTTCAGAGCTCTCTAAGCTTTAATAATGTGGCATAGGTTACCACCTCAAAACATCTTTAAAAGTTCTATATTGGCGACTTGAGTGTTCATGTCTCGAAACACCGTTCATCATCCAAGGCCTGTTCCAGGTAATTTGTTCGTGAAGTGAGGCATTCGTGATCCAAAGTTCCATTGTATTCTGTAGCATTCTGATCGTGATGATTCTTGTCCATATGGTGCAACATCCAAACTGGTTAATCGATGTGCCTTTTGTGATATTTTCCTCTTTGAATGTTGAAAATTTGTAAAACGCCATTCTCACTTAATGCATTAAAAAGAATTTCAGGTGTGAATTGTTGCAGAAGCGCACTCCATAAGAAGTGCGCACCTACGGTGGGAGTGGCGCGAAACTGACTGTTGACTTATAAAGATACATCGCATTCTCTAGTGCGCACTCTCGATGCGTAAATGGTTAGCATGTTTAAGTAGTAATTGGAAAATTCGAATACCGGTGAGGGCACAATTGATTTTTCTTATTTTCTAGCCCCACACATCTAATGGTTGTCCCGTATCTCTCGCAGTCAAGCAATCAGCTGCCTCCTTATCGCGGCGAACAGCCAGCCAGGGAGACAGACAGGCAATTGTCTGGAGAACTTCAGTAGGGTGGTTGCTCCAGAGTTTGAGTTTAGCTTTTAGCCGGTGAAGCTGTTGTTATAATTTTCGCAAGGTATTGAGAACACCTGAGTTTAAATATGTTTAAAACCTATCATTTCAATTATATACATTCTTTACATTTATGTAAATATTTCTGTATACAAAGTCGTGTTTATTATTAATATTAATTAAGTATAATTAAAGAGTAAGTTGGTTTCTTTAATTGCACTCTTAACTACCAACCTACATTTATTATTATTTTAATGATAATAAATTCTTATTAGCGTAGTCATGGGCGGTAGAAAATAATATGGTGCAACTCCATGCGGGCCGCCCAAACGGTATAGTGGTTAGCGTCGTTATCGTGCCGAAGGGCCCGGGTTCGAATCTCAGAGAACGCATGTATGTTTATAAATGTATGCAGTATGCAGGCACTCTAAATATGCGGCCAGCCGAAAGTCCTCTCGAGAGGTTGCTGGTAGAGGAAGAAGGGTGGAAAACTCTCGGAGCCGTCCTCCTCGGGTCCATCCATCAACATTGGGGGGGGGGGAGACTGAGCTAAGTCGCACTGTCACCTGTAAGGAGCTCAAGGCTGTTGCCAACGACAGGCGTAATCTTGTGCTCCTTGCCACGATGAATTTCGTGGGCTGACTATAGCTCAGACAAGTGAGCATTAACAAGAACAACAACTCCTTGAGGATTTTAGAACCACTAGTTGCCCATCATTGGTTTAAGATCAGCGTTTCTCAATCTGTAGTTTTCGAAGCCTGCCCTTTTGGTCCTCCTAGACTTCGAAAAAAGACAAAAATAAAATTGGAATTAACTGCTTACACCACACTATAGCTGAAAATCTCCGAGTTTGGAAGTTGCACATGGCAATTGTCTATCGTTTTTTCTTCCACGACTGACATTTTAAGAAATTTATTACCAGTTGGCCAACCTACAGCCTTTCCTTTTTCAGTCTTAGTAGGAAGTCTATCAATCTTAGAGTATCAGTCTTAGAAAGAGGGATTTAAAGCACTGTGGTATTTCACACCAGCATACAACCAAACATAGAACTATGCCGGAACAGGCAGCTTATATCCAATCAACATTAACTTTCAGTTAACAAGACGAAGATTGTCCGAATTCTAACAGCCTTGAATAATTAAAAACAAGTATAAATTTCTTCCAGTTAATTTATTATTTAATATCAATCTAAAATTAAATGCATTTTTATTAACTGTATTTCTACATACGCTAAATCTGTCTTGACTTATGCATCGGAGACTTGGGCACTGACTTTACGTGATGAGGAAGCTTTGGGAATTTTTGAGCGAAAGATCTTAACGTTGCATTCTCGGTGGGGTCCAGTTGAATGGATCATGGAGAAGAAGATCTAAATTAGAACTCTATAAAATTTACAAGCAACCTGATATTGTAAAATTTGTCAAATTACAGAGACTTAAATGAGCTGGTCATCTGGTTAGAGTGAATGAAGATCGCTGCTGCAAGAAAATCTTTCTGGCAAAGCACATGGGAAATAGACCTCGGAGCAGACCCCCCGCTGAGATGGATTGGAAAAGATCTTAATATTTTAAAAGTTAAAAACTGGAAAACAGTTGCCAAAAAGTACATATGCTTGGAGAAGACTTCTGGAGCAGCCAGGGCCCAACAGTTGCCAAAAAGTACACATGCCTGGATAAGACTTCTGGAGCAGCCAGAGCCCACCCAAGGCTGTCGAGCCATTAAAGAAGAACATTTGCTGAAAAAACTGCTTACAATCGGACAAGAGCAGAGTGGCCCGCAGAACATCCTAATTTATAAAAGTGGTCTCCAATTGAAAAATGTTTGAGAAACCCTAGTTTGGATCCTTCAGTAAAATTTATTGATATCCGCATCTCATTGCTAGAATACTTTGTAAAGATAATCCTCATTTGTATAAATATAGTCCTTCAAAGAAGTAGACACACATTAAAGAATAAACTTCTTACTGTACTATACTTTTTTATAGCTTTTTTTACAATGAATATGCAGCTTTGTTCTATTTATTTTACTTTTAAATAATGTGACAGAGAAGCTAAAATATTATTAAAATCTACGATATGTTTCTTTTTTACCCTAATAATTTACCTTTTTAAAGACCTTTAATTTTTCCCGCTAAATTTAAAAGTAAACGCATATATATGTATGTTACCGTGAAAGACCGAAATTGGAGAATGTCGACTTTCAACAGAGAATATCAACATTCACCAAATACGTCGGTGAAAGACCGAATATTTCACTACATTTTTGTATATTCGAACCCTCACCGGTGTATGTCGACAATCACAGATATGCTCTGGTGAAAGTCGAAAAGAGAGGTCATAAAGTGCCATAATAGTTTAAGTTGTTGCAATAAATAAGATTTGAATCCCATAAGTTAGTAAGTTTTTATGACTGTTATTTTATTTTCTCATTTAGAACGTACTGTATAAGTAAGTAAGTTTTTAACTTCTATTATTTTCCTTTCTCATTTTGAATGTATTGTGTGTTTTAGGTTCTCATGTTCTTAACTTCTTATTTCAAGTTTCAAGTGCGTTTATTCGCGACTAAATTACGAAGAAGGAAATATAATATAGTTATATGTTCAACATTCACCATTAGTACATGGTGAATGTCGACATTCACCGGTGTAAGTCAGAAATAAGAGTATTTGGAAAATATTTCGGACATACACCAAGCGATTATGTGAATGTTGACATTCACCGGTGAAAGTCGACATTCTCCAGATTTCGGTGTTTCACCGTAACATATATATAAATCTAATTTAAGGATGGAATTACGAGCGTCAAACTTACACAGACCTAACTCCGCACAATCTTATAAGAAAATAACCTCAATATTAAACGTTAATAATATCGCGTAAACTTTAATAAAACTGATATTGAAATACGTTATTCAAGAATTCATTGCCTCTGCATGTCTTAAAATCACAAAACTCACGATCAAAATTACACTGATTCAATTACATTGTGTCTGTTCTGACGTAGGCTACACCTGCCTATTTAGGTCAAGGTATACAGAATCATCCTTCACACGTGAAGATATCAAGGTTCAAATCCCAAAAGGATGACTAAGAAATGAGCTCACTTTCTTGAAATTCAAAAGATCATCAATACTTCAGGCTTGAGAACACATCTTTCACCTTGGGCGTATTTCAGTGTCAGTAAGTTTAGAAAACATTAAGCGCTTCCAACTCTCCAGTTTGCTCAGTTTGCTTAGTTTAAAACACAAAAATAAAGACACGCAAGTCACAACTATATGCATGTGAGTGGTGATGTTATGAGTATTCCATTACTAAAAATAAATAAATTACAAAAAAACACCATAAAAAAATCTGGATTTTTTTTAACGTTTTGTGTATTACCTTTATTTCTTAAATATCATGTTCTTCGCACTTAAACCATAAAATTCAATTTAACGGTAATATCGCAAAATAATGAGCATATCTTTAAAATTTCCGATACTACACAGTCTCGCTCTTGGATATATATATATATATATTTTCCGTACAGTGTTGCCATTGCTTGCTTTAAAAATCGTTCAGTTTGTTAATCAAAAATTCATTAAAATTTTACAAAATATGAAATAGATAATAAAATAAATTCCAAATTAGGGCTTCCAGATGCCCATATTCGGTGGAAGATTACGTTATTCAAAACTGGATGGCTCTAGGTACCGTTGTTTTATCACAATGCGAGAAACATACATACATTTATGCAGATTCTTCATTATTTAATTTTTTAAAAATATAACGCAGGGCGATAATATTTGGTGGCAACAATTTGAAAAGTAAAGCAACGTTTATAGTGAATCGACGCAAAATGTCAAAACGAAATTAATAGTCCTCCAGGGGAAATTGCCTCTTTGGACTAAAAAAAAAAAAGTTACAGTACACATAACAGCTCAGAATGGATGCAGAAAAATGCAGTTTAACTAATTTAACCTTTAGATTAGTGTCAGTGGTATTTAAAGATAGTAACTGAAAAAGCTATGCGCGTCAGAAACCAAAAAAAAGCCGAAATAAAATTTGTTAAAAGGTCCGAATCCCGCGAACGGGCTGGCTGCATGGGCGTTTTCGTGGTTTTCTCCATGTGCAAAGTGTATATGAGGCAGTTTTTCTTATCAAGTCCTCCACGAAGGCAACCATTGCCTTAGGCAGATACTCTCGAATGCTTGGCCGTAATCAAATAAACTAAATGTTTGCCTGGAATCGAATTCGTCTAACTACCAGTTTTGAACAACTTTATCGCTTGGGCCTCTGGTGGGCACATCCCTGCACTTAAGGGCAGATAGTTGTTGCGTGCTTTATTTGATAAAAAAAAATCTCATGTGTACACCACAAGACTTCCTTGTACGGAATATTAAATTATACGCATTTTTTCTTGCATTTCGTTTAAACTTATTGGATTGAATTAAATCTACTTCGCCGACAGCGCATCAACCACAATAGAATAAATGCATTCTTTAAAATTTACTCTATTTGTTTACCATAGCGACACTGGCGCTAGGTTCACTTAACAATATTACATTTTGTTCATATTATAACTCAGAATGCACAAAATTTATATCATTTAAAGAATTATCTAATAGTTGCCACATGTTCTATTCAAATACTATAAATAAAGCTAGAACGATGTATAAAAGAAATTAAGCAAACAAAACAAAAAAGAAACAGTTTTTCACAGACGATTGAATATTTCTCATTCAATTAATTCAGTTCTCACTTCGCGAAAAGGCAAAAATATATAAAAACTCAAAATATCTGTATTAAAAATTACGAAGTAAATCTTAAACACTTATTTCCTCGAAAAAATTCCAGAAAAGATTAAGCATGATTTAATTCGCAATAATAAATGAAGGCGTTATCTTTGTTGTTGCGAAACTACGTTTCTCTAGATTGGCAACGAATCCACAACTCTGCTGTTTCAAATGTAAACAAGCAATGGCCGCTATCAAAAACATTATTAGGTTTAGCGGCACTTAAAAGACTTTAAAATTGTTGATATTTCTAAAAATATTGCATACAGATTTACTAATGGCATAAAAACCTTAACCAGAAGATAAGAACAACATAATTCAATCATTTTTAAAGCAAGAAATGTAAAATTTACAAACATATAAGAGTAAAGAAACTGAGATCACTGAGCCGGGTAACAGAGTGGATATTTATATAAATATATTTATATACGTTTGGTGCGGCCGATTGCAACCAAAATATGAGGTGCACATCTACATGTTATAGTAGTCCTATATACAATATTTCAACGTTCTGAAGCTACTCGTTTTTGAGTTATGCGAGATACGTACGTACATACGTTCGTACAGACGCCACGAAAAATTCTCTAAAGGAGTTTTATAATTTTTTTGGAGGAAACGAGTCTTTTATTCTGTCCTTACGTACAGATATCACGCAAAAACATCGTTAAATTGCATTCGAAAGCGGTCAAAATGGATATTTTCGTTGAAATATGCTGCCTGAAACTTTTCGCGATTACAATACTTCCTTTTTACTTCCTACAAAGAAGTAAAAATGAATAAATAAATATGAAAAATAGATAAAACTAGGAAGCAAATCATCCAAAATAAATTTTTGCCGTGTTTGGGAAGTTTCACCATAAACCAATCTCTCATAGTCTTCCAAGATTTTTGAAATTTAACATTATATAGATAGCACCAGCCCTCTTTCCTTTTTTCAACACTCGTGGATTTAAATTAATGCGTTTTTTTCCCAACTTCGTCTGTGGACTTAATAGCTTAAAAAATTGTTAACAAATTAACAGTTTTTGTTTTGTAATTACAAATCCATCTATATCCTTCACATGATTTATAGGTGGTGTATTTAATTATGGCAAACACACTAGGGCTATCTGCCTAAGGGGACGGATGCTTTCGTGGAGGACTTTCTAAGGGAAACTGGCTCGTATACACACGTCACACATGGGGAAAACGACGAAAACACCCATGCAGCCAGCCCGTTCGCGTGATTCGAACCTCGGACCGAACTACCAGTGTTCAGCGACTTTACCGCTCGGCCGCTGGTGTGTCCTCATGATTTATAGGAAAGTCAGTTTTATGAAAGTTTGTTTTTAAAAACTCTTATATGACGAAATACATTCAAAAATATCACCTAAAACGAAGAAGATAAAATATACCTCTTCGTTTAAATATACTCTGAATCTAACTACCGATGTTCAGCGACTTTTTTTTTTTTTTTTTTTCAAGCTAAAAATAAATAATATTATTCTGATAATTGGTTACACCGAAAACTCGCTTTACGAAATGGTGTGCCATAGTTCTGATAAATAACATCAAAAACTTCAGTAACAATGTTTGGACAGGAAAAATTCACTACACTGTAGGTTTTTGAGCAAATCCGTTCGAAGCGTAGTATATCAAAACCGAAAACGAACTAATAAAAATTTTAAGGAAAGTAAGGAATGTCGTGTATTGTTGCGTTCTAAGGGTTCGCGGATTTGGAGTGCTTCATAGCAACACTTGGTGAAGAATCAAAACACAATTTATTCATCAGTATTACTCAGCGACAGTTCCAAAGACGCGCTACAGTCGTCGAAAAACTACGACAAATACGCTGAAACAATTAGCAACACAGCCTTTAGGCTATAATGGTGAAGACAGCTTCACGGCAAAGCACTAAATTACCGCTCCGAAGCTAATCTCTTAAATCAAAACACTACTCAACATTCTCTCTTACTCTGCATACAGGCAGGCTATATATAGGTTTTGACCTGCGTTCGAGAACATTCTCGGGGAAACCGGTAAGAATTCCTTCTAGAATGTCTCGTTCCGTCTATAGCATATCGCTAATTTTGTCGCCAATTGGGCGTTTTCGCGCCAAACCTGGAAGCCCTGCCTTTTTTGGTTCTTTCTGGCAACCGTAAAGCCGCTTTGGGAGGAACTATCTTTCCGCAGCTGAGAATTCCGAAACGGTATCTTTTAGGTTGCGAATAACATACGTTTAAATATTTTGCATACTGAACATCAATTAACTTCTTCATAGTAAATTTTAAACTTTTTTTTAAAATTTTTGTGTAGATGTGGATTTTACGTCAAAATACAAGCTTTAAAAACTCATTAAAAACATTCCTTAATATTGTATAAAACCGTTGAAGTTAATAAATTTTCAAATATTTTAATGCAGTGTTTAAAACGTTTCCTTAATCAAGTAATTTAAATATTGTATTTTGCCAAGTATAAAAATAACTGGATAATTAAAACCAGTTTGCAACTTTATTTCTTTTTCAAGGTTTCTTAATTAATAAATGTGATAAAATCTGAGATTAAAAATTAAAAACTCCTTTTCCTTACCAGAAACTAGCTGAACACAAATTGAAATTTATCATTCTGATCTTAATGGCAAATCCCTCATGAATTCTGCAAAGAAAGCTATTTAAAAATAAATTGCCCAATTCAGATATTTAAAGAAATTTCACTACCGTAAAAGAAAATGTTTCTTGAATAATAATAATGATTTCCCACTTGTAAATGAATAATGATATAATCGTTTGTTCGCTCTTACGTTTTTTAGTAAAGATTAAAACCTTTTATGGAATTCGACATATTAAATTTATTTCTTAGTGCTATTTCAATTAGAATGAAGTCATTTTTCCAACTTAATTTGGTTTTTCAAACTCCTTTTTCAGATTATCTTTCAATGCAGCAATTTCTTGCACTTGCTATATTGTCTTGGAAATTCTTCTTTAAATATACTCATATTCACATACATCTTCTCGTAAAATTTATATACAGAAACTTCGTTATTTTGAATTACATGTTTTGCAGCAGATAGCTCACCGTACACAGTAAGATACTTCGCTTAAAATGTTTAATAAAATAAATTATTATGCCTTTTTGACTTATTAAATATTAATCGTGACACATATTTTAACAATGCATCCCCCCTAAGCTTTTGATACGCCTTTTTTTTGTTGTTGTTGTTGTGAAAAATGTATAGTCGATGGTTTGTCTTAATTGACATACTAAGATTATGATACATAACGTCAGTTTAGGTTAATTATCATGTCAAGTACTTTATTTCGTTGTAAAGTAAACGTTTTTAGGACTTTCCTATATTCGAATTTACTTTTCACTTCGGAGACATTTTTAATACTGCATTGCATGTTGATCGTAAAATATTGGATGTAGACACTGCTCGATTTCCTCGTACGGCTTGCTAAATTATGCGCATTTTTAGATGTATGTCATTTAAATTTATTTCCTCGAATTTCATTAGACATATATTTCTCATTCAATCAATTCAGTTCTCACTTCGCGGCAAGGCAAAAATACGTAAAAAACTCAAAATATCTTCATTAAAAAGTGTAAAATACAGAAAACCATAAAACACCAAATAACGTTAAAAACAGTTAAACTTTTTTTATATAATTAAAATTAGAGTTTGTACTCAAAAAGCAAGAAAACAAAATTTTCGGTACACGCAACTGAAAGTTAACCTTTGGTCCTAGTCAGCAAAAACACACTGAAATTGGCACACAAGTTCACTTGATTCACTGTTCTACTAAGAGTTTCAAATGTAAACAAATGGTGGCCTTAAGCCTAACGCCACTTTAACTTTTAAATTGTTGATAATTCTACAACTATTGCATGCCGATTAACTAAACGTATAGAAGCCTTAATTGGAATACAGGAACATATGCAGTAAAACACCTATTATCCGAATCAGTTGGAACCGGACCCCATTCGGATAATCAAAAATTCGGATAATTGGATTTTTTCCGAAGAAAGCATCTACGTGGAGTTCAGTCAATTAGCGTACTGAACATTACTTACAATTGCTGAAAGTCATTGCTTGCTGAACATTGCCATTTAAAATTTTAAATTGTTGATAATTCTACGGTTATTGTATGCAAATTAACTAAAGGCATAAAAACCTTAACAGGAACATAACAACTAATTCAATTACATTTTAAAGCAAAAAATACCCAGTTTACCAACATAAAAGAATTAAAACGAAAATGATCCCACCGAAGTGGGTAACAGATTGGGAATTTATATACATATACATGCTTCGTGCCGTCGATTGCAATGAAAAAGGGAGGTGCACAACTAGGTGTTATAGTAGTTCCATATGCAAAATTTTAACATTCTACGGCTACTCGTTTTTCAGTTACGAGAGAAAAAATTCTCTTCTGAATCTATTTTATATCCATTTTACAATTCGTTTTGGAAGAAAGAGATCTTTATTCTGTTCGTTCATACAGATGTCACAAAAAAAAAAAAAAAAAAAAAAAAAAAAAAAAAAAAAAACGTTCAAAATGGATTCTAGAGCGGTCTAAATGGATATTTTCGTTGAAATATGATACCCGAAATTTTTCGCGGTTATGGCACTTCCTTTACTTCGTGCAAGAAAGTAAAAATTATATCATCTGGCCTTTGAACTAAATTTTGAAGCGACCTTAATAACGTATTCCATTCCTCAGCAGAAGGTATGTTATTTGCAGGTTTCAAAATTTTAACCTAATGTTTAATTGATTATTTTCCTCATTATATTTCTGAAAGCAATAAGAACTTTATTATCGCTGAAATGCATGACCTTTAACGGTGATCTATTGATTGGTTGAATCGTCACATTATGCAGTATAAAAATATAGAAATAAGAGATAACTAAAAGAAAGCAATTTCTTTGGAAGTTAAGATAAACATTTTACTCTCTTAAGAATGTAAAAGGTTCAATATCTGAAGCTAGGGAGTTTAGTTTGAATGAAGCCACAGTGAGAACGATAAAAAAACGAGTTGTTATAAGACAGTCTCGATGTCTTCAGAATCAAAAGCTGGTGCAAAACTAACATAATTAATTCACAAGAGATATTATTATAGAAAATAACCTTAAATAAACAGACTTGATCATTAGATTATTGCAATATTTTAGTCATAATACATTAAAAGAATTTTCCATTTTATCATGGGTACACTTGATAAAGACAAAACATTTAGAATTATGGACGTGTCCGTGTGTGTGTGTGTGGAATTCAATTATGGATTGCACACAATATGTTGGTGTGGCGTTACCAAAATTAAAGTCATCAACTCTGACTCTAATATTGGTGGCAACAATTTCAAAAGTGATTCGCCATTTATAGTGAATCAATGGAAAATGCCAGAATGAAATTAATAGCCCCTCAGGGCAAATTGCTCCTTTGGGTTAATAATAACTTGTATAAATAAATAAATGACTCTTTAAGATTTGTCCTCTGTTTCCATCAGACTCCAAATTAACACATAAAATTGTCATAAACTGTCCTGTTATTGTATTGCGTGCGTACGGGTTCGCAACAGATTGAATGCACTCAGAACTGATATCCTCAAATATAATACAGGGCTCTAATATTTGGTAGCAACAATTTGAAAAAAAAAAAAAAAACCCGGCTGATCTTTAGAATATGGTAACTGGTAGTTTGGCGACATTTTGGAGGCGATAAAGGTTACTACCTGGGACTTTGGTAACAATGTGAGCAGTACTCAGTTCCGATTACGCATTATTTTGTGTGAGGGAAATGAGAGATCATGGGATATGTCATGTGATATTAATGGATGAATTACGGTTCTTTAATCGGAAAAGGGGGGAATTTGGAAAAATATCTGTGGCATATATTATTTTGTATTAAGCTTCATTGTGTGTTGTGTGAAGTAGGGTTGAATAATTTGGGGATTGTATGGCGCTGTCTAAAGTGAATTCTAGATGTGATAAAGAGAATTTTGCTTTTTATTTAGCAGAGGAAGTGTGGAGGAAAATTTCGGAGAAAAAATTGTTCAATAATTTTATTGAATCCATAATAAAAGTGTATCCACCATGTAAGCAAGATTCTGAAGAAGATTAGGTAAGTTAGTATTTTTAATTATTTGAGGATATTATTTTTATGCATTGTTCTAAATGTAAGGTGGAAGTAAAGTAATTTGGTATTATTGGGAAAATTGTTATTAGCAATGATTTAGTTTAAAGTAATTAGGATTGTAAGCTAATTTTTATTAATTTAATGTATGTGCTCATTTATATTTTAAGTAGTGTTTTTGAATTTAATTATATTTTAAGTAGTGTTTTTGAATTTAATTATATTTTAATTAAATGATAGTTATTTTGTGAATTTTATGTTTGTAGGAATTTGGTATACGTTTTAGTTGAAGTAAACGTGCATGGAAATAATTTAAATATTTGACACTAAGTATTTGTAATGCTTGCGGTATGAATTCGGTGGTGACGTTTATAATATAATAGATGATTTAAAGGTAAAAGTTTTTGGATATTTTATTTATTTTATATGTGGAAATGTTCATATTTGGAAAGGGTATATACTTTTTCGCGATCAGGTAATTTCATATATGTTCTTTTTACCGGGTTTAAAGATTCAGAAAATTGTCATGTATTTTCGTGAAATTTTTCTAATTTATGAGAAAAAAGCAGTGTACATGGATATAGTGAAGAGTGTGCGCAATGGTATTTTTGTGTAATTCTGGGATTTTTTTTTTAAGTAAAAATAAGTCGACGTGTACATGGTTTATGTGTATGTGTTATTTTGAAAAACGCGTAAGGAGTATGGTATTGTGCACTTTTTCCCAATTTTGCAGTGAATATTTGTCATGATTAAGCAGTTTTGTTAGATAAAATTTCTAGCATAAGTGTAATTCGGCTAGTAGATTGTTGGAAGAAGTGTTCAGTAGATAAAAAGAAAAGAAACATGTCTTTACTTCGTGAAGACAAAATGGCAGCGGGGAAAAAAAATAGAGGGTTGCTGTAAGAGAGTTGGTCGCCAAATTTTCACCAAAAAATCGTCAAGTTACCATAATCTAAAGATCAACCAAAAAATCTTTTAAAGTTTTCAACGCAAAATGCCAAAACGAAAATAATAGTTATTCAGGGAAAATTGCCCCTTTGGATTAAAAAAAAAGAGGCTTTGAAAACCACTTGCCTTTGACTAAAATCTTTCTGAGTACATAAAAAAAGAACCGTATCAAACGAGACTATGTGCAATTGAGTACGCCAGCTTTCTCTAAAGCCATGTTAGCTAAATGGGCAATTTGCATTGACATAGTGGTTCACCCGGCAAAGCTAAGTCCATCTGGTGTACTCTGTAAGCTTAACGGTTAACCGAAACATATCACGCCTACAATTGTAGTGCTAATCTCTCTCAGCTTCTCAGACCTTTAGATTATCAGTGGAAGATTAATTCTGTTTACCTTGCAGGCTTTCTATAGAAGGATTACGTGTCCGTTTTAACCGCCCTTTCAAGTGCCCGAGTATAATTATGGGGCATTACTTGCAGGGTTCTCCGCGGTTTTGCCGCATTTCATAACCTTCATTTTAATGCCGGAAATTTAGTCTTATGCAAAGATGGCTTTTCTTATTATGGTGCGCTCAGAATCGGTATTTTTAGTAGCCCGTAATACTCTGATGAAGTACAGAAAAGGTGACATAAAATGCATTCAACTTAGAATCAAAATTCTAGTTTTACCAGCTGCTCATAACCTTTCATATTAAATAAGACTTTCATATTTTATTTGAAATATTATTCTTTCTTCACATAAATTAAAATAATGAACATGCTGAAAACTCCGCACTGAACACAACGTTTTAAATAGAAGAGAAATACGGAAATGTAAAATTTAAAATTGGGCAAAAAAAGTAACGTTAGTTTGGGGTCGATTTTGAATAAAACTTACTGATTTCGAAGGACGATCAGAAACAGGTCCTCTTTTCTTACGCAGGAGGAGGAAAAAAAAGAAATAATTTTTGTTCGAAATGGTACTTTTATACTTAGGTAAAGGCTTATTTCAACGTAAATCTTTTTCCAGCTATTACAAGCACCTCACATAACCTTAGAGGAAACCACACATACAAAATTAAATTTGCCGCCCAACCGTGACGGTGGTTACCGATGCTGACTGCTGTACCGAAAGGCCCGAGTTCAAATCCTGGAGAAGGCATGCCTTTTTGTAAATGTGTAGCGTCTGGGCGACCTGGAGGCACTCTAAATATTCGGCGAGCCGAAAGTGCTCTCCAGAGTTTGGTGGTAACGGGAAGAGGGGTGAAGACCCTCGGACCCGTCCACTTCGGGGGGTGATCTCCATCAAAATTATATGTGGAACGGAGCAAAGTCGTATTGCCACCTGTGTGGTGCTGAAATCTCTTGGCAACGACAGGTGCAATCTTGCACTCCTTGCCACCATGAATTTCGTGGGCTTGCTCTGATGTTATTGTCAGACAAGTCACAACAAAGCGCTGGAGGCAGGGATATCTTCGTGGAGGACTTCCTGAAAGAAACTGGCTCGTACACACATTACACACGGGTAAAAACACAAGAACGCCCATGCAGCCGGCCCGTTCGCGGGATTCGAACCTCGGACCGAATTGTCAGTGTTCAACGACTTTATCGCTCAGGCGCTGATAAGCGATTTTTGAAAAGAATGAAAGTTAACAGATGTATTACATACAGGCAAATAGTTATACATTGGAACCTCCAGATACGAGTTTAATTCGTTCTAGCAGTGAGCTCGTATAGCGAATTTCTCGTATCTAGAAACAAACTTAAAATAATGGAAATCCAGTTAATCCGTTCCGCACCCTAAACAATATCATCATAAAAATCTATTTTTCTAATAAATAACACTAAATAAATAATATAACCATAGTTTACCTTTATGATAGCTTCCGACACCGACCTTAACAGCTTCTCGTTAATCCACACCAACAACAGCTTCTAGAAGTTTTGGACAGTGTTTGGAAGTAACGGTAACTCCTTTGCCTACCTCAAGTTTGTTTCTTAATTTCTTCCTTATTCTTCAGAATAGATCGTCGGTGTCGAAAGGCCGTAAGTCTTTGCCAATTCCGTCACTCTTTCACCACGCGTATGTTTATCTGATTTCTTTCTTAATTTCAACGCCCATGGCTTCCTTATTTTTCTTTGCGGCACTATCTGAGGCAACAGTCTTTTTGGAAGGCATCGTGAAATAATTATTTTCACGTTAAATGTAATAAACAATTAATTTACAAGCGCACAAACACGTAGATCAAAGAACAAACACCGAGTGATCTGACGAGGGGATTCCCCGAGTCGAGCCGGATCGGGAAATGGCTCCACGCATACCAACAGCCAGGCTCGTTACTCGAGTCAATGTTCGTATTTAGAGACAAATTTTTCGCTCATATTTTTCTCGTATCTCGAATATAGAGGTGCACGTATGTCGAGGTTCCACTGCATATTAAAATGATGAAGATTAATTCCAGTACACTAAGTTAGAGGATCTCTTACTTAAGACATATCTCAACGGATGAGAAAAATCATGGCTGTCTAAAATGATTTTTAGAAAGGAAAATCATATTTCATGAAATCTTAAACGGTCTGAAACAAGTCATAGAAGAATATGCACATTAAGCAATTATATAACCTTATGGTATAGTTTTTATAAAACTGAAAAAAAGGAAAAGGAATATTCTTTCACTTTTCGGATTTGTTACTGCGATAGTATTTACCTGACAGGTTGAGTTCTATCTCCATTGCGCCGGTCAACTTCTCTTTGTGGTACTCTGTACCACCGGAAATTCATCTTCCAGTTGAAGCCACCCCAGGTCATGTCTGAAGCCGGGACATATTCGAAACTAGTGTCACTGATCACGTCAATTATAGGGCACACAACTCGGGTTCTAAAAGAATCAACAATCATCAGTCACATTTCCAATCTTTCTAATAATTCATATACCAGTTCTCCATTTCATTTGCATGAACTAGGTGGTGAAAAACATTAGGACACAGAATAGCAATTCAAAACAAAACAACAACACCAACAAAATCAAGGCTTTCAGATTTTATATTAAAACCAAATGGGCATTTTTTTAACATTTTTGGTGTTACCTTTACTTATTAAGTATTATGTTCTTGTAATTATTCCCTAAAAAATTATTAAATAAATTTTAATTGATGAGAAGTGTGGGGAAAATGGTCTAATGTCAGCAACTTCTGTCAAGAATATTTTCATGAATTTTGCATGCAAACCTATGCCAATTTTTGTCCTTAACTCAATAAAACAACGTTTCCCAGTTGGTGAGTTGCGATACTCTGATATACAGCGAAGCATAATCAGCTGTCGCGAAATTTTTAAATTAAAATGCATTTTGTGGAATGTAGACACGCTCTGCACAAAGACTTTGTTTGGCTTTTTCATTTTTATTGAACCACTTTTTCCATAATTTTTTTATTATTTACTTTTTTCTGGATCACTACTTCCGTCTTGGGGGGGGAATAAAAGAGGGAGGGGACAGTTCTATATCTTCCTTTCTGCTGTGCCGATTGTTTTTTCATGTCTCGAAAGCCTGACTTAGGATATGTATTAGATTTATATACAGCGTTGTTCTAATATATGTATTTTGACACAGACTTTTTCTGAAATGACATGCCAATGTTTTTTTTACATATTTCGATTCTACTTCTCAAATTATGAGAAACTGCCAAGTTTAGTAGAAATCGCACGATTAGTTTTTAAAAAATTAGCTCTCAAAATTACAGCTCCTCAATGTTAAATGAATGAATTGGTATATATTTACTAATATCTACTTTTTTATTAAACTTTCTTGATTCTTCCTTCCACATTTCGAAATTTAAGTTCATTCCAAATAAAATTCGCCCACTTTTTAAGAATTATTTTTAAAATTTTAATTTTTATAAATTTTTCGAAAAAAATTTTGAATTAAACCTATTAACGTTTTACCATCATCTTAAAATAGATATACCTGAAAAAAAAAAAAAAAAAAAAAAAAAAAGAGATTTTTGTTCAAAATTTCTTAAGATATAGCTATGTGAATTTACACTGGCGCGTTTTCAAAGTTGGCACATTTGTTAAAAGCGATAATAACGCCAAATGTGATTGTAAAAATTATTTGAAAGTATGAACAATGACCTTTGTTTCTGCTTCTATACAATGAAAAAAAAGAAAAGGAAAATAGGTTACTATAAATTCGAAATAAGATAAATTTTTAAAGTTTTCCATAAATTTCTCACAAAAAATTACAAAATTAAATATCTAGGCATAATTTGAGTCATAGAATCGAAATATGGAAAAAAATTGGCATGTCATTTCAGAAAAAGTCCGATTTTGTGTCAAAATGCCTATATTAGAACAGTCCTACATATAAATCTAATATTTATCCTAAGTTGGCTTTCGAGACATGAAAAACTCAATTTAAATTTCGTCAATGGGCCCAATAGAACGGGAGATATAGAACTGTCCTTTTTTTTTTTTTCTTTCTTTCTGTTTTTTGTTCGCAGTGTGTATCAAAATGTTGTTAATCTCAAAGACTAAAGCGGTATATATTTTTAAAAACTCTTTTAAAGTTATTTTATTGACAACCATGAACGTGTAAAATTTTCCACTACTGAATTTCCGCGAAATGCGCTATAATTAATTGCCGGGCGCCTAGCAATTCTAAAATAGCTAACGAACTCAAAGTCAGAAAATCCGTTTTCTACACAGTCCGACTGCAATTATAGTCCGAAACTGTGACTATAGCAACAGGACCACAATTACAGTCTGGAAACTTTTTCAGAGACTTAGGACTATAATTAAACCTATTAACGAAAATTTCTGGATATTTTTAGTTTCATTATTTAAAATTTCAAGTGTATTCAAGTTTAATATAAAAGTACAATACTCATTACTTTCTTAAAAAAAATTACACTTTTTCCCTCTTTTCAAACTATATTAGTGTTTGCCACCCTTTAGTTTATTAAATACGCATTTATCAAGTACATACATTTGGCACTTGTTATCATATGATACAGAAAGGTACGTTCACAAAACATCAGAAGGGGGTACAGTTAAGTCCATTAAATGGGGACCACCTTCGTTACAATTAGTAAATAAAAGCTGCACCAATCTTTATTCACTTCATAGTTATCACATTTAATACAGAAACACAGAAGCACCAACCTGTCCTCTGCTATCCTGTCCAGCAGGGGTTCCAGCCACCCGACAGTACATTCACAGTGAGCATCAAGGAAGGTAATCACCTGGCCTTTAGCCTCAGCTGCTCCAAGGAGGCGCGCCCGAATCAGGCCGGATCTTTTTCCTGTCCTCAGCACCTGTAAAATTAAATTTCACGAATGATTATAGTTTTTATACAGGTTTTAATAAAGCCTTTGTGTATTTCACAAAACCTCTTCTTTATTAACGCATATATCTGATACAAGTGAAAAAAAATTACTATACAGGGTGTAATTGCATAGGAACCTACACCCGGAAGTGTCAGGGGTAAGTGGTAGCAGAGGTAAACGATGGGAAAAGAACCTAGAGTAATTAATTTGGAACATTTACTAGACATGAATACAAATGGTGTACGACAGATTGAATGTTACAACAGATGCTCGAAGTTTGCACAATCAGATGACAAACATGCCTGACACCGACGGACCATTGGTTGCCGGACATGTTCAAACACACCGGGAGTTTTTTTGATTGTAGCAGCTGCGCAGGCGAGTCTTGCCACGAGGTCCATTTCAGACACAACAGGATCGCAATACACGACACTTTTGATGGCTTCCCACAAAACGAAATTAAGGTTCAATGAATCCGGTGAGCGTGGGGTCCAGGGAACTGGTTCAATCCATCGATGCGGGAATGATCTGTTCAATAGCTACGAAAATCCAGTTCAAAATGAGCAGGGGAATCACATGCTGCGCCTCACATTTGGTGGAACATCGTTAAGCAATCGGGAAGAACCTGCTCCAGAAAGATCAAATAATTCGCGGTTCGTCGGTGTCAGGCATGTTTGGCGTCTGATGCTGCAAACTTCGAGTATCTGTTGTAACATTCAAGCTGTCGTACACTATTTGTATTCATGTCCAATAAATGTTTCAAATTAATCACTCTTGCTTCTTTTTTCATCTTCTACCTCTGCTACCACTTATCCGTTACGGGTATAGATTCCTATGCAATTCTTAATCCTTACGATGTGCCCCACCTCCCTTAAAAGTTCGTCGCAACATTTACGGCACACCTTGAATAAATTCTTTCATACTGGACTAGAGATGGCTAGTTGGCTACAAGATAACCAAATGGTCGATCAGTACATATGCAGTCTGCAGCAAGGTTAGTCAATTTAATTCTATTAAAATCTATGCATGTCTGTCTGTTTGTTAGTTTGTAACATCATCTTATCCAGGGCAAGGAGTTGAGTTTCGAGAAAAGTACCCCCCCCCCGGATTAAAAAAACTCGTGGGAAGCCATTTCAACCATTCTCATCTTCGTACGACTGATTAGGCCGATATATTCAACTTTCTGTCCAATTTCTTTAATATCACTTAAGAAAAATGTTTTGAAACATTTTGTCTCAGTGCAAAAAAGCATCTTATTATTTAAATACAGGCTATGAAATATGGATCAGGTCATTTCTTTCCTTCAGATCCTCCCAGCTATATTTATATTATTTTTGGTAGGCTGCTGTATTTTTCAGCATATATTGGCAATACTGATATTAGCTCAAATATTAACTTTCTCACTTTAATTTGCTTTTGTTTTTAGTGAACATGAGTCGATATGGACCCAATGGTACCTTTATTTATTAAATATCATGCTCTTCGCACTTCAACCAGATAAAATCCAATTCAACAGCTATATCCCAATCAAAATATTAAAAAGAGTATATCTTTAGAATTTCCGATACACAGTCTCGCGCGCTGGAAATAAAAATGTCGCCCCCTCGCACAGTGTTGCCATTGCTCGCTTTGAAATTGTTGAGTTTCTTAAGGAAAAACTCATAAATGCTTTACAAAATATGAAAGAGATAATAAAACAAATTTCAAATTAGGGCTTCCAGATGCCCATGTTCGGTGGAGGACTACCTTATTCAAAATTGTACGGCTCTAGGTACCGTTGTTTTATTACCAGTGCGAGAAACATACGTACATTTATGCAGATTCTTTATTATTTAATATCTTTAAATATAACACAGCGCTCTAATATTTGGTGGCAACAATTAAAAAATTTATTCGCCGTTTACAGTGAGTCAACGCAAAATGCCTAATCGAAATTAATTGCCCTTCTGGGCAAATTGTCCCTTTGGGCTAAAAGATAGTGGGCCTTAAAGCGGTATTATCACAAGATAATATCGTTGAATAACAGAATGTCTGGACGGATAAGAGAAGAGTCTGGACGGATTAGACATAGAAAAACAAAACGAATACAAATAGGCAAGAGATTAAAATGCAGTTTTATTTAATTCAATCATTAAAAAGTTAAAAAATATTAATAACATCTGTGTTTAATTCTTTTAAATCATTTAGTTTGTTAATCGCATCAGACAGATTAAATGTTAAAGTTAAAATATATGCTTTGCAACATGATAGCAACTTTCTGGCATGTGAAAGATAAATATATTTTATTTCCAACACAGTGGAACACATTTCTTTTAAAATGCTGAGGCTGAATAAATTTGAGAGCTAAATATCTTAAGCTATATCGAATGGCAACACATTTCTTTTAAAATGCTGAGACTGAATAAATTTGAGAGCTAAATATCTTACGCTTTATCGAATGGCAACACATTTCTTTTAAAATGCTGAGGCTGAATAAATTTGAGAGCTAAATATCTTACGCTTTATCGAATGGCAAATCATTTCTTTTAAGCTAAGTTTGTGGATTAAATTTGAAAGATAAATAATTTTGTCTTTAAATCGCTTTGGCAAGGGGACAACACACTGCTTTTAAATTCCCGAGTTTGTTAATAAAAATTTTATTAAGTTCTCAGAACAATAAAATAAATAAATAATAATAATAATAACAAAAAAAAAAAAAAAAAATCCGAAAGCTTTCAGGTTTTACATTACGCTCAAAAGGGCGTTTTTTTAGCGTTTTCTTTGTTATCTTTATTTATTAAATATCATGTTCTTCGCACTTAAAATACATAAAATTCAATTCAACAGCAATATCACAAAATATTTTAAAACAGCATATCTTTAGAATTTCCGATAGAAGGAAATTTTTTAGAATTCCGATCATAAGAGTTTAGAATTTTAGATCTTTAGAATTTCCGTCTCGAATGCTTTCAGAAATTTAGAATTTCAGTCTCGCGCGCTGAAGATAAAAATGTTTTTATTAGCACAGTGTTTTCCATTGATTGCTTTGAAATCGTTGAGTTTGTTAACCAAAAACTCGTTCAAGTTTTACAAAATTTTAAATCGATAAAGAAAACAAAATCGAAATTTAAAACTCGGGCTTTCAAGTGCTCATGTTCGGTTGGAGAACTACGTTATTCAAAATCTGATGGCTCCAGGTACCGTTGTTTTTTTCACAATGCGAGTAACAATTCATGCAGATTCTTCATTATTTAGTTTTTTTAAAATATAATACAGGGCGATAATTTTTGGTGGCAACAGTCTGAAAAGTGAATCGACGCAAAATGCCGTTTTGAAATTAATAGCCCTTCAGCGCTAAAGCCTTTTGAGCTAATAAATAATAATAATAATAATAAAAAAAATTGAAATTCTTTCAGGTGCAAGTGTTCGGGAGGAGGACTATGTGTGTTCAAAATGGGGTGGGTCTAGGTGCCGCTATTCTTCCTCTTGACGAGGAACAAAAGTACATATCAACATACACACACACACACACACATAGATTCGTCATTATTTTTAGTACTAGAGATTAGAGCATTAGATAAAGATATTTATACATATTTCGTTTAGAAATCAGCCTCGTTAGACAGCGCCATATGTTTGGAAGATGGCTATCATTATCAAAGCTGACAGGATGAAAGATAAATCTGATACTAATGAGGCTAAAATTACAATAGCCTGCGCAAAAACGAAAATATCATTATAATGAATGGATAGCGCGTCATTATGCTGACTGTTGCTTTTACAACTTCTTGTTAATCTACATTAGCCATATGAAACTCGTAGACCCCACGAGGTCTGCGTCTCTGTTGAACATCCGCTGTGGCCGTTTCATTGGGCTAGATGTGAGGCCATATATGCATGGTTTTTTTTTGTTTGTTTCCCGCATATATATTCACACTTTTTAGCACAAATTCATAGTTGGCAACTAATCAAATCTAAATGAGTATTATATAATATAGGTTAATTTATACTACTAAATATTCTAACTTTTACAAAACAGATATCTTTTAGTAAAATTTCTTTTAAAGTAAACTGTCCTGAGTTCACGTTAGGCACGTTAGAAAAGTTTGGATGTTCTCCGTAGCTTATCTTTTTTTGCCGCCAACTATGAAACATGCGAAAACTATTATTGTTCACTGATCTTTAATACACTCAACTTTATTTGGGTCAAATAAGATTAATTATTTATTACTAAAAATTGTTTAACGGTTATCCCTTTAGAATATGCGCTTTCTTGGAAGGCATTTTAAATGAAATCATGCTACGCCTAACGAAAACCGCGATTTAGCCCATTCAATGACAAGGAAACGAAACCGCAAAATTGCCAGTGTTTGGGATTTTTTTGGGCAAACGGTTTTCAAGCCAAAGGCTGGGACACATATATCCCAGCCGTAGTTAATGGTGGGATATATATGTCCCACACGTAGCGATCAACTTACTATAAGCACATCTATTATTCTGGAAAACTTTATTACATGAAATAGATTTACATCGTATGGTACAGGGTAAAGAGCATTCTTTGCATAAGCCAACATTACACATTGGGCAACTCATATTTGTTCTTTTCTGTATGTTGATTTGTGTACAACGAGTACAGCGGCGTCTTGATTTTCCAAATACTGGAAGATGATTCCCAACATTCTGAAGATTCCAAGTACTTTTTAACTCAGCAGTAATTTTTAAACTTTTAGTGGGACATACACTGAAGTGACAAAAGTCATGGGATACCTCCTAATATTTAGTCGGTCCTCCTTTTGCCCGGCGAAGGCAGGAATATTGAGCAATGCTGCCTCTATAGACGTCCATAATTGTGAAAGTGTTGACGGTTTTGGGCACGAACTGACCTCTCGATGATGTCCCATAAATGTTCGATGGGATTCATGTCGGGCAATCTAGGTGGCCAGATCATTCGCTGGAATTGTCCAGAATGTTCTTCCAACCAATCGCGAACAATTGGGGCCCGGTGACATGGCGCATTGTCATCCATAAAAATCCCATCGTTGTTTGAGTACGTGAAGTCCATGAATGGCTGTAAGTGATCCCCAAGTAGCTGAAGGTATCCATTTCCAGTCAATGATCGGTTCATTTGCACCAGACGACCGAGTCCATGCCATGTAAAAACAGCCCAGATCATTATGGAACCACCACCAGCTTGAACGGTGCTTTGTTGACAACTTGGGTCCATGACTTCGTGGGGTCTGAGCCACACTCGAACCCTACCATCAGCTCTTACCAACTGAAATCGTGACTCATCTAACCAAGCCAAGGTTTTCCATTCGTTTAGTGACCAACCGATATGCTCACGAGCCCACGAGAGTCGCTGCAGGCGATGTCGTGCTGTCAGTAAAGACACTCGAGTCTGTCTTCTGCTGGCATAGCCCAAGGAAGACAAATTTCGCCGCACTGTCCTATCGGACACGTCGCTCGTACGTCCCACAATGATTTCTGCGGTTATTTGACGCAGTGTTGCTTGTCTGTGAACATTGACAACTCTACGCAGACGTCGCTGGTCTCGGTCGTTAAGTGCAGGTGCTGTCCATGGCCACTGCGCTGTCCATGGTAGGATGTTTTGCCTGAAATTAGATACTCTCGGCACACTCTTGACACTGTGGATCTCAGAATGTTGAATTCCCTAACGATATGCGAAATGGAATGACCCATGCGTCTAGCTCTAACTACCATTCCGCGTTCAAAGTCTGTTAATTCTCGTCGTGCGGCCATAATCACGTCAAAGCCTCTTCACATGAATAACTTGAACACAAATGAAAGCCCTGGCAAAGCACTTCGCATTTATACATTTTCTACGCGATACTACTGCCATCTGTATATTTGCATATTGCTATCCCATGACTTTTGTCACTTCAGTGTATGTGTCCCATTAGTAGTCAAAGGGTTAAAAGAGTTAAGGTCATAGCAATCAGGGCAGCGAAAGTTGCGCCTGCGTAAATGTGTAGCTTACTCAGCAAAACCATTGACCTATGTTTGCCTTACTGTGATCGGTCGGCTTTTACACCAAGTGGCATAAAGTTGAAAAGTTAGAACATTTAGAAAAAATCTTTAAACCGGTTTTTGTGACGCAGCAAGCTCTTGTTGCGTAGCAACGGAGCTTTAGCTTAATCCACTTAAGATTTAAAAACCTCAGGAGAGAGAAGCTTTAGAGACCCTAAGCACTTTAAATATTTTGGTGCCCTACGTTTACGTTGGTGTTTTTATTCATTTTTTCTTTCTTTAGGTTTTGGTTTAGATGCACTTGTAAAACCGGCAATGGGAAATTTTCTGATGCCCTATTTATTGAATACCCAAGAACCTCTCTGTGGTGTCCCCTTTCCTCGATGCCCTAAGCACGTGCTTGTTTTGCTTAACGGTTAATCCAGCTCTGATTCAAGGTTATTCTAAAATATCTAGCAAAAAGGCAGGTAGCGGGGGCAGAAATAAGCAGATTTTGCAACAGAATGTTTGTGCGGAAATAATACTTTGAGATAGGAGGCACTGTAAGGTTGAGATAGTAGAAGGCACTGCAGGTAAAATAGCCTACTGGGATAACTCAATCCCTGTGCGGATCGCGAATGGAATGCACGACCATATGAATGTGGAGTTTATTCCATACATTTTGTTTATGGGATTTAGATAATCCTGCTACAGCTGATGGACAGCTGATGAGAGCTGTTGGACAAGCGTTGAGTCAACCAACCATTTGGAGGACTTTAAATAAGAAAGAAATGCATCCATATCACTTAAAAGAGTGCAGGCACTGAAACCGGACAATTATCCTCCGTATGTTAACTATTTGAAGTACCATAAGTACCATCAGCAAGCTGCAGGAAATCCTGGTTGCCCGTTCGGATATTTTTAATGTCCACAGTTCTCGTCTTAGACTGCATGATAAACCATGATTACAGATCCTAAACCCTAATAGGAAAGATTCTTCTTAACGTTTCGGATGGCATGACATACAGCCATTTAGTTCGATAGTGGTTTGAACGGTCGTACATACCTTCAGTTGTTCTCACACGAATGTGGTACTAGTACAATGCAGAGATAGCTGACTTCAGTAGTATTATCAGAAATTAACCTCACTGCTACTTAAGGGTGATGATTAAGATTATATCGATGGCACCGGGCACACAGCATGTACCTGTTCTTTGCCACCATTATCACCAGATTTCACATGCATGTATAGAAAAGGCACAGCAGAGAAGATCCTTAGAAACACAGTTTAGCATGATTCTTTTAGAAGCACAGTGGAAACAATTTGCGAAAGCCTCATAGAGTCTAATATAGTGGCCATACTGTCATTTTTTGATTGCGATGTTTGTGAAATGTCCAAGATTTTAGCTAATGTATGCCAACTAATGCGCTACCACTCTGAATATTGTATTCTTAACAAAAAATAAATGCACGTTTAATTACCTGTCGTAAAGAAGGGTAAATCGTTAAAATGTTGCTTCTTTTAATTTACCTGTCGTTCTTACTTACCTTCCTTATTCACCAGCCAGTCCTTTAACTCACCATTTCTGCACACATATCCCTTTATGAAACCTTTTCATTTGGGTTTCCTTTACCTGCCTTTACTTTTTGCCAGATATTTTAAAATCACAGTGATACATTTAAAATTCATAAAGCGAACTGTCAAACTACTATAATATCTTAAATATAATATTTACTACATGTATTTTCTGCAATAAAATATCTAAAATACAAAATTATAAAAATAATAAAATTCATATACTACATACATAATATGTTTAATAATAAAAAGGAACATAATATTATATATAGTAAAATGCTATACACATATAAAATACATTAAAAATCAAATTTGTAATCAGATATAAGGTTTGGTTTTGGTTTATTAGATTATGGCAAAGCACTCGAAGGCTATCTGCCTTAAGGGAGGGATGCCTTCGTGGAGGACTTTTTAAAGGAAACTGGCTCGTATACACGTTACACATGGGGAAAACCACGAAAACACCCATGCAGCCAGCCCGTTCGTGGGATTCGAACCTCGGACCGAACTACCAGTGTTCGGCGACTACAATGCATATAAATCCAACATGTTTTTTTAGATGTAGAAAATGCAAGTTAAAAACCTTATCATTTATTTTTCTCATATCCATAATTAAAATAGCTTTCGTGTTTTAAACACATCAGTAACTTAAAACGTCTTTTAAGCTAAGTGTGAATATTTCAGATGATTCTGAATTAAAATTGTTATTACTCCTCTGCGTAAAAACCGTAAAATTTGCAATATTTATACTTGGTTGTTCAAAGGAATACTCTTTACAGAACATACATTATTTGGGATAGCTCATGTTATGCGGCAATTAGAATTGAAGCATCTTTCAAACTAAGGCGCTATTCACTATTTTGAGAAAAGGATTTTCGAGTAAAAAGTTTGGTTTTTTGATAAGAAACATATTTCTCTCATGCAAAAACTATCTTACATCTCTGACGAACACCTAAAGTTTTACTTCCTTGTACGAAGCAAAGGAAGTATTGCAAAAACGAAAAATTTCAGGTATCATATTTCAACGAAAATATCAATTTTGACCGCTCTCGAAGAACTATTCTACAAGAATTTTGTGTCAACTTTTTTAACACAGAGTATAAAATTATGTTGTTACAGTCATGACAAAATTTGTCAGAATAATGCATCTCAACTCACTTTAACAGGAACTGGTAATTTAGCAACGTATTCTTCCAGTTGCTGCCCTAAGTAATCTGAAAAAGATAAGAAATGAAGGTTAAAATGACATCGATAAGAAAAACTCAGGATACGATATCTCAACTAGCAAACCTACATCAAAATATAACTGCTAATTTCTGGCAATGTAATTATATATTTCTGATATGTTAAAACGGAAGACATTTAACAGTAAAGAAAAATAATACGCTTAGCAATAAACGGAGCATAATAATAAATATAATGACAAAATGGTAAGAGACATACAAAAGATATTAAAAATCAAATTTATAATCGGCATAACGATACAAGTTAATCTCGAGATACAAGTTTAATTCGTTCCAGCATTGAGCTCATATAGCGAATTTCTCGTATCTAGAAACAAATTTCCCCATTGAAAATAATGGAAATCCAGTTAATCCGTTCCGCACCCTTGAAAATATCAACATAAAAGTAACAGTAGCACTTCCAATAAATAACACTGGTGAATAATATAATCGCAGTTTACCTTTATGATAGCTTCCGACAACGACCTTTTAACTGCTTCTCGTTAATCCACACCAACAACGGCTTCTAGGAGTTTTGGACGGTGCTTGGAAGAAGGCCGTAAGTCTTAGCCAATTCCGTCACTCTTACACCACGTTTATGTTTATCTATGATTTCTTTCTTAATTTGAAGGGCCATGGCTTCCTTAGTCTTCTTTGCAGCACTATCTGAGGCAACAATCTTCTTAGGAGGCATCGTGAAATAATTATTTTCACGTTAAATGTAATAAACAATTGACTCACAAGCGCACAAACACGTAGATCAAAGAACACTGAGTGATCTGACGAGGGGATCTTCCGAGTCGAGCTGGGTCGGGAAATGGCGCCAGGCAAACCAACAGCCTGGCTCATCGCTCGTTACTCTAGTCAATGCTCGCATTTAGAGACAAAGTTTTCGCTCATACTTTCCTCGTATCTCGAATTTCTCGTATAAAGAGGTGCTTGTATCTCGAGGCTCCACTGTATTATAATTACATCCTGCGAGGATTAGCAATTAAGATTAAAATTAGTATGGTATCACTGGATAGTTTATCGCCTTTACCACAATGAATTTGAAAGAGGTTTAGAACCGAATTCATAAAATGTCGAGAGAGGAAGGAAACGGCTCATTTATCATTTAATCTTTTACACACATTCTTTTTATTGCTAACTATCTGCAGAGGTTCTGCATTGTTTCCTAGAAGTCAATATTTGATGTCCTGTTATAACTTTTTGAATTTCGAAAATTCACAAAAACCATTGCTTTCAACCTTTTGTCTGCAATGCACAGAATCCTTGCTTTTCTTTTTTCAGTCAGTTAAATGAGGGTTGCTAGAAAGTGGAAAGGGTAGTGTTGTCAGACTTGGCGAAGAAATTGGCGGTAAGGCCATAAACGGAGCGAGAACACTCTAGAATGAATTCTTACCGGTCTTCCCTAGAATATTCTCGAAGGCAGGTCAATAGCTATATATACCCTGCATGTACGTGGGGTAGGAGAGCATCCTGAGTATCTTGAGTTCAGTAGTAGAGTAGTAGAGTTCAGGGATTAGCTTGAGAGCGACCGAACCAAGTCGATGGCACTGTACTTTAGTGCTTTGTCATAACACTGTCTTCACCGTCATAGTCCGAAGGCTGTGTTGCTGATCGTTTCAGCGTGTTTATCGTAGCTTTTCGATGACTGTAAACGTGTGTTTGGGACTCTGATGATACTGGCGAACAAATTGTGTTTTGATTGTTATTCAAGTGTTGTCATCAGTCAATCCACGAACCCGAAGAACGCAACAATACTTATTTTCTTTCCATAAGCAAATGGTATTTTAATGGTGTCAAATTAAGATGTGTTTGTAAACATGCCACAATTTGGTTTACAGCTTCGTTGGATTCAGAATAAAAATTCAGTCCTAAAATATTATGATGCATGTTGAAAAATGTTGATGTCGATGCTTTAGAAAATAAAAAATTCTTTATGAAACAAAGCATCAACAGCACATCATGTTTGGTTATTCAAGTTATTTGCTTATGGTAGAGCATTTTCTTTTTTTGTGAAGTGCACATTTCCAAGAGATCTATTCATCAGTTTTTTAAATCAAAGAACTATCACTTGTAACCCCTTTCAAAAGTAAAATAATTCTCGATGTAACTATCAAAATTTAACGATTTTAAGTTCTTGATACTGGTGGACCACAAACGTTTGTTTCAACTCAGTTTTTTACATTTCGATTTTTGATTACGAAAAATAAGACTTTCATATAGGAATATGATTTGTAAAATCCTACTGACATGCATCTAGTTCATCATACTTCGATATTCGATACTGCGTGAAAGATTTATAAGCTTATATTGACCAAGAATTCTTACTATATATATATATATATGGTATTTTTAATTTATGCGTTATAGTACAAAATTATTAATTAATTCTGAAATGAATTCAATTCATTATGCACATAGCAATTAGAGTAAAGAGCTGAACACGACCATGGGAAAAATGCAAAGAGATGATTGATAATATCCTTGCTGTTGACATCATAGAAATGCTCAAGAGAATTCTTCACTTATTAAAGTAAAAGGTTGGAAATCAGCAGAAATAATTAATTTTAAGTGATGACATAGTAGTTGAAAGAGAAGTTAGAACTATCCTTTTTACGTAAAATTATTTTTATGTAAATGCAGTTTTACGTAAATCTTTTATATGGAAATGAATACTTTATTAAGTCTTGCTAGCACATTTTACGTTCTTTAGAAATGAAACGAGGGTAAAAGATTACGGCATAAAAATATCAAATTGATAGAACGCCACGCTTTAAAAGTTGCTTTAAGAAAAGTACATACCTCAGTTACTTTGTTTCCATAGTAAAGTTTGAGTAATCTCAATTACTTAAAAACGATATCAATATATCATTGCTACTAAACTGTCACAAATACAGACATTGCTTTTATTTAAGAATTTGATAAATGCTAGACAGGCTATCGTCTGCTCTGCTGGAAATTATAAAAGTTCTGCTTTTATTTAAGAACTTGATAAATACTATCGTCTGCTCTGCAGGCTATCGTCTGCTCTGCTGGAAATGTATATTTAAGTCAACCGAAAGAACTTCCTTTTGAAAATAAAATACTGACTAAACAGTTGCTACGTTTTCAGTAATTATGTTTGAAATAAATTCAGACATATGAAATTGATACCAGGAAGGAAAGGACCGACATGTAACTCGCAAATTTACCGAAATAAATTACCTCCGGCTTTTTTATAATTACTTGTCATTTGAACTCCGAATAAGAGTAGTTCAAATGACAGATAATTTCAAATCTAGTGATGTAGGCATTATTTAATTGAAACTGCAATATCTAGAGTTGCCAAATCGTGTGAGTTTTCGCAAATTTGCGACTTACTATGTTAAATTTCTGCTACTGCAATTCATGTTTATGGGATTTTGCGAATTTTTTGCTTCTCCATAATTTGCCTGTGCTACTTAAAATGTTTTGTGACATACCACAAAATTCTTTTAGGTTAATACAGGGTTACCATTCGTTTTGGAAAAGGCTATATTTTCAAAAGTATTTCATTTCCATTGCTGATGAGGCAATAGTAGTTATTTGCATTATTTACATTTGACACGAAAGATATATGAAAAGAACAAACTCATCAAGTTTATACACATGCTAACCCTGGATAATGTGTGTATTAAAATTAATTTATATTAATGATAAATCATTTATTTATGCTTAAATAAAAGTTGGTCAGCGGTGATCGTAGCTCATGAGCGCATGCGCATTGTGCAATTTTTGTAGTATAGTAGAATAGTATTTCATTGATTGCTTATTTTAACGTTTTGCTGATCTAGAAGAACATTGTATACATTTAAAATAATATTATACACAGGATGATTTTAAATTGTTTTTACAAATTAAGCGGGGTGAGCGTACCCATCCAGACAAGCACTAATTACCATAGAACACAGCGTCGCATTCCACTCTGGGATGCAGAAATGAGGAGAGCAGAAGAACATCGAGGAAGAATAAGAAAACTGTCTCCTACGGACTCTCAAGAATTAACCGTACTCAAATTTGCACTGTGAAGAAGCAGCATTCTGCTCTTAATTGGTAACGAAGAAAGCCAATCAGAGCAAACTTTAAAAAAACACGACACATCATCATTGTTTCAAGTATTAACCTTAGTAACATCGTCCGAAACTTTTCGTGAATGCTGTGGCGGAGTACACGTACGAGGAATTCGCAGATATTCATCTCACATGCGGTGAAGCAAAAGGGAATGGATGCGAAGCACGAAAATTGTACGAATAAGTGGTTTCTTACTCGTCGGATTCCAAGTCATCCAACCTTTTCCAGTGTTGTTGGAAGAATGGGAGAAACCAGTTCTTTTGCCATCTCAAAAAACAATGCAGGACGTTCGCGAAATGTACGAACGCCAGAAATGGAAGAGCGAGTTATATCGGCATTTTGAGAACTTTCTGCGAGTTTTTCACTAAACAAGAAATCTAATTGCGCAAATTTTCGCCTCGTTCATTCGCTTTCCCAACACTGTTGTAAGTTCAGGTAGGAATCCTAATTTTCCTCCTTTCTGCCTCCCAGAGTGGAATGCGACCCTATGTTCTATGGTAATTATTGCTCGTCTGGATGGGTACTATCACCCCTCTTAATTTGTAAAAACAATTTAGAATCATCCTGTATAATTTTCCTTTACTCAGTGTCTTCTAATACTCAAAATCTGTTTAAATGTCTTTTCTTAAACCCGCAGAAAGAAATTTAAGGAGCTATTAGATAGATGAATTCGGGAGATGCTATTTATCCTTTCTGAATTCATTACTGACGGAAACCAGAATTTAAAATGTAGGGTAACATAATCCGGATGAACCTCTTGGCGCCAGTATGGCGGAATACCATTTCATTAGATGTGAGTGAAATTATATTGAATTTATTAATAAAAGTAAAATATGCGAGGGATTATTTTCAAAAAAGGACAGGAATGATTTCATGGAGGATATTCTACGAGAAACTGGCTGGGATTTATATAACGCCTAAAAAAATGACTTGTTGAAAATAGACCTCAGGTTGCAGGTATTAAAATTAAGGAAAAATAATTTCAGAAAGCCTAAGTAATTTATTGGCAGTTATCTAAGAAGCGACAGAGAATTCAGTGATTGCATTTTCAGAAAGCGCATATAAACTATTTGATTCAGGCCCAGTAAAAGCACATTCTACAAAACCAAGCAAGGTTCACTGATACTAGACAAGAACATTAGGGTAGTTTGTAATTTTTTCTCAGAAATGTTGCCTCTTTGAATAAGGAAGTTCCGGAGAAAAACTTAAGATCACCATCTATATGGAAATTGCACTATCGCAAACAAACAGGAGATTTTACATTTCAAAGCAGACAACAATGTTCCTGATATCTTCAATTGTTCACGTTCCAGAGATAAACGAAATGAAATACAATCGAATAGTGCAATCTGCATATAAATTGTTACTGTTACTGACGTTTTATTGCTTATAGAGAGGAAAAATTAGTATGAGAATCTGGATAAGAATTACCGGTACTATTCGGTTTCGAGGGCCGTAAAAAAATTGCAGCGAAAATGTACGCGCAAAAGCGCCAAATCTAGCAAACCCGCCCATTTAACAGCGCGCCAAATCTAGCGTACGCGCTGATTTCAGATTGCGTAAGTTTATATAGTTCTATACTTCTTAAGACGCCATTGAAATACTAGTTTAATTTTTAAATCCGTTTTTGATTTTAAATCCTTTTTTTGATATCCTATGGATTTAACAATTTGGGAATTGCCCATGACGAAAAGTCGGCAATAGAATGTTGGGTAAAGTGCAGAATCACCCACTGCTTGACGCGTTTTTAAGAATTGCACATACTCTGTATCCATGTGCACATCGACCCATTTTCACTTAAAAAAAAAAAAAAAAAAAAAAAAAAAAAATTAAAATTGCACAAAAATGGCACTGTGCACACCCTTGACTTTATCTATGTACACATCGACCTATTTTCACTTGAAAAGTAAAAGAAAATTGACAAAAATCCAATTGTTTTTACCCTTGTAAAAAGCGGTAAACAAATAAGTGCGCGATTCTGCACTTTACGAGAATATTTTCAAAGAAAAGGCATCATTCATTATCAAAAATTAGGTTTGAACAACCAACGAGATGAAATTATTCTTTAGCGAAATAGCGATGCAGGCATCCATTCAGTTATGTTTAGCAATTTTTATATAAATTATAATAATAAAAAAGTATTATAGGAAATTAACCTTTCATCTAAATTAAAACATCAATCTTAGATAGTTATTTACTATTATACTTCCTTTCTTGCCGCAATTATTAGGGTTGCCGCAATTATTTTTGTCAGCATTGGCATCAACAATAGTTTGGCGATTTTTTACGGCTCTAGAAACCGAAAAGTACCGAATTACCTTATGGCAAAAAATTATTGATTTTATATCTAAGAGTTTATGTTTTGAAGCTTTCCACTAATAATTTTTTTATAAAAAGTGAAATTTAATAGATTTCAGTCCAGCAGTTCGTACATAAAAGATGTTGACATTTCCATTGCTGATAAAGCAATAGTAGCTATTTGCACTATTTTACACTTAACAAAATTTTTCTAATTACTAATTACAAACAAATTTAGGTTAAAGCTGATTACCGAACAGATTTCTAATTAATATATAAAGATATTTAGCAAAACTCGATTCAAAGACATTGAAAGGTAATCACCTCTTTCGCTAGCGTCATCAACAAGGATGATCTCTTCAATGAGTTCTCTTGGCGACATCCTGATGACACTGTGGATCGTCCTGAGTAGTGTGGACCACGCCTCATTATGGAATACAATAACAATGCTTGTGGCAGGTAGTCTAGGAGCATATGTCTTGCTTTTACAACTAAAAAAGAAAGAAAAAGCAAAAGAGGTAATAAATATCAAACAGTTATCACTGCTATCACAACAATGCTCCTACTTTATTGCTACGGTACCAAGCACCATAGATGTACCACCACCATGATGTACCATGTCGAAATTCCTCTTATAGAGCAGCGATGGCGAGTCTTTCGAGCTCGCGTGCTAAAATTCGGAAATCTCCTAGTTTAACTCTGGTGCCCTGTCACATATGGAATCATCCGTCTGCCAACCATGTTATCCATCTGCCGTGAATGCATTCAAACGCACACGAATAAGAGCAGCACATGTTTGTTGACAATGACGAGGGCGTTGCAAGACACAATTTTTTTTTATTATGCACCTTTTTGTCTCTGTCACTGGCATGATGAATATCACCCAAAATGGGTTCGCGTGTCATAGGTTCGCCTTACTGCTATACAAAGTACTGGAGATCTTCCACGAGCCTGATGATGTTTGCAAAAAAAATTATTTATTTTTCTGGGTGGATTATGCAAGTTGGCAGTATTAATAAATAGGTGTGTCTCGTATTAAAATCCTTGCTCTCGTAGCGGATTCTAGAGAATAAGTGAATGTAACACAGCTTTTGATACGAGAACTGTGCATTTACGATGAAGCTACAATAACTCTTTTTTAATTTTAATTACAGCTAAATTAAATACTGTCTTGCTTCTCTTTGGTTCCGGTCACGTATATTCTTCCAAACTATAAGATTATGCAAATAAAGAAAGCACAGGAAATATAGTTTAAAAGATAGATATGTTAACTGCAACTCACGCCTACTGGAGTCAAAGGTCGGCGTGCAATGCCATTGGCCGGAAGCCGTAGAATTCTTTTATGCCATCAAGTTGATAAATGACTTGCTGGTAAATGTCCAAGTTGGTAGGTATCGTGTTTGAGAGAAACATGTTCTTGGTAATTTATAATACTATTAGGAAGATCGCACCTACTTTATTAACATAATTGCCTGTAAGTTAATCAATAATTTTGGGTTGTACATTCAAGCTTTACTTGTAACCATCAGTAGTAGACCAACTGCATGTGCAAGTTAGGTGTGCCAATGTTCTGCAAAGTTCCTATGCAAGCTGATTAACACTCAGACGATAATTTTTTCAACAGCAAAGAAACAGCTCTGCGCGAAGTATCGTTCGGAAAGCATACTTCCATTAACAGCTTAGTAGCAGAGTGCCACCACGATAGAAGATTTTCAATAATATACAGGATGATTCGCTACCGCCGTGTACAACTTCTTGAAGGACGAATGGGGATGGCCAGAGATACAATCGTTAACGCCATATAGCGAGGTTTTGCTTTTGCAGAGAAATATTTATTTTCATTTATTAAATTAAATAATAATTCATATATTAATAAATGTGTAAATAACGCACATTTATTCAGTATGATGAAACTTTTAATTTATGAATATATTTATAGTGTACTGCATTTCATCTGTCAGTTTTACATATTATTTGAAATGCACTATTCAAAAGTACACTGGTGTGCAAAAATTAAGGATGAAGTGGAAAAATTAGCATATCAGCTGAACGAAGAGGCAGAGCGGACAGAAAGACCAATCAGGAAATTAAGTAAGGTGATGTACGGTAGCACATGCGCAGATATGCAGATAGACGTAATGGGGGAGTGTCTGAGTAGTATAAAGCATGTTGTCGATGTAAGATCAGTATTTCTGGCAAAGAGATTGCACGCCGTATAGCAGTTAAAATCACACCGAGTTGCTGCCTCAGCGAGAAATGGCGAATAATAATTAATCTGTTAGACGAATCTGGAGGATTTTACCCGAGGTCGAATCATTGGGAAGTTGGAGGAAGGCCGCAGTGTGACAAGTGTGGCTGCAGAGTTCGGAATTGCTCACAGCATCGTTTCACGACTTTCGAGACAATTTCAAACTACAGGAACAGCTATCCGGGGGGTTTAATAGTGGTCGTCCACGAGGAACCACACCCGCAGACGACCGCTATATTGCCTTACAGGCCAGAAGAAACAGGCAGCAGACAGCGGGAGAAATCGCTAGACACACGACACAGGCGACTGGACGACCGATATCGCGTTTTACCGTGGCCAGAAGACTGCACGGTGGTGGTCTGTTTGCACGACGCCCTGTACGGTGTGTACCTCTAACGCCTGCCCATCGGAGAAGGCGTTCTCTGTGGTGCCGGGAACACCGGAATTGGAGAGACAATGAATGGGGACGAGTACTCTTTACAGATGAGAGCAGATTCAGTCTGAGTAGCGATTCTCATCGCATACTCATCTGGAGAGAGCGGGGAAGCCGCAATCATCCCTCGAACATCATTGAAAGGGACAGGTATGGAGGTTTCGGTGTTCTCGTTTGGGGAGGCATCATGCTTGGTAGTCGTACAGACCTTCACATCTTCGACGCAGGTTCAGTCAACGGGACCCGTTATTGTAACGAGATTCTTCTTCCATATGTGCGTCTTTTTAGAGGCGCTATGGGTCCACAGTTCCTTTTCATGGACGACAATGCACCATGTCATCGCACAGTAGCTGCCGAACAGCTCTTAGAGAGTGAGGATATTGAACGTATGGATTGGCCGGCACGATCTCCGGATCTCAATCCCATCGAGCATGTATGGGATTTTCTAGGCAGACGCTTGGCAGCTCGTACCTTACCACCAGCAACGATTCCGGAGTTTCGATTGGCGCTGCAAGACGAATGGGCAGCAATGCCTCAACAACTCATTGACACCCTCATTCTCAGCATGGGCAGACGCTGTGAAACCTGCCTAGCAGTCAGGGATGATCATATCCCCTATTAAAGACCGGATGCTTCTTGCTGGACACCCATCACAGGAATGTTTCGGCCTTCAGTCGCATTGCGCTCCATGCTACTTTTTCAATAAAGCTTCTTTTTATCCCTCTGATTTCTCTTTTAGTAAGTGTTGCTTACATTACTCATATCCTTACGTATTGGGGATCTTACGGTATTAAATGTGATGATTTGGGAAGCTTTTGTGCAAAGTTATATTGAAAAAACCGTCTCGTCCTTAATTTTTGCACACCAGTGTAGGTTAGATGACATTTTGTTGAATCTAACCCAGTAATCTAAACAATTCAGTTACAGTTTCTATAAATAATCGAAAATTCTTCAGTTGAGTTCTGTTAGGTTCAAATTTATGATGCAAATAAAATTGATGGCATGTTCAATAACATACTATTGCATAATTATTAGTAATACACACTTAAAATTCAGTTCTTTCTCCTGAACCTCAATTTAAAAGTTAGCAATTTTTCAATAACCATCCATTTAAGTGTTTTATAATTAATATAAATTTTGGACTTGAAGCTTAATTAGACTGTTTTTTCGAAATCGGCACTTCAAGGCTGTTCAGTCCAATCATTTGCGATTGTAACTCGAATCATTTGCAATGCTAACTCGAATCATTTGCAATGGTAACTTGAATTATTTGCAATGGTAATTCGAATCATTTGCAATGGTAACTCGAATCATTTGCAATGGTAACTCGAATCATTTGCGATCGTAACACTGAATAGCATTTATTTTCTCCATTTCACCTGGAATTGTAAAATGTCACATCTGAGACAGTTAGCCTTCATTCGCGCGCTTTTCATGAAACGAAGCGGAAATGAAGTGGGGAAAAAATTAACCGACTTGACGTTTTTCCAACTGTTGTTTCCATGGTTACGAGTCAAACCGGGCAGCAGGTAATAGCCCTTGAAGTTCCTATTTTAAGTAACATACTATAGTTGTATACAGTTTACCACTTGAGAGCACATATACATTACAATGAACATTTATCAGAATTAGAATAGCAATGATATTCATTAATTAATCAATAAAAATAATTGTTAATCAAATGAGACATTAAATATATTGTATTTAAACAGTTCACATAATTTGATATTATTCATTTGAAATAAAACTATATAATGAGGAGATGCATCGATAGGAACATCAATTTAGTAACATTTAGTTATTTATTAATTTAACAGTCATCGCAAGTTTTTCTTCGGAGCTAGATATCATAAAGCAATGATAAAATATATTAAAATACTTGGAAAATATTGTAAAAGTCAGTTAAGCCATTTCATCACATGCAAATGAATATTGGGTGCCATAATTTTACTACTTTAAAAAGCACCGTAGAAAGTACGTGCGTCTGGAGGGGAGGCAATACTAACTACAGGCTCCTCTTCAATATCTCTCTCCCTCTTCTTAATTCCTTGTACGAAGTAAAAAGGAAGTATAGTAATCGCGAAAAATTTCGGGTATCGTATTTCAACAAAAATATCCAATTTGACCGCTATCCAATGCAATTTAATGATATTTTTGCCTGACATCCGCAAGTAAGGACAGCATAAAGGACGTTTCCCCCCAAAAAAATTATAAAACTGATTTAAAATGAATTCTGAAGAGAATTTTTCGTGACGTCTGTGCGTACGTACGTATCTCGCATAACTCAAAAATGAGTAGCCTCAGAACGTTGAAATTTTGTATGTAGGGCTGCTATAACATGTAGATGTGCAGCTCGTATTTTGGTTGCAATCGGCCGCACCAAACGTATATATATATATATCCACTCTGTTACTCGGCTGAGTAAGCTCAGTTTCTTTATTTTTATATGTTTGTAAACTGTGCATTTTTTGCTTTAAAAATGATTGAATTATGTTGTTCTTATCTTCCGGTTAAGATTTTATGCTTTTAGTAAATCTGCATGCAACATTTGGGGAGTTATCCACAATTTAAAAGTTGTTTAAAGTGCGGCTAAGCCTAATGAATTTTGCGATGGTGGGCATGTTTGTTTACATTTCAAACTTGACAAAATAGCGGATTTTTTGCCAATCTAGAGAAACTAAGCTTCGCAACAACAAAGATAACGCCTTCTTTTATTATTGCGAATTAAATCATGCTTAATCCCTTCTGGAATTTATTCGATTAAATAAGTTTCTCAGATTTACTTCGTAATTTTTAATATAGATATTTTGAGTTTTTATGTATTTTTGCCTTTTCGGGAAGTGAGGACTGGATTAATTGAATGACAAATACTGAATCGTCTGTGAAAAACTGTTCCCTTTTTGTTTTGTCTGCTTAATTTCTTTTATACGTAGCTTTAGATTTACTATAGTATTTGAATGGAACATGTGGCAACGATTAGATAAATCTTCAAATGATATAAATTTATATGCATTCTGAGTTATAATATGGACGAAATGTAACGCTGTTGAGTGAACCTAGTGCCGAATTTTAAAGAGTGCATTTATTCTATGGTGGTTTATGCGCTATCGACGAAGCGCATATAGATTTAGTTTAAATGAAATGCAAGAAAAAATGCGTATTATTTAATATTCCGTGCAAGGAAGTCATGTGGTGTACACATCAGATCTTTTTTAAAAATAAAACCTTACGAATTCTGATACATAAAACTTACAAGTTAAAATTATTAACAAGTTAAAAGTAAAACGCCTGGTTAAATTAAGAATTGGGAAAGATATCCTCGCAAAATTATTGGCACTAGAAAATTTGCTTTCAAAGTGAAATATACCCTGATATGGGTCTTTTGATAGTCAGTTTTTATTATTTATTGCTTGCTTCCATTATCTGTTAAAATAGGCTTTTTTTTCATTTAAGCAAATACAAATTACCATTCTAAGAAAGTAATTACTCATAAAGTTAATTTTCTTATTTTCTGTTATTATACTTCAAGATTCACATCATAGTCTCTACTAGGATCTATAGAGTCTCTTCATGACACTGATTTTTACTGTATATTGACCAAACACTACAAGTTTCGCTTTCTCTTCAGTTTCTGCCGATCATAAACTGCCGGTGACTCCAGAATTTCGCATGAGCAAAACATTAAGAATATGCGGTAGCTGGACGCTAGTGATAAAATTTAGCAGAACAACATATCTTTAGTCTCCAACTTCGTGATTAACGATCACATATATACTATAAGAGAAGATTTTAAACTTTAAAGGTATGCTGAAATTAGACTCTTAAACGAATCCGTTTATGCGAAATGGACTCCTTTAAGAGACGTGCCATGAATTGGAGACGAAAGGCATAAAGCCCTGAAAACGAAAAGATGGTGCTTTGTCATGCAGAAGACATTCCATGGGAAGGAACAAGCACTATTTGTTTCGATCTTTCCAAAACTACCGTCTGGAGGTTTTCTGCACTCGAAATTTTACCCATACCTTTAGCAGCCTGATCATTTATCTAGATGACCGCTTTTGCGCAATTGTACCTGTACATGAGTGTGGCGAACGTCCCCTTTCCGGCTTACTCCCAAAGCAGACATACTTCGAAGCTTGCTACAAAACACATAGCTCGCATATACGAGTATAAGCGGTGGAGATACTGGGCAAGTATCTCTTGTCTGTCCGTTTGGACGGACGGTATTGCAAGATATTTTTGGACGAAACTTGTCTAAATTGTTGAATACGCTACATATCCAATAGTAGCTGTGCCATGATACGTGATTCCAGCTTCATGGATCTCCAGCTACTTTCAGCTGTCACGTTCGAGAACACTTATGCAGCGGCATTTAGACAACAGCGGTCGACATTTAGATGCGACATTTAGACAACAGCGGGTCGCGCGTGGTGGCCCTATTTATGGGCTGTACGTTCCTCGAACTAATCCTGTTCTGGGGTCACGTGAAAGGTCTGATGTATAATACATCAGACCTTTCACATGATCCTAGAAAAGTGGACAGTGACGAGGATCTTGTCATACCCTTCTGCGTAGCTGCAGCGGCGGGGTGAGAGACGCCCAGAATATATAAAAACGTCCGTGATTCTCTGCAGTGCTGATGTCAGGTTTCTGTTGCATCTGTGGGTCAAAATTTTGAACACCTTCCATGACCTTTCGATAATAGTAGTTGTTATAATTTGATCAATAGAATAGTATTCTTCACTTACATACTGCTCTTTTAGTTCTCGTATTCTCGGCACCCTTGCTCATGACGACGGCGTTTACAACTCTGCACTGCTATCTGATCCCGATTCGTCTTTGAATAACGTGCCTCTTCCAGAGGTTTGTACACGCGATATTGAATCATCCTGTATATGGGACATCACCAAGATTTGGTCTAGGAATAACTGTAATGTGGTATGTCGTACTTTATTCTAAAACAAATTTCGGGAATACTTATGCTATGATTTAATTATCCTATACATTTACTGATTTGAATTCAATAATAAATGCATAATTTAATGATCTGTTTTATAACTCATTCAGTATTTACGGATTCAATAATAATAGTATTTCAGAAAATACAAAAATTGCAATTTCCTTGGCTTGTCAATCATATTCTTTACCTGGTATAACCTTTTGATATGATGACATATTTTTTAACACATTATTTTTCTAGAGCTAAGACGAGATAATTTTTTGTCTTTACACATACACATTTTTTAGACGATAAAGATGGTGATTATTAGAACACTCCCAGCAACTTTCGCATACGGCTGGGTTCAGACGACGGCGTAAAGGGCATAGAGGCGTAGTCATAAGGACATAAAATACGGAAATTCCGTTCACACTTGCGAGAACGGGGTGTAAGACGTGGCCAATGGGAAAAAGCTAAATTTGCGCATGCGTGGATGTGTCTACATCTTTCCCGCGCTGTTCTCCTGCTCGATTGACTTCCCGCGTTCGCTCTGCTTGTTTTGTGACAGCGAAATCTTCTGCAGAACGCCGCTTCGTTTTAGCTTCGCTCTGATTGGTCGACGCTTATCCCACAGCGTAAAATTGAAAACTTTGAACCCTATGCCACGAGCCCTAAACTAGATTTTGTGACGTAGCACAGACTGGTTGCCTTGGCAACTGAGCTCGGCTTTAACCATTTATGTCCTTTACACCCCCGTCTGAACGAAGCTTAAAGGAAAAAATATTTAAGCTTTTAAGACAGTAGAACATTTCTGTTATATCTTGTTATCAAGTTGAATTTTACTGAATTTTGAAATCTTTTATTTGAATTTCTTATAGGCGACAGTTGAAGACTTCCCTAAGCTCCGTTCCGGTTTTGACGATCATCCCAAGAGACGGAATACAAGAGTCTGAATAAACTACAAGATTCATCCGTTTAAAACACTCCCTTCACTTTAAATCTGCATCCCGGCGAGGAAATGCAAGGAGAAAATGAGAGGTTCAGGAAATACACCAGACTTAAAATAATTTGTTATGCAAAATTAGGGAAACCCTACAGATTCAATTCGAAAAATACCTTAAAAATACTTTGTTTATTTTAGAAAACAAAACACTTTCAATAATGCAAAGAAAGAGAAAGTTGCAAAGAAATGTCTTTTCTTTATAACAATATTGATACAATAGAGTAATTGTTTACCGTTTTGATTTCAAAAATTTTATTTTTTATTTTTATTGAGGTGAAGTAAAATAATTCGATACATTGACGCAAGAATATTTTCTCATTATAGATCCCTCACCTTTTTATAGAAATTTTTTACCGCTAAATACGTTTTGCTTTCCGTGTATCATGACTTTAAAATTAGATCTCTTTCTCTCGTGAAGAGTTAGTATTCATTTTTATTTCAGATATATTTATTGCTCATTTTAAATGAATTATGGCTTGCCCATTAACTGCCAGCGTAAGTTAATTAATATCCTAAAGTTTAGCTGTAAGTTTATTTCTGTTTGAAAGCCATAAAGGATATCCATTATTTCATTCCATTCGACATCTTCCCAAACAATACTTTACCCCACAAACGAAACACCCAAAATTTATGACTTTTAATCAAGCACTTAGGGCAAGTTATAAATCATCTTTCCCTTCTGGGTATTCGTTAAAGATTCCGAACAATCAAGGGAAGAAGAATTGGTATTTGGAACTTAATTTTAAAATTTTCTCTTATTTGATATGCGGTTAAAGATTAATGAAACTTGCGCGCTAGTTATTGTAGTTATTCAGCAGCTTATTGACCTCCCCAGAACCCTGCAAAAGAATATAACGTAAAGCAGTCAGAAAACATTATTTTAAACCCTCTTAATGTTAGTTTAAAAATTAGTATCGTATAATGCAGGAATCTCCAAACTACGGTCCGGGGAGCCGCTAGCAATCCAACCCCACCAAAGGTTTTTTTTCCTTAGGCTGCTATCACACGTCGGTTTGTTTTGGAAGAACAACTGTTTGGAACAATTTTTCTGCTTTGTCACAACAGCCAATCATCATAGATCGCTTTGGGATTAACACAGAAGAAACTGGTTCCCCATTGCAAACAAGCTGATAGCTGATTGGTTGAAAATGAACAACTTGCAATTTTTTTTGCAGAGGAAGGAAAAAGTCGCATGTTTTTCTTTCAATAGTATACCAGGCAGAAAAATTGTCCGAAACAGTTGTTCGTGTGAAACAAACGCTGTATGATATGGGCCTTAAATAATTTTATAAAATTCAAAATAAGCAATGCAACACATATACATTAAGACTTGCTTATTACACCTTCCGCCTTAGAAAAGACATTTATTCTTACATTTCTGCTTTTGGAAGCATCAGTTGTTGAACTTTTCAAGGACAGTCTTTTCTCAATATGATTTGTGTACACTATTAATACCAGAACTCATTTATCTCAGAAAGTCCTCCCAAGTGGTTGATGGTAAAAAAAGAGGGGCGGGAGAACCTCGGACCATCCCCCCGGGGTGTTCTCCCTCAAAATTGGGGTGGAAAGTTTAAATGCTAGGTAAATATCTATATTAAAAATTACGAAGTAAATCTGAAACACTTATTTCCTCGAAAAAATTCTAGAAAGTATTAACCATGATTTAATTGGCAATAATAAATGAAGGCGTTATCTTTGTTGTTGCGAAGCTAAGTTTCTTTAGATTGGCAACAAATCCACTATCTTGCTGTTTCAAATGTAAACAAACAATGGCCGCCATCAAGAGAAGTATTAGGCTTAGCGGTACTTAAACAACTTTAAAATTGTTGATAATTCTAAAAATATTGCATAGAGATTTACTAAAGGCATAAAAACCTTAAAAGGAAGATAAGAACAACATAATTCAATCATTTTGAAAGCAAAAAATGTACAATTTACAAACATATAAGAGTAAAGAAACTGAGATCACTGAGCCGGGTAACAGAGTGGATATTTATATAAATATCTTTATATACGTTTGGTGCGGCCGATTGCAACCAAAATAAGAGGTGCACATCTACATGTTATAGCAGTCCTGTATACAAAATTTCAACGTTCTGAGGCTACTCGTTTTTGAGTTATGCGAGATACGTACGCACGTACGTACATACGTTCGTACAGACGCCACGAAAAATTCTCTTCAGAATTCATTTTAAAGCAGTTTTATAATTTTTTTGAAGGAAAAGAGTCTTTTATTCTATACTTATGTACAGATATCACGCAAAAACATCGTTAAATTGCATTCGATTGCAGTAAAAAATGATATTTTCGTTGAAGTATGCTGCCTGAAACTTTTCGCGATTACAATACTTCCTTTTTACTTCCTACAAGGAAGTTCAGTTTTAAGATATTTATGTTAGGTGAAACTGCAAAGTCTAGAAACTTGCCTCTTTTTATTATCACAGCGATATATGTAGATCCAAGCGCAAAAATCTCGCTGACTTGTTTAAAATTATGTGCATACCATTCATCATAATTGCATCGCCATGTTACAATGAACTAAATAGGTTTTGGTCCTCGAAGTTTCGTGAAAGAGGCAATACGGCACGCGGGCTAAAATGCTTTGAGATCTCTGATATAATGCCAATAGCTAAGACATTTTGCCTTCTTTCCTTACGATAATTGGTATGAATACGACACTCCTTCCCATTACGAAAGAGTGAAGATCATAAGCGCACATGAGTTGTGGGATTTTTTTTTTCATTCAATATATGTGTTCATAGCACTGAAGAGTAAGCGAATTTCTGGAAAGTTTTCGACAGATCTTCAATCGGCATGCGCCGAAATGAAATTCTGTTAACACTTAATGTTGTGGAGTTCTTAGGTTTCTTTAAAGCAGGAGTCATGAAAAATGAGCAATGCCGTCGCCGGGAATCGAACCACGGACCTCTCGAATACGCGTCGAGCGTGCTGACTAACAACATAATAACTACATAACTACACCACGAAGGCATGTTAAGAAGAAGGGAGAAGTACCTTATACACTGACTACCAATAAGTATTTGGACACCTGTGATAGAAAAGAAAAACTAAATTTATTCAAAATTAATAGCTGGTAGAGCCTCCATGAGAGGTAATTACAGCGTGGACCCTCCGGGGCATACTTTCCACAAGTCTTTGTGTGACAGCTAGTGGTATTTTCTTCCACTCGGCTTGGAGAAGACATAGGAGTTCCTTCACCGATTTTGCACGGGTAGTGCAACCCTGAATTCGGCGATGCAACTCGTCCCAGAGGTTCTCGATAGGGTTCAGGTCTGGACTCTGGGCAGGCCAGTCCATTCGATGAACTCCAATGGCACCATACCAAGCCTTGGTTAACGTCGAAACATGACAACTGGCATTGTCGTCCTGAAAGTAACAGGGGTCCAACCCGTAAAACTGCCACAACGTAGGAAGCACATTGCCATCCAAAATAGTGCAGTAGGCATCGGAGTTGAGCTTACCGTGAATGGGGACTAAGGGTCCCAGCCCATACCAGGAGAAACACCCCCAGACCATAATTCCACCTCCGCCGAACTTGACTGTTGGCACAATGCATTCTGGCAGGAGACGTTCTCCAGGTAGATGCCAGACCCAGACCCTGCCATCCGAACGGTAAAGGCTGAACCTTGATTCGTCACTCCAAAGAAGCCGTTTCCATTGATCTAAGGTCCAATTTCGATGTGCTTTGCACCACATTAACCGAGCAGCGCGATTGGACTTTGTGATCAAAGGCTTATGGGCAGCAGCACGACCATGAAAACCAAGCAGATGTGCTTCCTTACAGATGGTATTCATTGAAACAATACTCCCGGATGCCTGTTGAATCTTCTCGCGGATGAGGGCCATCGGTTGGGTGCGGTTCTTCCGAATTTCTCTGGACAGCACTTGCCGGTCTTTATCTCCCAGTTTCGTTGGTCTGCCGACTCGGGGCACATTCCGACAATCACCGCTCACCTTCCACTTTTTAATCACATAGGCCACTGTCGATTTTGGGTACTTCAGATCTCTAGATATGTCCCTTAAGGATCGGCCACATTTGTGATACCCGATAATTATACCTTTCTCGAAATCAGAGAGCTCCGAACTGCGAGGCATCTTGCATGCGACTAAAGTCGATGCTGTTTCCTACACGATATATACCGGCGGATTCCGTGACATACCTTAGAACCGCAGATATAGTCATTTGCATAGGTGTCCAAATACTTATTGGTAGTCAGTGTATTGTATAGCACTTCATCTTGGTGAAGGCCAATTCGAGATTCACCAGAAAAATTTTCTCCTAAAATTACCAAAACTACGTTGCTGTTGTTGTTACCAATCTAACTTGTCTGTAAACGGTCAGCACAAATCCACGACATTCAGCGTGCCAAATGTGCCTGTCGTTGGCAAGGGTCTTGAGCACCATATAGGTGACGATCTGACTAAAGACCAGTTCCATCTCCCATCCCATTTTCCTGTACTACTAACCTCTCGAGTAGACTTTTGCCTCGCCGCATAATTAGAGTGTCTCCAAGCAGCACAGATACTATACATTTACAAAATAGCCAAGTCTTATTCGGGATTCGAACCTGAATCCTTCGGTGGGCCTTCAGTGCAGCAGTCAGAGTTCCTAACCAGTATCCTCCGTTATATATTGATTAACGAGATTCTTTTAGAAGAGAACATAAAGTCACATAGAAGAGAGGTCTGATGTTTGATGCTTAAAGTATGAGAATTACTCACCCTTCAGCTCTGACATCCGGCAATGTACGATTCAAGGCTATCCTATCAGAGGCCAGCAAATTGAATTGGTTCAGTTTGAACTTTTCCTTGCGAAGCTCCTCCTCTTCAGGGGGTATAACCACCGCGCGGCCCATCTCACCTACCCAGTGACTTGGGTTGCTATGGACGACTGAAACGAAAGAGTTAACGTAATTACAAAAGTATGCAAACAATAAGGCATATTAGAAAATTTCAACTAATGCTTGATAAATAATTGCTTGGCAGAACAACGAAATTAAGCCAAGAACATTTGATTTACTTACGTAATTATTTAGCAATACGATATACTAATGACATAACAGTAATTTGGTGACATTTTAGTAGACCGAGTCTAAGCCGAAAACCATTTTTTTTTAAAGACAGATATAACGTGAAAGCTTTTAACACTGTACAAGAACAAATACATCAATAGGCATGTTTACTTCCTTGTGTAAGAAGTAAAAAGGAAGTACTGTAATCGCGAAAAGGTTCAGGTAGCATATTTCAACGAAAATATCCATTTTGACCGCTATCGAATGCAATTTAATTATGCTTTTGGGTGACATCTATACGTAAGGACAGAATAAAATACTCTTCTACTCCAAAAAAATTACAAAACTGCTTTAAAATGAATTCTGAAGATAAAATTTCGTGGCCTCTGTACGTACGTATGTATCTCATATAATTCAAAAACGAGTAGTCTCATAACGTAGAAATTTATATATAGCACTGCTATAACATGTAGATGTGCACCTCGTATTTTGGTTGCAATCGGCCGCACCAAACGTATATAAATATTTATATATATATCCACCCGTTTACCCTGCTCATTGATCTCGGTTTCTTTACTCATATGTTTGTAAATTGTGCATTTTTTGCTTTAAAATGATTGAATTATGTTGTTCTTATCTTCCGGTTAAGGTTTTTATGATTTCAGTAAATCTGCATGCAATATTTTTAAAGTTATCAACAATTTAAAAGTTGTTTAAGTGCGGCTAAGCCTAATTATTGCTTTCACGAGACGAAAACACATCTTCTACAGGGTGAGCCAAATAAGACCTACCATTGTTAAACACAAATAACTTTTTTATTTTTTGATATAATTAATTTTTTCTTTTTGTAGGTTATAATTGAATTCCTGGAAATTTATTATGGAACCATACACTACAAAACAACGCGTTAAAATTATCGAGTTTTTCTAGTCTTGTCAAGGATCAATTGTTATGACGCAGCGTAAATATCGGCAATATTTTAATTCAAGATCAACTCCCACAGCCTTCATGATTAGGAGTTTGGTTGGTCGTTTTGAGGAACTGAGTTCAGTGGCCGACCGTCCTGGAAGAGGTGCCCATCGAACAAATTGTACGGCAGAGTGTTGCAGACGATCCATTTGTCTCAACTCGTTGTCGTCGTAATGGAACACGTGTTAAAAAGAGCCAATCTATGTATCGAGAAAAACAGTCGACATTTGTCTGATGTCATATTCCATACATAATTTCCATAAAATATATTTAATGTATAAAAAGTAATCAAAATAAATGATTATTACAAGAGTTATCCGTGTTTAACATTAGTAGGTTTTATTTGGCCCACCCTGTATTAAGTCATTTTTAATGCTTAAAATAACAATGCCAATAAAAAAACACAGACAAACGATTTAAGAGGTATATTTCATGTCTTTCCAAAGAAGTATACTCATATTGTGAAGTAATTACCAGGTAAAAATAAAAATGTTAAAAAGAGTCAATTCAACATACAAGGCAATATTTTACGCAAGACAATTAAATCTAAGACTACGATATTTTTAGTCCAAAGGGATTTGAATCCCGAAGGACTATTAGTTTCGTTTTGGCATTTTGCGTCGGACTCATAAATGTCGGTTCACGTTTCAAACTGTTGCCACAAAATGTTAGAGTCCTGCATTATATTTGAAGAAATTAAATAATGAAAAATCTGCGTAAATGTATGTATATTTCTCGTATTCTGATAAAACAACGGTACATAGAGTCATCGAATTTTGAATAACGTAATCCTCCAACGAATATGAGCATGTGGAAGACCCAATTTGAAATTTGAAATTTGTTTTATGATCGATTTCCTATTTTTTAAAACTTTGACGAATTTTTGATTAACAAACTCAAGGATTTCAAAGCGAGCAATGGCAACGTTGTGCAGAAAAAACATTTTTATCTCCAGCGCGTGAGTCTCTGTATCGGAAATTGTAAAGATATGCTCGTTTTAAAACTATTTTGCGATATTGCTGTTGCACTGGATCTTATGGTTTAAGTGCGAGGAACATGATATTTAATAAAGAAAGGTAACACACAAAATGTTAAAAAACGCCCCTTTGGACGTAATTTAAAATCTGAAACATTTCAGAATTTTTTTTTTTTTTTTTTTTTTACGTTTAAACTTTATAGTAACTCTGAACTTTATATAGACATATGTAACGAATAAGTTGTAAATGTAATAAATTCCTTTGTTTTATGAATTTTATAAGATATCTTTTTCATGCATATTATACTACTAACTAGTGCTATAATTCAAAATATAAATTAAAGCTTATATTGTTATGAAATGACAACAGCTTTCGAAATACACAGATTGAGAATCAAGGTGATTTAAGTTCTCCTACGGCAAGATTAGCAACTTATGGCACAATTCGCTATCTATAACTGACTGAATAACGCTTTGGTAGAACTCTGCAAAGATGAGTGCAGCTAATAAACAGTGCTATGTTAATAGCTCTGGAGGAAAAAAAGCTTAAATTAATGACGCTGAATTAAGGGTCTCCGTGGAGAAAACAACGCAAGGAGAAAACGTCGCCATACAAAATATCGCGAGAGAAAAGAAAGCAAGGAGAAAACATCGCAGTCCTAAAACATCCAGGTCTAAAACATTGTCGGTTCAAAATCTTCTCAGTTTAAAAACATCGCCACCGTGGTAAAAAATAATGCAGCTACAAATCATCGCATGACGATAGCATCGCAGGTATGTATTTTCGAGGCTTTAAATGCTGTAAATAAATATTCACGTAATGATTTGTGAGCACAAAAAAGGAATGAGGAATGATTTAACTTTTATATTTTATATTTTTGAACTTTTTGCTCAAAAAGCAGACAGGAAATTTAAGCTGAATCGAGTAAGCATTGAAATTATGAATATTATTTAGCTAAAGTGTTTCGTCATAACTAACAGATCTAAATGATTGACAGTACGTCGTAGGTGAAAATATGAATGACACTTTAAGACGAGGACGGGTATGATAAATTGACCAGTTAATCTCTGCTTATAAAAATGAATTAAAATTGTATAATTAAACATGAGACATGGTTTACTTATCACTATTCAACTATCGATGGTTAGAAAAGATTATCTCGTAGCGTTGTTAACATGAATTATCGCAGGAAACATGAAAAATCAGCGATGTCCTTGAAGAACTTGAGTTCTAGAACTTCAGATTACTAAGCGGATGAGCTTATAATTACAAGGCAAAGGCACGCCGTAATGAAGAAGAAAAATGTTTACAAAGTTTGTTCTAGTATGGATAAAAAACATGTGTTTCCATTCAATTATTTTTTGTTACACATTTATTGAAGCGTAATAACTGCATCACATTTTTTTCCTCACCTCTCAGAAAGAGTTCCACAGGGTAAATCTGGACAAGACGGCAAAACTTTAGAGAGGTGACAGAAGCAATATTCGTCACAGAATGTATGGTCGGAACACAAACGGTAAGAAGTCAAAGGATAGTTTCTAACTGTGACATTTAAAGCATTAACACAAGAACGAGAGGAGATGCTTCAGAAAACATTTTATTAACAGGAACGTAATTGATGTACATGCTGAAAGAAATTACTCAAACGACCTTCCACCAGCTGTATCGCAGGCTTTGTACTTGCACGATAGGGACTGACGCATATTTGCGAAGACACCACGCATTTCTCAAGTATCGCTGGCAACAACGGCGATCCTGGCGACTAGATCCATATTTGTTTCAACGGGGCATTCGCAGATTATTCATATGGAATAAGATTATTCATATGATTCGGCTTATTCATATGGAATAAGGAGCCCACAGGAATAAGTCCAAACACGAGAGATTCAGTGATCTTGTTGGATAAGTTATGGGACAACCTCGACCAATCCATCGCCGTGGAAATTTCGTGGTTCGTATAACCAGCCATTGTCTCGGCAATCCACGGTAGAAAATGCCATTGGATCCAGCTAGTACCTCCTAGACTGTCATTAAGTCTAATTCTACTGTCTATATTTTACTCATTGTATATTATTGGGCTGCTCAACATCAGACTGTACTTTAGCTTATGTATATTCTATATTTGTGTGTATTACACCTTTGTAAAATTTTTGCTTATTGTCAAAACTCGCCCTTTTTGGCCCTGCACGTTTTTGTTATTTTATTTCATAAATGTGGGGCCTGGGCGGTTGTTGGGACTGTCTTTCGTGGGCATTTGGTCTGTTGGACTGCCCCCGGGTTGAATTTGGCTTTGGGTTTGGGAGCCCGGTGCGTGGCGTCTTGTGATTCCTCTTTAGGCTCTAGATATGGGTGGACGTGGTGCTATACCGATTAACCTTTTGGTAAAGGGACAGTGCCCACGTCCTCCGTTGCTTACCGCTTATCGCTTACATACTGGTACGAGGTACTGGTCCAGCTCCAACATGGCTATATGCAGCGATTTGTTTGCTTTTATGCAAACTGTTTTCCGGCTGTCTTAAAAGTATTTTGCTTCGATGAGCGCTTGATGTAGACTGATCTCTGAGCGTAGGTCCAGAAGGACAGCTTGTAGGTGAGGAAAGTCACACGAGCAAGGTGAGACTTCCTATTGGCTGTACAAATTCCAGGTAAAAAGACGAAATTTACCACGTTTCACAAGTACAAAATAGCATACATTAGTAAAAACGGTGCAGGATCATGTGCTGATAATAAATATAAATAAAGTAGATTTTCTAAATGCAGTAGGTATTTACAAAGTCCTCAGGATTAGATTTCAAAGCCACGTGGTGTAAATACGCTCCCTAATTGGGTGGTCAGATTTGTGCTGCGTGAAAAATCAAAGTATTTCAATAACTGTTGAGTATATAAATTAAATAACGTACAATTCATAATGCAGGTACAGAACACAGAAAGAGATGAAAATAATGAATATATACAGTGCACACAGTGCAGTAGTTAAACCAACAAGCAGCGCACAATATACAGATGTGGAGATCAGGTGGGTGGACACTCTCTGAAGTCGAAGCTCTGAAATTTGCTGCTTGATGTAAGCAGTCCATCAAATGTTGTCTTAAAATGTTGTCCATCAAATATTGTCAAAGGCGTATGCACATCGGAAGAATTTTTTATTTGTAGTCCTGAGAAATTTATCCATAGTGTCTATTTTAAGATCTTTGTGAAGTAAATCATTACGCACAAAGTAGTGGGCACTTGTAAGTTCGTAAGAAACGGTTTTTCACTACTTGTAATTTATGAATAGCCTTATCAGTCCCTGCAGACCAAGCAGAAGAGGCAGAACTCATGATGGGCCGTATGATAGAAATGTAGATAAGTCGTTTTTCACTCTTAGCTTGGAATATTTCCCAATTAGAGGAAATCCTCTAATTGGGAATTATTGATATGTTCGATATGGTGTTTCCAGGTGAGGCTATCGTTTAAGATAACGCCAAGATATTTAGCATTGATTATCACAGTAAAAAATTGCAGTATTTGAAACTCCGTCCATAATGCCATTGGGTTAGACTTAGACTCTATAATTGACCGAACTATTGCGAAGAGCAATGTTGCCGGTTCCAGAATTAAAGCCCAAGGGCACTTGACCTAAATAAATACGGACGTGGAGAAAATCTCAGATGAGAAAACGGAGATAAGGGGAAGAAGAGAAGTACCAAAAGGAGCAAGACAATCCAATCGGACAAGTTCGCAAAATGTGACGAGCGATCATAGCTTTCAAGGAGGACCCAAGACAATGGAAATCAATGACAACAATACGAGAAGATACACTACAGCAATGGTTCCAATGACAATTCAAATACAATTAAATAACATCAATCAGTAGTGCTAAATACAACACAATACAAAACAACTATACAACACAATTTAAATACAATTATTCAACGAAGCTACAGAAGAACTTCAATCAAAATCAGATGCATTGGAAGTATAAATAGCTAACAATTGAGGATCTAAGTGAAAAAGTTGTCATCTCCTCCCATGAAGGTGTGAGCTGCAAGTGGTCTGACGCTTCTATCTTCGAAGAGAATTTCATAATTAAAGACTTGGGAGTAATTAACAAAGTCACATTGCACAGCTTTGTTGAAGAATTTTTAATTAGATCTTCTGATGTAATCTGGAATCGTCTCAAGTTTTAAGTCTCTGTGTAAAAGTTTATTGCGGATAAGATAGTGTGAATCAGTAATAATGAGCAGAAATTTGTTTTCACTACTTGTAATTGATGCAGTTGAGTTTGAGTGACCGTGTTCCAAGCAGGAGCAGCATAACAAAGTATCGGTCGAATGCAAGTGGTATATATATGTTTTTTGGTACGCAAGCTAAGATTTGAATATTTTCCAATGACCGGGAGAAATCTGCATATTATGCCCATGGCTTTGCTCTTGACACTATTAATGTGATTAGACCATGTGAGCCTTTGGTTCAAAATAATTCCCAAATATTTGGCCTTTGTGACCAGAGGAACAGCTTCCTGAAAAAGGTAGAGGTCTTCAAAAGCAATGTTTTTCTTAGTTTTGCTAAGAATTAAAAGTTGTGACTTGCTAGCATTGATTTTTTACTCGCCAATTTGTGCACCAGTCTTCTACGGCATAGAGGTAATTTTGCATTTTGTCTATTGCATGATTAGCTTGAATGGATTTAATTGCAATCGCCGTATCGTCGGCATAACATGCTAACAGAGAGTAATTGTCCAAACCAGGGTGAGGAAAATCTGATATGTAGAAAAGATATAGTACTGGACTGAGAATACTTCCTTGTGGGACGCTGGATCTTATAGGTCTTGAATTGGATTTTTCATTTCATTGAGCGACGAAGAAAGTGCGGTTCTGCAAAAAGGAGAAGATCAGAAGAATGAGCTCTCTAGGAAGTCCCAAGTTGATAAGCTTGAAGACGAGCCCCTCATGCCAGACGCGGTCAAAGGCTTTTGCCACGTCCAGCATAAGGAGCGCAACACTTTGCTTGTTATGGAATGCAGATCCCACAAATTCTACAATTCTTACTAGTTGTCGAGTGCCACTGGGTGCGAGGACCGACCCTTTTTATACCATTTACAACGCCACCTAGCGGCTCGCCGTTTGCATTCCGACCATACATTCTATGACAAATATTGCTCGTATAGCTGCTTGCTACTATCCCTAAAATTTTGCCTACTAGTTCAGATTCATCCTGTATAGCTGTAGTTCGATGAAGCAGTTTGTAAATGAATGATAGAGAAAAGTAATTTGATTAAAAAAACAATGGTAATAAGAGTGGCATAAATAAAGATGGTGCCCCATAATTATTTAGGTTTTATCTGTGTTGAAGGTATTTAAAAGAAGTTGCTTTTATTGAAAGATAATGATCAGTTTGCGGTTATGGGGAACAGAAAAGAAAAAGGGAAATTCTGTATGTTCTTTGCTTCTACATTAATGAAGGTGAGAGAAATATTACGGTTGCGTCAAAATGGTGTTCAGAATAACGCAATATTGGATTTTAGTTGAGTACCACTTTCACATGTTTCGTGGAGATAAAAATCTTTAGAAAATCAGAAATTTCATATTTCAGGTAAAAACGCTTACATTTATCATGTGTTTGTTTCAGAAATTATCAGCTGTGAATAAAACTGTTCCTAAAACAGCGTATTTTTCCAATAGCTTTTACGCCATATTCAGCAACATTCGTTAGGAATACTCATTCTCCTCTAAAAGGCTACTTATCAAAGTACACCTTATTTTTAAATGATTCGCTTTGTTGTACTGATTAGCAACTGATTTCAGTAACACGTAAGATAAATGAATGATCTAGTTCCACATAGATTGGCAAGAATCCCATTTTTGGTTTCATACTTACTATTGAATCTCGAATATGATTTGAGCAAAATGGCAATAAAAGTTAAAAAAAAATTCTCCCATGCCGAAAGAAAAATAGGAACCCTTCAGTACAGGACTTCTGACATATAAAAGAGACCTCGGAAGTGTTTGCTCAAGAATCCACAAACACTCCTCCAACCTAAATTTAATACCTTGCAGCTTTCACTAACCATTGAGGATTTTGTAGAAATTTGTTGTACACACTTTAAAATCTTGCAGAGTCAACTTAAATCACATTTGCTCATTTTGGCTTTGTTTCCCTTCTCTTCCTCCAACCTAAGCAATGGCAATAATAAAAATACTGCAAGACAGGAGTACACCTTTTGTGAAAGAGAAGTTTTCCTAATTTGATTTTTCTTCCGAGAGCTGGCAATTGAATTTGTCACTTCTGGATCTCTCTGCACACAAAAGACCTCTCGCGATTAGGACTCGAACGATGGTAGGAAAAGAAGTATTAAAGAAGGAGATATAAAGGACACAATAATAACAGCCAGACTTTGCTGAAGAAACACACTTGTTCGGCTTGTTGAAAGAAGTTACCAGGTGTTTCCCAAGAGGTTCTTTTTTCAGTGTTACTTTCAAATAATGTGAATGGGAAAAAGCTCTTTTTTTTTTTTTTTTTTTTTTTTTTTTTTTTTTTTTTTTTTTAACGCGAACTGACTAGCAGTGCAAATAAAATGCAAAACAGCAAAGCCTTTATTTGCATTAAATGTGAGCCCGCTGTCCTTAAGGACTGCAAAAAATTAGAATTAATGTATTACTTAAGCACCGCAACAATCAATTCTGGATACAAAACAATCTTCGCAGCTATTACGTAGGATTTGGAATGTAGTTTCGTTTCGTATCGTTTCGCTGAACTTTAGGACGTTGGAATGAAAGTAAATGAAAAGTTACAAAAACACAATACTACAAATACGTTGGGAACAGATTTCAAAAATGACAAAAACATAGATTTTCTTAAACAGTATAGAACACTGAATCTAAACACTCTTTAGGGAAAAGAATTAAGCTCATTTCAGATATTCAACAAAATCGTTCCAGCTCTTAGAGAAAAATGCAAATAAAGACAAAACATCCTTCAGCTGAAAGGAAAGTTAAATATGTAAACAAAGAAATATAGGTTCTCAACAAAGAAATATAAATAGCGCATAATTTTACTTCCTTTAGCATAATGTTCTCGCACCATCGGTAAAAAGACTCTATACGGGGAACAACTATACGATGTTTAATTTAGAAGCCAAACAACAAAAATCAGTGTTGTATCTCCAAATTTTTACAGGACTAGTTTCGATGGTTTTACCGAACCGTCATTCTCAGCTGACAGAGAGCAAATGAACGAGATAAGATATAGAGATTAGATAAGAATGGCTGGGCAGGAATTAAGCTACTGGCGCCATCTATTGATGAAACGGAAAACAAACCATAATTTCCTTACAGGCTGAAGGCAAAGATGGATTGGAATTAAGGTTGTTAACTAGAACAGAAAGTTTTTTTTTTAATGTGAAACACTTCTAAAATATCATTCACCAATGGAAGATTTTTTATGAATAATTTTGGCTGCAGAAAAATTGAAAGTGTGATTTTCGGACCAACAATGCTGGGCAAGAGAGAACTTCTGAGTTTCCTGTTTTCTAACATATGCCTCATGTTTTTTAACGCGAAATTTAAAGGCTCTCTTAGTTTGACCAATGTAAATTAAACTACACTGGCAAGAAATCCTGTAAATATCCCAGGAACTCATATCCCGAATGTGGTCCTCGAGTACGGAGCTTGGAATTTTATTGATAGGAGAATAAACGAATCGAAAGTTTTGTTTTTTGACTTCTAAATAATACTTGTTCAGCGTGTTATTTTAATTTAATGATGATCGGAAGGAGAATTATCTCACGCTGAATCAACACATCGTTGAATTTCTACATGAGCAGTTGCCAGTTTATGAAAGCAATTACAGCAAACAAACGGTAACCAAGAAGTCAGGAAGAAAACATTATAAATTCACAATCAGAAAAAGCCATTACTTGTAAAATGCATTCTGGAGTACTTTTTTTGAGTTCTTTCCTGCTTCAAGAATTTTTGTACAGGAGCTGGCAGTTCACGGAACATTTAATAAGTGGTCTTTATACGAGAAAGACAAAATCTGCTTCCATTCATACTTCCCTACGGAAGCGCCATGTGAATTGTTGCACACCACACCTGGTTCGGAACTATGTAAAGAATCACAGGCTTATATACATATTTCAAAGACATGTCAATACTCGCCTTCAATTCTGTTCATTTTCGGATAGAGTTGAAAACCAGAAATATCTACTTCAGAGAAAAATTACTATTATGATGAACAGTGGAATATATGGAATGAGATGACAACATGATGGACGAATTCAAACTATTTGTATTTCTATGAAGTTATACGGTATTTTCTCTCTCCATTCATGGTGTAAGGTTAGAACACAAAGGGGTAACTGTCTGTTAACTTACCAGACAGAGTTCTGGATAACATTGATCGAGCTAAATAATGGAACTTGTCAACGTCATCAAGTTCCTTTATCTTCATGGATCTTCTTAAATTGACACCAATATGTAAGATAGCTTAATAACTTCCCATCGAATTTTTTAATTTAAATGGTTTGGGAAATTGTACCATTTTTCATTAAAAGCACTTATACTAATATCAGTGTTAGAACTTGCATCAACACAACGGTCTTCTGCACTGTTATCTCTTTTACCCAACGACTAAGCGTGATAAATTCCTCTAAATGTTCCTTGCAGCTCGTAATTTCTACTCCGAAATCATCTTATAAGGCATTTTCTCCCTTCTTTCAGCGTGACTTCGTGGTGTAACGGTATCACAAACGGCGCATATTCGAGAGATCCAGATTCGAGTTTTGGCGAGGGCATTCTACATTTTTCATCATATCCTCCTTCAAATATAACCTAATGACTCTACAAAATTCCATGCTAACTCAAAGATACATGTACAGATCTCGGATGTTAAGACACCAGATGATCTCTGCATAAAAAATTTAGAGAAGCTTTAGCATTTTACTTATTTTTTGTGATGAGGATAATACTAGACCACACAGTACTGATTTTATTAGCCCAGAAGAGTCTAAAAACGGCATTTGCGTCGGTTCAGTATAAATGGCGTATCAGTTTTTAAATTGTTGCCACCAAATATTATTGCCCTGTATTATATTAAAAGAAATTAAATGATGAAGAATCTGCATGAATGTATGTATCTTTCTCACACCGTGAAAAACGACGGTACCTAGAGCCATCAAATTTTGATTTAAACACAAATCAAACGTTACGTTACATAAATTTACGTTTTACCCGAACATAAGCACCTGGAAGCCCGAATTTTGAATTTGTTTCATTATAAATTTCATATTTTGCGAAACTTTAAATGAATTTCTGAGTAACAAACTCAACGATTTCAAAGCAAGCAACGGGGAAAAAATTATCACCAGCGCGCGAAACTGTGTATCGGAAATTCTAAAGATACGCTGTCTTTAAATATTTTGTGAAACTGCAGTTGATTTATGTGCCTTATGTGCGAAGAACATTATATTTAATAAATAAAGGTAACACGCAAAACATTAAAAAGACGTTCCTTTGGGCGTAATATAAAATCTGAAAACTTTTTTTTAAAAATATATTTTAGAAATGAGAGTATTCGAAAGCTGAAGAGATCAACCCGATTCCAGACTACAGAGCGCAGCGGGGATGTCCTGGGAAACAATAATTGTTAGACTTCTTTTTATTCTAACAGAACGGCCCACCAGTGGCCGAGCGGTAACGTCGCTGAACACTGGTAGTTCGGTCCGAGGTTCGAATCCCGCGAACGGGCTGACTGCATGGGTGTTTTCGTGGTTTTCCCCATGTGTAACGAGTATACGAGCCAGTTTTCCTTAAAAATCCTCCACGAAGGCATCCCTCCCTTAAGGCAGATAGCTCTATCAACACCCTTTAATGAAAGCACGGAATTAGCCTCTCTCAGCTTTTCTTAATGGGCTTGTAAACAGTGTGAGGACTCGGAGTGAAATTCGTTTGGTCTTTATTTGTAGTTAATCATGGGTAATCACACTATTTTCTAAATAACTTCCTGACTGCTTCTTGTTTGTTTCATGAGGACGAAACACAATAATGGGTAAATTGTTTATTTCTATACCTTATATATTAAATAGTATTTATCATGATAAAAAAACGAAACTTCTTAATTTCATTAAAGTACGAGGGTTGATCCTCCCTTCCCCCAGGTTACAAAGGTAATACAAAATTATTTATTAAAAGCAGACAAAAAATACAAGAGGGAATTAAGAGGCATATTTGCCTACCATTATTTCCACATAATCATCAAATCTATTCACGCATTTATCTGCCGCCCAACGGGTATAGTGGTTAGCGTTGCACACTGCCGTGCTGGACGCCGGGTTCGAATCCGGGAGATTTGGATTGGATTAGATTATTTAATTATGACAAAGCACACGAGGGCTATCTGCCTAAAGGGAGGGATGCCTTCGTGGAGGACTTTCTAAGGGAATCTGGCTCGTATACACGTTACACATTCGAACCCGGGAGAAGGCATGGATGTTTGCAAAAGTATAGCGTCCGTGCTGCATAGGGGCACACTAAATATGCGGCGAGCCAAAAGTCCTCTCGAGAGGTTGTGGTACGCGAAGTGGGGTGGCAGACCCTCGGACCCGTCCCCACCTCGGGTGCTCTCCATTAAAACTGGGGGTGGAACTGAGCTAAATAGCACTGTCCCCTGTATGGTGCTGAAGACTGTTGCCAACGACAGGCCTAATCTTGTGCTCCTCGCCACGATAAATTTCGTGGGCTTGGTCCGACTATACGTCAGACAATGAGTATTAGTCAACAACACCAAGCATTTATCTGAACGTAGAACCAACTTGTTTAATCCGGCTTGGTCTCTGCTCACTGAGCCAGTTCTCGGCAGCTGTTTTCATATCAATGTCTGAAAAGAACCTCATCCCAGATGAATGTTCCTTCAATTTTGGAAAAAGGAAGTCACTGGGTGAGTGACGGAGGACGTGGGCACCATCCCTCTACCGTTACGGTTAATTGGTATGAGCACCACGTCCGCCCTTATCTAGAATGACATAATTAGGTACTTAGGTTATCGCTACCCATTCAGATTTGTATGGTACATATTGCCATACTCTGACTTGCATGATTATTACACAGGCCGTACCATATTCGGACTTGCTTATTCATACTTGCATGGTGCATTTACATTCATATTGCATGGTACATATTTCACACATTTCATATTACACATTACATTTATTGGGAAATTGAATATGACTTATGTTTAAGGTTCTTTGCATCCGTAAGGTTCAATATTTACGTTAAATATACATGATTAGATACTTAGGTTAACTCTATGCATTCATTATTATTTTGTTAAATTTGGGCTTTCGGGGGGTGACACCAGATTTTTCACTTAAACTCTTGCAACAATTCTTGAGTTTGGCGAGTAATATGGGGCCGGGCATTGCCATGCAGGATGACGCCATCACTCCACATGCCAGAACACTTCCGTCGGATGACTTTACGTAACCTTTTTAAAGTGACACAGTAACGGCATGGACATGACACAGTAACAGTCATAGACGCTGCTCATCTGGACGCATGCTCTGCACTTCTTTGGACTGTATTGTAAAGAAATATTGGAGAGCTCGTTGCCTAATGAACTGATAGTCAATGTCCAGGCATTTGCTAAATAGTAACGGCATGGTTATGCTACAGATACTCGATCAGGATAACGAATCAAGCCTCACACCTCCAAGCGAGACCACTTTTCTAAACGCTTTGCCATTTCATTCGCTATGACCGCGTCTGCGAACTTACTCTACGTACCCGCACAACCGCTGCTAGACAACTATTGCCAACTGTCTGCACTTTGGTATTAAAGTACTCCCTCCACAATGAATACTTTTCAAATTCTGATGCTTATAAGCTTTTTTTTTTTGATCCATCTGTGTCCATCTGTTGTATCCATCACATATTTTTTGTACTTCTTTGCAAATTCTCGATTTTGTTTCTGCTCATTTAATTTTTGGGGAATAATCTTCGATCTTCTTACATCTTTCCGATAATAAGACAACATTTTACACGAAAAGAAGTGCCAAAGATTTCTACCTTCGCTCATAACTGAGATAACAACTCTATTTGCTTTATCATCTGGCAATGGTAACCGTTATTTTTTAAATATTTTATTTCCTCCTTTTACTCTTTTGTTGTCGCCTTACATTTCATATTTCTCTCTAACGCCTTAGGAAGTTTTTTACCATCGGTTTTGTCATCTCTATTCCCGAATGCATACATGTTTAGATATTCCAATTCTAGAATTTCATTTCGATGTCTCTTGGCCTGTTTTGATTTCGTTTGCGATTCTTGTGCGAATTAAACCAGGGAAAAATCGATTTTCTTCCAGTGCATGTTTCTTTTCTTTTTTTTTTTTTAGGATATTCCCTTGAGTTTTCTTTAAAGTTTTAGCTAAAAATAAATCCGGATTGAAACCGAAACGCATGAATCCTTTTACATAAACTTATGTAGTTTAACATTTCAGTTCAAACAGCTAAAATATCCCCCCCATCCCCCCCCAAAAAGGTACGCTCTTTTTTGTTTTTTTTGCTTACGTGAAGAAACAAAATCGATATTTATGTGATTAGCTAAGCTAATATTAAGCTACTAATTTGAACACGAGTTTATTAAAACTCTGTGCTGAACTTTTCACATTTCATATATATATATATTTAAGTATAAGCTCTATAAAGGAAATATAAGTAAAATAAAAATTAAAAGAATTCATTAAAGTTTTACAAAACATCAATTAGAAAAAATCTGAAAGGTTTCAGATTTTATATTACGTCCAAAGGGACGTTTTGTGTGTTACCTTTATTTATTAAATATCATGTTCTTTGCACTTAAACCATAAAATTCAGTTCAACAGCAATGTCGCAAAATATTTTTAAAATGAGCATATCTTTAGAATTTTCGATACACAGTTCCGCGCGCTAATGATAAAAAGGTTTTCCTCCTCCCCGTACATTGTTGCCATTGCTCGCTTTTAAATCGTTGAGTTTGTTATTCAAAAATTCGTTAAAGTTTTACAAATTATGAAATCGATCATAAAACAAATTCCAAATTTCAAATTTGGTCTTCCACATGCCGATATTCGTAGGAGGATTGCATCATTCAAAATTCTATGGCTCTACCTGTACCGTTGTTTTATCACAATGCGAGAAATATACATACATTTATGAATATTTTTAATTATTTAATTTTTTCAAATATAATGCAGGACTCTAACATTTGGTGGCAACAGTTTGAAAAGTTATTCAACGCAAAATCGCAAAACGAAAACAAAGGGACTTGCTTCAGGGACAAAGCCCCTTTGGACTAAAAATAAAGTAAATAAAATAAATTTATAAATAAAATAACATTTAATTTTGAAAGCTTTACATAAGGATAAAACATGATAAATGTAACAGTTTTCTCTTAAAATGTTAGCAACCCAATTGAAATTCAGGCGTACATCAGAATACTGTGGATTCGCTTCCATAGTAAAATTAATATAGAAATAGGTTTGGTTTGTTTATTTAATTTTGGCAAAGCACAGGAGGACTATTTGCCGAAGGGGAGGGATGCCGTCGCGGAGGACTTTCTAAGGGAAACTGGCTCGTATATACGTTACACATGGGGAAAACCACGAAAACGCTCATGCAACAACCCGTTCTCCTCGAATCGAACCCAGAATGGAACTACCAGCGTTCAGCGACTTCACCGTTCGTCTGCTGGTAGACGAATAATGAAATAAAGCAAAGTCACATGGATCACCGTTTGATTTGGCAGGAATGGATATTGTATACGTTATTGCGTACAAATGTTTGAATTTGGTACAACAAAAAATGGTAGATGTTTTAATTTGCGAATTTTACCAACTTTTTAGGCTTTCCTTGAAGTGTTTTAAAAATAAATTAGAATAATTCAAGGTTGATATTTTCGCCTTTAATATCAATCAGTCAATTCTTTCGTGATTTTTTGGTACGTAGCATTCTTTAATTTATAATTTTGTTGTAGAATTATCAAGAGTTTAAAAGTTTAACTGTTGCTAAGCCTAAAGAGACCGCCATTAGTGTACATTTCAAACTCGTAGTAGAACATTAAGCCAGTTGGTGCTCCAACTTTAGTGTTTTTTTGCCCAGTGTGACAAAAGTAAACTTTTAATTTTGCGCGTCAAAAATTTTAACGGCCGATCTGCTTTTTTTTTTTTTTTTTTGGTGTGTGTGTGTGTGTGTGTGTGAATAAACTCTAAAAAAATTTTCTTCTGCATTTAGTGTTTTAGGGTTATCTATATTTTACAATTTTATATGCAGATTTTTTTTGAGTTTTTATGCATTTTTGCCTTGCCGCGAAGTGAGAACTGAATAAATTGAACGAGAACTGTATCTCTTATGAAATTGGCGTAAGTAAGTTTAAATGAGATGCAGCAGAAAAAGTGTATAATTTGATATTTCGTACAAGGAAGTCATGTGGTGTCCGCAGCAGGTATGTAGTTAGGTAAACATTTATATTAATTACATCTTTAGTTTGTTTAGGACTTCTGACTTTTGAAAAAAAATGATCTCAAATTCAAAAAGTAGATACGGTCAGTTTTTGTTCCACACGAGTCTACCGTTTTTCGTTTTAATTTTCAGAATAAATATACACTTTTACTGAATATAACTTTACAGAGGTACAACTATTTGATTTCATATTTTTACAAAATTTATTTATTAAATTTAAAATTACCAAAGCATGAAAATTTGGGTAATGGACTGGAAGCATATGTCAAAGACATATATATGGCCACGAAAATAAAGGCCGCGCGAAAACGTTTTGGAGCACACTGTCTATAGAAATTTAGGAAGCGCTATAAACCAAACTAACATAAATATGAACTATGAGGTACGCTATACATCTGTACGCTTACACAAAAAAAATGACATTTAATTTTGTAGCAATTTCGCTTTTGATAATTTTTCGTGAAAATTTACCTTAAATTTACAATTATTAATTTTTTAAAAACGAAACTTTATTCCAAAGCGAAATTCACGAAAATATTTTCTTTGATTTGAACGTATAAATAAAATCCCTTTAATGTAATAAAGCAACAAAAGAAACAACCTGAATAAATGCTGATAAAATCCCTTAAAAAAAAAAAAAAAAAATTCCCCCGACGAGAGAATAACTGCAACCGCAGTCTGCTCCTGACATTTCACAACCTAATGCTCAAGTGGAAACTAAGTCTATTGGAAATATTCCACGTCACTAAAATATTCGACACAGAACACGAAAGCGTTCGATTTTTTTTTGGGGGGGGCTTTATTATAAAGGTGAATATATGATTTCAGATTAATCTTTTCTTTTCCAAAATTCCCTTCATTTGCATGAAAGCACTAGTTTGGAAAAAGACGTAGAAATATGATTAATTTTTAAACATATTCGGAGCAAAAACGTTTTGACAGCCGTCAACTAATTTCCACGAGATTATATTGAGATACTTTTCCCTTTTCCTTCTTTGTTACTGAAAATAAAAGGTAAAGTGCTAGATGACTCAGCGTAGGAAAAGGATTATTAAAATATTTCAATGATTTTTTTCCTTTTCTTTTTACAAGCTTTAAACCACTAGCGAAAAATATAAATGAGTAGTTGAAATCGCGTTAGGAATTTATATTAGTTACATTTTATCTTCTTTGAATACATTATCTAACGAGCGATGGAACTTTAATAGCGGAATTAGTTACTTGCATTTGTCACAATGGAGACGTTTCCATATGAAATTTTACTATCCTTCGATGCAGTTACTAGCGTTATGAACAACCCATTGCCAGAAATGGGGAAATTCGTAATACTACTGATAGATAATGCATACCACATTAGAATAACTGATTAACCCTTTCCGGCACACTACCTTTTAAAGTCGGAGTTTTGATAAAGAAAAAAAAAAAAAAAAAAAAAAAAAAAAAAAAAAAAAAAAAAGGTAGGCAGTCTAATTAGGCCTAGAGGAGTAAAATTTTGTGAAGATAGCACTTATCGTTTTAATTCTGTGGGTGTGCCCAAAGTGGCACACTGATTGAATAGAGCTTCGAAAAGAGTGCTGAAACGAGCACTGTTGTCAATTAACTGACCGATGACGTGCGGAGAAACAAAGAATACAGACTCTCAGTTGTCCTAGATGATCGATGAGCCCGCTCTGGGCACATCTATGCTTCGCCGTTTGATTTTAGGCAAGATTTCAAGGAAAAAAATTAAAATTAATATAGAATAAGGAGATTAGCATACAGGCAAAAAATAACATAGAAATTTCTTTTCAAATAATTCCTCTTATACCCTAAAAAAATCTGGAAGATTTCTTTGAAAAATGAGGGTCTTAAAAAACTAAACATGGCTAAAATATATGGACTGGTTTGTGTTGAGCTGCCATCTAGTATAAATAAAGAAGGTTCAGAGTAACCTATAAATCCTTTTTCATTTAATTTTTCTGTGCTCACAGAAGGAAATTTTTAGGTGTGTCCAAGACCGGACACACTGTGCCGCTAAGGGTTAAAGTCAAAGTACGTTAAGAATACCATCGTGGAGGGTACTGTAAGAGAATGTAGCTCGCATACATGTAATACAGAGCGAAAATTACGAAAACAACTATGCAGCCAGTCTGTTCGTCTGAATTTGAAGCTAGTTTAAATTACTAACGTTTAGCTGTTCTATCCGCTCAGGCGCTGGTGGTCTTATACTACACCTGTAGCAGTGCCAGTTTTAACAATGGTTCAAAAGAATTGGGTGAAGCACCTTTAGAGCAGTGAAGAAATTATGTCTCCAGGACTCCTATGCAGGCCCCACACATTTGGAATCTCAATATTACTGTCCACCAGCCAGAATACAAGCAATTAATTGTATACACAAATGATGTTGTATTCTTGCTCGGTGGTCGCATTATAAAAGAGCTAGAGCAACGAGGTACGGAGATTTGCAACCTGTTTACAGTCCTATGCAATAGTTTAAAACTACAGACCTTAATTGAGAAAAAGGCCACACTTATCATCCCACGTCCAGGCAACCAACCCTAACTGCAGGCTTCCGTCCAGTCACCCCCTACCCCTTCCTCAAGTTAGCAGAGAGAAATATCAAGGTGGTTCAACAATTTAGGTACCTGGAACATTTATGGGACAAAAATCTCACCTAGCTGTCACATCCACAAGCACTGCTAACGCCATTGCTCAGAAAACCCACCAATTGTTAACTGGGGCGCAAAACCTCCAAATGAACAAGATCCTCTACTATACAGTATTGAAAAAATGGTCCTGCTTGCAACTGCCATATGGTCCTCTCCATTGCGAGGCGCAGACAGAAGCATCTCCTGATCATTTAACGCTTCTTTGCACTAAATCTCTGCTAGCGGTATCTCTGCAAGACGCCAAGTACCTTCCTCCTCCGTCACTTGTCACGAAAGTGGTATCGTCCATTTTAAAAATCGAATCACAGTCACAAGCTCCAGAGAATACGGAGAATGGTAAGTAAGGTATTCGCAACTCCATTCAGCAAGCAAATGATTTTTCTTGATTGAGCTATTTGAACCAGACGACTGTCCTACGGGGAAGGCAAGTTCTGCAGAAAATATTGTTGCTTCTATTGCAACACTAATCGCAGAATTAAGTACCAAAAATGAACAATAACTCCAGATTGACGGCCTATCCTAGAGATAGGTCAGCGGTAGGATACGGCTATCAAAGTCATGAATCAGAATCACTTTAACCTTCACACTGCTAAGGTTCATGAATTTCATGATGACCCGTAAAAATGCCACTTGTTCCACTGAAGTTTCAGTTTCGTCTTGCATGATTTCGCCCATAATTTATCCAGCTTAATGATATGGGTTAACCAATTAACTGTGAAGCCCTCGTTTACGAATGCGCACCGTTTTGTGTCGCCAGAACCGAGCCATGACGAGTATATTCGTCCATCACAGAGTAAGTTGCGCTGGTAAGATATCGGATGAAAAAGATGGGTTTATTTTATAAAACTGAAAATGTTATTACTAATATTTACTTATTTGGTTAACATAAGCATCTATTACATACATATTAAACTAAAAATGCAATCAATTAAATTAAATATTATACATATAAAAGTAAGAATTTAAATTCCTGCTGTGGAGTGATCTTCAGCGAAACAGGGTACCGTACACAATGGGACTCTGCAAATCCAACAAAGGTAACACGATTCCTTCCTGATCTTACGTTTGTAGCAATGCGAACACCTTCGCGTAGGGTTGTTTTTTTTTTCGATGTTCCGAGTATATAATCCGGAAAATGATTCCCGCCTAATTAGCTTATATTAGGTCTAAATGGCCAAGTTTGTGTCGATTTATTTCTTTCAATTAGATACGTCGCAGCAGTGTCTTCAATAAACATGAGCAAAAAGTGGATACGCGATCATGTTCTATTATTTTTTTTTATATAATATGAATACATTCAGACACATAATGTCTAAGAAATGGAGAAATATCTTTTTGTAGTACTTTTTGAGTCGTTTTCTTGCTGTGGAGTACGCTATGATAATTCCATCGCTCACATCCACTCCACCGATTTTTTTATTATAATCAATCACTAGCTCCGGTTTCTTTGTTATTATTTTTCTTTTCTCTGTTTCTGTTACGTTGTCATTATGTACAGTAATTACTAAATAAACCTCCCTTTTATCTTTTCATTTCATTATACGCACGACGAGTATACTCGTCAATACACAAAATCGTGCCGCTTCTCCATGACGAGTATACTCGTCAATCACAGTTAACTGGTTAAACATCCCTCTCCTTCGGGCTTACAACGTTCCAAGCAGTAACTTATCGAAGCTATTTCTACATTTCTGTTGTTCCTGTTAGAAACAGTTTGTGATTACACAACTTCAGACCACCAGCTGTTCTTGTCAAAGCATATTAACGTTATAAGCGTTAGAAGAAACAGGGTTTTAAAGAGATATAGATTTTTATTATGAATATTATAATGAATTATCACACGTTACTATACATATGTTCAATGTAGAGATTTTCAGAGCTAAACACATGAAAAATTAACAATTCCCTTGACGATATTCAACGTAAAAAATCTCTCATTTATTACTCGGCCATATTAACCACTTACGCCAGAAGATTACGCATAGGAGAATTCGAAAATTCGTTACAGGTAAGGCATTAAACTCACTTATAAGCAAGCAGCACTGTTTTCGCTTCATATATATATAGATCTACCAATTGACCATCATGGTAGAGGGATGGTGCCCACGCCCTCCGTCACTTAGCATATGTATATAGGTCAATGTTACCATTATTAAAGCTCTAATCCATGTCTAACAAATTATTATCTCGGTATCATATGCTAATACGAGATTGCTGCTGAACTGAAATGAATTCAGCGTAATTAAATCCAATTTAATGTAACTTCATCTATACTAAATGGATGATTACTGCGACTATGCATTTAAATTGGAAGAGGCAATAGACGCTAATCTTTAAGATTCCGAATATCCTGAATTAAGGCATGATTAATATTTCAATGCAATGATTCGTAAACATTTCGGTTAGAGGACGGTTAATGAATAACCCATGAGCTTGCAGTACAGTAATTTGGATTTTAAATAAAATACATGTAACATTATATTAATATTTAGAGGTTATATACGTATTAAATTTAAATGAAACAGAAAATAAGTTCGAATAAGCATAAGATTTGAATTTGCTTTGATTTTGTATAAGTGCTAGATAATATCATGCGGAGATATGAAAAGATGACCAAAACTGGTGCATTGGCATTTTTCCTTCGATAAAAAAGCTGATGTGTACACCACATGGCTTCTTTGTACAGAATATTAAATTATACGCATTATTTCCTGCATTTCATTTTCGAATTTCATTAGAGATATATTTCTCATTCAACTAATTCAGTTCTCCCTTCGAGACAAGGCAAAAATACATAAAAACTCAAAATATTTTCATTAAAAATTGAAAGATATAGGAAAACATAAAACAACAAATACAATTAAAATAATTAAAAAAAACAATTCTTACAATTAAAATTACAGTTTCTACGCAAAAACAAGCAATTCGACTGGCAGGCAAGTAGGCAGATTTTTTGGTGCACAAATCTAAAATTTTCCTTTTGACCCAGCCGGCTAAAAGTCACTGAAGGTGCAGAAAGAATTAATTAACTATTCTGCTAAGTTTCAAATGTAAGCAAATATGGCTGCTATGGTAAAAAAGGATTAGGCTTAGCCGAACTTAAAAAACTTTTAAATTGTCGATAGTTCTCTAAATATTGCATGCAGAGTAACTAGAGGCATAAAAACCTTAACCGGAAGATAAGAACAACATAATTCAATCATTTTTAAAGCAAAAAATGCACAATTTACCAACATATAAAAATAAAAAAAACTGAGCTCACGGAGCCGAGTAACATAGTGGATACATATATATACTTTTGGTGTGTATATATATATATATACTTTTGGTATATGTATATATATATATATATATATCTGTGTAATAATAAAATTCCATAGTCAAGAATACACTTAAAATTCTAACTGTATGTTCTTTTCATTTTTAATGGCGACGTTCTCTTATTTGAAAGTACGTGGAATTAAATCCACAGCCCCGTAGTCAAGTTGTTTTTCCCGCCTTTTCTACACGTACAGTTATAGAATGTTCTGGAAATATTTCAAGCGAACTGGTTTGGCTGACAAGGCTGACGTCATTTTTTGGAAGCTCCGCCTTTCCAGGGCTATAAAAAGACTCGCAAAAGGAATATTGGAGCTTTTTCTTAAATGTCACGATGCAGTAAACTTTATACAAAAAGTTATTAGTAATTCTTTTTATTTACTCCGGAGATCAGATTTTTGTAAATGCTATTTTCTCCTGAAATATAATAAATGGATCCTGTTTTTTAAAACTATCGTCTGATAATTTAAGCTACGACTACATTGATGATTCTTCAACAATCTATTTATTCCTGACAAAAGCTGGCACAGCTGACAAACACACTTTTGATACTTATACACACTTTTGATTGCAACCAAAATGGGAGGCGCACAACTACATGTTATAGCAGTCCAATATACAAAATTTCAAAGTTCTGAAGCTACTCGTTTATGAGTTATGCAAGATACATATATACGTACCACGAAGAAAAATCTCTTCTGAATCCATTTTAAATCAGTTTTATAATTCGTTTTGGGGAAAAAAAAAAAAGTCATTTATTCTGTCCTTACGTACAGATATCAAGCAAAAACATCGTTAAATTGTATTCGATAGCGGTCAAAATGGTTATTTTCGTTGAAATAAAATATGGCACCTGGAATTTTTCGTGATTACAATACTTCCTTTACCTCGTACAATCACGTAATAAGTAGTCACGTATTTAATTGAAACTTCTCTTTATTTTTTAGCCAGAGGTCTTGATTATTATATTCTAAGAAATTATAGTTAAACTTATTTTTTTTAACGCCCAAATGACGTTAGCCAAGAAGGCCTACTAGTTTCAAAACGAGATTTTCCGTTGAAAGACTATTTCAGACTTATACACATATAAGGTAAGATGAAATCATATTTTAAACTAAAATATGTCTAAGTCTTTTAACAATATATATGTCTGTTTTAACAATGTATGTGCGGAGGAATGAGGGAGTAAAAACTCTGCAAAGAGGATGCGTTGTATTCAATGCAGTTGTGCACAAGAATGTTATTCTAAGGTTTCGAGAAAATGGGAGACATTATTTGAGGTAAGAACGCACTTCCGACCCGAATGAATTCGTGGAAAGAGCAGTTAGATGTTTTCTCTTTCTCTAGTCTCTAGAAGTTGTGATTTTAAAGTGAACATCGAAGGCCAGGAAGGTAAGAGGACAGTTTAGGAAGTCAAATGCACCATGCCAGTCTAGAAATAGTGTGCCGGAGGATAATAAAACATGTAATATAATTAAATCCGATTTAATTCAAAAGTTATATGTAGTATATCTAATAAGCTGTTAAATGTTCTAATATATCTAATAAACTGTATATATAAAAATAAAATATATGTTAAAAGTGTAGTATATCTAATAAGCTAGATGCAACAGATGATGATTATTTATTTATGGAAGAGAATAAAGTGATAGGGAAGATGAAACACAATTCGATGATGCGCCTGAAGATACAATGGAAGACGAATATGACACAACTTTCCATGTTATCAGATGAGGAAATTTGTTAAGTTCATAAGAAACGTCATTTCTTTTAAGCAAACAGTATTTAGGAACACGTAGAGATGTAATTTGTGATTGCTTATCTTTCCCTTATTTTTAATCTACCATTTTTATGTCCGGCGTATAATGCGAACCAGTAAATTTTGATCTCATATTTTGTATTAAAAGCGAGTGTTATACCCCGGATAGCTGACTCTAGGCCATATTTGATTTGTATGAAGCATATCTGAAACATGAAGAAACAAAATAAAATGAGTATTATTTCCAAAGATACAAAAATGAGAAACTTTTGGCTTGCTGTTGTTGATATCACGTTTTGCTTACTTGCTATTAACCCTTTGCGGCACAGTGTGTCCGGTCTGGACACACCTAAAAATTTCCTTCTGTACGCACAGAAAAATTGAATGAAAAAGGATTTATAGGTTACTCTGAACTTTCTTTATTTATACTAGATGGCAGCTCAACACAAACCAGTCCATATATTTTAGCCATGTTTAGTGTTTTAAGAACCTCATTTTCCAAAGAAATCTTCCAGATTTTTTTTAGGGTATAAAAGGAATTGTTTGGAAAGAAATTTCTAATTTATGTTTTTGGCTGTATGCTAATCTCCTTATTCTATATTAGTTTTAAATTTTTACCTTGAAATCTTGCCTAAAATCAAACGTCGAACCCTAGGTGTGCCCAGACCGGGCTCACCGATAATCTAGGGCAACTGACAGTCTGTTTCTCCGCATCTCGTCGGTCAGTTCATTGACAACAATGCTCGTTTCAGCACTCTTTTCGGAGCTCTATTCAATCAGTGTGCCACTTTGGGCACACTCAAAGAATTAAAACGATAAGTGCTATCTTCACAAAATTTTACTTGTGTACTCCTCTAAGCCTAATTAGACTGCCTATATATATTTTTTTTTAAATAAAAACTCTGACTTTAAAAGGTAACGTGCCGGAAAGGGTTAAGCAAGTGTTAATTAAGTAAGCTAATTAGCATTTACTAGCTATTTCACCTAACAATTTGTGGATCCTAACACAGCACACAAAAAGATTCTTGGCAAGGAATCGAACCAGGGGAGAGGGAAGTGATTTTTAAAATATACGATATATGGTATTTGTATTTTAAAGGATCATTCCACAAGAAGATGAAACTTCAACTTAAAGAAAAAACGAAAATTTGAATATAAAGCAAAGCTAGTATATAGAAATAAAACAGTTTTGGTAATTTCCTCACCTACTGGACTCCACTCTCGAAAATTACTGTCGACCGATGTCGTCGATGGTTCCGCGATCTTGATGAACCTCTGAGCCCTTGGTGGAACCCCATCCATCGTCTGTTGCCTGAATGACTGGCAGGCTGCATTGTCCCCGATACAGTCTGTATAATACATCAGCAACATGACTCCACATATGAACCACACCAAAGAGGTCGCCAGCACTATTTTACACGTATATAGACGGAGTTTCATCATAGCGAAGTTTCTTGGAATTTTTCAAAAGTCTTTTATAAATTAGGGATCTATTCACCCGGAAAATAAACGATTTTGATAATTTTGGCAACTGTAGAAGTGGGGCAGCTTCATCTCTTGTGATATACCTTGCAGAACGTCACTGGAGTTCATCCAATGAAAATGACCGCATGTCACGCAGCTAAATCAGCGGAGAACATCTTACCTGAAATGAAACAAGTGGTTAGATGCACGAATAGCCAATCACAGACAATTTGCCAATAAATGAGTAGAAATTATGAAGTTCATTAAACTGAAGGCACATGGCAAAGAACACAGGAAAACTCTATTATGTCTGATGTAATTTGAAAAGAATTGGGTCCTATTTGTAAAATGTTTTTTAAATTTCTTAAGCATATTTACAATAACTGTTTATTTAATGGCCTTTAATCTGAAACATGTAGATCAGAGCGGTCAGAATTAGATAAAAAAGTGATTCGTAATGATATTACAATGGTTACGAATACTATAAACAGCTATAACTTTAATAAAAATATTTCTGATGTTGTACATCTAGCACTTTGGCTTTATAAGTTCATGCTAACTCTTCTGGGTTTAGGCTAATATCTTAGCTTAAAAAATGAAAGATCTATCTGCCTGAAAGGAGAGATGTTTTCGTGCAGGACTTCCAAATCTTACCCATCTCGCATTCCCTTTACACATGGAGAAAAAAAGATAACGTCATCGTAGCTATCCCATTGGCTAGAAATTGAACCCGTGGAGGGGAAGGTACTTTCTTAAACAGAAGAGATATGGCATTTTTATTTTAAAGGAAAAAAGAAATGTCTGATTTATTGCTGGCCTGTATTTCAGAAAAATTCAGTCTATAGAATTCGGACTTTTACAGTTTCCGATATGTTTAAGTAAAATACATATTACGAACAAATATTTCTCAGAATGAAAAATTCTATTTGGGGGTTTTTGACGGAGTCGCACACAATTTTATGACATCTTTCAGATGTTAAACTAAAATCTAAATGGTTCGACTGCAGTTTCTCCTTATTTTTCACTATTTTATTTATTAGCCCAGAACGGCTATTTAGTCTCAAACTTTTTTTTTTTTTTTTTCGTCGAATCACTATAAACGGTTGTATCGCTTTTCAAATTGTTGCCACCGAATATTATAGCCTTGTATTATATTAAAAAAAATTAAATAAGGAGGAATCTGCATGAATGTATGTAGGTTTCTCGCATTGTGAAAAAAACAATACCTAGAGATATCGAATTTTAAATAACGTAAATGGGAACCCGAATGTGGGCACCTGAAAGCGTAAATCTAGAATTTGGAATTTGTTTTATTATCTGTAACATATTTCGGTACTTTTCCATTTCATCGGCGCAAATTTTGCCAAGCAGACTTTATTGGCGACAACATACAATATACAAAAATAAAAAATGTTAACGAATGTTAGTTCTAAGAATTTTTTATTTTGAAGGCATAAACATTTTAATATCGTTTAAAATTTTGTAAAAAGCCAATAAATAATAATAAATTTGTAAAAAAACATTAACTTAAGAATTTACTATGCTTCCATGGTTCAACATGCTGATTCGCCGGTTCATATCACGTGACCCCAAGCGATCTCATCTCACGTAAACTACGCTTCAAAATTCTAATTCTCTCAGTAATTATCTACATAAATTTCAAATTAAATCTTAATCTGGAATACAAGTTTAATTGCAAGAATTATTTCAATTCGTACGAATAGCTTACTCGGAAATTATGTAAAACCGCAGTGCTTTACTTCGCTAGTGCATTCTCATTAGAATTGAAGAATTTAATCCTTGACTTTGCTTTTCTATATTTTCGCCTTCGTGGGAGCGGTGTGACTGCATCCTTAATGACCGCGAATGGCCTTACGGCATAAAATTGAACAATCTGGTTAAAATTCTATGTAATTGTATGCCAGTATTGAAAACAACAATCAATGTGATAAGAAATGGCTGCGACTTGTTTTGAAAATGAGCGTATAAGGTTACCAGCGAGGATATTCGTTTGGCATCAGTTGTACCATTACTGGCGACTTTATCGCCTGCGCCGGCAAAGCAGAAAAGTACCCAATAATCATATGCTAAGTGCTTAAGGAAAGGCCCACTAGCGGCCGAGCGGTAAAGTCGCTGAACACTGGTAGTTCGTTCGAGGTTCGAATCCCGCGAACGGGCTGGCTGCATGGGCGTTTTCGTGGTTTTCCCCATGTGTAACGTGTATACGAGCCAGTTTCCCTTAGAAAGTCCTCCACGAAGGCATCCCTCCTCTTAGGCAGATAGCCCTCGAGGCTTTGCCATAATCACACATACACACACGCTTAAAGAAAACAACAAACTTAAATAGCGATTTTGTCTCAACGACCTGAGTATTCCCGAGAACAATATATATGAATAACATCATACCGTGTCTGAATTCGATGTTAATTTATAGGGGAATATTCAATAAGCTACAGAGCAATTTTACTACAATTATTAGGTAGCAAATATCAAAGAAACAATTCTGTAATAAAATATGAAGGCTTTAAGTCAGTGTAAATAGTCCTTCTTACCGTGTTAGGAATCGTGGCCTATTAAAACATATTTCTGTTGTCATGTAAAATTTTCCTAGAATTCCAAATTGCTTCTTCCCCCCCCCCCAGTAACTTTTCATGCTTTAAATTCTGCAACTTGCATTTACGGATAAGTTAAGAAATTGAGATATATCTTCGCAGGCTTAATTTTGATAAAAATTCTGTCCAACGAGGTATGCATTAAATAAATGTACGCGAAGACAACCTCATCAGTTCTTATTCTTACCACAAACAACGCACTTAATAAATCTGCAATGAATCATAAGGATTACACGACGCAGGAAATGGGGAGAAAATTCTTTTGCACAGGCAACAACAACAACAAAAAAAAAAAAAAAAAAAAACTGTCAAGATGAACGATATTCGAAAAACCCCAGCTTTCCTTATAACAACTGTTTTTATTTTAAAACTGCAGCGGTAATTTCGAGTTAGAACATGCCTAATGATCCCAAATGCTGGGACCGCTGGAATGCAGAACAAGAAAAATAAGACCACTTTCCAGAATAACGAAGCAATTTAGCGAACGGGCTCGGGAAAAGCAATTAAAATAAAAGGAATTTAAAACTTAATTAGAAGCAGCAGCGAATAAACTGGTTCTCCGTAACATCCTCGATTAAAACGTGGATTGAACAGTGTAGTGGTTTTAAAGTGGGGACACGGTTGTGCTATTAATGAGAAATCGTGGCTCGATTTTATGAGATTGGGTAAGCATTTGGCAGAATCAGCTGAATAGATCCAGTCATCAGCCAAAAAACAAAAAAATAGTGTAAAATTAGTAAATACTGTAAAATCATAATGGATACTAGTAACATTTTTAATTTAGATGAAAGGATAATTTCATATAATACTTTTTTATTATTATAATTTATATAAAAAATCTGATGTGTACACCACATGACTTTCTTGTACGGAATATTAAATTATATGCATTTTTCCCTTGAATTTCGTTTAAATTGATTGGATTGAAATAAATCTACTTCGTCGACTGCGCATAAAACACAATAGAATAAAGGACTCTTTAAAATTCACTATATTTGTTTACTATCACGACACTCTGAATGCAAAAAATTTACAGTTAGTCAATAAAGTCTGCTTACATCAAGAAAAGTAATATCAAATCCAAATTTTAAGTGGCGAAAACTGTAGTTTCTTAAAGTTTTATTTTTCAAATATTTAGTTTCAATAAGGGACTTTGAAATTATTTAACTGTAATATTTTCATATCTAATAATTTAATCACGCTAATTTTTAAAAGATAAGTGGCCAGAAATCAAAGCCAATAAAGTTTGCGTACAACGCGAAGAAGGCGGGGGATTTCTTATCTAAATTTTAAACTTCAAACTTGAGAATGCTAAGAAGGTTACACTTTCAAGGTCATTGACTTCCGAAGCAATTTTCACGTTGATTGGAAGTTGTTATTTCTATTTTCTTTAACGAAAATGATAACCAATAAAGAAATTCCTTTAGTTACGAGACAACTAATTATCAAATTGAGAGATGAAGATAAAACTCTTCGTTATATTGGTAAAACCATTTTTTAGTGTGCAAAGAGTTATTCAAAACCATCTTGACCCTGGTAGTCTTGCTGTAAAACCAAGATGTGGGAGACCGAAGAAGGTAACGCAGAGAGAAGAAAGAAAAATTCTTTTACGAATTAAACAAAATCCTAAACTTTCTGCTGCAAGCATTGCAAAAGACAATTTTTTAACTAGCAACAAGAGAATTTCTCCTGAAACTGTACGAAAAGTGCTGCGAAAGGCCGATTATCATGAATGCAAACCTAGGTCTAAGCCATACATTTCCGAGACAAATAGAAAGAAAAGAACTGCTTTTGCCAAAACATATTTAAACTCTTCGCAGGTCTTCTGGAACAATCTAATTTGGTCAGATGAAAGTAAATTTACAATATTTAAAGTTAATGGCCACCCTATTGTATGGAGAAAACCAGGAACAGAACTGAATCTGAGAAATTTAAATCCAACTGTCAAACATAGAGTTGGCGGTGTGATGGTATGGGGGTGTATGTCGTCGAAAGGAGTTGGAAATTTTCACATTATTGATAAAGTCATGGATAAGTATGTTTATCTGGATATTCTCAAGAAATATCTACGAGACAGTGCCCGAAATTTAAACATTTCTAATACCTTTATTTTCGAACAAGACAACGACCCGAAACATACAGCTAAAATTGTGAAGGAATATCTCCTCTATCATTCTCACTCCAAGACAGTTGCGTACTCCTGCACAGTCACCAGACCTCAATCCAATCGAACATTTGTGGGCAAAATCGGAGAAACGAATTCGAAAACACAATATTACGTCGCGAAATGAGCTAATTAGTAAATTGCAGGAAGAATGGGCGAAATTTACGTCGGATGACACTGAAAAACTAGTTCAGTCAATGCCCAGACGTCTGCAAGCTATTTTGAAGAATAAAGGATGTCCTACAAAGTATTGAAGTAATGTAAAAAACTTATATTTTGCTTTTTTTTGAAAGCGTACGCAGACTTATTGGAGGGAATTTCTGAGTTTTTTGACAAAATATATTTTTGAAAAAATGTAAAAAGTATTACACTGATATTATTTACTTTTTATTTAAGCTTACAGTTTTAGCTAATAGAAGAAAAAAATGCAATGATTAAAATACATTTTTCTATGCTTTAAGTATTTTTTTAAATTTAAAATTTAGTCTGTACGCAGACTTTTGTGACTAACTGTATGTATGTATACAGGTAATGTATGCGTGTGCACATACCTACACATACATATGCACAGATGCATATTTGAATCTGGTTCCGTTAACACAAATGTACAAAAAAATCTTCACAAAGGATGCTCTGGTATAAAAGTGCCAAAGCACTTATCAAAGACATATTTGCTACTCGAAGAAAGCATCTTTAGAAAAGATGCCGTCTTTATGCCAGGATACTTCTATTCACGTATATTTTTTTGTTTGCTTTATTAATAAGTGTTTACATTTCATTCATTGGCCATGGCATCATCTGAAATCTTAAAGCTTTTTTGGGCTTATCTAACCAAAACGTTTGAAAATTTTTAAGAGTTTTTATGGTAATAATACATAAAATAAACTAGTATCTACACAGTTTGTGCTTTTACGGCACATCTAAATTTCCAGTGTTCTTCTGGTGGGTTTTATACGTAACTTGCCTATTGGTTTTTCAAATAGATGTAAATTAAAAAAAAATTTAAACTATCTTTTTTGAAAAAAAAAAAAAAAAAAAAAAAAAAAAAACCGTACGCAAGCGAAGCCACGCAATTCAAAGGTTATTCAAAGGTTTCAATATCTAATAGCTGAAAGAAGTTATAAAGACAAAGATGGTGACGTTAAATACAAAACTTATGAGCTCAGAATTTGAAATACACTTTTAGCACACTTTGGAGTGCTTTCGAACAGTTTTGCTTCCGTCCAAGAAATTACTTTAGTTTGATTATAGAAAATGAATTTTTTGGAAATTTTCGTATCTCAAAAGATATTTATTGAGCTCAAATGAATTAATGCTTCTTTTTCTTTTGGTTAAAATCCTAGTATACGGTATTGCCTTGGCGCGATTTTGAAAACTGTCGCCAACATTAAAATGACTCGTTTACTACTCGTCATAAATACCCTATTTACTGCCCATCATAATGTCGCCAATTCCTGTGTGTACCGTATACTAGGATTAAACCCTTTTTTTGCTTCATAATTAAAACACTTTATTAGCTAAACTGACGAAAAAATTTAAAAACATTAACAGCTAGGTTAACCTTAAACAATATCGAAATAATACATTTCACATTGGATTATTTAATTTAGTAAACGAATACAAGGACTAGCTGCTTTCAAATATACCTGTCTCTGCAGTCATGAACAAACAGCCGGGATTTCATGGTATGACAAATTATACTGCATTTGTTGAGCACTGTTCAAAATATGCAGCTACATTTGGTGAAATTAGATTTTTACTTACGTAAACGAGCTGTGAACGCCATAGATAAATATCAGTAAGATTGCGAAGTAGTAAGCATTCTTCGCAATTTGCGATTGAATACAGGTATTACTATGTACTTACGCATTATGCGAACTATAATACTATGTACTTACGCATTATGTATATTACGCATTATGCGAACAACAGATTGATTAGTACACACTTTAAACCCAACCAGTAAAAAGAAACATAATTCCGAGAACTTACTTTTGGGAATTTGATATCGGCTAATCTGACGTAATCTTTATCGCGCAATTTAAAAAATACCGGGATAACACTTATTAAAGTTTGGGAGAAAATTATCTGGAAATATATCTTTAAAATCACTAAAGTTTGTTGAATCACCATTATAAAAATACAACAACGCATTCGCGTGGGAAACTTCTTACAAAACATGCATAAGACGTTGCCAAATTACCGAATTACAATTGTTTGTATTCTTTACAATTAACGGATGAATTTATTTTACTAAAAGAATTTTAAGGTTTAAATTTATAATTAGAAATATTTGCAACATTATGAGGAAGAAATGAAATTGCCAACATAAAAATCTAAAACAGAAAATTGTTATATATTTCTTTTTTCAAATTTTGAATTTCAATATAGAAATAATGAGATACAATCCGCAAGAGAAGAAGAGGAAGAAATGATCTTAATTATTTGCATAAGTCCCGTGATCTTTGAGGTCATGTACGTTGTTAACATTAGCTATACATAAATTACATAATCTTTGAGGTCACCGGAATGTATCTCATTATTGGTTAACCTACAACTGATATTATCAGTAAATATTTTTTAATATAATATAAAAGTTATCATACATTAATTTTTTAAAATTTAACTGGTTAACCGTGGACATAGGAAAGAAAGCAAAGGAAGTAGGTTCAAAACACTTCTTCCAGAGGTAAGCAAAATCATTGGTGCATCATCTGCAATATACAGGGTGTTCGGGATAAATTTGACATATTTATAATTAATTATATTTTTCCGTAGGTTGAAGGTATTGACACACACTACTCGTCATTTAAAAGTTTGGACCTTTCTTCATTTATATACAAGATGTCAGAAAGGATGGATGACTGAAACCCACCTGAATCATGGAAAGGAATAACTTGCATCAATGATGATTCGCGCTGGCCATCAAAATAAGGATATTATGACTGCTGCCCAATGCTCCCTGAACACAGTAAACACAATCAGGCATGAACTAGAGACTTGCAATGGTGACTACGAGGATGTAGCAAGAAGAAAGAACCCTAGCAGACGATCTGATTGCGTTCGTACAGCAGAATTCCTCGCAAATCTGTAGGAACAGGTGTTGAAGAACCCTGGCATTGGAATTCGGGCTTTGTCACGTGAAATGAATGTTGCAGCCTCTACTATTTAGCTTGCACTCAATGACCTTCGCTACTACTCATACAAGCGGATTTTCTTTTTGCTTACGAAACTGTCAAATTTATCCCGAATACCCTGTAATGCTTATAATCTTTTACAAAGAACAGCAAAAACTCTATAAGCAGTACTTTTAGGGCAGGTAGTAATAACCACCCAAATATATGATTTTCTGCCAACGTTTTAGTAGTTTTTCAAAGCATACGACCCAGAAACTTGGTGACAGCGAGTCCAAAACCATATCAACCTCATTTCGGACTTCCTGTGCAGAATGCGAGATAACACCAGCAAGATGTATCTGCAAGTGTGAAAAAGGATAGAAGTCTGAAGGAGCAATCTGTGGCAAAAGATCCTACTCGAGTCTGTACAGAGTCTCCAGCCGGTGAATGCAGACACTAAAGGTTTTGCATTATCTTGATCAAACATCAACTTTTTGCGCCGGTACTCAGGTTGATAACTGCGTCAGCACGGACTAGCACCTCTCTGCACACCTTACTGTAGAGGATTTTACATTTTTCTAGATACTCTTTGTGGATAATACCATGGGCAATGCCAACAAAGCATAACCTTTTTATTACTCAAATTGCTCTTTGCGACGCTGCCGACGGCGCAGACCAACACCCTTTCAGGATTGTGTTGTTAAAGAAAATCCACTTTTCACCACAAGTGAAGATCCAGTACAGAATTTTGTCCTTGCATTGATATTCGAGCAGATTAGTGCAGGCCCGTACACGTCTGTCATTATCTGCCCCAGTCTGCTCATGCAGCACCCAGCGATTGAACTTGTCAAGTTTATGCAATGCATAGCGCAACTAATGGACATGGAACTAACATCTAACTCCATAGCAAGCTCTCGAGTGGTTGCATATTGATCTTCTTCCAAATTTCTCGCAGGCAGGCCTTAGCAACATCAGTAAGCAGGCCAGAGAGTTTTGTTTCTTAAATGTCAAAGTCCTCGGTTTTGAACTTTCGATATCAAATCTTCACAATGTCATATGATACAACGTTAGTATCTAAAGCTATATACAAGATTTGGTGATATTCTGTAGCTGACGTTTTGTAAAAGAACTGGAAGTAAACGATGGTTCTAATCTGACAGCGTCATAGTCCCATTTCAGACATCTTGCACTAATTATAACGATATTTTTTTACTAATTTCGCAGCACAATCTTTTAAAGCAATTCTCTTTCTTTCAGACGCCAAAACGCGTTTAATAAAATATGATTAAACACGCCAACACGAACTGTTTGGGCAGATGATATTTGTGGTAGCGGGGAAACATTCGTTACCCTTTTCCAGCACGCTACCTTTTAAAGTCGGAGTTTTGATAAAAAAAAATAATAAGCAAAAAAGGTAGGCGGTTTAATTAGGCCTAGAGAAGTACACAAGTAAAATTTTGTGAAGATAGCACTTATCATATAATTCTGTGGGTGTGCCCAAAGTAGGCACACTGATTGAATAGAGCTTCGAAAACAATGCTGAAACGAGCATTGTTGTCAATGAACTGACCGATGAGATGCAGAGAAACAAAGAATACAGACTCTCAGTTGTCCTAGATTACCGGTGAGCCCGGTCTGGGCACACCTAGGGTTCACCGTCTGATTTTAGGCAAGATTTCAAGGTAAAATTTTAAAACTAATATAGAATAAGGAGATTAGCATACAGCCAAAAAATGACAGAGAAATTTCTTTTTAAACAATTCCTTTTATACCCTAAAAAACTGGAAGATTTCTTTGAAAAATGAGGGCCTTAATAAACTAAACATGGCTAAAATATATGGACTGGTTTGTGTTGACCTGCCATCTACTATAAATAAAGAAGGTTCAGAGTAACCTATAAATACTTTTTCATTCAATGTTTCTGTGCGTACAGAAGGCAATTTTTAGGAAGTCCAGACCGGACACACTGTGCCGCAAAGGGTTAAAGCCCGATACATTGTATGTATATTATGAAAGAGAAACCATCCATTTAAAATGCAAAATTAAACGTTAAAATTTAAGTAAATTTCAATGACATTATTTTTTCCGCAGCGCTTTGTTACTCTTAACAAACAAAGGTATATTTTATAAAAAGAAATGTTTAAATTACACTGTTTTAGTTACATGCTCTAAGTAAGGAAAATAATTTTTAGCTATCACGTTATTCCTGTTCGTATGTGCCTAAACAACATTGCTAACAACAGCGGATGTAAAATCAGCTTTATCTAAAACTAAATTGAATACAGTCATTTCTATGCTATTACTACCTGAAATTTTATTTATGTCATAATAAAATGTTTTTTAAGCGTGTCCCATTACTTTAAGTTTGTCAAATATGTCTAAGCATGCTGTGATAGCTAAAAAAAATCATTTTTTACGTTTTAGTGCATTTAACTAAAGCGATGCAATTTAAAAAAGCTTTTTACTTCTATTTTATATCAAATTTTTATGTATAAAAGCAGAAAAATAACAAAGAATAGTGCTTTTTTAACACAGAAAAATTATTCTACTTAACCAGCATAAAAATTGGGGTATGTTACATAATCTTTCTTTCAGGGCCTTTAAATCTTTTCAATAATTTAAGATTACATTGAGATTATCAAGAAAGGAATTTCAGTTTGCACAAATAGGTTTTTGGTTTCATGTGATTTCGGCAAGGCCTCGAGGGCTATCTGCCGAAAGGAAGGGTTGCCTTCGTGGTGGACTTTCTAAGGGAAACTGGCTAGTATGCACGTTACACATGAGGCAAACCACGAAAGCGCCCATGCAACCAGACCGTTCGCGGGATTCGAATCTCGGACCGAACTACCACTGTTCAGCGACTTTACTCGGCCGCTGGTGGGCCTTGTACAAATAGTTACATCAGTAAGCAACATCAGTAAGCAGGTTGTACAAATAGTTAATTCTGCTATGCTGTTTTGTTATTTTCTGTCTTTTTTTTTTTTTTTTTTTTTTTAAAGATTTGGCAGATGACACTTTTACGTCTCCATGAATTTTTGTTTATAGCTGTTAGTTTATATATTTACTTTTTTATTTTTATGAAGCCCAGAAAGTGGCTGAGGCCCCCAAAAGAGATATGTTGAGTTTATGGCGTTGACTGCTAAATAAAACACATGAGATGAGTCAGAATTGGTTTAAAACTTTCGTTCTGGAGACTTTTCACTTGAAGATGACCCAAGTTCCGGTGGCCTTCTGAGCCAAAACAAAGAGGTTCACAACTACAGAGGCTGTTCATACATTTTTTAGACGATGCATATTGTATTCACAAAACTAAATTACATAAAAATTATAGTGTTTTAAATGTTCTATTTGACATCTCTTATTCTGAACTATCTTTCGACACCGCAATTTCCAGGATAATAATGCCTTTTGAAGTGGCAGAAGAGATATTCTATCCCATTCCTCCCGAACAGCTATCCAGAGTCCTGTTAGGGTTTTGGGACAACGTTTGGATAATGCAGTTTTTAAAAGTCCGAAAGCACAAAAATTCATAGGTGACACATCGGGAGATTGAGTAGGGATGTCAGTGAAGAGTATGGCCTTGATACTAGTTTTTTGTTCCATTTCGTTTAGGAAATTTACAGTGGATTTGGATGTGTGACTGCTAGCTTTGTCCTGATGGAGTCTCACAGATAGATGGCACTGTGGGTAAAGCCATATTTATTTAACCAAAAATACCATGGGAAGAGTAGTAATTATTTATTATCTAGTGATGTGAATGCATTATACATGAAAAGAATAATATCCATGTGTTAAGACAGAACCTTTGTAATAGTATAAATTATTTTATTATATATATACTTGATTTAACTTTCTATTCTTTTTCCTTAGGTCCTTTCGCAAGTGGTCTTACAAATCAATATGGATGTAGAACAGTGACCATTATCGGATCTTTGCTAGCTGCATTTGACCTGATAGTGAGCACCTTCGCTCCTAGCATCACCTTCCTTTACTTTAGCATTGGGTTATGCACCGGTCAGTTAAATACTTAATTTTTGTGCCTTATGATTCGTACACATTACAGATTTGCAACTAAACGTTTTGTATTTGTATACGTTAGTTTGTAACATACTATATAGCATGCATAATGAAAATATTTTTTTCTGATTTATTCTACTGAATCTAACATTAATAAATTATCGACCCTCTCACAGAAGTTTAACGTCATAGAATATCAAAGAAAATGATGAATAGGATCCAATGAAATTTCTAAACAGATTCAAAAATTATGTATCATATTTCTTCGATTACATGATGCTACTGAATATAGTACAATTGCAATTACTTCTTTTGCAGCAAACGATTTTGTATTACCGCTTACCAAAATCGTCTAAAAAATGTGCGAACAGCCTCTGTACGTGGCTCTAGCAGTCCTGTATACAAAATTTCAACGTTCTGAGACTACTCGTTTTTGAGTTAAACATACATACTCACGCCATGAAAAAAATCTCTTTTGAATTCATTTTAAATCTTTTTTGAAACCTGTTTCAGGAAATAGAGTCCTTTATTCTGTCCTTACGCGCAGATGTGAAGCAAAAGCATCGTTAAATTGTACTCAATAGCAGTCAAAATGGATATTTTCGTTGAAATATGATACTCGGAATTCTTGGTGATTACAATACTTCCCTTACTTTGCACAATGAAGTAAAAAAGTATAAATAGTCATTCACATAATGTATTAGATCAGTTGTTAATATAACTTAATAATGCTATAAACAAGTGGGTACAATTCAAAGCAATGTTGAGTATATATATGGAAACCTACAAAGTACATTTATTGTGGTGGCAGAAACAAAGGTACTTCAGGGGAAGGTAGCAAGTGAACCATCGCTCTTAGAAGCGAAGCACTGAATTTGCGGCATATGGTGTTTGGGAGCAAATGAACACGCATTTGCATGATGAACATGCCATAGAACATTCATCTGTATTTAATCTATCTGACCTGCACTATTTCGATTTGATTGATATCACTAGACGCATATATCCTGAAATATTTGCTAATAACTGTCATATATCTGTATTAAACGGGAAGTTGTTTGTTTCCGTCCAATTAGTCTTTTAACCGACTAAGAATTTAACTGTTTTGTGATAAACGAGTTTGTGATCTTGCATTCTGAGTTATATTCTAAATCTATACATTTTAATGAAAGCTATAAAAATAATTAGTTAAGAGTATCTGAGAAATAATGGTACGGTTTGATTTAAGTTTATTTTGTAATACACATTAAGCGCCATTCTGAAAAGTATTTTTACTGCAGTTATAAGGAAGGATTTTAAGTTTTTACTAACGTTTACTTTATTTTAAACTTTGCTATCCTCTCTATTTTTCATGTCCGGCCAGAATGAACGCGAGTACAATTTTTATGCTAATGAGTTTGCAAACTGTAAAATGGATTTAAGAAGTGGCTTCTAGCAAAGAGAGGTTAGGTTATTCAATTACAGCAAAGCCTCGAGGGCTATCTGCCTAATGGAAGGGATGCCTTTGTGGAGGACTTTCTAAGGGAAACTGGCTCGTATACACGTTACACATAGAGAAAACCACGAAAACACCCATGCAGCCAGTCCGTTCGTCAAAAAGCCAATCTTTCGCGTTAACAGACTCTTTGAAGCATTTACTTTTAATTCTTATTAAGTTAATTGTTAAGTGAATATTTCTTATGTTTTAGACCAAAAGTGTTGGTCTCTGTATCCCAAAGTGCGGAAGCGCCTATACGGTGTGGGAAATAAAGGGTAAGTTTATTCTTAACTTGTTTGTCTATTCAACGTACACACGAACATAGCTTGAATAAGCTCCCTGTTCCTACTCAGGAACATAACTTATTTTTTGAGTTCCTACTCAGGAACTGAACATTACTGGAGAGTAATGTTTCCCAAATCAATTAGGAGCCAAAAAAAAGTCCTGACACAGTAATGATTGGTTTTATCCTGGTCCTGACACAGTAATCATTGGATCTATGATTGGTTTTATTTAAATGCGGAAAAGCATTCGAGGGATCTGATTAGGGAAGGGATGCCTTCTTGGAGGACTTTTAAGAGAAACTTGGTCGCACGCAGGTTACACATGGAGAAAATCACGTAAATGCCCATGCAGTCAGCTCGTTTGGCGGGAATCGAACCCCAGATCAAACTACCAGTGTTCAGCGACTTTACCGTTTGGCCGCTGGTGAACACGTTATTAGGCATCAAAGTTACATACGGCCTTTTACTGCAATCGTACAAGCAGAAAGGTCTACATTCAATGCTGCAGCTGCTGCCATGTTTCGTTTTCTTTTCTTAGATGGACAATATTCTGAATTTCTCCTTTTAAAAATGTTTCACATAAATCCAAGAGGAAAAAAATCTGATGTGGACGCCACACGACTTCCTTGTATGGCCTATTATATTATACACATTTTTGGTTGCATTTCATTTAAACTTATTTCCTCGAATTTCATTAGAGATACATATTATCTCATTCAATCGATTCAGTTCTCCCTTCGTAAAACATCTTCATTAAAAATTACAAAATACATAAAAACAAAAATAATTAAATACAGTTAAAATTAGAACTTCTAAGCATAAAAAACACATTCGGACAGCGGGCAAGAAGACAGATTTTTCAGTGCACAAAACTGAAAGTTTTCTTTTGATCTCACTCGCACAAAGACATTGAAGGTGCAGAAACTGACTTAATTCACTATTCTGATGAGTTTCAAATGTAAACAAATGGTGGTTCCTTAGGCTGTATGAAAGAACGAAATAAAAAGTACATTAAAATGCAATGTGCCATATATTTTATCGTTAATTTGATTTAACTATAGTCTTTCATCTGTGCTCAATTTATCAAGAAAAATTTGTGGTAATTATGTATGTAATGCGATTATCTGCTAGATAAAAGTGTTTACAAATTAACCCTTAGCGCTCCGCACGTTTTTGTACCACTGCCTACCTGCAACGCCAGCACATTTTCGCAGCGGAATGCAGCATCCAGTATATCTGCATAAATCTCTTTCTTGTAAATATTTTACCAAAGGGATGTGACTATTCTCCTTAACTGACCAATAATCCTGCATATTCGCCAGGGGTATCTTACCCATATAGATAATAACTCCAATAAAAGCCCAAAACTCATCCTCTTCCACCGCACGCCACGTTTTCCAAATAAAATTACTAGATATTTCTTTATTCTTTAGAACATTTTCCGCGTAACGGTTGGTTTCTTTTATAATTTCATTTACCAGTTCGTTTGTGAAAAATAATTTGAAATACTGTGTCGGCTGTACGATATTTGTAGGGAATTTATGGTGCAATGACCTTAGGCGATACACTAAAATGTAGTCTATCCGGAATATCTAATTCTTCCGTGACATCGCGCCATTCATCCAAGTCTTCCGGCGACTCGTCGCTTTCACTTTCAATAACTACCATTCGTCGTCTCTTTGGTAGTATAATTTCGGAACCACTACTTGAAGTATCAGAATCATAATCAACGTTGTCTTCCACAATATCTTCTAAGAATGAAAAATCAAACACGTCTTCACTATCACTCAACTCTATATTCTCATCACAATAATTATTTTTCTCCATGTTGCTAACCATAAAATGGGTCAAATAATGTTTCAATCGTAACAGTAGCGAGACTGAGCACGTTTTAACTACAGATAACAATTGCCAATGCCGACGATTCCGTAATATCTTAAGCCTAATCATGCTAAAAATATTGGGCTCCTCAGCGGCGAAGCAGATCGTATCGACACCGACGGCTCGACGCCAACGTTTCGACGCCGTACGTTTCGACGCCGTACGTTTCGACGCAGGGGCAGTTCGACGCCATATTTTTTTCGTATTTTTATTTATTTTTAGAATAAATATGAAGTAATATAAATAAGTAATACGACTGATTTTTACTTATTCAATTAGCGATTGTTTGTTTGAAATAAATTTATGTGTGTATATGTGTGAAAGTGTTCTAGATTTTTGTTTGTGTCCCAGATTATTGAGAAGCCCCCTCGCCAACGTCAAGGCCCCGGGACATGAGGGAGGTTTTTTTTTTATTTATTTACTTCACAAAGCAGTATCAAAAAGGCAAAATACACAAATGGTAAATAAACATATGGTTACAAAGTAGTTATATTATATTGCAGACAAATATAATTACAGATAAATAAGATTACACATAAATAAGATTAGAGATAAATAAGACTACATCACAGAACTGTAATTCTACTAATCCATTGCAAAATTATGCGCCACACCTTTCAAGTATTCCATTATTTTTTTATTTTCAAAATCTTCAACTATTACTTTAATTCTCATATCAGTTCACAGATACCTATTCTGCTTGTGCGGCGGTTCATCTTTACGTACAAATTGTTCATAATATTGTTCAATTGATTTCTGAACACGCCTGAAACCATCTATGAATTCCCATAATGTGGGGTTATTATGAATAATGTTAATTATGAATTCCCATAATTATGAATTCCCATAATGTGTAACCAAATGATGATGACACCAAATTTATATGAATGATGATGCAAACTTATTCTAAAAATAAATAAAAATACGAAAGTATGGCGTCAAACAAAAGCAAAAAAGTATGGCGTCGAACTGACCCCGCGTCGAAACGACCTCGTGTCGAATTGACTACGCGTCGAAACGCTGGCGTCGAACCGTTGCCGTCGAACTGACCTGTACCGCCATAGCGGAGCCTACGGAGTTACGGAACATATGACGGACGACTCTGCAGCGGAGCCTACGGAGTTACGGAACAAATGACCGACGGCTCCGCAGCGGAGCCAAAGGAGCGCTAAGGGTTAATCCCCACATTACCGATGAAAGCAACTTTACTGCAAAAAAGCATTGCGGTAAAAATTCACGCCAGAACAACTCCACTAATGGCCGAACGAATAAGAATGCTTTGAATCCTGATGGTTTACTCCGGGTTCAGTCCCCACACAGCGAGTTCATTAGTACAAACAGCTAAGGCGCCCATCTTAAGGCGTATAGCTCTTGTTATAACCAGTTTACCAACTAACCACATTGTTACATTCATCGATTCAAACAATTTAAATTGTATTATTTTTCTTGTCTCGTGAATAAACACATACACATCATACGGCGAAACTTATAAAAGAATTTGTGAAAACAACAAACGCACTATTGCGGATCATATTAGTTTTGATCCCGCAATCTTAGTCTCACACAACAGCCACGTGTTTGGCATTGCTTCATCCAACAACAAAAGTATACATGACCGCATGGTTTTTAACAAGCGGAAACCTCAGTTTAAATATTGTAATTGGTCTTTGGTGTATTTAATTATGGCAAAGCACACTAGGGCTATCAGCCTAAGGGGAAGGATGCCTTCGTGAAGGACTTTCTAAAGGAAACTGACTCGTATACACGTTGCACACGGGGAAAACCACGAAAACGCCCATGCAGCCAGCCCATTCGCTGGATTCGAACCTCGGACCGAACTACCAGTGTTCAGCGACTTTACCGGTCGGCCGCTGGTGGGCCTTAAATATTGTAATATCCCAGCTAAATTGGAAGTGCATGAGAGCTGGAATATCGAAGAAATGTAAAGCGACGTATGGCATGGTTCTGTAAGTAAAAGACAAGTCCAAAGAAAAGTAAAATTATCCTTTATATCAACTCAAAATAATTCACAGATGGCCGCTTCTCGGGCTTACAATAAGCCACTCAAGATATAAAATAAGAAAATAATCTAACGCTAACTAAACTAAAACCAGCCGAAGCTGTATAGAATTAACTAACAGAGTTGGTCCTTATTTAAGATCACCGGTGAATACTAGCCGGCACATAATAATACGGCCGAATAATAGTAAGATTAGACTTTAGCAGCAACGTGGCCGGAAGACAGAACACGCTCTCTTAGATTCTTCTAAAGAAGTGACCCAGACTCCAACTTAAATACTGGTTTCTCCTCATTTACATAGAATATAATTCTGAAATCTCATTCTGGTAGAGAATCGTAGGTGGGAAACGAGAAAAAGGAAAGGCTTATTCCAAAATAAAAATAACTATTAGAAAATTAAATTAAACCCATATAAGTAAATCAAGAAATATAATCTGATAACACTGTTTGACCTCCGAAGGAGAATATGCCAATGGTATTTTCGCAAGCAACTCCTTGCAAGGGATCTCTTACTGCTTCCAAAGAGAGTATATTGGAAACGGTGAAAGCGACTAGAAAGACAAAGAACGCAATGGGATGACTTTTCTTTCCGGACAGAGTTCTTGAACACAAAGCTGTTTTTCACTATTACTTTGTAGGGATTGCGCCTGCAATTAAATGTAACTTATGGCAAATCCTTGATTAGACGTGTAAGCGACCTATCGCTATGTCTAAGACGAAACAGAACTTAAGAAGGTTATAAAAAAGCCTTTGATCCAGAACTCAAAAGAACTAAACAAAAGGCACTTTTTGTGCTTACGAAACATCAAGCATTTACAACGTAACTCAAAATGACATAAATTCAAATTAAACTAAATTAAATTAAGTTAGCCAAAGGCCACACAGAAATAAATAAAGTGCAAGGTGGCTCAAGCCTATACCGGCGTAACAAGAACAATGCAATGCCTATGACATACTTCTGTAGTAGAACTGCAACTACTAACGTGGTCTTCAGCAGGCTGAACACGCTTTGCTTAAACAATCTAAAGCTTTCCTTAAAATGCTATCTCTTTCTACCTCACTCGAATACGCACGAACTAAAATTAGCATTTTGGTAGGAAAACATAAAATTTTAAATTACAGTAAAGATATTTAACTGGTTACATAAATCTTCTTAACCTCAGAAATAATTTTTGACCGCACTGTGAAAGCGGTTAATATTATTCCCTGGTTCAGATCTAGAAACTTGGAATCATACCTCATAACGCGTTTCTGAAACACAAGCAAGTTTTTTTTTTTTTTTTTTTTTTTTTTTTTTTTTGTTAACTGCGAACTCAGACGCACAACAAGGCCCGACCCGAAACTTTAAGACCTCCATATTAGGTAGGGGGCGTGTCTTTCAGGCAAATATGTTACCAATTATGTTACGAATAAATGCCTCCTGTCCTACACTTACAAGCGACAGACTCTAAATGATCTCTCATACTCCTGGCTGAAGGCTCAGGTGCGAAGCATATGGAACCAAGCCTCATCCTGTATGTAACGCATAGCGAAATGACTTAGCTTTCCTACCATAACATAAGTAGTGTTGGCTGAGGTTTCTAAAAAAAGAATTCCCACAAGATGTTGTGATGGTAAGAGCCTTGCGTATACGCCCTCCGGAGAAGAGGGTAGACTGCATAAGAGATAGATGATAATCAAGTCCAGAAAATAGTCGTGAGGGTTTCCTGCTTTCCTATTGGTTAGTCATGGAGGGCGTTTCTAAATCTTTTCTAATCTTCTGATTTTGCGAATGAGTAGCATAGCTGCTTGAAATCCCGTTCGTAGCTTTTCTGCTCAATTCTTTGCCGCTCTGATTTTTCCAATACATGATAAAGAAGTTTTTCCCAGGCGCTGGACACGAGGAGGGATAGAACCCGCGATCTAGAGGTCCGGGAATTTCTTTTGTATTCCGTATCGCTGAGCAAAAATTAGGAAACGCTTTCGCCGGGAATCGAACCACGGACCTCTGGAATACCGGCCTAGCGTGCAGACCACCACACCACGATGGCACACTCATGGCTGAACTGGTCGACCGGGTTCACCACTTCCGGTGATCGAGACCACCATAGAGCGCGGCTCTATATATCTAAGACCCTGAAGTCTAAGCTCTATATATCTAAGCTCTGAAGATATGACTGGTCGTCAAAATGCCCCTGCCAGTAATACTCGCACTGAAGGAATTACACAGAAATCGATGGAAAACGGAGTAGCCATTGCACGCGCTACTGACACCTAAATGGTCACTTCAGCTCGCACTGAGGAGGCCATTGCACGCGCTACTGACACCTAAATGGCGTTATACGGAATTCGGATTCAACGGCAAACTGTGACCGCTACCGATATCACCAGTTTTGGACCTTACAGCCAGCCCCACCCTTGGTCCAGTCGTATCAGATGATCTTTCCCTGGGGTTCTGGAACCACCAGGCTCGTGTTTTTATCCCCCAGTGCCGAGAATGTCAAGATACAGTTTCTAGCCAATACAGTTAACGACTGCTGGGAGTTATATAAGAGAAAAAAATTGAAGTAACAGTTCGGATATTATTTAAAAACAAATGTTGCTTAAAACTACGGATGCCGAAAAGAGATTTATTGTTGGCATATAAAAATTTCCTGCTTCTCTTAAAATTAAAATTGCTCCTTAAACAAACTCAACAGATTCAGTCTTAAAATAATCAGTGTCTTTAAACCATATGCAGGAAAGTTACTGAAAAAAGATGAAAGAAGGAATGCTGTGTGTGGGGGGAAGTTAAGTTAAAAAAAAACCTTCTTACGCTGTAAAGAACGCATACATTGGCGTTATCCTCTCAAGAAACCGGAAATAAAATATCCTCTCCTGAAATAATTTCCTGAAAGAGATCCAGGAAACTCCTCCTACTAGGAGAATAAATTGGCAAAGTTTTCTTTTCCTTAAGCACAACATTCTTTGGGATTTTCTTCATCTTGTGTTGGGGAGAAAATAAAATAGCCTCATACCGAAGGTGCTAAAACAAGAAAAGAAAACCGGTTTAAATATAAGATTGGCCATATGTATACACAACGCTTGATAGATTTCAGTTTTCATTTCCAGTTTAGAGATTTTAAAATTCTATTTGAGTTTAAAATTTTATTTGAACTAACAAACTAACAGCCTGATTGCTTGATGAATCAGGTCGCGTAAGAATTAAATAAACAGTCACTGCAATGTTTAACCATTATAAGAGGAGGGGAAAAAAATAATAATAAAAATAAAAAAAAACTGATGTGTACACCACATAACTTTCTTGTACGGAATATTAAATTATACGCATTTTTTTCCTGCATTTAATTTAAACTTATTTCCTCGAATTTCATTAGATACATTTCTCGTTCAATTAATTCAGTTCTCATTTCGCGGCATGTCAAAAATACATAAAAACTCAAAATATCTTCATTAAAAATTGAAAAAATATAAAACCACAAATAGAGTTAAAACAAATTTTTTTTTATATAATTAAAAATTAACGTTTCTATGCAAACGCAAGCAATTCGGCCAGCAGGCAAGAAGACAGCTTTTACGGTGCACAAAACTGTAAGTTTAACTTTTGTGCCATTCAGCAGGATGATACTGAAGGTGCAGAAACTGACTTAATTCACTATTCGAATAAGTTTCAAATGTAAACAAATACGGCTGCTACAATAAAAAAAAATTAGGCTTAGCCGCACTTAATCAACTTTTAAATTGTTGATAATTTTACCACTACTGCATGCACATTAACTAAAGGAATGAAAACATTAACCAGTAGATAAAAACAACATAATTCAATTATATTTAAAGCAAAAAATGAACTATTTACCAACATATAAGAATAATAATAAAAAAAAAAAGCTTAAAGAGCCGAGTAGCAGAGATTTATATATATATTTATGTAATTTTGGCGCAGCTAATTGCAAACTAAAAACCTGAAAGGGAGGTGCATAACTTGATGTTAGCAGTCCTACATACAAAATTTCAACATTCTGATGCTACTCGTTTTTGAGTTATGCAGGATATACACATACTTACAGACGCGTCGAAAAGATCTCTTCTGAATCCATTTTAAATCCTTTTTTTTCAACCCTTTTGGGAAAAAAAATCTGATGTGTACACCACATGACTTCCTTGTACGGAATATTAAATTATACGCATTTTTTTTTTTTTTTTTTTGTATTTCATTTAAACTTATTGGATTGAATTAAATCTACTTCGCCGACAGCGCATAAATCACAATAGAATAAATGCATTCTTTAAAATTCACTTTGTTTACTATAGCGACACTCTGGCGCTAGGTTAACTTAACAGTATTATATTTCGTTCATATTATAACTCAGAGTGCACAAAATTTATATCATTTAAAGAATAGAATTATCTAATCGTTGCCACATGTTCTATTCAAATACTATAAATAAAGCTAGAACGATGTATAAAAGAAACAAAAAGAAAAAAGAAACATTAAACAAAAAAGAAACAGTTTTTCACAGACGATTGAGTATTTCTCATTCAATTAATTCAGTTCTCACTTCGCGAGAAGGCAAAAATATATAAAAATTCAAAATATCTATATTAAAAATTACGAAGTAAATCTGAAACACTTATTTCCTCGAAAAAATTCTAGAAAGTATTAACCATGATTTAATTGGCAATAATAAATGAAGGCGTTATCTTTGTTGTTGCGAAGCTAAGTTTCTTTAGATTGGCAACAAATCCACTATCTTGCTGTTTCAAATGTAAACAAACAATGGCCGCCATCAAGAAAAGTATTAGGCTTAGCGGCACTTAAACAACTTTAAAATTGTTGATAATTCTAAAAATATTGCATAGAGATTTACTAAAGGCATAAAAACCTTAAAAGGAAGATAAGAACAACATAATTCAATCATTTTGAAAGCAAAAAATGTACAATTTACAAACATATAAGAGTAAAGAAACTGAGATCACTGAGCCGGGTAACAGAGTGGATATTTATATAAATATCTTTATATACGTTTGGTGCGGCCGATTGCAACCAAAATAAGAGGTGCACATCTACATGTTATAGCAGTCCTGTATACAAAATTTCAACGTTCTGAGGCTACTCGTTTTTGAGTTATGCGAGATACGTACGCACGTACGTACATACGTTCGTACAGACGCCACGAAAAATTCTCTTCAGAATTCATTTTAAAGCAGTTTTATAATTTTTTTGAAGGAAAAGAGTCTTTTATTCTATACTTATGTACAGATATCACGCAAAAACATCGTTAAATTGCATTCGATTGCAGTAAAAAATGATATTTTCGTTGAAATATGCTGCCTGAAACTTTTCGCGATTACAATGCTTCCTTTTTACTTCGTACAAGGAAGTAATTCTGTCCTTAGTAGTCAAAATGGATATTTTCGTTGAAATATGATACCTGAAAATTTTAGCGATTACAATACTTCCTTTGCTTCGTAGAAGGAAGTAAGAACCAGAATCCCTATAAAGTAAAACGTTTACATCTCTTTTTTGCAAGACTTTTCAAATGCATCTGAACAACAACATTATTTAAGAGATAATTTTCGAGACTTCATCGGATGCCCAGACAGACATTACTTTGTGGTTTTCTAATACTCACAGATGGTAGAGGCATTTTTGCTTCGGTCATTGAGTACTTCGGTACTATTATCGGAGGCCAAATTATCAGTTATGAAAAGAAATTTGAATCAATTACCTACTAGTCCGTAACTGAGTGCTCTTCCAAGAATAAGTTGTTGGGAAATTTTCTTCTTTATATAGCTGTAAACTTACAAGCATAAGACTAAAGACTAAAGTTATAAAATGATTTTAAGAACTCTTAGCATAAAAAAGCAACATAAAATATGGGGACTTTGCTATGTCGTGATTTATGAGTGAAGATGACAAAGATAATTCCTTCGATGAAAAATGGGAAACAATGGAAGTTCTCTTCGCTCCAGTAAATTTCCCACACTTCGCGACACAAGAAAAAGCATATGCCTGCTGCACTCTCACGCAAAAATATCACTTCTTACTTCAAATATATAAGTTGTGAACCCACAAAAATTCTAATATTTAAGAAGGTTGCAAATTAACTAACGTGTGACGCGGTCTTTTTAAGGCACAAAGTTTTTAAGGTAATGAAAATGAAATTTCCAACTTAGTGGGCCATTTACTTGAAATGAAATCCATGTAAAAACAATAAAAAATCTGAAAAAGCACAAATTTTAACGATCGCCCAAAAGGATTTGTTAAGGTTTGTTACGTTGTCGATGAGCTCACAGTCTACCCAGTCTGTTGTTACAAAATTATAGAAATTTTAAAAGTAGTACATGTCTAGAATTCCGGATGCAGTGTTTGTATAAATTTTTCTATTTTTACTTCCATGTACGAAGTAAAAAGGAAGTATTGTAATCGCGAAAGGTTTCAGGCAGCATATTTCAACGAAAATATCGATTTTGACCGCTATCGAATGCAATTTAACGATGTTTTTGCGTGATATCTGTACGCAAGGACAGAATAAAAGACTCGTTTCCTCCAAAAAAATTATAAAACTGCTTTAAAATGAATTCTGAAGAGAATTTTTCGTGGCGTCTGTACGAACGTATGTACGTACGTACGCATCTCGCATAACTCAAAAACGAGTAGCCTCAGAACGTTGAAATTTTGTATATAGGGCTGCTATAACATGTAGATGTGCACCTCGTATTTTGGTTGCGATCGGCTGCACCAAACGTATATAAATATATTTATATATATATCCACTCTGTTACCCGGCTCAGTGCTCTCAGTTTCTTTACTCTTATATATTTGTAAATTGCACATTTTTTTGCTTTAAAAATGTGCAATATTTTTAGAATTATCAACAATTTGAAAGTGCTGCTAAGCCTTTTTTTTTATGGCTGCCATTGATTGTTTACAATTGAAACAGCATAGTGGATTTTTTGCCAATCTAGAGAAACTTAGCTTCGCAACAGCAAAGATAACGCCTTCATTTATTATTGCTAATTAAATCATGCTTAATCCTTTCTGGAATTTTTTCGAGTAAATAAGTGTTTAAGATTTACTTTAATTTAATTTAAGTAATTTTTAATATAGATATTTTGAGTTTTCATGTGTTTTTGCCTTCTCGCGAATTGAGAACTGAATTAATTGAATGAGAAATACTCAATCGTCTGTGAAAAACTGTTTCTTTTTTGTTTTGTTTGCTTAATTTCTTTTATACATCGTTCTAGCTGTATTATAGTATTTGAATAGAACATGTGGCAACGATTAGATAATTATATTCTTTAAATGATATAAATTTTGTGCATTATGAGTTATAATACGAAAGAAATATAATACTGTTAATGAATTGAGCGCCAGACTGTCGCTATGGGAAACAAATACTAGAGTGAATTTTAAAGAATGCATTTATTCTATTGTGGTTTATGCGCTGTCGGCGAAGTAGATTTAATTCAATCGAATAAGATTAAATGAAATTCAATAAAAATGCGTATAATTTAATATTCCGTACAGGGAAGTCATGCGGTGTACACATCAGATTTTTTTTTCAGTATTTTCTCAGGTCATCATATGAATTTTCCGTTTCCTTAGTAAGGCAGATTACAAAACGTTTTTTGGTGTCTTTTTATTAATAACGTTTTATGTGTTAACTTTATTTAATAGATACCACGGTCTTCGCACTTACCTGACATAAACTTCAATTCAATAGCAAAATCACAAAATATTTAAAAACAGCATATCATTAGAATTTCCGACAAACAGTCTTGCGCGGATCAGGGCGACACGGGAAGGAGAGCGCATAGCTTCTTGCCAAAAGTAACCACGGAGCGCCTTATGGCAATTGCTCCCCTTACCAACTTCATTACTGGTCATGGTCCCTTCCTGGATTACTTCTACCGCCGCACCATCTCAACCACGGATCGCTGTGTTTGCGGGGGTGAGGGGTCACCGGACCATTATATCTTTCAGTGCCCACTCACGGAACAGTTCCACTTCCCGATACCAGCCAATATCTCAGCATTTCACAAGTTCCTAGCCAAAAACAGAGCGGCCATAAATAAAATCTGCAAAATAATAACCACCATTGCAGCATATGGCCAGGACCTCTGTCAACCAGAGTAATATGGCTTACATGCATTACTTGCACTGACATATGCACTCTAATGCTCTACCATCTAATCTCTGACTGCATAGGGAGTAGAAGAAAATTGAACACCATTTTTAGGTGTTTAATTTTCTTCTTTTGTTATAACCTATTAAGTTTTTTTTTTTTTTTAAAACCGTGCTTGTATGTTAATTCAAATGTACTTCAAATGCCAGATGTCAAACAGTTGCCCCTGTATGGCCATGTATCCACACTTATAACTATTAAATAAACTCCAGGGGAGGACGCGGGACATATGCCTGTTAACCTCTGTTAAACTTCAGGCGTCCCCGTCCTCCGTCACCTGTCACCTGTAGAACCAACAATGATTTCCTTGTTTTAATTTTTTTTAATTTACTCTTTATTGATTTTTATTAATTTAGCATTTTAATTGCAATTGCAGTTTATTTAATTACAAACTCCAATTTTTAATTTCCACAATAATACACATCCACTATAACACTTCACGGTACTTACGTATTAACGCCACCGCAGCTGCTGCAGATTTGGCGGTTTTTAAGTGCCACCAATCTACACCTTAAATTTTTGCGACAAATTATAAATTGAAATTTATTTAAAATCAAAACACATTCAGATATCAAAACGCTTGATTTAAAATCAAAATTGTCAATCGGATTTCGGTGGAAAATGGGCCGATATAGAGTTTAACATAGATTCAAAACAGCTTCTATTTTCTTTGACCCGATGCTGTCGCCAAATGAACTCTTCTAAATAAGATTATAAATGATGTCTCGCTGTCCCCTCTATGTCTCTTGTTCCTGCATTTAGCACCACCCTGCATTCTCTCAACTGTTTGTGTATGAATCCTTGTATCAGAATCAATAAAATTGTATTTATGAGCATGTAGGAATCCTTTTTCTATTCTATTTGTTTGGTAACATTTCCAACTGTCAGAAATTTTGTGTTACCATCTGCCATATTTTCAATAATTTTATTAAGAAAGGTCGAGCCAGTTCTATTAGGAACAGTGACAGCAAACGAATCTTTTGTTCCTCTACATATACCACCAAACACCCACTGTTCGGATAATACTCGACCAGAATTATTTTTACGCTTAATAAACAAACTTTCATTAATTTCCACAATGCAATCTGGTCCATCTACTTTCTTGTTTGGTTTATTCTCCATATCCAAGACACAAAATTCCCGCATGCAATTGTTCCAATCTATAACAGTTTTATACGATAAATCAAGTTGCTTTTCACAAAATTTAATCGACGCCAACTCCTCGCACCAGCAGTATACGAATCTCAAAGCTGAACAAAATGGAATTCTGCTTCCTTCAAATCAGTTGTCTTTTAAAAGTCCCACTTGCTGATCACATTGTCTTAAATTACATTTCCAAAACGTACGTTTACCAAAATAAAAGTTTCATATCATACAATTTGGTACATTTTCGTGTTTTTTAGTCCAAAGAGATTTGAATCCCGAAGGACTATTAGTTTCGTTTTGGCATTTTGCGTCGGACTCATAAATGTCGGTTCACTTTTCAAACTGTTGCCACAAAATGTTAGAGTCCTGCATTATATTTGAAGAAATTAAATAATGAAAAATCTGCATAAATGTATGTATACTTCTCGTATTGTGATAAAACAACGGTACATAGAGTCATCGAATTTTGAATAACGTAATCCTCCAACGAATATGAGCATGTGGAAGACCAAATTTGAAATTTGAAATTTGTTATATGATCGATTTCCTATTTTTTAAAACTTTGACGAATTTTTGATTAACAAACTCGAGGATTTCAAAGCGAGCAATGGCAACGTTGTGCAGAAAAAACATTTTTATCTCCAGCGCGTGAGTCTCTGTATCGGAAATTCTAAAGATATGCTCGTTTTAAAACTATTTTGCGATATTGCTGTTGCACTGGATCTTATGGTTTAAGTGCGAGGAACATGATATTTAATAAATAAAGGTAACACACAAAATGTTAAAAAACGCCCCTTTGGACGTAATTTAAAATCTGAAACATTTCAGATTTTTTTTTTTGTAAAATATTTCGCTCCTGAAAAAATAAAATTGCATCTTCTTCTGTGCTTGCAAATCTCAAAGACGCATTTTCGTAGCAATAAAAAATGGCGTCGAAAATCAGAAAACAACAAGGCAAAAAGGTATAAAAAAAAATAACTGCGTGCGAACAACAGGATTGCTTTTTATTGGCGCATCAGCGCAACTTTTATTGCAGTGGCGTTAATACGTAAGTACCCATTTCTTAGGAGATAATTTTTCATTTTTATATTCTATATTATATTAAATGAAAAGTCTTAACAGCGATAACGCAGGATTTTACTTTTTAACTTTTGTAAGGTTTATCCTAAGTTTTTAACTGTTATTTTTAGTTAAAAGCTACTTTCCTGTCCCTTCTAATTTCAGCTTACAATTTCCTGCCAGAATGCGTTTTTAAAACTGCGGTTAATGCAAATGAAGGAAGAACGGTCCTTAAGTGGAAGTTCCGCTGACTTCGTTAGAGAGCCAGACATTCTGACTAGCGCGCGTTTGCGTTTTGACTACACTCTCCCTAAGCTATTACTACGCTTGGCCGTATTTCAGGCCTTTGATAGCTTCGCCATTTAGTTAACATTTAGAAGCCAACTCCTTTAGAATTTTGATAGCTTCGGCTATGTCGTTTTAGTTAAGCATTAATTAAGTTTGATTTCTTAGTACTCTTGAGTTCAAGGCAAAGTGGAGCTTGTCTGTACGTTCTAAGACAAGAGCCATCTGTAAATTCTCATTTTGAGAAATAAAGAGTAATTAACCCTTCTTGAGTTTACGTTTCTGTTTCCCGAACTAAAGCGATTATTCGCTTAGCTGTTCACGAGGTTCCTGTAAAAGTTCAGAAACAGGGTACAGGGTTCCAACGTTTACTTTTACAGCCTGTTCTCACATAGCTGTAAAAGTAAAGGTTGGAACCCTGTAGTTCTTTTCAGATAAATTTCGAAATTCCTTAATTTTAAAGTTTTTCTTCTTGTATTTCTTTATAAATTACAATTTCATAGTGAAAAAAAGTAAAAAGTCGGAACGTAAATTAAATATAAATAATTTAGTTTAAAAAAATATATACAAAGGCTAACCTTAAAAAAAAATAAATAAAAAGATAAATAAAATCTGAAATGTTTCAGATTTTAAATTACGTCCAAAGGGGCGTTTTTTTAACGTTTTAAGTGTTACCATTATTTATTAAATATCATGTTCTTTGCACTTAAACCATAAAATTCAGTTCAAGAGCAATATCGCAAAATAATGTTAAATTAAGCATATCTTTAGAATTTCCGATATACACAGTCTCGCGAGCTGGAGATAAAAGTATTTTTTTTCTATATAACGTTGCCATTTCTCGCTTTTAAAGCATTGAGTTTATAAATCAAAAATTCGTTAAAATTTTACAAAATATAAAATCTATAATAAAACAAATTCCAAATTTGGGATTTCAGATGCCCATATTCGCAGTAGGATTTCGTCATTCAAAATTCGATGGCTCTATGTACCATTGTTTTATCACAATGCGAGAAATAGACAATCATTTATGCAGATTTTTCATTATTTAATTTCTTCAAATATAATGCAGGACTCTAACATTTTGTGGCAACAGTTTGAAAAGTGAACCGACGTTTATGAGTCCGAACAAAATCGCAAAACGAAAACAATAGTCCTTCAGGGACAAAGCCCCTTTGGACTAAAAAAATTCCAAAGGGGCAATTGTATTAATTTCGTTTTGGCATTTTGCGTGAGTTCACTATAAATGTCGGTTCACTTTTCAAACTGTTGCCACCAAATATTAGAGCCCTGTATTATATTTAAAGAAATTAAAATAATGAAGGAATCTGCATGAATGTAGTATGTACGATTCTCATATTGTGATAAAACAACGGTACCTAGAGTCGTCAAAATTTGAGCAACGTGGTGATCTTCCATAGAATATGGGCATGTGGAAGCCCTAATTTGAATTTAAAATTTGTTTCATTTCAGATTTTGGAACACTTCAACGAATTTTTGATTAACAAACTCGACGATTTCAAAGCGAGCAATGGCAACACTCTAAGGAAAAGAAAAAAACATTTTTATCTCCAGCGCGCGAGGCTCTGTATCGGAAATTCTAAAGGATATGCTCATTTTAAAACTATTTTGCGATACTGCTGTTAAACTGAATTTTATGGCTTGAGTACGTAGAGCATGATATTTAATAAATAAAGGTAACACACAAAACGTTAAAAAAACGCTCCTTTAGACGTAATTTAAATACGAAAAAGATGCATCTCCTTTGTTTAAACGCTTCAAACAGAACTTGTCAAGGGAAAAGTATTTTCAAGCCTTAAACTCAGTTGTTTAATAAGTTCCGAATACTTGTTTCGTTCATTTGAACCATTTGAACTCCATACCGCTTTTTCAGTCACTAATCATAAATTTTAAAAAGATATTTTGAATGAGTCTGGAATAGGTCTTTTTGCTTCTTGTGCGTTTAAGTTCACTAAAGTTTTATAATTTCACTTACGTTTTGAATGCTTTGGATTATATGCTATTTATTTAAGGGTAAAATTTTGATTTGAATTTTTCGCTGAAGTATTTTATTATTTCATTCTTTAACTAGGTACAAGATTCTAATTAGAATTTACTTTTTTCCCTTGCTTTGGAAAGGAGCCAGAATTTTCGGGTGAGCTATTGTAATTAAAATACATTGAAATGGTTCATCGGCTAATTCTGGACACAGAAAAGCAAGGAGTTTTGTGGAAGATAGCTTTCAATTGATTTCAACGTTCCTCCTCCTGACGAAGTGGCATTGAAGTTGATTGAATTCCTCTTCTATTATGTTCGTCTTTCTTTAAATTACTATTTTTTGAATTGGGGTATTGCTTGTTTGAAAAGTTTTGGTTTTAACACGTTTTTTAAAAAAAATTATTGTATTTATAGGATTATTTAAAATTTATTATTTATAAATTTCAATTTTTGGTTTTTGTGAAAAATTAGTTCTAAATTTCTTACTTTATGTCTTTAGTAGTAATTTTTCAGATGCTTAATGAGCGAAAATACTAGGCATGTTTATATTTTGTTTAAAAAATGTTTTGCAATTATATATGTATACATAGTAATTTAAATGCGAATGAGGAATTCGGTACTTTTAACTTCTCGCTGTAGACATAGCTGAGAAGACAATCATAGCTGAGGGCGAAGGCTTTAATTGCTTATTGATGCTTTTTTATGAATCAGATAACAAAACTGAATTGAAGAATCACCATCTTTATTTTTACAAATCTCAAATTATATCTTTGGCAGACAAATTTACTTTTCAATCATATTTGAACACAATAACTTCTTATATGCACACATAGAGGGATACTACGTCATTTCAGGCAGGAAAGCATAAGCAGCGCAGAGTTGTTTGCATAGCAGAAGTCAAGAAGAAAAAAAGGACGTAGTTCCTCGCAAAGGCGTATTTATACCACGTAGGTACAGAAAGTATTTTAAGCTATAATTCGTCAATATTAGTTTTAGTTACATTTTTCAAGTATTGTTATGTAATTTGGAATGATTTCGAATTTGGGGTAACAGATGAATTTAGAGGGGGAGAACACCAAATCTAGAATCGTTAATTTTGAGGTCGCCAATTATTTTTAAAGCAGCTATCGTATGCTCTTATATATATATATATATATATATATATATATATATATATATATATATATATATATATATATATATATATATATATATATATGTGTGTAGTAATAAAATTCCATAGGCAAGAATGCAATGAATATTCTAACTGAATGTTCTTTACATTTTTAATGGCGACGGTCTCTTATTTGAAAGTACGCGGAATTAAATCCACAGCCCCGTAGTCAAGTTGTTTTTCACGCCTTTTCTACACGTACAGTTATAGAATGTTCTGGAGATATTTAAAGCGAACTGGAATGGCTGACGAGGCTGACGTCATTTCTTGGAAGCTCCGCCTTTCCAGAGGCTATAAAAGGACTCGCAAAGGACTATCGGGGTCTTTTCTTTTAATGTAACGATGCAGTAAACTTCATACAAAAGTTATTAGTAATTTTTTTTATTTACTCCGGAAATATGATTTTTGTAACTGCTATTTCTCCTGACCAATAATAAATGGATCCTGTTTTTTAAACTTATAGTCTGATAATTTAAGCTACGACTACATCTATGATTCTTCACCAATCTATTTATTCCGGACAAAAGCTGGTACATCAAATATATATATATATATATATATACACACAGGTGTATGTATGGTTTGGCTTAGTTAATTATAGCAAAATATATTAGGGATATCTTCCTAAGGGGAGGGATGTCTTTTTGGAGGACTTTCTATTAGGAATTTAGGATATTAGGATCATTATGTCCTAGGAAATACACACGAAACTTCTTTTAGCTTGCCTAGTTAATCTACTGGGTTTATAGCTTCAAAACACTTTTCCCTTGACAAGTTCTGTTCGAAGCTCTGAATAAAAGAGATTAACCTATGTTTTTCATAGTCCTAGGTATGACATTTTTATGTACTTAGCGATTTCGGTTCTAATGTTAATTGTTAAAATTTTTTTATTTTGCGATGCAATTCGGAAACAGAGATAGGTAGAGTCCAAATATATAAACTATTGAAAATAACTATTGAAAATGTGATATAATATATATGTGATAAACTATTGAAAATGTGAGAGAAGAAAGTGTCATGGAAGACGATAACCTTAATGTCAGACACGTGACCATCAGCTAATGAAGCGTTTGCCGGCTTTGAAACTGAGCTGAAGTGGATGGAGCGTCAGCCCGAGTGTGACCACATGCAACTCTCAAGCGGATACGCGACTTGGCTGCCCGAAAACGGATGAAGACAGTTAAGCAGCTTACTTTGACCGAGATGTTCAGCAAGCAATAACTTTCAGCACCTGTAAATACTGTAAAGCAAGCAATTCGGCCAGCTCGCACGAAACAAAATTTTCGGTGCACGCAATTGAAAGTTAACTTTTGGTCCCACTGAGCAAAAAGACACTGAAGTTGGTGCACCAGTTCACTTAATTCACTGTTCTACTAAGAGTTTCAAATGTAAACAAATGGTGGCCTTAGGCCTAACGTCACTTTAACTTTTAAATTGTTGATAATTCTACAACTATTGCATGCCGATTAACTTACGGCTTTTACTATATAAACTTAACATTTAAAATTCATATATATATATATATAATTATATTTCCTAGGACATAATCCAAAAACGAACTAATATACTCGTATAATATACACATATTTTTAGCATTAAAACAAAATTTAACTGAAATAATGACAAAATTCATGCACATTTGAAAGTTTTTCCTTTTGGAAAAGCAACGTCGACATTCTTTCGAAATATATGTAAACTTTTCCCAAAGCTATGCTACCATTAAATTCAAACTCAGCTTATTCAACTGTGCAGTTTAACAATTTTTGAAATAGATATGAGAAGTCCATCTTTTCCATGTTTGTGCTTTCCCACTAGCTGCATTTAAATCCCCTCATTAAGAACGCGTTGGTCTGACGAAATCCTATACCTTTCACGAATCATGCTTTCCTCCATCCACACTCATACACGTTACTTTCATTTGAATTTGCAAATTCTTGAGCAGCAGGGAAGTTTGAATGAGCCTAAAGCTCTTACTTGTTCGTTGGAAAAATTCCAGAACATTTTTATTTTACGTTACTCCCAGCAATGAATAGTTTTAAGAGTCAGTAGCCAAGTTCGCTCAAGATTTTTAAGTCTTCAGCTGAGAACGCTTTTGTAGAATAAAACAAAGGTAATTAACCAAGACGGGAAATCGAGAATTCACAGCGAATCTATATTAGAATTGAAAGTTTATGTTTTTCCGAATGAAGTTAAAGAAAAGACACTAATTCCTCCTTAATTGCAAACGAAGCGGTTACGATTAGGACATATTGGGAATATTTCTTACAGAGTCATAAAGGATGTCTATTTTATTTTGGCACAATTTAAAGCGCATATAACATAAAACTTTGAATATTAGACAATTGCTTCGCTATAAGAAATCGCCTACTTGGAAAATTTTTGAACTGCAACTATATTTCTTTTAACTTCAACTATATTGAAATGCAGTAAAACTCCAATTATCAGAACTCCAACTATCCAAATTGCTGATTATCCGGATCACTTTCAGAATCAACTGAGGAAAAGGAAAAGGAAGCTCAATAAAAAGAAAGAGACAGGAGAAGATGAGGATGACGTGTCACTTGAGGAATTATGAAACATTCTTTTGAAAATTCCTGGATGTTCAGAAGTTAGTGCTGACGATACAGCAGAATGGACGGTGTGTTAGACCCTGGGGTTTCAAATCCTAAATGATGATAAACTATTGAAAATGTGAGAGAAGAAAGTGTCAAGGAAGACGATGACCTTAATGTCAGACACGTGACCATCAGCTAATGAAGCGTTTGCCGGCTTTGAAACTGAGCTGAAGTGGATGGAGCGTCAGCCCGAGTGTGACCACATGCAATTCTCAAGCGGATACGCGACTTGGCTGCCCGAAAACGGATGAAGACAGTTAAGCAGCTTATTTTGACCGAGATGTTCAGCAAGCAATAACTTTCAGCACCTGTAAATACTGTAAAGCAAGCAATTCGGCCAGCTCGCACGAAACAAAATTTTCGGTGCACGCAATTGAAAGTTAACTTTTGGTCCCACTGAGCAAAAAGACACTGAAGTTGGTGCACCAGTTCACTTAATTCACTGTTCTACTAAGAGTTTCAAATGTAAACAAATGGTGGCCTTAGGCCTAACGTCACTTTAACTTTCAAATTGTTGATAATTCTACAACTATTGCATGCCGATTAACTAAACGTATAGAAACCTTAATTGGAATATAGAAACAACGTAACTAAATCTATTTTAAAGCAAAAAATGCACAATTTACCAACATTTAAGAATAAAAAATCTTAGTTCACCGAGCTGGGAAGCATAGTGGCAATATATATGTAATATGCAGTAGAACACCGATTATCTGAATCAGTTGGGACCGGACCCCATTCGGATAATCAAAAATTCGGATAATTGGATTTTTGCCAAAGAAAGGATCTACGTAGAGTTCAGTTAATTACTGTACGCATTGTATATTCAAAATGGAGGAAAAACTATTTTTGAAGAAAAAGAGAATTAATTAAAATGAACACTTTTACATGTACGTAAAAGTGTTCATTTTAATTAATTAAGATCTCTTTTTCTTCAAAATTAGTTTTTTCCTCCATTTTGAATATACAATGCGTACAGTAATTAACTGAATTCTACGTAGATCCTTTCTTTGGCAAAAATCCAATTATCCGAATTTTTGATTATCCGAATGGGGTCCGGTCCCAACTGATTCAGATAATCGGTGTTCTACTGCATATTACATATATATTGCCACTTTGCTTCCCAGCTCGGTGAACTAAGAATTTTTATTCTTAAATGTTGGTAAATTGTGCATTTTTTGCTTTAAAATAGATTTAGTTACGTTGTTTCTATATTCCAATTAAGGTTTCTATACGTTTAGTTAATCGGCATGCAATAGTTGTAGAATTATCAACAATTTGAAAGTTAAAGTGACGTTAGGCCTAAGGCCACCATTTGTTTACATTTGAAACTCTTAGTTTAGTTTAGTGACGGAGGACGTGGGCACCCTCCCTTTACCATTATGGTTAATTGGTTTAGCACCACGTCCACCCTTATCTAAAGCTGACTCATGTTAGAGCCACACGAGATCCACTCATAGGGCACATTGATTAGTGTTACAAAACATAGATATTAAAAATTGTTACATCTGTGTGAAAACAGTACTTATAAAAAAAACTTTAGCAAGTGACACATAAGATTACAATTCAATACCCTAGCAAGTAATTTTAGCAAGTTACATATAAAGTTTATAATTCAATACATAAAGAAGATATATCGTACATAATAATTATATTATACTGTTGTGATTGATAAGTGACGACATTGTCAACATGAATTTACTAATGCAAAATTCAACATTTAAACTCAGTATACAAAAACCCAAGAACATACAAATGCTTATATTTCATACATTGCCAACTTAAATTTATAGTGGAGAAGTATAAAAATGCTTAGATCTCACATAAGTCTCTAATTATTCTGAATGCCATTGTTAACTTTTATATTACAGCTTACTACTAAAGACACAGTTATTATATTAAAATTGGATATTAATACAGTAAAATGAATAATTGCACTTAGACTATAAATACACTATAAAAACATAAATTCTTTACAATTTCTAAAATGCAATGTTCAAAACAATGATTATATGCAAATATTAGAACAATGATTCACTATTAATATACAATGATTCAATACTATTACTTATATTAATGATAATACTATTCATATTATTAATCATATATGCCATGTTGACATCAAAATAATATTTTTTTTTCATACAGGTGCTTATTACTGAAATGATGTTACATATTACTAGCAAGCAATTCAAAAATAAATTTGAAACTCTTAGTAGAACAGCGAATTATGTGAACTGGTGTACCAACTTCAGTGTTTTTTTGCACAGTGGGACCGAAAGTTAACTTTCAATTGCGTGCACCGAAAATTTTGTTTCGTGCGAGCTGGCCGAATTGCTTACTTTCGAGTAGAAACTCTAATTTTGATTGCAAAAATTATTTTTTTTTAACTGTTTTGAAATGTATTTGGTATTTTAGGTTTTTCTGTATTTTAAAATTATTAATGAAAATGATTTCGCTTTTTATGTATTTTCGCCCTTGCCGCGAAATGAGAACTGAATTGACTGAATGAGAAATATACCTCTAATAAAATTCGAGGAAAATAAGTTTAAATGCAATGAATCTAAAAATGCGTAAATTTAATGGGCCGTACAAGGAAATAATATGAAATCCACATCAAATAGTTTGCAATTCAACATGCAATGCAATATTAAAAAATGTCTCCCAAGTGTAAAGTGAATTCGAATAGTTATTGCAGCGGACCACACAGGGATGAGAAAATGGTGTGAACGGTCCCCGAAAGTCACTGTTTTCAAGCTTTTACTATGTGTCACACGACATGGTCTGATATCGTAGACATAATAATCCGTTCCAGTTGACAGTATAAAGAGACTTCGCGACCGGTGCCGAGGGGCCTACCAGCGGCCGAGCGGTAAAGTCGCTGAACACTGGTAGTTCGGTCCGAGGTTCGAATCCCGCGAACGGGCTGGCTGCATGGGCGTTTTCGTGGTTTTCCCCATGTGTAACGTGTATACGAGCCAATTTCCCTTAGAAAGTCCTCCACGAAGGCATCCCTCCCCTTAGGCAGATAGCCCTCGAGGCTTTGCCATAATCACACACACACACACACACACGACCAGTGCCGAGAGATTTTAGCGTTCTGCACCGTCTCTGTCGTCAAAGCCTCTCAATTTCAGAAGGGCTGATGAACCAATCCCCTTATTTTTCCTCTGATATCGCTCTAGATACAACGAATCAGAGGATATAAAATACAACTGAAATATTACGAAGGCGTGGCTAATTCAGTCTGCCGATTTTTTTCATCGGAACAGCACGACAGAATGTTCTTGAACTCTCGACTGGAGAGACCCTCGTTAGCAGGTTCCTCACGTCACGAGGACGATATTTCAATAATTATTCTATGCTATCCATGAATTATATATATATGTATGTGTGTGCGTAAAGAGTTTCTCGTAATTGTAATAAATATGTTTTGGGTTCAAAAAATGCAGTAAATATTACGCCATCTCACAAATGTACGAACCATTATACGGAGTCAAAAGCGCTATCTGCGGCCGATTACCCACAGTGGTGACCCGGACGTGATTTGAACACGCAACATTCTGATCTGGAATCAGTGGCGCTACTGCCCGCCGGACACCCACAAAGTACGTCTTGGAAAAGACGTCTTAAGTACGTCTTGGAAAGTCCTAAAAGTACTAATCTTAAGTACGTCTTGGAAAGTCCTAAAAGTACTAATCTTAAGTACGTCTTGGAAAGTCCTAAAAGATATTTACTTTACAAAGAAATAAAGTACTTGGGTACTAATCTTAAGTACGTCTTGGAAAGTCCTAAAAGATGTTTACTTTAAAAAGAAATAAAGTACTTGGGTACTAATCTTAAGTACGTCTTGGAAAGTCCTAAAAGATGTTTACTTTACAAAGAAATAAAGTACTTGGGTACTAATCTTAAGTACGTCTTGGAAAGTCCTAAAAGATGTTTACTTTACAAAGAAATAAAGCACTTGGGTACTAATCTTAAGTACGTCTTGGAAAGTCCTAAAAGATGTTTACTTTACAAAGAAATAAAGTACTTCGCATGAGAAATAATCTAAAGTATCACAGTCTCAGTGTATGAACTAAGACAGATTACCCACTAAACATTTTTCACAAAAAGAAGCGTACTAAAAACGGAGAGAAAAAATACCTTTAAAATATGTGTTACGATTAGTATTTAATAGGAACGGTAACTTCTTTTATTAAACATTTTAAGCGAAGTACCTTGTCTATGGTGAGCTATATGTTGCAAGACATATAATTCAAAATAACGAAGTTTCTGTATTAATTTTATGAGGAGAAGTGACTATGAATATATTTAAAAAGAAATTTCCAAGACAATGTACAAAGCGTAAGAAATTGCTGTATTTAAAGTTAATCTGAAAAAGAACAGAGTTTAAAAAACCAAATTAAGTTTGAAAAATGACTTCATTCTAATTGAAATAGCACTAAGAAATAAATTTAATATGTCGAATTCCACAAATCTCTACTAAATAACGTGAGAGAGAACAAACTATTATACAATTATTCATTTACAAGTGGGAAACCATTATTATTATTATTATTATTAAAGAAGCATCTTCTTTTACTGCAGCAAAATTTCTTTAAATATCTAAATTGAGCAATTTATTTTTAAATAGCTTTCCTTGCAGTATTCATGAGGGATTTGCCATTATAATCAGAATGATAAATTTCAATTTGTGTTCAGCTAGTTTCTGGTAAAGAAAAGGACTCTTTTAATTTTTAATCTAAGATTTTATCACATTTATTAATTAAGAAACCTTAAAAAAGAAATTAAGTTGCAAAGTGGTTTTAATTATCCAGTTATTTTTATAGTTGGCAAAATACAATATTTAAATTAATTGATTAAGGAAACGTTTTAAAGACTAATATTTGAAAACTTATTAACTTAAACGATTTTATACAATATTAAGGAATGTTTTTAATGAGTTTTTAAAGCTTGAATTCTGACGTCAAAATCCACATCTACACAAAATTAAAAAAAAAATTAAAATTCACTATGAAGAAGTTAATTTATGTTCAGTATGCAAAATATTTAATTACGTTATTGGCATCTAAGCTAAAAGATACTGTTGCGAAATGTCCAGCTGCGGTAAGATAGCTTTCCCCAAAACGAGTTTAGGGTTACCAGATTTGGTGCAAAAACGCCCATTTGGCGACAAAATTAGCGATATGTCATAGACGGAGCGAGACATTCTAGAAGGAGTTCTCACTTTTCCCCCGAGAATGTTCTCGAAGGCAGGTCAAAAATCTATATATATCCTGCCTGTACGCGGAGTGAAAGAGTATGTTGAGAAGTGTCTTGATTTAAGAGATTAGCTTCGGAGCGTTACTTTAGCGCTTTGCCGTGAAGCTGTCTTCACCATACTAATTGTTCGGCGTGTTTCTCGTAGTTTTTCGACGATTGTAGCGCGTCTTTGGAACTGTCCCTGTGTAATGCTGACGAATAAATTCTGTTTTGATTCTTCACATAGTGTTGTCCTCAAGCACTCCAAATTCGTATATATGCTATGACAATATTCTATCCTATGTTCAATCACATTAGTCCACGCTATGCTATGTCCACCTGCTGTACAGGTCATGTTATGCTGTTTATATATATATATATATTTTGGTTTGTTATAAAAATGTTTTGTCAATATATATGCCTCTATGCTATGTTGATATGCAAGACTATGTTCTGTATGCCGTGTAGGCTATATGACGCTGTGTATTTTATGTTGTAAATCTGTGACGTCAATATGTTATGTCGCAATACTATGTATGTTATGTCTATGAGATGCTATGGTATGTCGCTGCGCTATATCCACCGGAACTACTCTGATATGCGCCCTTAAGGAGCCAAATTTCTCGCCAAATATTTTTGGCGAGAAACTCCACGCTGCCATATTGCTATCTAGATTTTTTGTCTACATTTCGAACTTTAAGCCTAAAATGTCTGCAAAAACCACGTTTCTGAACACACAATTTAAGCTAAAAATCCGAAACAAAAGCAAAAAATTCAGATAGCAAAACCGTGAAGTTTCTAACCAAAATTATTTGACAAGAGTCCATGTACACAGCGATATGTTTTAACTTAAAAAAACATCTACGAATGGTACCATCTAGGCAACAAACGAATTTACGAACTACGCATACCTCGCTTTAATAAATTAATATAACAACAATAAATTTCAAAGAATACCATGTACACAGCGTTCTGTTTCAACTTTAAAAAACATCTACGAATTGCACAATTTAGACGGTACGCACTAATCAACAAAATAACAAATAAATTTCAAACAATTAAAAAAGAAACAACAATAACGACAGAAATTCATACTAAAAAAACAATGAACATAACATTCTACAAAGTAAGAACAAGAATAAAATAAAATGCACTTACCATTAATGCTTTCTCGAACAGCAGAAATACCAATTTTATACCGCCTTTAACAAGCCGCCACGCAATAACTATCGTATTTATATGACAGCCAGACACACTATCCAGAAAATTCATACTATGGTTCACAAATAAATAAAATAACAAATAATAAATCCCTACTTCTATCACGCACAGCCACTAAAAATAATCTCCCATACCTTCTTTCCACACCTCCAAATACCCATTGCCCCTCAACAGGATGGCCACGACGATATTTCCTTATGCCGAACTTCAATTCAACAACTTTCACCATTAAATCTCCCCCCCCCCAGCTTCTCAGACACAAAGCATGGCGGGAACCAACGAACTCCAACGAAAGATTTTTCAACGTCAACAGGGTTGCCATACAACACGCAATCGCGCCAAAACCAGCGCAGAATACATATCGCCACATTTGGTGAAATTAGGACGTTTATCAGAGTTGTACCTATCCACCTTTCATGCAGTTAAGTTTCGTTGTGTATTTAATGCTGTAAATATGTAATCCTTATGCTAAGTCATATCAAGTTGCAATGCTGTGACATGTTATGTCTACGCTACGCTACGACATGTCACCATGCAACGTCCACCTGTCGTATATGTCATGCCACACTGCGAACTGTATGTTGTAAATATGTAACCTCAATATGTTATGTCGATACGTCTTATCGATGCTTAACTATGTTATGTCGCTATACCATGTCCACCTGTCGTGTAAGTTACATTACGTTATGTATTTAATGTTGCAAATATGTTATGCCGCTATGCAATGACTATATTTTATTCTATGTCACGTCGAAATGCTACGCCAGGTCATGTGTATGTTATGTCGCCATGCAATGTCCGCCTGTCGTGTAGGTAATGCAACGCTAGGTATTTTATGTTGTAAACATGTTATGCTTTAGATGGAGCGGTTCCCGGACTATGCCCGATTAGTCTTTGAAAGCCGTGCGGGTGTCCGGCCCTGCTGTCACCTGTCACTTGCATACAGCTGAAAATGTCCAGGTAATGGCTGAAAGAACTCCAAAAGAGTAAGCTACTACGAAACAAACTTAAACTACTTGGCAATGAATTGCGAAAATTTAAAAGCAATCTAGAACTTAAGAAAGCTCTCAGCACAGATCTAGCGACTGAGTGTTGCTGCAATGAACTCAATATTTTCTAGTTCCATCTTCAAGTGTTCTGTACCAGTAACCGGTACTAAATGCCAAGCCAATAAAATGGTGCTTCTGTGTAGAAGGGAATTGCACATGTTTTTCAGTGAACACATAAATTTTCAACTCTACACACTGATTTGTATTTCTCAGCGTCATCTTCAGTTATCCGGCAGACTATACATAAGTTAATTGTTCTGTAAATGGGTGAATAATACAAGTGACTGCCATGAATGTGACAAGAAAATATTACACAAGAACTCTGGAAATATGCAAACAGCACATATGATGCCCATTAATACACCCAGTTGATACTGTTCGCTATAAACGCATCTGTATAACTTCTTATATCCAAGTTATCAATGACCTCTAGACTAAACATTCTCTGTAAACTCCGAATCACGATGCATAAAACATTGCTAAAATCCTCATTCAAGCACAGACAAATCCTTGACAAGGTCTCTTTGATAACCACAAGTCAGAAATACCCATCTTTCGAAGTAACTTTCTTAATTCTGCTACAAATTTTAATATTCCATGGAGATTTTTGGCTAGCCTAACGACAATAAAATACTTCACCAATTGAGTATAAATGCTGATAGTCATATAACTGGCGGTGTAGCAACTCAGCTGGTGGTAGGTACAGTCTGTCTATCATACGCAAAGCTCTCACCAGTTAGTCTGCAACTGTCTGTTACTGTAGAAACGAGCCTCGACCCATTTTCCGTAGGGGTATCTTGAAGACTTATGATAAACTCTTTTTCCCTCATCCAGCAGTCGCCAAAAACAAAATAAAACTAAAGCAACTCTTGGTTAGCCCCTATTTGAAATATACTAGCCCTGTTGCAATAGCGACCACCACTCGGCAGACACTGTGGCGGGAGCTTTTCTTCTCGTACACAGACAGTAAGTAAGTATTGAGATATCACCATGTGAGCTTCGCTCTTTAGATGCGCTTAGCATTGCGTTGTGTTTAACGTTCTTGGTGGTAGTTTGCAATGTAATTACTGACTGTACTCTGCAACACTGTGTGTATTCAATCCGTTACGAACCCGTGCGCGCGGAATACAATAAAAGGAAAGTTTATGACAATTTTTAAGTGTTAATTTAGAATTTGAAGGTTCGTGTTGGTGTATTTAATTATGGCAAAGCACACTAGGGCTATCTGCCTAAGGGGAGGGATGCCTTCGTGGAGAACTTTCTAAGGGAAACTGGCTCGTATACACGTTACACATGGGGAAAACCACGAAAACACCCATGCACCACGCTGAACACTGGTAGTTCGGTCCAAGGAATCGAATCTCGGACCGAACTACCAGTGTTCAGCGACTTTACCGCTCGGCCGTTGGTGAGCCTTAGAATCTGAAGGAAACAGAAGACAAATCTCAAAGAGTCATTTATTTATTTATACTTTATTATATATTTATTTATTTATTATTAGCCCAAAGGGGCTATTTGCCCATAGGGGCTAGAAATTTTGGTATATTGCGTTCATTCACTACAAACGGCGAATCATTTTTTAAATTGTTGCCACCAAATATTGTCGCCCTGTATAATATTTAAAGAAATTAAATAATGAAGAATCTGCATAAATGCATGTACATTTCTCGCATTGTGATAAAACAACGGTACCTAGACACATAAAAGTTTGAATAACGTAATCCTCCACCCAAATATGGGCATCTGAAAGCGCTAATTTGGAATTTGTTTCATTATCTATTTCATATTTCGTTTTTGCTTTAATGAATTTTTAATTAACAAACTCAACGATTTCAAAGCGAGCAATGGCAACACTACACGAAAAAAAAAAAAAAAATCTCCAGCGCGCGAGACTGTGTATCGGAAATTCTAAAGATAGAGTGAATGGACAAAAATATGGAAACACCTTGTGAAATGCATGTTTGAAAAGAAAGACTGATTTTAATGAAATATGTAGGTGGCGCTGGCGTTTTTGACTACTGACGCCACCTATACAATTTCGTAAATGTGCTATACAGTTCAGTTGTTGTCGGAGTACTGTTATGTGAGATTGTCATTGCATTATGTCAGAGTTAACAGACTTCGAACGTGGGCAAATTGTTGGAGCACGTATGGTAGATGCTTCCGTAAGCAAGGTAGCCGATGTGTTTAGTGTTTCAAGAGGTACTGTATCGAAGATTTATTCCGCATATTTGAAAAGCGGAAAAACATCATCTGCTAAATCACAGCGCGGACGAAAGTGTGTCCTGAGTGATCGTGACAGACGATCATTAAGGGCAATTGTGACGAAAAATAAGAAGACCACAGCTGCAAAAGTTACTGCTGAAATGAATGTTGTGTTACCGAACCCTGTGAGTACCAAAACAATTAGAAGGGAGCTCCATAAACAGGGAATTGCTGGCCGTGCTGCAATTGAGAAGCCACTCATCAGTGATGCTAATGCCCGTAACAGGAAAAGGTGGTGTTAAAGTCATAAAGCCTGGACTATAGAGCAGTGGAAGCGAGTAATATGGTCTGACGAGTCTTCTTTCACATTGTTTCCCACTTCTGGCCGAGTTTACGTCTGGAGAACGCCATCTCAAGCCTATAATACAGACTGCTTGTTGCCAAGAGTGAAACATGGCGGGGGTTCTGTTATGGTTTGGGCAGCCATATCGTGGTTCTCTGCTAGCCCCATGATAACTGTGTCAGGGCACATGACTGCCAAGACTTATGTGAACATTTTGGCCGATCAAGTTCATCCCATGGTACAAACTTTGTTCTCCGATGGTGATGGTGTTTTCCAAGACGACAAAGCCCCTGTTCACACAGCTCACATTGTCCAGGACTGGTTTTCTGAGCACGAGGATTAGTTGTCCCATCTCCCCTGGCCACCACAGTCACCAGACCTGAATATTATCGAACCTTTGTGGTCTACATTGGAACGGAAAGTGCGTTCTCGTCATCCACCGCCAACATCGTTATCTGAACTTGCCGCCTTTTTGCAGGAAGAATGGTATAATATTCCCTTGGCAAACATACAGGAACTGTATTTATCCATTCCGAGAAGACTGCAAGCTGTTTTGGATGCCAACGGGTTTCCTACACCATATTAAGCAAAGAAACATGTTTTTTAAAGGTGTTTCCATATTTTTGTCCAACCCCTGTATATTCTCTTTACTGAGATATTGCTGTTGAATTGAATTTTATGGTTTAAGTGCGGAAAAGATTATATTTAATAAATTCAGGTAACACACAAAACGTTAAAAAAAAAACGCCCCTTTGGGCGTAATACAAAATCTGAAAAAGCTTTCAGATTTTTTTTATTATTTTATTTATTATTATGGTACTGTAATTAATTCTCAGCAATTTTAGACACGACTGTATTAAGAACAGAGAGTGATATGGAAGTGCTAATTAGTTTATGTATTAAGAAAAGGGAAGCAGGAAGATAAAGGTCAGCTTTTATGTAGCGTGAATCGATCTTTTTTTCACTCCGGAAATACATCTTATGTTTTTTGCGAATCTCTTACAAGAAAAAACTGTCATAAAAACTAAATTACATGTATCTATCTGACCAAGATACTTTAAGCGTTAAATAAACGAAGAATAAAATATTACAGCAATTATGAAATGAAAAAAAGTACGTATCATCGGCCTTTTACTTTCATCACTGGAGAAGAAGGACTTGTAAACGCGTCAGAGGTTCCGTGAAACAAGAGATGCGATTAAAATAATCCTATTTGGGACAAGAAACAAAATCGATATTTTGCTAAATCGCTTTTACGATCGGTTTATAAGAATCTTTTCAGTTAAAACAAAGTTTAAGTGTATTCTTCCCCCCCCCGAAGGCCAAACAGTATTTGCAAAAGAAGATTGGATAATGCTTTTACCAAAATGGAACAAAATACTGATCGAAGTCTTTATGCATTTTTATGCTCTGATGCGGTGTAATGGAAATTTATTGTTTTACGTACTTGGTTTTAAAACACAAGTAGTATATATATTTTACACACTTTAAAGCAACTTAGAGACTGTAAAAATTAATAAAGTGGCATCTAGTTTATCCGAATTTACGAGGGCGGAGAGATTTTAGATGTATATAATCAGGGTAATTTTTACTAAAAACGGAAACGACATTAATGTTTCCATACAATATTTACATCAATATCACATTAAAATACGGAAATCTGAAAAAAAAAAAAAAAAATGTTTTTTTGTTTTTGTTGTGTGTGTCTGTGTGCGTGTGTATCATTGAAATAATAAAAACAGAAATACTGAAATGCACCTGTAATAATAATAATAATAATAATAAAAAAAAAAAAAACATGGCAAGACTCAGCGGATTGAGGGTCATCTTCTCGAGGTTTCACAACACACTATTTTTGAACGCGAAACATTGCAATCGTTCGTTTTGATTATAAATTTGATACATTTCTTTTTTAAGCAATCAAAAGATAATAAAAAATCAATAAATATAAGAAATAATTATGTTTTGAGTTTATCCGTTCAGTCTTAGTTTACTACGCGCTTTCAAATAAACAAAGTTTAAATTAGCCACGTATAAAAATAAATCTGAAAGCTTTCAGATTTTATATTACGCCCAAAGGGGTGTTTTCTTCATTTACACACACATCCACGTTTGAGAGCATTTGGGCTAATGTCCCTTTGGGCTAAAAATATTTAAAAACAGCATATCTTTAAAATTTCCGATAGAGAGACTCGCGCTCTGGAGATAAAAATGTTTTTTTTTTCGTACAGTGTTGCCACTGCTGGCTTTGAAATCGTTGAGTTTGTTAATCAAAAATTCTTTAATGTTTTACAAACTATGAAATCTCTACATATAATAAAAAGAAGAGTCTGTCTGTGTGTCTGTGTCTTTCGTTCTTGCTGCGCGTAAGCTAATAAACCCAGGGCTGCAATCACATCTAGACAGTGCACCTCGAAGCGATTTTTTCAAAATTCGAACAACATTTTTTTTTTTAAATTTTATGTTTTTGATGAAATCGTATCAAATCGCAGCCTTGTTGCTGATATATCACTGTTGCCACTCAGAGAAATGAGAGCGGTAATTCTGTGCAGGTTTTTAAATTTAATGTTTCTCTTGGATACTGGACGTTTGTCGAATTTAACGAGAGGACGCTTGTTTTCCGGTACCCTTAAAATCCAGACGAAGGCTGGCCGCATAGCGGCTAGTAGACAATAAAACAAAATCGAAATTCCGAAGTCCGGCTTCTAGGCGTCCATATTCGAGTGGAGGACTACGTTATTCAAAATTTGATAACTCTAGGTACCGTCGTTTTTTCACAACGCGAGAAACATACATATGTTCATGCAGATTCTTCATTATTTAATTTCTTTAAATGTAATCCAGGCCGACAATATTTGGCGGCAAAAATCTGAAAAGTGATGCAGCAGTTTATGGTGATTCAACCCAAAATGCTGTTTCGAGACCAATAGCACTTCTTAGCTTACGTCCCTTTGGGCCGACACTTTCCCCTATATGATCCAAGAGAAAAGAAAACACGCAGATTTCTTATTTTAAATCAAAAGTCGAAAATGATTAATCGTAGGAGGATATTTTGACTGTATGAGCCATGAATTCAAAAGAAAAATTCCTTAAGGAAATAAACACACGTTGACTGCCAGACGCGTTTTCGATGATTTGGCCAAGGCGGCGACGTGAACGTTTCATTATGCTATGCATATTATGCTAAAATATTATTTGCAGAAGATAAAATGATTTATAAAATCATGCTTGAAACAGTTTCCGTAGCAGAGGTCACCGATAACCCCCACGGCGCGGTTGGCAATTGTTACGATTGTCCTTTTTTCAAACAATCGTGCTTCGATTGCTTAGTAATTACTCTCATTCTTTAGTCTTATTCGGTGCAAGCATTATTTACAAGCAAGTAAGTGCGTTTGTTGTTATATAGTTTTTCATTCTACATACGTTTTTGAATTTTATATCTTTCATTCAATTTTTTTATCAGCCCTTAAAAATTGGCTTCGAATGAAGATTATTCATCAAGTACATTATCTGATGATGCAATTTTACAAAGACCTTCAAAAATATTGCGACTGCTATCAGACAGTGAGAAAATTAACCCGGAAAAATATTGCAATTCCTGATTTTAGGATGAAATTAGCAATGCATCTAATGAAATGCTCCGATAATGATTGTATATCTATAAAATAATTTAAAAAAAAAATACAGAGTAGACCTTGTCATGAAATAAAAAAATCTGATGTGTACACCACATGACTTCCTTGTACGGAATATTAAATTATACGCATTTTTTCTTGCATTTTATTTAAACTTATTAGATTGAATTACACCTACTTCGCCGACAGCGCATACACCACAATAGAATAAATGCATTCTTTAAAATTCCCTTTGTTTACCATAGCGACACTCTGGCGCTAGGTTTACTTAAAAATATTATATATTTCATTCATATTATAACTCAGAATGCACAAAATTTATATCATTTAAAGAATAGAATTATCTAATCGTTGCCACATGTTCTATTCAAATACTATAATAAAGCCACAACTATGTATAAAAGAAATTAAGAAAACGAAACAAAAAAGAAACAGTTTTTCACAGACGATTGAGTATTTCTCATTTAATTAATGGAGTTCTCACTTCGCGAGAAGGCAAAAATACATAAAATCTCAAAATATCTCTATTAAAAATTACGAAGTAAATCTCTCAAACGCTTATTTCCTCGAAAAAATTCCAGAAAGAATTAAGCATGATTTAATTGGCAATAATAAATGAATGCGTTATCTTTGTTGTTGCGAAGCTAAGTTTCTCTAGATTGGCAACAATCTCCTGTTTCAAATGTAAACATCAATGGCCGCCATTAAATACATATAAGAGTAAAGAAACTGAGATCACTGAGCCGGGTAATAGAGTGCATATATATATATATATATAAATATATTTATATACGTTTGGTGCGGCGGATTGCAACCAAAATACGAGGTGCACATGTACATGTTATAGCAGTCCTATATACAAAATTTCAACGTTCTGAGGCTACTCGTTTTTGAGTTATGCGAGATACGTACGTACGCACGCACGTACACGCACGCACGCACGTACTTACGTACGCACGTACGTACATACGTTCGTACAGACGCCACGAAAAATTGTGTTCAGAATTAATTTTAAAGCAGTTTTATAATTTTTTTGAAGGAAAAGAGTATTTTATTTTGTCCTTACGTACAGATATCACGCAAAAACATCGTTAAATTGCATTCGATAGCGGTCAAAATGGATATTTTCGTTAAAATATGCTGCCTGAAACTTTTCGCGATTAGAATACTTCCTTTTTACTTCGTACAAGGAAGTAAAAAATGCCGGGAAATGCAAGGTGTGCTATAACAAAAACTCAAAGCTGCTAGCAAGAACTACTAGAGCAAAGAATTTGACTAAAAAGTGGTGACATATTGTTGCGATTGTGTTGATTCACGTTTTCTTTGCCTTGAATGTTTCAATCTGACTCATGGCAACATGCACTGATAAACTGTACATTTTTCATGTACTAATAAAATTATTAGTCCAAAGGGGCTTTGTCTCTGAAGGACTACTGGTTTCGTTCAGCGATTTTGCGTTGAATCACTATAAATGTCCGTTTCACTTTTCAAACTGCTGCCACCAAATGTTAGAATCCTGCATTATATTATATTTAAAGAAATTAAATAATAAGAAATCTGCATCAATGTATGTATACTTCTCGCACTGTGATAAAACAACAGTACATAGAGCCATCTAATTTTGAATGACGTAATCCCCCTACGAATATGGGCATGTGGAAGACCAAATTTGAAATTTGGAATTTGTTTTATAATCGATTTCACATTTTCTAAAACTTTAACGAATTATTTACTAACAAACTCAACGATTTAAAAGCGAGCAATGAAAACACTCTACGGGGAGAAAAAGACCTTTTTATCTCCAGAGCGCGGAACTGTGTATCGGAAATTCTAAAAATTGGCTCATTTTAAAATTATTTTGCGACATTGCTATTGAACTGAATTTTATGGTACAAAGAACATGATATTTAATAAATAAAGGTAACACACAAAACGTTAAAAAAACGCCCCTTTAGCCGTAATTTAAAATCTGAAACCTTTCAGATTAAAAAAAAATTTGTATGTTCTATATTGCATTAATTTCTTCGAATCATTATAATAACAATAGTATTATTGCAAAATTTATCAGTATCCATATTTAATACAATTACGTACTTTATTATTTGCTGCGTCGCCTGTCACCGGAGCTGTAGCCAAGTTGAGTGCCGGTCACCGGTGACCCCCAAGGCAGTTAACGTGTTAAGGCTATTTCAACGAATACACTATAAAAAAATCCTTATTGCTTTCTCCATTGCATTATGCGCTTATACGTAAACATAACCTAACATAAGCACCTGGATACTGATATAGAAATTTATGTGATGTGTTTATTCTATATTCACTTTACTGATGTGCATGTGAGCTGAACAAGCTATATTTCAATGTGCGTCTGCTCATCATCACATAAAGCGATCATAAGAATAACGAAATAAACAAAACTTTTCGGGAAGAGGAAATATTTTCCAGATTTATTACCTTAATTGAAAGCAATCTTAAGATAAAAACATAGATTAGTCACCAAGGATCCCATTACCAATAACCTTCAAATCAAAATATCGATTAAGCAAACAGAAAAGTCTTTTTGCGCAAATATAGAATTCCTTCTCTGCAATATTGTCATGACATCCGCTACCAGATGATAAAATGACGCCGATGGTCGCAACAGAAAGGAATTCATCTCACAGTATTTCAAAGGATCCATGAAGCATTTGACAGAAACCTTGTGAAAAATCACAATGGTACATATATAAAAGGGGAGGGGTGTGTAGATAACCGTTCCATAACCTGGATGCTATTTCAAAAATGGCCTTCCGCATAGGTAGTCAACCAGCAACGGCAAGGTCATTCGGCTCATCCAGTCAATCGTCTCCTTTTCAACAGAATGATCGAATATTTCGACACTATTATTCGAATAACCGCTTTTGAAACGGTGCTACGGTCTATAGGAAATGTTTCTGGAAGAGTGCCTCAACAGCATATACTTTTACCAAATCTCAAAGGTAGCGATTCCCACCTTGCTTTGTGAAATCTTACTCAGGTGGGAATCAAATCCAAAGTCTCAAGGTAAGTTTCACCATCAGTGAAGTTCGAGAACATCTTTAATTTTAACTCGCTTTATTTTCCCGAAAACCCAAACCAGTTAATAATTCGGATGCCTTGAAAAGGTAACCACAATGAAGCTGGATGCTGTCGTTACAGAAATGTAAGATTCCTTAAATTTTCCACTCACGAGGAATGTTTTTCAAACAACAGCGTTTTATGTTTCTAGGAAAAAATCTGATGTGTTCAGTACATGACTTCCTTGTACGGAATATTGAATTAATACGCATTTTTTCTTGCATTTAATTTAAACTTATTTCCTCGAATTTCATAGAGACAGAATTCTCATTTAATCAATTCATTTCTCACTACGCGGAAAGGCAAAAATACATAAAACCTCAAAATATCTTTATTAAAAATTGAAAACTATAAAACAGCAAATACAGTTAGAATAACTAAAAAAAAAAAAAAAAAAAAAAAAAAAAAAACAATGTTTGCAATTAAAATTAGAGTTTTTATGCAAAAACAAGCCATTTGGCCAGCGGGCAAGAAGGCAGATTTTTTGGTGCACAAAACTGGAACTTTACTTTTGGTCCCACAAGGCATTGAAGGTAGAGAAACTGACTTAATTCACTGTTTTGCTAAGATTAAAATGTAAACAAATATGGCTGCTATGGTAAGAAAAATTAGGCTTAGCCGCTGTTAAATAACTTTTAAATTGTTGATAATTCTACAACTACTGCATGCATATTAACTAAAGGCACAAAAACTTTAACCGAAAGATAAGAGCAACATAATTCAATCATTTTCAAAGCACAAAATGCACAATTTAACAATATAGAAGAATAATAAATAAAAAACTGAGCTCATGGAGCAGAATAACAGAATGGATATATATATGTATACCCTTTTGGTGAGACCGATTGCAACAATAATGGGAGGTGCACAACTGCATGTTATAGCAGTCCTATATACAAAATTTCAACGTTCTGAGGCTACTCGTTTTGAGTTATCCGAGATATACATACATACGTATGTACGTACAGCCGTCACGTAAAAGTCTTTTCTGAATCCATTTTAAATCTCTTTCGCAACCTGTTTTGGGAAAACGAGTCCTTTATTCTGTCCTTACTTAGGTCAGAAAAGCGCTACATATTCCACTAACAGCATATGAAGTAATACCTTAATTCCTAACAATTAATTTAATTCAGTCAACTTCAATGTCACTTCGTCAGGGGGCGGAACATTGAAATCTATCTTCTACAAAAATCCTTGCTTTTATGTATCGAGAATTAGCAGATTAACCATTTTATGTGTTTTAATTATAATAGTTCACCCGAAAATTCTGGCCTTTCCCCAAACCAAGTAAAAAACAAAACAAATTCTACTTAGAATTTTGAACCTTAAAAAAATCTGATGTGTACACCACATGACTTCCTTGTACAGAATATTAAATTATACGCATTTTTTCTTGCATTTCATTTAAACTTATTGGATTGAATTAAATCTACTTCGCCGAAAGCGCATAAACCACAATAGAATAAACGCATTCTTTAAAATTCACTCTATTTGTTTAACATAACGACACTGTGGCGTTAGGTTTACTTAACAGTATTATATTTCGTTCATATTATAACTCAGAATGCACAAAATTTATATCATTTAAAGAATAGAATTATCTAATCGTTGCCACATGTTCTATTCAAATCCTATAATAAAGCTAGAATGATGTATAAAAGAAATTAAGCAAATAAAACAAAAAAGGAACAGTTTTTCACAGACGACTGAGTATTTCTTATTCAATTAATTCAGTTCTCACTTCGCGAGAAGGCAAAAATACATAAAAACTCAAAATATCTATATTAAAAATTACGAAGTAAATCTGAAACACTTATTTCCTCGAAAAAATTCGAGAAAGGATTAAACATGATTTAATTGGCAATAATAAATGAAGGCGTTATCTTTGTTGTTGCGAAGCTAAGTTTCTCTAGATAGGCAACAAATCCACTAGTCTGCTGTTTCAAATGTAAACAACCAATGGCCGCCATAAAAAAAAAGGCTTAGTGGCACTTAAACAACTTTAAAATTGTAGATAATTCTAAAAATATTGCATACAGATTTACTAAAGGCATAAAAACCTTAACCGGAAGATAAAAACAACATAATTCAATCATTTTTAAAGCAAAAGATGTACAATTTACAAACATATAAGAGTAAAGATACTGAGATCACTGAGCCGGTTAACAGAGTGGATATATATATAAATATATTTATATACGTTTGGTGCGGCCGATTGCAACCAAAATACGAGGTGCACATCTACATGTTATAGCAGTCCTATATACAAAATTTCAACGTTCTGAGGCCACTCGTTTTTGAGTTATGTGAGATACGTACGTACGTACATACGTTCGTACAGACGCCACAAAAAATTCTCATCAGAATTAATTTTAAAGCAGTTTTATAATTTTTTTTTTTTTTTTTTTTTTTGAGGAAACGAGTCTTTTATTTTGTCCTTACGTACAGATATTACGCAAAAACATCGTTAAATTGCATTCGATAGCGGTCAAAATGGATATTTTCGTTGAAATACTGAAACTTTTCGCGATTACAATACTTCCTTTTTACTTCGTACTAGGAAGTAAAAAGAGAATTTTTTTAAAAATATAATAACTCACACGAAAATTCCGGCCCTTTCCCAAAGCAAGGATAAAACAAAGAAAATTCTAAATTCTTGAAACTTAAATAAAGAGACTTCTATTTTATTTAAAGAATTGAAAAGATAAGTGATAAAATAAAATACTTCAGTGAAGAATTTAAATAAAAATTTTTACCTTTAAACATATAGTATATAATCCATACATATAAAGCTAACATGTTAATCGAAAGTGATCCCATTTTAAACCTTATAAAAGTTGCTTTGAGACGAACGTGAAATATAATCATTGAATCTTCCCTGCTATTGCTGCTTTTCACATATAATTATATATTTTTAAAATATCAAAAATAATATAGAGATTATGGTTGTAGTAGGTTTATTCGTTCACCATTAAATGTATCCTTTAGAAAGTTATGCTGCAGTGTTCCGCGCGAACACATAGCGAAATCTAAATATTTGTTAGATGATAAATTAGATTCCTTCATAGCATAGAAAACATGAGGTCTTGCATATTTAATTTCATGTTTCGGGAGATGGCTTTCATGAAAAATATGAACTGAGAGAGGATAAACTAAAAAATGATAACAATTTCAGTAGTTTTAAAACTTTAATTAGATTTGTCTTTGCAAAGAACACACCAGAATGAGAAATTTTCTCCTCGACGACAACGATTTTCATCAAGTATATGTATTATTTAATTCTTCGTTTGGAATAAAATTAAATAAGCTTCAAGCGAAATGTACGTAAAGATGTAATATTTATTCTGGGCTTTATAAATTTTTAAATGACAATTTCAGTTTTTATTTCTTGGAAACACATCACTCACTGCGGAAATATGCAAATTAAGTATAAATGAAGAAAAATTCTAATTGTATTTCCTGGAATTACAAAAATACATTCTAAAATGTAAAATAACAAAAAAAGAAAAGTCATTAAAAAAACAGTTTTCTTAGAAATAAGAAAAGATAAGCACATAAAGAAACAAAATACGTTTGTCTGATATTTTTTTAACACCCAAGGAATTTATTTAAAATTAATCAAAATTAAACTATTTGGCTTTAAGATGCTTTAAATGCGAGTACAGCATTTGATAGAAAAAGGTTATAAAAATGAAATGAAAATCATAATTATCAAACTGATCATTTATCAGAAATTATTTATATTAATAACATACAATAATCTTGCAAAAATCTAAGAATAAAATTGTATTTTTAGCAATATAGTCAATTCATTCAATAATACAGTTCAGATTTTATTAAAATTCAAAACATTTCCTTTTATAGGATGCGCACATGAGAAAAATCATTCATTCCGTTCAACAAGCATTTATTTGTCTATCAGCGGCCGAGCGATAAAAGCTGCTGAACACTGGTTGTTCGGTCCTGGGCTCGAGTGCTGGCGAACGGTTCCAGTTTTCCTTAAAAAGTCCTCCATGGAGCATCCCTCCCTTTCCGTGTAGTGCTTAATAGCAAACCACGCAACAAATAAATAAAAACAAAGCATTTGTTTTAAATTTAGAGATTAAAAATGAATTATTTTGATTGGTTTAGTTTATTTAAGCATGCAAGTGCTATCTGCCTAAAGGGAGGGATGCCTTCGTGGAGGACTTTCTAAGGGAAATCAACTTGTATACAAGTTACACATTGGGAACAGCACGAAAACACCCATGCAGCCAGCCCCGTTAACCTGGAATCGAAGCCCCGTCGGAACTACCAATGTTCAGCGACTTTACCGCTCGGCCGCTGGTAGGCCTAATCATTTAGATTGAAAATGATTGAAACTGAAATGTATCAGATGTTTTATCAGAAGATAAAAAATCATTAATTGGTGAAATCCAAAGCTGCAATAAAGTAATTAAAAAAATCCTAAAGATAACTAACGAATTCCTTAATGTAATTAAAAAGAGATAACAATAGCACTTTTTTTTTTTTTTTGAGTAACATAGAAATAATATTTATTCTGGCTACACTGAAATTCTAAATTACAAGACAGAGCAAAAGGGAGCAAATCTCTCTCTAAAACATGTAATCACACTCGAATAAACCTATTTCGTGAGTCTCATAGGAATATGCAATCTACTACTCAGATCACGCGCCAAGAATGCAAAGAACTTACACTCCTGTTTCGGAATATTTATCAAAAGAGAACCACATTGTTCGTTCCTACCACTATAGGCTCAAAAATTTACAGCACAAGAGAACATTTTAAATTCCAGCCAACGCAAAGCTCAAACACAGCGAAGCACTCGTTGGTTTAATCAAAAACTTTTCCATCATTGGTTCGCATTTTCTCTTTCCATGGCAACAATTCACTGACATTTCCTGATCTCCTTGTTTTTAACTCTGAAAGCAAATCTAGTTTTTTTTTTTTTTTTTTTTTTTAATCTCTTTTGATTTATTGATTTTTAGGTTGTTTTTTGACATTAGCAAAGTTTATAGCCTGATTTTTTCTGTTTTCCTCTTTATGTTACGAATCACTACTATAGCAGCAATAAACCATGTCAACTAGCACATTTGTCAGTTTGCATATATATATAATATATTTGCCAATATATTTGCATGAAATTGCCAGGTTTGAAAACTGTAGTAAATCTTACGGCAGAATATTTTTAATTTACCGTTCGAACAAGAAAAGCATATTGCATATTACAAACCACTCAACAATTTAAAAAACATTATAATTTAATAATTTATAATCTCTACATATAATAAAAGAAAGAGTCTGTCTGTGTGTGTGTGTCTTTCGTTCGCGCTGCGCGTAAGCTAATAGTTTTACGGCTACGAAATTTGGTACGTAGGTGCATCTAGACAAGAGCCAGTGCATCACGAAGAGACATTTTCGAAATTCGAATTTTTTAAATTTTATGTTTTGTGACGAAATCGCCTCATTTTGAGACATAACGGGCTATAGGAAAGCGAGATTTTACTCTACACTCTCCATTTTCACATCGTCATGAAACGTAGGCACTTAGCTATTTTATGAATTTAAAATAAGTTCCGTGTTCCAATAAACCGATTCAATATGAATTTATTTAACAAAGGGAGCTTAACACCTTTTCAACGGGATTTTTTCTAAAAATGTTTATTTTTAAAAATGTACAGTTTGTTTTTCTTTGATTTTTGGACACGTTAAACTTTCATCCTTGCGACTGCTTTTACAAAAAAGAATTTTGAAAAAATGATAATATTTTGTATTTAAAAAAATTTTTTTTAAATGAAGCTTCCGACTACACTTTTCACATCTCAAATCTTTAAAAATGTGATTTTGGCAACAATTTTCCTGTCTTATTGTTGTTGATAGATTTTGGATGAAATCGCATCATTTTGAATAGTTTCATTCTTTTAGAAATATGGGTTTGGCAACAACATTTCATCGTATTTCTGTTTTTAAGAGAGTGGCATATTTCATTGTCATTTTTATATATACCATATAATACATTTTTATTGATTTTTTTTGATAAAGTTGTTCTGCAGAGTAGAATTCTGCGCGGAATTTTATGTTTTTTGAGTTGCTTTCATGTTATGTTTTGCTTATTTCACTGTTTGTAAGATATTGAAAAGTTTCGCATGATTTTTTTTTTTCTTCAACGGAAAGTTGGTTCATTTTTTATTAGGATAATTAATATTTGTATTAAAGGATATAGCTTATTTCATCGTAATTTTTTTCCTCTGGAAAATATAAGATAAAATATCATTAATTATACTTTGCTTTTCAGAATTTTTTGTTTTTTGTATTCTTTTATGTTATTTATTGCTCATTTCACTGATTTTAAGATATTGAAAAATTTTGAGTTATTTTTTTAGGAAACAAAGTTCTTAACCTCCTTTATACCATTTGAGTTCTTAAGATTTTGCAAAGAAGTTGGTTAATTTATTTATTAGGATAATTAATATTTGTTTTAAGGGATTGTAGTTTTGCTTATTTCATTTCAGTTTTGTTATACGTAATAACGTTTTTTTATGAAGTTGTTCTGCAGAGTAAAATTCTACGCAGTTTTTAAATTTAACGTTTGGTGTTCCCTTCAGCCATTTTTCCGGTACATTTAAAAGCCAAAATTAATAAAAAATATTTTCAACTCCACATTATTACATTATTATGTATGCGATTACAGAGTAATTCTTTCGTCACTCACTGCCTAGTAACCGTGCCGAGCTTCATATAACGATTGTATTAACGATCTAGGAAATACGATTAAATATATTAAGCAACAAGAAGAAGCTACAGGTAATCGACGTAATGATGCTGCGAAGACAGCCAGCTTAGGCAGCGAAGAAAGAGTACTCGTCAAGAAAGCGGTCTACAACAAAAACGTTCAATCAATCATGGATCAATACATCAATTTTTGAGTGTACTATATGTACAGTATTTAGCTTCAGACAATTCTGTGACTATATAAGATATTTTTCCTCTCCTTTCTGCATGCCTTCGTGGTGTAACGGTAGCGCACTCGCCTCGTATTCGAGAGGTCTAGGTTCGAATCCCAGTAAGGACATCGCTCATTTTTCATGCCTCCTGATTTAAAATAATCTAATGAGTCTACAGTGGCGCCCGAGCTAAAAGGTGGTGGATGATGATTCTTCAACACCAGGATTTAGCGATTGCGTCCCCTAAGCCCCAGTCGCCCTTTAAAATAAGGAATATATAAGGTATGTTCTCCCTCCTTTCTGCATGCCTTCGTGGTGTAACGGTAGCACACTCGGCGCGTATGTCCAGGTTCCAGTTCCGGCGAGGGCACTGCTCATTTTTCATGTCTTCTGCTTCAAAATAACCTAATGACTCTACAACTATAAGATTTTTTTAAGTTAATATTTCCCGTTTTTGTTGTAGAGATGTTACCGTAAAAGACCGAAATTGGAGAATGTCGACTTTCACAGGAGAATGTCAACATTCACCAAATACGTCAATGAAAGATCGAATATTTCTTTACATTCTTGTATGTTCGGACCCTCACCGGTGTATGTCGACAATCACAGATATGCTCTGGTGAAAGTCGAAAAGAGAGGTCATAAAGTGCCATAATAGTTTAAGTTGTTGCAATAAATAAGATTTGATTCACATAATTTAGTAAGTTTTTTATGACTGTTATTTTATTTTCTCATTTAGAACGTATTGTATAATTAAGTAAGTTTTTAACTTCTATTATTTTCCTTTCTCATTCTGAACGTATTGTGTGTTTTAGGTTCTCATGGTCTTAAGCTCTTAATTCACGTCTCAAGTGCGTTTATTCGCGACTGAATGACGCGGAGAAGAAAATATAATATTGTTATATGTTCAACATTCACCATAAATACATGGTGAATGTCGACATTCACCGGTTTAAGTCAGAAATAAGAGCATTTGGAAAATATTTCGGACATACACCAAGCGACTATGTGAATGTTGACATTCACCTGTGAAATTCGACATTCTCCAGATTTCGGTGTTTCACCGTAACAGACACATTACGTTAATTGGAAAAGCAGGAGAGATGAAACATTAGCAAAAGCCTTCACCGGACATCGAACTACGGAATACCGGCCTAGCGTGCAGAACCACTACACCACGAAGGCACGCTAAGAATGTGGGAAAAATACCTTATATTGTAAAAATCAATGTTAGGCTTGTAATATGTAAAATGATAACATAGACTGACGCTTAATAGGCTTTTTTTAACACCTCCCTCTTATCCAATATTCATCCTGCCTTTTATGTCAGATAAGCGAGACGTTACTGTATTTTCAATTCTGCATGATGAATTCTGCATCATATACAGTTTATTTCATTTATTATTAAAAGAAAACTTTTATTTAAAACATTCTTTCATATTTACGTTAGTTTTTGAAAACGAATACCTCAGATTACGAGAATACAGCCCAAGTATCTTTTACAGAAAACACTCATAAAATTCTCTAACTTACTTCCCTATTCGGATCACAAAATTCTCCCCAAGATAGGGAAATTTTCCTAAAATTGGAAGCTCTGATCTGTGACAATTCTTCCCTCACTGTGATTCGTTATTCCACAAAAAATCCTTTCATTCGGATCGAGATGAAGACAGGCGTGATCAATCCCCCACCACGTGACATTTTTGCTATTCCGAACACTTATCATTCCATTGTACGGTGGCCTGAGGGGATTTTGATCTTGCGAAAGGGAAATTCATACTTCTTTTTTCGGATTCTCGTCTGCAACATCTCTCCTTTACGCATTCCTTACCGTTTTCTTCTTCTGTGACGAAAATATTGATCTCTGCGACGTTATTTTTTTTTTTTCCTCTGTAGGTTCTGTTAACCATTGACCACACGAGAAGTAGGATGGCTCCTGTGGCGGAAGGGGGGTTTGATATGACCAGTGAAAAACTTTTTCCTTGAAGGCAGAAAAGATTGGTGAAGCAAGCAGCTCATAATTCAATTGAAAACGGTACATAAATATAATAAATAAAGGGGCGATAACACGCGCATTTGTGACAACACGCACATAAATCTGAAGAAATAAAGTTTCCATTCACGTTCATAAATTTGTGTATACCGTAACACCACCGCAAGTGGATCTAATGGCAGATACTGCACCCAGAAGAATTAATGAAATCAAAGGCCACTGCCAATATAATACCGCAGAAAATAACACCGTTGCAGACTACCTCGATTATTGCTTTCTGAAACATCCTGTACATACCGTGGAAAACCCACCAACATTCTTTCTAAATCGAATACGATTTGGGACCCCGGTCACGCTCTCGCAACAGAAGAGAAAAATGTTCTAACGACACACGGAAAGAATGAAAAGAGTAAAAAAGATGAAGGGATTGTTCTTTGGATTAACAGAGCAGCAGGATTCGTTAGGAAGGGATGGCAAGAGGATGAATCACGTGCATACTAATCACAGACGATTCTAGAAAAAGAACCCATCCATTATATTTTCGTATATAAGCCCTAGTGGGTAGATGATTTGAATGCAAAGATAAAGTACGAGTATCAATGTTTACAGACATTTGGTTAGTGAAGAACTTACAGATGAAAAATGTGGCTAGAAATTTATTTGAGTCTTTTAATAAGAGACAAACGGACGCAGCATGTCGTAACAATTTTCTCTTAGCAGGTATGACTAAAATGGTATTGCATTTTTCAAGAACACATTACAGAATTCTTTTAGTTTTTTTTTGGGGGGGGGCTTCTTTTTTCATTTTTTAATAAATTCGTAAAGACACCGCACGGTGGCGAAGTGGCTAGCGCGTCGCGCAGCTGCACCACAGGTCCGGAGTTCGAGCCCCGGGCTGGGCAAGGTTGACTCAAGGTTCATCCCTTAATGAGTCGATGAGTACCAAGTTCACTTGGGGACTAACTACTAAGGGCCTTGCTACAAGCTGACCACTTAACCAGGACATATGCTGATGCAATCCGGAGCCAAGGTCAAGAAATCAGATTTCGGAGCACTGAAGGCTGTAGCCCACTAGGGCTGTTGCGCCACCGAGGGGTTATTATTATTTTTTTTTTTTTCGTATAAAGACTGACAAATAATGATATAGGTCAGTACTGCGTTACAATGTAATAATAAATTACAATAAGTAAAAAACAATACAGGCTAATATTTATGTGCAAGCATATAAGGTATTTCCCCCGCCCTCTTAGCATGCCTTCGTGGTGTCGTGTTCAGCACGCTCGGCGCGTATTCGAGAGGCGTGTCGTTCGACTCCCGCCGAGGGCATTGCTCATTTTTCATCTCTCCTGCTTTTTAAAAAAAACCTAATGTCTCCTTAGTGGCGCCCGAGCTAAAAGGTGGTGGATGATGATTTTCCACCACCCAGGATTTGGCGACTGGGTCCGCTAATCCCCAGTCGCTCTTCAGAAGGGGAAGTATGTAACGTATTTCTCCCGCCTTCTAAACATGCCTTCGTGGTGTTGTGGTCAGCACGCTCGACGCGTATTCGAGAGGTCCGTGGCTCGAGTCCCGGGGAGAGCATTGCTTATTTCTCACTTCTGAAGCATCGAAATAGTATAATGTCTCTACAAGCATGCCACTTGAAAAGTGTTATACATTTGCTTCTAAGCAATGTAAGGTCCGATCAAAAATATTGACTTTTTCCGAAGTATGACAGGCGCGGTAAGATGGCTTCCCCGCAAAGCAGTTTTAGGGTTGCCATAAAATGGCAAGGGAAGGCAGGCTTGCCACGTGCCTCGTCGAGAGGGCGAGTGTGAGTGCCTCGTAAAGTGCGAGATAGTTAGTATCGAGTTGGTGTCTCGTCTAGCGAGTCAATCCCTGCGGAGTCGATCGAGTTGACGGCCGGGCTGCGAGTGCAGAGTGGGTCGTCGAGTGCACCGAAAGAGTCTCTTAGTGTATCGCGGTTAGTGCATAGTCGAGAGAGCGGGTTGAGTTCCGGGAACGACTGAACCGAAGAGTCCGGAGCCGTGCTCTGTGTGTCGTCGAGTGCATCCCGAGTTGCAGCGTGGAGAGTCTCGAGAGTACGTGGAGTTCCGAGAACGACCGAGCAGAATCGGGAGCTGTACTCTGGTGCTTTGCAGTGAAGCTGTCTCCACCGTTATTGCCTGACAGTGTGAAGGCTGTGCCGCTGATTGTTCCAGCGTGTTTATAGCAGATCTTCGACGACAGTAAAAAGTGTTATTGGAGCTGTCCTGATTAATATTGGCTAAATAAATTGTGTTTCGATACTTGATCAAGTGTCATCGTTATTCACTCCAAATCTACGAACCCCATACGAACGTGAACGAAGAGAAAAACGCAACAACTGGTGTCAGAAAAAAAAAAAAAAAACGCAACAATATATACAGACAGATCAAAAAAATGCGAGTAGAAATTATGGCTCGGCGATTGCTAATGTTTTCTATTAATTACAGTACGTCGTGAGGACTGCCATTTCCTTTCTTGAGAGCATGCGAGTATTCCTGGTGAAGTGAAAACGGCAACACGTTTAATTACGTTAAAAACATGTTTTAAAAAATAACTGAAAGGTTTTTCAGACTTTCATGGTCGCCAAAACGGTTTGTTAAGGTTTAATATGGTCTCGCCGAGCTCGCAGTCTACCAGTGTGGCTGTTACACTAACTTCTACTAACCATTTATTTTTAGCTTTATTATTAAGTATCATTTTCTTCGCACATACACCACACACAATTGAAGAGCAAAATTACTAAAATTTTAAAAGCAGCATAACACTATACGTTTAGAATTCCCGATGCACCGTTAAAAGTGTTGGCATACATTTTTCTGTGCTTTTTCCCCGGTCTTTTCTCAGTTTAATATAGTGTTACGCAAAGCAGGCTTATGGTTGCCATAAAATGGCAAGGGAAGGCAGGTTGTCACATTTGGCGAGAAATTTCCCATTTGGCGACAAAATTGGTGATATGCCATAGACGGATGGAGAACCTTCTGGAACGAATTCTTACCGGTTTAGCATGGTCGAGAGAGCGTGCCGAGCTCCGGGAACGACTGAACCGAAGAGTCGGGAGCTGTGCTCTGTGTGTCGTCGAGTGCATCGCGAGTTGTAGCGTGGAGAGTCTCGAGAGTACGTGGAGTTCCGAGAACGAACAAGCAGAGTCGGGAGCTGTACTCTGGTGCTTTGCAGTGAAGCTGTCTCCGCCGTTACAGCCTAATAACCTGAAAGCTGTGACGCTGATTGTTCGAGCGAGTGTATAGTAGATCTTCGACGACTGTAAAACGTGACTTTGGAGCTGTCCTGATTACTTCATCAAGTGTCGTCGTTTACTTTATTTATTAAATATCACGGTCTTGGCGAGTACGCCACATAAAGTTTGATTGAACAGCAAAATCACAAAATATTTAAAAATAGCACATCTTTAGAATTTTCGACAGAGAGTGTCGCGCGCTGAAGATAATAATTATGTATTCTCTACAGTGTTGCCGCAGCTAAATCGCTTTGAAACCGTTGAGTTTGTTAATCAAAAATTCATTAAGGTTTAGCAAAATATGAAATAGATAATAAATTAGAAAATTCAAAATTCGGCTTTCATGTGCCCATGTTCGGGTTGAGGACTATGTTATTAAAAATTGGATGGCTTTAGGTACCGTTGTTTTTTTACAATGCGATATACATACATACATTCATACAGATTCTTCATTATTTAATTTCATTAAATCTATTACAGGGAGATAATATTTAAAGTGATTCAAAGCTTTTAGTGATTCGGTGGAAAATACAGTTTCGAAACTGATAGCCCTTTTCAGCTAACGTCCTTTGGGCTAAGAAAAGAAAAAGGTGGTGGGGTGAGACAGGTGAAGGGGAGTGTAAGAAAGAAGGTTTTTTTTTTTCCTCATGCCGAAAATTTGTTGCATAGCAATCAAGACGTAACAGATGCATTGTGATGTTCAAAATTTAAATTCTTTTTGGTACCACTTTTAAAACGGTTAAATAATTTTAGATTGTTTATCTGGCTGCAAGTTCGCTTAAGTATTTTATTTCTGCAGAACACCTTTTTTCGCTTGTAATGAATACTTTCTTAATTTCACACATTTTTACCATTGATTAAATAGCAAAACACAAGAATTAGAATATTGAAAAATCGTGCAGTATACGAATAAAATATCCACACTATCTTTTACATACAGAGTCGTTTACATACATAAAAATGTATATGATTTCTAATCTTCCCCAGATTTTACGAGTTTTTGGGTAGCCTCTCCTTTGATGTCTTCAATGAGAAAATATTTTAATTCTTTTTTTTTTTTTTTTTTTTTTTTTTTTTGCTTGGCTTCGGTAACAATTGACAGAAAAAAATAGCTTACAATTTCTGTTTCCTTGAAATTCTATTCCAGTCAGCACATATTAATCGGCGCCATTTTTTTAGAAGAGTCTTTTAAGAGTTAGCAGGTGTTTCCATACTGATAAGATGCATTCTTTCATTTATAGGAAGAAAAAGCATTACCAAATGGAATGGAGTATTTTGCAATAGTTGTGCTGCTCGAATGCCATTTACAAATCATAGCAACCTTTGACTTCTCAGAGCTATATAAGCATTCTGTAGTGACAAAAAATGGGTTTAGTATTTTGCATCTTTTATTCATAAACACCGTGGTTCCCTCGAACTCAAGAAACAACTTGCATGCACAACAAAAAAGGATAGTTATTATCAGGAACTTTACAGTTCCTATACAGTTTAACATTCCAGTTACATTCAATACTAGCAGTTACGCGGCCAGCCTTCGTCTGGCTCTTAAATGTTCCGGAGAAATGCCTGAAAGAAATACCAAACGTTATAAACTGCTCAGAATTTTACTCTGCAGAACAACTTCATAAAAACAACAACAACAACAAAAAATTACATATAACAAAATTACAATTAAATAAGCAATATCCCTTAATACAAATATTAATTAATCATAATAAATAAATTAATCAACTTCCCGTTGCCTTCTCTAACAAACGTCCAGTATCCAAGAGAAACATCCAATTTAAAAACTATTGTATTCACAAAACTAAATTACATAAAATTCTTGTGTTTTAAATGTTCTATTTGACATACCTTATTTTGAACTATTTTCCGACACCGCAATTTCCAGGATAATAATGCCTTTTGAAGTGGCAGAAGAGGTATTCTATCCCATTCCTCCCGAACAGCTTTCCAGAGTCCTGTTAGGGTTTTGGAACAACGTTTGGATAATGCAGTTTTTAAAAGTCCGAAAGCACAAAAGTCCATAGGTGACACATCGGGAGATTGAGTAGGGATATCAGTGAAGGGTATGGCCTTGATACCAGTTTTTTGTTCCATTTCTTTTAGGAAATTTACAGTGAATTGTGATGTGTGACTGCTAGCTTTGTCCTGATGAAGTCTCACAGATGGAAGGGACTGTGGGTAAAGCGATGGTATTTCATTCAGAAAAATTGGCGATAAAATATGTTCCTGATAGTATTTGGAGTTAAACTTCACATTTTTTTGCACTCTCTTTATTTTTAACTTGCCAATATAAGAAAAACCAGCAACGATCATGAATCCCTTAGAAAAACGTTCTTTCGATTCTTTGAACCATGTACTTAAATTTTTTCTCTTCTCTTTTATGATAATAAATGGCTCTTTATTGTTACAATCATTTAAATACACCCATGCTTCATCTATTGTGACAATTGTTTTCCATTTTTCTTTGGATAAGTGTTTCTCATATAGAATTCTGCAGCGTGTCCAGCGTTGAGCGATATGCTTTGGAAGAAGACGATGCACATTGCGTTTTTTCGCTTTCTTAAGATTTAAATCAACGTTTATCATTTTGTTTACAGTGGACACCGAGCATTTTAATGATTTTGCAACTGTCCTTTGACTAGGGGGATTTTCTTTTAACATTAAATAACGTACCTTTGCAATAGTCGAAGATGTCCGTTTTTTTCCTTGGATACTTGTTTGGAATTTGTGTCCCACTTGAGGCTCCAATTTGACGTTTTTTTCCTTTCTTGTTGGTGTCAATCGACGCTTTAGATAACCATGACTCTCATGTCGTTTTTGGATAACGGAGTATGCATATTTGTCTTCGGAAAGAGCGTAAATATAGCCTTCGAACCACTGCTTTGTTAAATTCGCCATTTTGAATAAAAACAAAACTTTCAAGCCACAGACGATAATTTTGACTTTTAAAAACATAGTACAATTGCAATTCCTTCTTTTTGCAGAAACGATTTTTTATTACCGCTTACCAAAATCGTGTAAAAAATGTGCGAACAGCCTCTGTAGCAGACGACTTATTGAAGAGGTAAGCAGAATTAGCAATTGCGGCATATGTGACAAGAAGTCAGTCAACAATTCATATTTCCATAGTTCCAAGTTCTATCTGCTTGAGAGCATATGTGGTGACAATTCAAGTCGATTGAAGAGTCAGTTACCTCGTGAGCCACGTAGAAGTCGCTGAGTGTCTGAGTTCGTAGCTGGCGAGGCCACAGCTAAGAGTAGGAGGTGGAGTCCAGTCAGGTGATCTGCGTCTGGAAAGAGACTGAAGGCGCACAGGCACAGTGTGCAGAGTGACTATTTGTAGGCATAATAGGGGTGCGGGGGGTTCAGAGCCATACATAAATTTAGTGATAAGTCGAGCCAAAGGTGGAGGAGGGGTCAATGTTCTATTACAAAGTTAATTTTGGTAGAAAAATAAATGAATAAAATTGCTTTAAACTTAATTAACAGGGAATTAAAAAGGCAACGAAGCAGTTTTTAGTCAATTAAATATTACTATAGTTGAGTACTTAACGAATAAGAAGCCACAACAAGTATTAACAAAAAACGCAATTATGTTAGTGCTCTAAGTAGCGCTCCAGGTCTTCTGGTACGCGGTTTGTGACACTGCATACATCTACACAATAGTCTGTTTCTTACAAACCTACACCAGCACAGCCAGATCAGTCGGAGAGGACGCCCCTCGCTGTTTTAATCGCAGAATCCTACAGAAATAGAGATACGATCATCTTGCTCTTCCTATAACTCCCACGGAAAAATTGCAAGCCGCCCTGGGAGACCAGAACATAAATAGGATAACAGTTGAATCAACATGTAATCTTTTTAAAGAAAATATTTGAATTCATTTATAAAAATATGTGTTTAATATTAATCAATTATATATGCTCCGTTATTTGTTACAACCTGTTGCCATATTCCAGGTAACCTGTAAATTCCTGTTTTGTAGAAGTTCTCATCCATGGAGTTAAAATAGTCAGCAACTGCCTTAGAAACACTTTCAAAAGACTAATTTTGCAGAGATCTGAACAGGTAATAATCAGAGGGTGCAATGTCAGGTGAATACGGGGGGTGACTAAAGATTTCCCATCCTAACGTATTCAGTTTTTGTAGTGTCACCACTGCAGTATGCGGGCGAGCATTATCGTGATGGAACACTATTCCTTTTCTGGACGCTAATGCTGGCCTTTTTTCTTTGATAGCTGCATTCAATTTATCCAGGTGATTGCAGTGCAGATCCGCGTTGATGTTTTTTCCCTGTTTCAGCAACTCGTAATACACTGGACCTTTCCTGTCCCACCACAAACAAAGCAGTACTTTTCGTTGATGGATACTTGGTTTTGGAACTGTTGCTAATGATGTTCCTGGTTTGCAGTAAGATTTTTTTCTTTTAATATTCTCGTAAAGAATCCACTTTTCATCTCCAGTAACCAGCCTGTCCAAAAACGGCTCCACATTGTGTCTAATCAGATGTGATGAACATATTCTTACACGATCAGACAAATTCTTTTCCGCTAATTCATGTGGAACCCAAACACTTTGCTTTAACACAAACCCAAGAGATTTAATGTGATCTCCAACAGTTGTACGATGAATGCCAAACTCTTCTGCAATTTCTCGACTTGATAAATGTGGATTATTTTCCAACATGGATCGCAAAACATCATTATCGATCTTGGATGGTCGTCCAGATCGAACACTTTCTTTGAGGCTCAGGTCCCCGGAATGAAATTTTCTAAACCATCTTTGACAAGTACAAACATTTACAATATCTTTTCCAAATACCGCTCATAAATTTTTACATGCAACAGATGTGTTGCTTCCTTTTTGGAATTCATATAAAATGCAGTGTCGTAAATGCACTTTATCTACCGACATGATTTTCCCTTTAAATATTACAAGTAAATGATGAACGGTAAAAAAGGGCACCTTTTATATTATACAGCAGCTAAAAAAACAAAAAAAAAATCCGATTGACTCACTAGCCAGATGTTTTTTTTATTTATAAGAAAAATCACCTGCCTATTTAATATACGACAGAACTTTCCCTCCAACCCGATAGTAATTGTAGGTATAGCAAGTCTGTGTCTTAAAGGAGGCGAGAAGTCGTGGATTGTAGCAGCCTACTGGATAATGCTACTGGAACTGGTAACATCGTTATCAAGTGAATCTTTCGTATCTTTGGAACTTTATACAAAGGAGAAGAGACCAACTACAATTGACTCAGATAATGATAAGAAGTTTTTGCGTTGGAGCGGATTACTGTTTCAGTAGCTGCTTAAAAAATAGATGGAAATTTAATCTACAAACATTCGCTTGGTAGAATGATTAGTGACACCGATTGATTTAAATCGTGACATACATATTAAGAAAAATACTTGGATTCGCTGTCCAATGAAGAATTAAATGCTGCTTTAAGAGATTTTTTAGCAAGTTGTGAACTCTAATTACATAACTGAGGATTTCGAAGATTTAACACAAATGATAACGTCTATTTTTTACGAGAAGCAAAGCCATTGGATGTAGTAGATGTGATGTTATTACGTCGTGTGCAAAAGTTTAAGACCACACATGGGAAAATGAGATTTATTGGAATTCCGCAACAAAAACATATGTTATAAATGAAAAGAATACACTTACAAGGCTATTGAAGTATAGTCAGTATTTTGTGGGACCTCCTTTATTTTTTTTTTTTTATCACTGTTACAATCCTTTTAGGCATGCTATGAACAAGAAACTGACAGTAAGCTTGAGAAATCTCTGTACACCACAGATGCTTTATTGGTTCAACAAGTTCTGTAGCACTGGATGGTAGCTTCTCCGCGACTTTATTTTTCACACTACAGATTCTTTATGGGATTCAAATCTGGGCTGTTACCTGGCCAATCAAGCGCTTGGATTTGAGTAGCGCTCAGATAGTCCTTAACATTTCTTGCCCTGTGACCGTGTAAGGATCTTAAGTTTTACTAACGTTCATTTTATTTTAAATCTTTACTATCACTTCTTATTTTCTACTTCCGGCCAGAATTAAAAGCTTTAACTTATTTATGCAAATTTGTCTTGCGAACGCCAAGTACTTAAGCTGTGGCTTTTTGCCAAGCAAGAGAGAGGAAGGAGCTATTAGAAGCAGGCCGCTTGCCATAGTAGTTTTACTCGGTTGCTGGTTGCCTTCAAGGTCAGAGGTTTAATCCTCTTGATAATTTTAAACGTATCGTAGTGTTAGCAGTTCTCTGTACTACATACGGCCTTTTGCTAATATACGGCCAGTCTTGGAGTAGGCACTTGTTTGATTAATCCAAAGTTAAGTGTAGTTAGAGTTTAGTTAATATTTTTATATTCTTACGTTCAGACCACAAGTGGTTGGTCTCTGTATTCCGAAGTACGGAAATCATTATAAAGAGAGAAAAATAAAGGGTTTCGTATACCCTTCTTGTGTGTATTGTCTACTTCCCAAAGTTATTGAACATAGCTTTAGTAAGCTCCCTGTTCCGAGTCAGGACATTTAATGTTCCCAAAGCAAGTAAGGAGGAACACAGAACCTGATAACCGCAGCCCCATCATGCATGAAATTGAACTCCAAATGGGCGGCGAATACATTTAGCACGTGCAGAAAACTGCTGTACACTTGACTCATCAGAAAATAACACTGCATTCCAAGTCAAGTCAGCAAAAGTCAGTTGTTTCATTTTCATACTTTGAGTAAATCGAGGTTTCCCTGCAGGTTTATAGGAAAATAAACCATAATATTTAGTTAAAAGTCCTGAAATAGTACTCAAACTGACGGTACGCTTTTCAGCCAGAGCAGCTAATTTTTTTGCAGGAGGTTGTTGCACATAGAGTGACCATCCTTCTTGTCACATGACCATCACGTGCACAAGTTTTTCTTGGGCGACCGCTTTTCTTAAGATCCGTATAATTTCGCGAAATTTTGAATTTACTGATAGATTGAGGGATGCCTGTCTTGCTGACATTACATCAGTTATAGCCCCTGTATGGCCATGTAACAAATTTATTAAAGATCCAAATTAACTCCCGATGCAGCCTCCTGGGGCTCCAGGGAGTTGATGTTTCTAGATAGTGGAGGGCGCGGGACATACGCCTGTTTACCTATGTTAAACATCAGGCGTCCCCGTCCTCCGTAATCTGTCTTGCTGACATTACCTTCAAACTTATTTCACGATCATAAAAGCCAACTTCATGCAGGGCCACTATTTTTGTTCGTTTTTCAACAGTAAGTGAAGGTTTTTTTTTACCCTTTACAAGAATTATACAACAGGACTGTGTACGCAAAATCCAATAACGAATTACTGATAAACTAAACCCTGTTATATTTATAACAGTAGAAAGCATTTGACGCAATCAACGCATGAGATAACGCAATCACGACCGAAAATGGTGCAATCGGTTAAAATACAGGAAAACGGCTACTGGTCTTAAACTTTTGCACGTGACTTAGGCAACAGATGCGAGAACAGCTTCGTCGACGGTTTCGCATAGAATATTTGGAGCAGTTACTTCGAAAGCTTAAAAACATTACTTCGGAACAAACTTAAGCAACTTTCCGTTGATGATACTGCGCTCTTAGAAACTGATAAAAAAAAATCTGATGTGTACACCACATGACTTCCTTGTATTGGAATATTAAATTATACGCATTTCTTCTTGCATTTCATTTAAACTTATTGGATTTAATTAAATCTACTTCGCCGACAGCGCATAAATCACAATGGAATAAATGAATTCTTTAAAATTCACTCTAGTATTTGTTTACCATAGCGACATTCTGGCGCTAGATTCACTTAACAGTATGAAAAAATTATATAACAATTAACTTATATAATAATTATGTAACGGAAGCTAAGTTAACTGTTATATAATCCAATAATTATATAACAGTTAACTTATATAATCCAATAATTATATAACAGTTAACTTATATATTTCGTTCATATTATAACTCATAATGCACAAAATTTATATCATTTAAAGAATAGAATTATCTAATCGTTGCCACATCTTCTATTCAAATACTATAATAAAGCTAGAATGATGTATAAAAGAAATTAAGCAAATAAAACAAAAATGAAACAGTTTTTCTCAGACGATTGAGTATTTCTCATTGAATTAATTCAGTTCTCACTTCGCGAGAAGGCAAAAATACATAAAAACTCAAAATATCTATATTAAGAATTACGAAGTAAATCTCAAACACTTATTTCCTCGAAAAAATTCCAGAAAGCATAAAGCATGATTTAATTGGCAATAATAAATGAAGTCGTTATCTTTGTTGTTGCGAAGCTAAGTTTCTCTAGATTGGCAACGAATCCACTAGTCTCCTGTTTCAAATGTAAACATCAATGGCCGCCATTAAAAAAGGCTTAGCGGCAATTAAACAACTTTAAAATTGCTGATAATTCTAAAAATATTGCACACAGATTTACTAAAGACATAAAATCCTTAACCGGAAGATAGAAGCAACATAATTCAATCGTTTTTAAAGCAAAAAATATACAATTTACAAACATATAAGAGTAAAGAAACTTGAGATCACTGAGCCGGGTAACAGAGTGGATATATATATAAATATATACGTTTGGTACGGCCGATTGCAACCAAAATACGAGGTGCACATCTACATGTTATAGCAGTCCTATATACAACATTTCAACGTTCTGAGGCTACTCGTTTTTGAGTTATGCGAGATACGTACGTACATACCTTCGTACAGACGCCACGAAAAATTCTCTTCAGAATTAATTTTAAAGCAGTTTTATAATTTTTTTGAAGGAAAAGAGTATTTTATTCTGTTCTTACGTACAGATATGACGCAAAAACATCGTTAAATTGCATTCGATAGCGGTCGAAATGTATATTTTCGTTGAAATATGCTGCGTGAAACTTTTCGCGATTAAAATATTTCTTTTTTACTTGGTACAAGGAAGTAAAAAGTGAGTTTTAATCATTAGCTCAAATCCAAACTCCTCACATCTGAAACATTGCCCAAACTCTTCACATCTGAAACATTGTCCAAACTCTTCACATCTGAAACATTGAGTAGGGCTTTTCTGTGAAAAGTAGTTTTCAATCGTCACGTTGAAACTAAACATATTATTCAGCGTATGTCTTTGCTTGTCCTTCTGCAGTTTTCCATAATTGAATCAGAAAGATAGGTAGTTTCTCAAAGTTGTTCTCCGTATACGGGTGAACTGCTTTATCTTTATCACGAGAAATTTCCTGCGTTGTAAGTCTTTATATATGGCTTCTTCTTTGACTGAAGCTGGAACGTTCTTCATGATTACTCGGATTTTCGCTCTGAAGTTGGAATGAGTAGAACAGCACGTTTTGCTTCTTGAAATATCTTAGTCATGGTGCGAAAGTCCACTGAGTTTTTCGTATAGACGAAAATTGATCTTGCCTTCAATTGAGATTCATATTCACGTGTGTAGTATTCACAGAAAAGTTCATCTATTTTCATCCAATCTGTAGTGTCGCGAGGAAACAAAATGGACGGGTGTAACAGACCTATTTAAGTGTAATTGAACTATTTTATTCATGTCATGAACTGTAACCGAACTATTTTATTTAAACGCCATCTCGTGGCGATATGAGAAAACGTCAGTCGACCTCCAGCCGCCATGATGATAGCTTACTATGTTATGTTATTCTCAATGTTTGATGTTCCATTTCGTTTATGTTTCATTTTTATATATATTTCTTTTGTTTGTAACCGTTCCTGTGTGCTCTGTTAATAAATCCTTTTAAAGCTAGCCGGCATTAATGTCTATTGAGGAACGGCTACATCACATTAATTCCAGAATTGGTTTCCAGAATATTTGACCAGTAGTCCACACCTGAAAAGAAACTGAGCCGATCTCCAGCAACTAAAATTTAAATTCGGGAGTAAGAGCTTGTTAAAGCCAAACAGAAATTCTAAACATTTTGTTGCGCCATTTTGGATTCAAATTTAGTTGGGCGCCAATGTGATGTAGCCGTTCCTCAATAGACATTAATGCCGGCTAGCTTTAAAAGGATTTATTAACAGAGCACACAGGAACGGTTACAAACAAAAGAAATATATATAAAAATGAAACATAAACGAAATGGAACATCAAACATTGAGAATAACATAACATAGTAAGCTATCATCATGGCGGCTGGAGGTCGACTGACGTTTTTTCATATCGCCACGAGATGGCGTTTAAATAAAATAGTTCGGTTACAGTTCATGACAGGTGACAGGTGACAGGTGACGGAGGACGGGGACGCCTGGTGTTTAACAGAGGTAAACAGGCATATGTCCCGCGCCCTCCCCTATCTACCGGAGGTTTATTGAGATCTTAAAAGATTTATTACATTGCCATACAGGGGCAGATGAGAGATACATTGGCTATTTATATTGTATTACAGATTTAGGTTTGCAAGGTGTACGTTACATAACATACTGGTTACACATTTAAAAAAAAATATTAACATAACACATACATGACATGACACATAAATACTATTAATAAAGAAGGTACATGCGCTTAGCAGAAGGAAGATACTGTATTTCCTTAGATGCAGAGGAGTACTTACATTCACTTAAGACCCTGAATTAGTGGGGTTGGCATAGGTCTTGCCCCAGGGCGGTTATCTGGCTGATTATTCTGCAGATGGTATTCACTGTGCCTTTGTTATTAACGATGAATCGTTTGAAGGCTATTTGGTTGTCTGCTGGCAAGTGGAGGTGATTATCCTCCGTGAGCGGGCATTCAAAAATGTAATGGTCTGGAGTTCCGAGCGACCCACAGACGCACAAGCCTGTATGAGAGATACCAAATCGCTCAAAATAGGTGGGAAAGGGCCCGTGCCCCGAGATGTAATTAGTGATGGGAGGTATGGAGTATTGGCGTTCCATTTTCACTCTAGGCAGAAATAAATTGGTTCTGCGACCCGTATCACAGGTCTCCCATTCAGCTTGCCACTTCTGCAGACCTTTTTCCTTAAGAGTTCTCTTGAGATACGAGGGTGGCGCTGGAATAGTTACCATCTGTGCAGCTATGTTGCTTGCTCCCTCCTTTGCCAGTTGGTCAGCTGTCTCGTTACCCTCGTTGTTAACGTGTGCCTTAGTCCATATTAAATTTACAATTAGTAGAGGATGTGATTGTAGAATATTCTGGAGGTCCGCTACCAATGGGGAGGTGTGGTTATGGTTGACTAGGGCGAATAGCGTTGACATGCTATCTGTAAACAGCATTGCATCGGTGATCCCGCTGTCAATTGCATGCTGAATCGCAGTGGTAATGGCTATGACTTCAGCCTGGAATGTACTGTTTATTGGTTGAAGATGCCCCTTCCACTCGATTTCCTTGCATCCTCCGTAGTACAGGACGAAGGCACTACCTGTACCCTCGTCGAGCTTGGATCCATCTGTATAGTACTGCATTGGGTACCGTGGATCCTGTATTGTAATTTGCTCGCCACTTCTGCTGACGTGAACATGAATAAAATAGTTCAGTTACACTTAAATAGGTCTGTTACAACGGGGGCATTTCTTCTGGCCTTGCTCCTCCCTCTATTTTTTCGGCTGGTTCGGCATCAAGTGTCTGGAAGCGGTTTCCTTGGCTTATTTCCATTGGGGTTGAAACTTCAGATTTTTTTGCGGTCTTTTCTGGCGAAATCCATCCTTGTTCCATATCCTTGGCAAATTGTGCAGTTTTACCCTCAATACACAGTTTTTTTATTTCTTTATCGTCAGCGACATATCCGCATGCTTTTAGAATGTTTACTGCTTCATCTATTCTACATCTTGAATAATACCTTTATAAGGTATTTCTCCTACTTTCCTAGCGTCCTTCGTGGTGTAGTGGTTTTGCACGCTAGGCCGGTATTCCAGAGTTCCGTGGTTCGATTCCCGGGGAAGGCGGTTGCTAATTTTTCATCTCTCTCGCTTTTCCAAAAATCCTAAATGTCTGTACAGTGGCGCTCGAACTAAAAGGGTTCTGGATGATGATTCTCCACACACAGGATTTGGCGACTAGGTCACCTAAAACCCTAGTCACTCTTTAAAAAGGGGAGTATATAAGGTATTTCTCCCACTTTCCTAGCGTCCTTCGTGGTGTAGTGGTTCTGCACGCTGGGCCGGTATTCCAGAGGTCCGTGGTTCGATTCCCGGCGAAGGCGGTTGCTAATTTTTCATCTGTCTGGCTTCCAAAAAATCCTAATGTCTCTACATCTTTATAAAATTCAGCCTACCTTCATCTGTTTTTCGGCTTATGAGTTGTTCGATCTGCTCCGTGATTGGTTCCCCTTATCCTCAGTCGCCCTTTGAAAGGGGGGAGTATATAAGGTATTTTCTCCCTCCTTTCTGCATGCCTTCGCGGTGTAATGGTAGCACACTCGGCGCATATTCGAGAGGTCCAGGTTTGAGTTTCGATTAAAGCATTGCTAATTTTTCAGGGTGTTTTTTTCTTTTAAAAAAAAACTTAATGGGTCTACAGTCTTACCATTCGTTATTAAAAATGCTAGCTCAGTAACATCGATATGATGTATTTGAGAAGTATGTTATGTGGTGGTGGGTAAGCTTTTATAAATTGTAAGAATAATGTTGCATAACACTTAGAGAGGCTTCTCTTATACAATGAAAGTCCTGATGGAACTGGAGTTCTATTACATTGTATGATCTTTTCCCTGCTTTTTATATCACAGCAAAACCCCGTTTAGTCGTACTAAAGGGGTTGGGTCTATTTTGGACAGCATTCGCAGCAGAATTTAAGGGGACTCATACACCTTAAAACCTATAAGATCTTCGAATATTTGACTGTTTCAAGAATTGGTATAACTTATTTATTTTAAAAGCAATTTCTTCCAACTTTTTACAGCTGACTACATAATATAGCTGTTTTCTGAAATAGTCATCAGAATGTTTGTGTTGCCACAAATATTTTTATAATTTAATCCGCTTTGTGACAAAATCTTTCGTCATGTTTCCACCTTGCGTGTGCACAGTTTAAAACATTGTGTTGCATAATTTAATTCCATATTTAATATATAGCTTTTATAACATTTGGAAACTACTGTAAACCTAAAATTCTAAAAATTTCATGTTAAATTTTTATTTTATTTTGAGTTGAGTTTATAAAATGTACGTTATTAAAAAAAATCTGTAATGTTTTCGTCCATAAAATATTTCAGTATTAAAATGTTCATCAGATTGTTGGTTCAGTTAGAAAATAGTGCCCACATAAAGAATTCCATCCAATTTCAAGTATGTACCATTAGCCATTTTTAAAATATCATGCCCGCAATTTGGAAACATGGCGAAATATTTTGTCACAAAGAGGATTAAATTACAAAAATATTTGTGGCAACACAAACTTTCTGGTTACTAGTTTCCTAAGCAGCTATATTATGTAGTCAGCTGTAAAAGGTTGGAAGTAATTGCTTTTAAAATAAATAAAATATCCCAATTCTTCAACAGTCACATATTCGAAGATCATGTGGGGTTTAAGGTGTATGAGCCCCCTTAAGGGAATCGTGCTTGGTAAAATAGAAATAAATACATGTAACACCTACTAAGCAAAACTACATATTTAAGTATAATAAGAGACGTTTTTCAGCCTAATATAAACAAATAAAAGTACACACACGTGTTCTAAACCCAAAGGTATACCTTTTTAAAACAATACGTGATTGGTGCAATAGCACAACAAAATCAAACAAAACTTACTCTTCAAGATAACCTAACGTACAGATTTTCAATGTGCATACCATAAATAAAAATAACTAAAAAATATTGGACATGCATTACGGAAGAGCTTTAAATCAATAAAAATTTCATCCACTCTAATTTTCCCACTTGGCAAGTACTAGCTTCCAAAATGCGTCTGAAAAATTCTACAAAGGGGTGGAAAACTAAGTGGCCCGTTCACAGATGTAATGTTTACCTCTAACAAATCGTTCCTTGGTAGTGTTCTTAACTCTCTCCACGAGAAAAGACCAGAAAAGGGGGGGAATTTTGTGGCTACACGCACACATACTAAATGTACGTATAGCGTGCATACACGAATCCTTGGTTTTAAAACAAAGATTGTAAAACAGAAAGCGAAATAACTTTAGAGACATACTTTCGTGCAGGAAGTTTTGAGTAGAAAAGTTACCATGATTTTGGATGTTCACTTTAGAGAATGAAAAGAAAAAAATAAGCCAATAGCGTCGATAAAATGTATCGATCTTTTGAAATGTTGATAACATTTAATCCGGTATATTTATGATTCTTAATCCTACTATCGGTGTATCGATTAACCGATATCATCGATATTCGATTAACCAATATTAAATTTGATTCTTGTGCTCCTTTCCATTGTTGCGAGTCTCAAAAAATCGAAACTATAATAAATAAAAAGTAAACTTGTTAATTCATTCCTCAGTGTCCAGAGTGATAATTGAAAGTAATTTTGAACACTTTGTATTCATCGTAATTTCCTTTTGAATCCAACAAAGCAGTCATGGAATTCAAATGTTAGAGAAAGACAGTGATACAAGTGTTTTTTTTTTTAAACTTAAAATTCATTGTTAGAGCAACAAAAAGATAGGCACGTTAAAATTAAAAGTCTGCTATTATAACTGAATGAAATGTGAACAGAAGTATAATGGATTTAATTTTTAGATTAGTCAGAAGTGTTTAAAAATATCTGATGTGTACACAACATGGCTTCCTTGTACGGCCTGTTAAATTCATAAACAGATTTTTTGCTGTTCTTTATTTAAACTTATTTTCTCGAATTTTATAAGAGTACACTTCTAATCCAGTTCTCCCTTCACGACAAGGTAAAAATGCATAAAACTCAATCTTCACTAACAATTGTAAAATACAGAAAAACCTAAAACATCAAATACAGTTGAAAAGAGTTAAATAAACAATTACAATTAAAATTAGAGTCGGTACTCAAAAACAAAATTTAGCCAGCGGGCAAGAAAACAAAGTTTTCGATGTATAGAACTGAAAATTAACTGTTGGTCACACTGGGCAAAAAGACACATAAGTTAGTGCACCAACTGACGTAATTCACAAATCTACCAAGAGTTTCAAATGTAAACAAATGGCGGCCTCGTTAGGCTTAGCGAGACTTAAACTTTTAAACTCTTGATAATCTACTCCAGTCCCTTTTAAAACAAAAATACACAATTTACTAACATGTAAGAATAAAAAAACTGAGCTCAGTAAGCAAGGTAATAAACTAGCATAATATATTATACATACATATATATGTTTCGTTCGGCCGATTGCAATAAAAAATGGGGATGCACAACTACATGTTATAGCAGTCCCATATACAAAATCTCATCTTTCTACGGCTACTCGTTTTTGAGTTATGCGAGATATATACGTACGTGCGTGCAGGTGACTCTAAAAAACCTCTTCTGAATCTATTTAGAATCCATTTTACAGTTCATTGTACGTATAGACGTACATATAGACAGTTCATTGTACGTATAGACGTACGTATAGACAAATGTCTTCTGAATTTCTCTTAAATCCATTTTCGAAAAAACGAGTCCTTTATTTTGTCCGTACCTATAGATGTAGCGCAAACACTTCGTTCAAATTGATTCGAGAGCGGTCAAAATGGGTATTTTCGTTGAAATATGATACCCAAAAATTTTCACGATCACAATACGTCCTTTACTTCGTACAAGGAAGTAAAAAGAGAAGCTTCAATAAAAGGTATTTCAATGTTTAAAACCAAAAGTTTGTTTCAGAAAATTCTTTTTGTGAAAGACAAAATTAAATTCTATATAATAAATTAAGAAATACAGTTGTTTATAAATGGCTAAAATTTTTACACCGGTATGTACTGTTAAAAATCTTAAAAGTAATTTAAACATCTTATAACATATGGAGTGGCAACAACTTCAAATTTTTCCTTTCAGATCACACAGTAATGATTTACAACGAAATCATTATGACAGCACACAGTACTGCATAGTTGTATAAGGTATTACTCCCGCCTTCTTAGCACGCCTTAGTGGTGTAATGGTCAGCACACCCGGCGCGTATTTGACAGGTCTGAGGTTCGACTCCGGGCAAGAGCATAGCTCATTTTTCACATCTCATTAATTAAAATACACCTAATATCTCTCCAGTGGCGCCCGAACTAAAAAAGGTGGTGGATGATGATTCTCCACCACCAGGATTTGGCTATTGGGTCCCCTGATCGCCAAATCCCCAGTCGCCCTTTAAAAGGGGGGTTGTATAAGGTATTTATCCCGCCTTCTTAGCATGCCTTCGTGGTGTAATGGTAGGCACGCTCGGTGCGTATTCCAGAAATCCGAGGTTCGAGTCCCGGCGACGGCATTGCTCATTTTTCATGTCTCCTGCTTCGAAATAACCCAATATCTCCACAGTTGCAATTAAAAATATCCTACAGAGAGCCCTCTTGAGTGAAATATAGTTTAATGATTGCTAGAATGCTAATTAATTACATAGAAAACATTTCACAGTTATAATGTCTGAAGACGAATGATTACGTAATTACTGAAGAAACTCAAATTCTGTAACAGCAAGAAAAAAGGCCTTACGTTGATAAACATCATAAATAATACATGACATGAAGACAGTCTAATCAAATCATGAATATGAATTCGGAACTTCCTTTTTACGATGCTGCGTTTTATGAGAATAAAGGAAGTAAAAATGAAATTTTCAGAGGAAAACAAATTCTCCCCATCATAAAATCCGAAGCGCATTGGATTAAAGTACTCAACAAATACAACAGTCCGACTTGAAGAACCGAAATAATGCGCTATATTTTCGTTTTCCACAAGGAGGCATGAGCGAAGTCGGAAATATAAAATTTGTACTTTTTTACTTCCTTGTACGAAGTAAAAAGGAAGTATTGTAATCGCGAAAAGTTTCAGGCAGCATATTTCAACGAAAATATCCATTTTGACCGCTATCGAATGCAATTTAACGATGTTTTTGCGTGATATCTGTACGTAAGGACAGAATAAAGTACTCTTTTCCTTCACAAAAATTATAAAACTGCTTTAAAATTAATTCTGAAGAGAATTTTTCGTGGCGTCTGTACGAACGTATGTACCTACGTACGTACGTACGTTTCTAGCATAACTCAAAAACGAGTAGTCTCAGAACGTTGAAATTTTGTATATAGGACTGCTATAACATGTAGATGTGCACCCCGTATTTTGGTTGCAATCGGCCGCACCAAACGTATATAAATATATTTATATATATATCCACTCTGTTACCCGGCTCAGTGATCTCAGTTTCTTTACTCTTATATGTTTGTAAATTGTACATTTTTTGCTTTAAAAATGATTGTATTATGTTGTTTTTATCTCCCGGTTAAGGATTTTATGCCTTTAGTAAATCTATGTGCAATATGTTTAGAATTATCAGCAATTTTAAAGTTGTTTAATTGCCGCTAAGCCTGTTTTTAATGGCGGCCATTGATGTTTACATTTGAAAGAGCAGACTAGTGGATTCGTTGCCAATCTAGAGAAACTTAGCTTCGCAACAACAAAGATAACGACTTCATTTATTAATGCCAATTAAATCATGCTTAATACTTTCTGGAATTTTTTCTAGGAAATAACTGTTTGAGATTTACTTCGTAATTTTTAATATAGATATTTTGAGTTTTTATGTATATTTGCCTTCTCGCGAAGTGAGAACTGAATTAATTAAATGAGAAGTACTCAATGGTCTGTGAAAAACTGTTCCTTTTATGTTTTGTTTGCTTAATTTCTTTTATACATCATTCTAGCTTTATTATAGTATTTGAATAGAACATGTGGCAACGATTAGATAATTCTATTCTTTAAATGATATAAATTTTGTGCATTATGAGTTATAATATGAACGAAATATATACGTTAACTGTTATATAATTATTGGATTATATAACAGTTAACTTAGTTTCCCTTATATAATTATTATATAAGTTAACTGCTATATAATTATTAATACTGTTAAGTGAATCTAGCGCCAGAGTGTCGCTATGGTAAACAAATACTAGAGTGAATTTTAAAGAATGCATTTATTCAATATGGCGGTTTATGCGCTGTCGGCGAAGTAGATTTAATTCAATCCAATAAGTTTAAATGAAATGCAAGAAAAAATGAGTATAATTTAATATTCCAATACAAGGAAGTCATGTGGTGTACACATCAGATTTTTTTCTAGTAAGAAATGCTATGCCAACTAACTCTAAAATATTTAAATGCACGAAAGAAATCTTAATTCACGAAAGAATTCTTCTTCTTAAGATTGTATCCTTCTGCACCTTTTTCCAATACGACATAGAATTTTATTATAAATTCGCAGTTTTAAAATTAAAATAGTAAGACATTAAGGATACTGCTCTCGTGTATTTTATTAAAGTAAGTCAGTTTACACATCCACTTATTTACAGGAAAATCCAAGGTTGATTGCCGGCGAGGGTTCAGTTGATTTTTCAAAATCTCTGCTCTTGTTGGAGGGGACCTAATACTCGATTACCGTATATTCCGGTGTATAACGCGTATGTATGATTTCAAACAATATTTTTAGATTTTTATGTATATATTCGATATGCAACGCGCACAGTTTTCTTTACCAAGAATCCTGAAAAATATATGTGCGATTTTTTTAAGCCATTCGTTCGAAGATTTTTTCACAGGCTTTCGAACAATGGTAAACGAGGTGTGACAGAAAGGAGACTGTGTAACTTGAAAACAAAGTAGAGTTGGCAACAGCTGTTTTAATGACGTCATACCACACACTTCTTCTATCCATGCGGCGAGTTTCGACTTAACCGACCACGCCAGTAGCGAGTACATCTTCTTTCAGACGGGGGAGTAAGGGCATAAGTGGTTAAAGCCGAGCTCCGTTGCCAAGGCAACCAGCCTGTGCTACGTCACAAAATCTGGTTTAGGGCTCGTGGCATAGGGTTCAAAGTTTTTAACTTTACGCCGACGATAAACGCCGACCAATCAGAGCGAAGTTAAAACGAAGCAGCATTCTACAGAAGATTTCGCTGTCACAAAACAAGCAGAGCGAACGTGATCGAGCAGGAGAACAGCGCGGGAAAGTTGTAGACACATCCACGCATGCGCAAATTTAGCTTCTCCCATTGGCCACGGCTTACACCCCGTTCTCGCAAGTGTGAACGGAATTCCCGTAATTTATGCCCTTATGACTACGCCTCTATGCCCCTTACGCCGCCGTCTGAACGCAGCCTACTGCGTCATTGAGTGAACACGTGCAACTGCTCTCTGCCGGAAAAATGTCTAATGTAAAAACCGAGCAGTGAATCAACATCAGGTTACTTGTGAAACTTAAGAAATCATAGCCACGGACACATTTCAAATGTTAAGCGAGGCTTATGGAGACGAAACTTTGTCTCATGCACGTGTGTTTGAATGGTATATTGTTTTCAGGGGGAAAAGATAGTGTGGAAAATGTTGAACGTGCTGGGCGCCCCGTTGGTCGCCCAGCACGTTCATCATGATTGAATGGGTCCCCAGTGGTCAAACTGTTAATCAATACTACTACATGGAAGTACTAAAAAGACTTCGTGAAAAAAATCAGGGTTAAAAAAAAAGGCTACAGTTGTGGAGTAATGGATGGCTATTGCACAAGGACAATGCAGTTGCTCACATGGCCCTATCTGTCAAACAGTTTTCGACTAGCAAAAACATTACTGCGATGGGGCATCCTTCTTATTCACCTGATCTGGATCCATGCGACCTTTTTTTATTTCCTAAAGTTAAATCTTACTTAAAGGGAACCCATTTTACCCCAGCTGCAACGGTTCAGGTAAAAATGGAAAGTTCCTTCCAAAAACCTCGTTCCAGAACTGTTACCAGCAATGGCAGCACCGAACGCAGAAGTGCGTGAATGCTGAAGAGAACTACTTTGAAGGTGATAATGTTACGGAGAACTGATTCCGTAAATACAGTGAATTATTGGACCAGACTCTTTTTTTATATGTCACACTTTGTAGTGAACAGAAAAGTATTAAAGGGAACAATATGTATGCGGGGAAATGCTTTAGGGAGTAAATAATTATGCAAGGAAAGTGCGTTGTAGTTAATGTACGCGTGGCAAAAGAATGTTAGTTTAGTGTTTCGAGAAAGAGGAGACATGATTCGAGGTAAGAATGGACTTCCGAGCCGAATGAATTCCAGGAATTATAGTTTGTAAGGTATATTTTAACTTTATAACAGTTATTTTAATTTAATTGTGCTTTCCTGTCGTTTCTCGTTTCAACTTACAACTCCCTACTAGAATGAGTTTTCAGAATGGCGTTGAATGCAAATGAGTAAAAAGTAATATTTAAGGAAGGTTCCAGTTAGAGAGCTAGGAATCCTGAGTAGCGTTTGTTTGCTTTCGGGCTAAGTCTCTCTAGAAGCTCGGTCGTATATTACATGCCTTTTGATATTCGCCGGCTACTTTACATTAAGGCCCAACTTAGATTTGTGTTAGCTTCGGCTGAGTCTCTTAGATTAGTTATAGTCAGTTCTTATTTCGATTTCAAGCCCGAGTGGTGGCTTTGTTGTAAGCCCGGATAAGGGGCCAACTGTCCAGCTGATTTTTAGTGAAATATAGGGTCGTTAATTTTTCTTGAGTTGACGATTTCTGACATTTGAACTAAGTCGCTTTAACAGTTCACAGGGTTCCTCGATATTTGCTTTAGTAGAATAAGAGTGAGGAATTTTACAAGTTCAAATACAGTTGATCTAGTGCTGCTTTTGGTAGTAAATATGGCTCCTGCCAAACGAAACAAACGCAATACACAATTACTAAATTATTTCGATGGTGTTTCGTTAAAATCTAAATACAAGTCAAACTAAAATGAAAGTCAAACTACGGAAAATCAAGTAGTTGGTTTCCTCTGAAGATAGTAATTACATCATTGTTTCACCAGGGAGCTTTTTTCATGCACGGAACGATGCCTTGGCGCATATATCGAAGAGTACAAACACATTTTCGTTGCTACTGTAATTACACTCGGAGCTAATCCTCTTTCCTCTTCCATACGACCAGACATTAGAAAGAGAAAGAGAAAGAAAAATAGAAGAGAGTATTGCTTCCAGAAAATAAGCAAAAGACAGTAGCGGAGAAAAAAGCTTCGGCAAAACTTTCGATGGAAATAATTTCCTACAGATTTGCAGACGGCATTAGTTTATGATTTCGTTCCCACTGCCAATTCTTTCTTAGTTTGCGAATGCGGAGGCTAATTACAAATAAGAGCGGAACTACACGGAAGAATATTAGATATTAGCAATGACGCAAGTTTTCCGGAAAAAATACAAGGAACATTGGAAAAGTATTACTGGCCATATGTTTCCCTTTTCATAAAGAATAAAATCGCAAACTGCAGAAGCGTACACTTTAGCCCCCCCCCAAAAGACAGTTCTATACCTTCCGTTATACTTGACCGTTTGTCGAAATTTAACTTGCATTTTCTACGTATCGAAAGAGCACCTTAGGATATATATTAAATTTATACATAGCAATTATTCTAACATAGGTATTTTGACCCAAAACCTAACGTTTTCTGAAATAACATACCTTTTTTTTTCTATATTCCGATTCTACCACTTAAATTACGCTTAGATATTAAATTTTGTAGTTTTTGGTGACAAATTTATGCAGAAATTTAAAAATTTATCTTGGCGCATTTTTTTTCCATTTCGCCCCAGGAATAATTCCCTTGGCGAACTTCTTAATTTATAGAACCTAGTTTCCTTTCTTTTTTAGCCCAAAGGAGCGTTAGCTCAGAGCGGCTATTAATTTCGTTTTGGCATTTTGCGTTGATTAACTATAAACGGCGAGTCACTTTTTAAATTGTTGCCACCAAATATTACAGCCCTGCATTACATTTAAAGAAATTAAATAATGAAGAATCTGCATAAAAGTATTCATGTTTCTCGCACTGTGATAAAACAACGGTACCTAGAGCCATCCAATTTTGAATAACGTACGTTTCCACCCGAATATAAGCATCTAGTAGCTCAAATTCGGAATTTGGTATTTATTGAATTATGTATTTCATATTTTGTAAACCATTTATGAGTTTTTCATTAAGAAACTCAACGATTTCAAAGGGAGCAATGGCAACACTATTTAAAAAAAAAAAAAAAAAAAAAAAAAAAAAAAAAAAAAAAAGAGGACGTTTTATCTCCAGTACGCAAGAATGTGTATCGGAAATTCTAAAGATATGTTCTTTTAAATATTTTGTGACATTGAATTGAATTTTATGGTTTAAGTGCGAAGAACATGATATTTAATAAATAAAGGTAACATACAAACGTTAAAAAAAAGCTCCTTTGCGGGGGGAGGGGCGTAATAAAAAATCTGAAAGCTTTCAGATTTTTATATTTTATTTACTTGATTTTTTATTTTCATTGTTACACGAGCGGAAAGAAGGGCATCGTTCACTACTTCGAATGATTTTAACAAAGTGTGTAAACAACATTTGGCGTTACTATCTCTTATAACAAATATGCCAAATTTCAAAACGCGCCAATATGAGAATTAACGTATAAATTAAGAAATTTTGAATAAAAAACTCTTAATTTTTTGCAGATATGCTTAGAAATACATCTACTTTAAGATAACGGTAAAAATTTTATAGGTTATAATTCAAAATGTTTTTTTTCGAAAAAATATAAGAATTATTTAATAATTGGGCGAATTTTATTTGGAATGTGTCTAAATTTTGAAATGTGAAAAGAAGACTCAAATAAGTTTAATAAAAAAAAAAAAAAGAGATATTAGTAAATATATACCAAATTCAAGTCACATGAAGGAGCTGAAATTTTGAAAGCTATTTTTTTAAAAACTTGGCACTTTCGCAAAATTTGAGCCGTAAAATCGAAATATAGAAAAAAATTGGTATGTTATCTCAGAAAAGTTCCGATTTTGTGTCAAAATACCTATATTAGAACTAAGCTATGTATAAATCTAATATATATCGTAAGTCGGGCTTTCCACACATGGAAAATGCAAGTGAAATTTCGACAATCGGTTCGGTAGAACGGGAGATATAGAACTGTCCCCTCTTTTTGTACATGGTGTACATACCTGATATCAAGGAATTGGTAATTTGTTACGATTTTAATATTTTTCATGATTTTATTTCTTAACATGGGCCCAGACACGAAAGTGGTTAGTAACTCTGACTGCCGTTCTGAACGGTCCGGGTTTGAATCCCGGACCGGTCCGGGTTTTCTTCTCTCATCAATTTCATTTGTACTTTGGTAGCTGAGGAATATGGTTCTGCAGTTAAACCCTCGTCTTGCAAAATTTACGAAAATAACACATTCTTGTTGTTTGACTTGTCCAATAACCATTATTCGGCGTGTTATTTTAACCTAAATTATCAGAAGTTTTTTTATATAAGAAGGTCAGCAAAGTAGGAAAGTAATGGTGCAACCAAGTTCTTACAAGTTTAAGAGAGGTGAATATAAGTTTAATAAAATGGTAAAAAAAAAAAAAAAAAAAAAAAAAAAAAAATCACAAATACTAAAATATCACAAATACTGTGGTGTATAGTTGTATAGTTCTCATGTAACTAATTGGTATTCTTGGTTTAAATTGCAACAACAGTATTCAAGTATTGATATGTTAAAGAAGTTAACAGTAATGGATAATAGGAACTTTGCTTATGGTATGTTGTAAATCTAACATAATTCTGTTATCTTACGGTAAGATGCATTTAGAGGTCTTTAGAATTAAAACTCTACGTCCTATATATATAGTTATTTAGGAAGTTCTTTTTGGAGGAAAAAAAAAAAAAATCTGAAATGTTTCAGATTTTAAATTATGTCCAAAGGGGCGTTTTTTAACATTTTGTGTGTTACCTTTCTTTATTAAATATCATGTTCCTCGCACTTAAACCATAAGATCCAGTGCAACAGCAATATCGCAAAATAGTTTTAAAACGAGCATATCTTTAGAATTTCCGATACAGAGACTCACGCGCTGGAGATAAAAATGTTTTTTCTGCACAACGTTGCCATTGCTCGCTTTGAAATCCTCGAGTTTGTTAATCAAAAATTCGTCAAAGTTTTAAAAAATAGGAAATCGATCATATAACAAATTTCAAATTTCAAATTTGGTCTTCCACATGCTCATATTCGTTGGAGGATTACGTTATTCAAAATTCGATGACTCTATGTACCGTTGTTTTATCACAATACGAGAAGTATACATACATTTATGCAGATTTTTCATTATTTAATTTCTTCAAATATAATGCAGGACTCTAACATTTTGTGGCAACAGTTTGAAAAGTGAACCGACATTTATGAGTCCGACGCAAAATGCCAAAACGAAACTAATAGTCCTTCGGGATTCAAATCCCTTTGGACTAAAAAAAAAAAAAAAATTGGCCTTAAATTGACTGGTGTACGAATGTTTTCCTTGTATCCCTAAGATTCTAATGTTAAATGGTATTTAAATGTCTGAATAAGAAATGTCTTATAATCGTATATCTAAGATGTATGTTTATGCAGACTTTTTTTTTCTGAAAACCGTAATTGTAACTCTGGTCACAGGAATTTTTATAGAACTGTGTCAAATCGCATGCCTGAAATCAATATTAATGGCTGAAGTATGTCGCAAAGGACTGATTGTAAATAAGCTGTGATAAATGTATGACGTATGTATTAGAAGAAAAAATTGTAAATCCAGAAACTATGTATTGAAACGTCTGTTGCACACTGGCCTTATTTGTCCATGTATCTCTTTGTTTTAAGACTCAGTAATTGCCGTCTGGTTATGGTAGAGCGGGTAGTAGATACAGGGGTTGGACAAAAATATGGAAACACCTTTAAAAAAACACGTTTCTTTGCTTAATATGGTGTAGGAAACCCGTTGCATCCAAAACAGCTTGCAGTCTTCTCGGAATGGATAAATACAGTTCCTGTATGTTTGCCAAGGGAATATTATACCATTCTTCCTGCAAAACGGTGACAAGTTCAGATAACGATGTTGGCGGTGGATAACGAGAACGCACTTTCCGTTCCAATGTAGACCACAAAGGTTCGATAATATTCAGGTCTGGCGACTGTGGTGGCCAGGGGAGATGGGACAACTCATCCTCGTGCTCAGAAAACCAGTCCTGGACAATGTGAGCTGTGTGAACAGGGGCTTTGTCGTCTTGGAAGACATCATCACCATCGGGTAACAAAGTTTGTACCATGGGATGAACTTGATCGGCCAAAATGTTCACATAAGTCTTGGCAGTCATGTGCTCTGACACAGTTATCATGCGGCTAGCAGAGAACCACGATATGGCTGCCCAAACCATAACAGAACCCCCGCCATGTTTCACTCTTGGCAACAAGCAGTCTGTATTATAGGCTTGAGATGGCGTTCTCCAGACGTAAACTCGCCCAGAAGTGGGAAACAATGTCAAAGAAGACTCGTCAGACCATATTACTCGCTTCCACTGCTCTATAGTCCAGGCTTTATGACTTAAACACCACATTTTCCTGTTACGGGCATTAGCATCACTGATGAGTGGCTTCTCAATTGCAGCACGGCCAGCAATTCCCTGTTTATGAAGCTCCCTTCTAATTGTTTTGGTACTCACAGGGTTCGGTAACACAACATTCATTTCAGCAGTAACTTTTGCAGCTGTGGTCTTCTTATTTTTCGTCACAATTGCCCTTAATGATCGTCTGTCACGATCACTCAGGACACACTTTCGTCCGCGCTGTGATTTGGCAGATGATGTTTTTCCGCTTTTCAAATATGCGGAATAAATCTTCGATACAGTACCTCTTGAAACACTAAACACCTCGGCTATCTTGCTTACGGAAGCACGTACCATACGTGCTCCAACAATTTGCCCACGTTCGAAGTCTGTTAACTCTGACATAATGCAATGACAACCTCACATAACAGTACTCCGACAACAACTGAACTGTTTAGCACATTTACGAAGTTGTATAGGTTGCGTCAGTAGTCAAAAACGCCAGCGCCACCTACATATTTCATTAAAATCAATCTTTCTTTTCAAACATGCATTTCACAAGGTGTTTCCATATTTTTGTCCATCCACTGTAGCTTCCGGAGGCAGTGGCTTTAATCCGTGTAAGGCAGTCTGCTGGACTGCAAGGCAACGGAGCCCCTGTTCTCTGGTGTATAATAATGATAAATTTAAGAGAGGAGATGTTGTTTTTTTCATTAGTGAGAAAGTGATCATCTGAATATGAGTGAAACGGGAAAAACGAAGTCTACGAAGATTGCCTGGACATGTAGAAAGGAGGCAGTTTCAGTTTCCTAAATTGTTGATTATATTAGATTACGCAGTTTACGGAAAACAAATAAGAGTCTCCGCCTGAGCTCCACTTCAATTTGGACCGAAAGCACTTGGGAATACAATCTCAAAGTTTCGACTCTCTTTGCTCTCTACCGTCCTTTTGAGAGGACATTGGATCCAGTGCCTCTATAGCAGTCTGCTTTACGGACTTAGTGGAATTTTTAACATCAGTTTTCCTCGTCTGTTAACTGCCTTTTTGGGCGTAGCATTATTTACAGAATTTAACAATACCTTTATCTTTTACGCGTATGTCGTTGTTGTGACTTATCTTACTTGCCTGACAGTGACATCAGTACAAGCCCACGAAATTTATCCAGGCAAGGAGACAAAGATTGCACCTGTCGTTGGCAAAGAAAGCCTTGACCACCATACAGGTGAGAGCACGACTTCGCTCATTTCCGCCTCCATATGATGGCGACTAGATACAATTTTGAATTAACTAATAATTAGCTACCAATCTACCTTATGATAATCATAATAAATTTCTAGTTAATAACTTGTAACGAATGAAAATATTAATTAGAAGACCATTAAACACTAATTAATAACCATGCACACTAATTAATATTGAATTATTAGTGACTAAAAACACTAATTAATATTGAATGCTTTTACATTTATTCATTAATCTTCTAATTGTGACAGTAGACTGCACCATCCCCCCAAAAAACAAAACTGCAAAAGGAAGCATACAGCGATACCTCGATATACGAGTGCCCTGATATACAGTCAAAAGCCGTTAATCCGGACTCGTCGGGACTTCGGCGATTCCGGATTATCGATTTTTCCGAATTATAGATCATCAGTTTAAATCTGGTAAGATGGCATGCAGAAATTATAAAATTAAAAATATGAAACCGTAATTTACGAAATAAAGAACAATTATGATTTAAAGATTATCAAAATTTACAAAAAAAAGCTTAATATTTATTTGTTTACTTTATTAAACATTTCTTTCAATGTAAGTTGTTTAAGTTGCTTCGTTTTTTATGTTATAATAGATTCTCTTTAATTCTATAAACAGACATAATTTCTTGTTCGGTTACAAAGTTCCGCTGTTCAAGTCCTATAATTGCTGTGTCGAGAATACCGACTAATTTGTCAATCGAAATTTTTTCGTTTTCAATAACTTCTGTCACTTTCTTCGCTATCGGAAGCGAATTATAATGACGAGGCATTTGATTTAAATCATATCAAAGACGAGATGAAATACTACATTGAGTAAGCAATTATAAGCCAAATAAAATAAAAACATCTGCCCTTAAGATAAGGATAGTGCTGACAGATCAACTTCCAATTCATTGCACGCCGCCGCTTAAAGATAAACAAAGTTTAGATAAACAAACGTTAAAGTTTAGATAAACAAAGGATATGCTTTTATCCATTTTTTGCAGCAATTCCACTTTTTGTTTAATGGACTCCGAAAGATACTTTCGCTTTGTATATCCTTTACATATTAGTAAATATATATCGGAAATTCTATTTGACATAATCGAAAGTTCAAGCTTACTTTTATAAAATTGCTCTAACAGTCTGCAAAAAATAATAATCCGGATCCAATTCGAAGATTAAGGAACAACGCAATCTGCAACATTAACGGAAATAGATAATTAGATAATTTTAGCTTAGCTTATCCCTTATTAAGCATGACTCACATACACGTGTTTTTGATTACATAAACAAACGGGGAACTAAATGTTTCCGAATGGCGTGATTTATGACGTCTCTTTAAATCGCACTTTATTCGCACGTGGTAGTTGTTTATTGTAAGTAGAAGTTTTATATGCGCTAAAGCGTTGAGTATTTCGGTTTACAGTTCAGTTTTTAGAAAATAATTAGATCAGATTGTTAGACGTGAATTCTTTCTGTTTTTACCGTTTCAATGTCGAAGCGTCGAAAATGTTTAACAGAGCATGAAATAGCAGAAATGATGCAAAATATTTCAGATATTGATTCTGAAATTCTGATATTGATTCTGAAAGATTAACTGAAAGACGTTTTCCAAAACTTTGTTCAGAAGAGACTGATAAGAAAACGAGACGACGATGCTTCGTTTGTTCACATTCTTGGAAAAATCCTCCAAAACGGCAAATGAGTTATTACGAGTTCAAGGAATGTAACGTAGGACTGTGTGTAGATCCCTGTTTTAAAATATTTCATACGAAAAGAGAATTTTAAGTAATATATTTAGTTTTCAGATGTATAATGTTAAAAGTCATAAAATGGTGATTAATTAAAATAAAATGTGTAAAATATGCATTTAAACAAGAAATAAGGTAATTAAAGTATATATATAAAAATATCTATAAAGCATAAGCCGTTTAAATACTCTATAGAGCATTATTAAACAATGCGTTGATACTTCGGAAATTTCATGGATTTAGGCTTAGTAGCAAAAAAGCCCCCGGCCCTGGAGAGACGCTCGCGGAAGACACTGCCGGCCTCCGCGATAAGCGCGCGTTTTCGCTACCCGGCTCGAAGAGGATAGAATATGTATTTGTTATTTATAAATAAATGTTTCTTCTTGTAAATACATTTTTCTTATTCAAAAATACTTAACAAAAACAACTGAGGTGGTGTTTTGGGATTTGGAATGGATAACTGGCATTTCAATTAATTTCAATGGGGAAAATTGCTTTGAGATACGAGCAATTTGACATACGAGCAAGGTTACGGAACGAATTAAACTCGTATGTCGAGGTACAACTGTATTTCAAATTAGTTCAATTTAACAACTGTTCCAAATGATATGCGGATTCGATTTCATTCCATAACAACGAGAACCTGAAAGACTAACAATGGTAAAACACTGGTAGTTTAGATCTACGCAGTCTTATACATTGAGACTAATATGCAGCTTTCGGTCAGGACTTGTATTATGAAAAAATAATATATAATATCACATTTACTCACCAAGGAAGGACGTATTAATATTTTCCCACAAGCATGAATTTATTGGAAATGACTCCACAAATACTTTATAACTGTTTACCTAAACGAGAAAAGGAAAAAATAATAATAATAAATAAATAAACAAGAAATAAATCACTTATATTGAGAGGAGGGGAACTGAACATCAGGAGCTAAAATATGATTAAAAAAATAATTCCTGAAAAATCACATTTCTGTTTACTGTTTAGTCATGAAGTTGTTACAATTGGACTGATAACTGTACAAGACAAAAACTTGGTACACGAGAAATACAATAGTAACAATCTGTGAAAGCATGGTTGTATCTGTGTCTCATACGATGAGGGCACGCCAAGGAAGGTGGGAGAAATACCTTATACTCTATTCTAAATCTTATGTTCTTTGGGTAATTTTAACATTGCAATTTCTATTTTCACTTTTATATTGAGAAAATCCTAAGAAGAGAAAGAAAGTTTGTATTTATCAAAGTAATAAATTGTAACAAAAGGAAAAAGGGCCTTATATATTCCACATCACATCTTCAAAGTAATTTATATAGGTTAAATCATTGTGTCTGGCAGTGTTATCAGCCAGCCGTGTCCCTGATAAATTACAATCGGGTATAAAATTACGCTAATTAATTACGGGTACTTTTCCGTTTTGCCGGTGAAAGCGATAAAGTCGCCAATAATGGTACAACCGATGCCAAACGGAATATTCTCGCTGGCAACCTTTTACGCCTCATTTTCAAAACAAGTCGCAGCTTTTTCTTATCAGATTGATTGTTTCTTTCAATACTGGCATATAATTTACATAGAATTTTTATCAGATAGTTCAGTTTTATGTCTAAGGCCATTTTCGGTAATGAGGATGCAATCATAGCTCTTACCCGAAGCCGAAAATATAGAAAAGGAAAGTCATGGGTTAAATTCATCAATTCTAATGAGAATGCATTAGTGAAGTAAAACACTGCGGTTTTACATAATTTCCGAGTAAGCTATTCGTACGTATTGAAATATTTCTTGCATTTAAACTTGTGTTCCAAATTAAGATTTAACTTGAAATTAATGTAGATAATTACTGAGAGCATTAGATTTTTGTAGAGTAGTTTACGTGAGATGAGATCGCTTGGGGTCACGTGATACGAACCGGCGAATCAGGATGTTGAACCATGAAAGCATAGTAAATTCTTAAATTAATGTCTTTTTACAAATTTATTGTCTTTATTTATTGGCTTTTTTTTTATAAAGTTTTAAGCGATATTAAAATGTTTATGCCTTTAAAAAAAAAAAAAAAAAGAATTCTTAGAACTAAAATTTTTTAAATATTTTTTAGGTGTATACTGTATATTGTCGCCAATAAAGTCTGCTTGGCAAGATTTGCGCCGGCGAAACGGAAAAGTACCTAATTACGCTAAAATAAACTTGAAAAATATCGATTTATAAATCGATTGATGGAAGCGAGTTAAAAATAATCGATTAACAGGTAAATAACCACCGACCACAGAACTTTTCTTCATTTTAATCATTATTTCCTCCCGATGATCTCTGCTCCTTCCGGCCTAGGTCTGGATTAAACTTCCTGTCGCTAAGGCAGAGTGCGTAATTGTCACTGAAGAATAAATCGATTGAAAAGAAACTTTAAAGAGTGGACGGAATGACATTTATACGGAGAAACAGAGATCGATCCGGAGTAGATGCTACTGAACGTGTTCTTGGCAGTGCGTTTGCCATTAGTTGAGACATTTGACAAGAAATCACTATATTGGGTAGTTATAAGAATAGGTCAGGCTTAGAAATATCCTCTTCCCTATTCTTAAAAAATACGTCACCTACAGAGCGTCAAGTAAAGTCATAGATCACAGCAGTACATCTATAAGTGTTAAGAGTCACCGTTTTAGATTTTTGTTGTTATTTAGATACTAAGAAAACGCCTACGGGGAAATCTGATGGAGCTGGTCCCGTTTCTAGGGCAACAGCATCGCCTGCCATCAGAAAAAGTAGTGAAGTCATAAAATCATTAGTAAACGTGTTTATCGCAAACAAAAAAAATCTGATGTGTACACCACATGACTTCCTTGTACGGAATATTAAATTATACGCATTTTTTCTTGCATTTCATTTAAACTTATCGGATTGAATTAAATTTACTTCGCCGACAGCGCATAAACCATAATAGAATAAATGCATTCTTTAAAATTCACTCTAGTATTTGTTTACCATAGCGACATTCTGGCGCTAGATTCACTTAACAGTATTATATTTCGTTCATATTATAACTCATAATGCACAAAATTTATATCATTTAAAGAATAGAATTATCTAATTGTTGCCACATGTTCTATTCAAATACTATAATAAAGCTAGAACGATGTATAAAAGAAATTATGCAAACAAAACAAAAAATAAACAGTTTTTCACAGACGATTGAGTATTTCTCTTTTAATTAATTCAGTTCTCACTTCGCGAGAAGGCAAAAATTCATAAAAACTCAAAATATCTAGATTAAAAATTACCAAGTAAATCTTAAACACTTATTTCCTCGAAAAAATTCCAGAAAGGATTAAGCGTGATTTAATTGGCAATAATAAATGAAGGCGTTATCTTTGTTGTTGCGAAGCTAAGTTTCCCTATATTGGCAACAAATCCACTAGTCTGCTGTTTCAAATATAAACAAGCAATGGCCGCCATAAAAAAATTATTAGGCTTAGCGGCAATTAAACAACTTTAAAATTTTTGATAATTCTAAAAATATTGCATACAGATTTACTAAAGGCATAAAAACCTTAACCGGAAGATAAAAACAACATAATTCAATCATTTTTAAAGCAAAAAATGTACAATTTACGAACATATACGAGTAAAGAAACTGAGATCACTTAGCAGGGTAACAGAGTGGATATATATATAAATATATTTATATACGTATGGTGCGGCCGATCGCAACCAAAATACGAGGTGAACATCTACATGTTATAGCAGTCCTATATACAATATTTCAACGTTCTGAGACTACTCGTTTTTGAGTTATGCGAGATACGTACGTACGTAAGTTCTTACGTAAGTTTATAATTTTTTTGGAGGAAACGAGTATTTTATTCTGTCCTTACGTACAGATATCACGCAAAAACATCGTTAAATTGCATTCGATAGCGGTCGAAATGGATAGTTAGCTGAAATATGCTGCCTGAAACTTTTCGCGATTACAATACTTCCTTTTTACTTCGTACAAGGAAGTAAAAAGTGTAGAATAATTGTTTAAGTAAAATTTTTAAGTGTAAATAATTATATTAACCTAAGAGTTTCAATTATTCTACGACGCCAATACTTTTATATCAGGCGATAAATTAATAAATAGTTTTAGTTCCATATATTTCTTTGGAAGGGATGGTTTGGCTTATTTAAGTATCGCAGAGCACTCGAGAGCTATCTGCTTAATGGGTGGGATACTTTCGTGGATGACTTTTAAAGGGAAATGCACTATATCACTATTAGTAGAATAATGCACTATATCACTAGCATCGTACGGTGTATTAGAGCTGATATTCAAGGACTGGTGACTTAAACTTACTGAAACACTAAAAACGGGATGTACGCGTGAGTTTGTTACTACAGTTATAGTATAATATATTGTTGTGTGCGTAGGGTTCGTAACAGATTGGATAGACAGGTCTGATGATAGGTTGATAAAATTTTCTTTATATATATAAAATATAAAACCCTCTTTTACATGATTTCAGGTTTCATGAAACAAATATTTCCACCGCCTACCCGTCAGTTTCGATTTATCGGAGATCGACAGATACCACTGCTGTTGTTAAGGTAACCACAGTCAGCAGATCCATAATCTTGCATGAGACAAATATATAGAACAACAATTCCTCCAAAGCAAACAGAAATTTTCTCCTCCTAATATTAAAATGAATGCATTTAACTGAGTGAAAATTTTTTCCTATATGAGTTAAACGAAAAAATATTTTACATTTTTCAAATGCTTAATTTTTGTTGAAATAAAAAATAATAAGCACACAAATAAAGAAGTCTGAAAACTTTCAGATTTTATAGTACACCCAAAGAGGCGTTTTTTTAACATTTTGTGTGTTATCTTTATTTATTAAATACCATGTTCTTCGCCTTTAACCCATAAAATTCCCTTTGTCCCTGAGGGACTACAGTTTTCGTTTTGCGATTTTGTGTCCAATCACTCTGAATGTCCGTTTCATTTTTCAAACTGTTGCCACCAAATATTATCGTCCTGTATTATATTTGAAGAAATCAAATAATGAAGAATCTGCATACATTTATGTATGTTTTTCGCATTACGTTAAAACAACGGTACCTAGAGCCATCCAATTTTGAATGACGTAATCCTACTGCGAATATAGGCATCTGGGAAGCCCAAAACTGAAATTTGGAATTTGTTTTATTATCGATTTCATATTTCGTAAAACTTTAACGAATTTTCGAATTTTTGATCAACAAATTCAAGGATTTCAAAACGAGAAATGGCAACGTTATACAGAAAAAAACTTTTTTTTTATCTCCAGCGCCTGAAACTGTGTTTCGGAAATTCTAGAGATTTTTTTAAAAAATTATTTTGCGATATTGCTCTTGAACTGAATTTTATAGTTTAAGTGCGAAGAACCTGATATTTCATAAATAAAAATAACACACAAAATGTTAAAAACTCGAGAGCATTTGGGTTGATGTCACATCGTGCTAAAAAACACGATGTGACATTTAAAAACAGCATATCTTTAGAATTTCCGATACGCAGTCTGGCGTGCTGAAGGTAAAAATGTTTTATTACCTATTGTATTACCACTGCTCGCTTTGAAACTATTGAGCTTTTTGATAAAAAATTCGTTAAAGTTTTATAAAATACGAAATAGACAAAAAAGAAATTGCAAATTGCAAATTCATGCTTCCTGGTGCCCATGTTCAGGTGGAAGGCTACGATATTCAAAATTTGATGACTTTAGGTACCGTTGCTTTTTCCACAGTGCGAGAAACGCTTCTTCTTTATTCATTATTTATAACATTTCGTGGCAACAATTTGAAACGTGATTCGACGTAAAATGCCATTTTGAGACTAATAGACCTTCTGGGCTAACACCCGTTTGGATTAAAAATGTATGTTCGTTCCTGCAAGTTTGTAATCAAACAAAAATATTGTTGTTACTGTTTATTTTCAGTTTATTTTTTATGTATCGTTCAACATTTGTTTTATATTCATATTTTATAATTTACTTTTATATATTACACTCTATTTTCACAACTCGATTTGGACACTTGAATAAATGGGCCACTCTGTGACCCGCGGGTCATAGATTGCCAAGGCCTCCAGTAATCTGTGGCAGTAAAATACATGGCAATAGCCATGTATTACCTTCGATACCTTCGATAATTAAGTTCCAAATGCATTCTAAATAACTTGGCTTTCATGATCACAAGAAAGTGATAATAATTTTTAGAATAATAATTTAGTAGTGAGTAAAATTACTGTAGCAAAAAGCGAATAGAAAATTAACAAAAAGAGTAGGAAACAGAAGGAAGTGAATAAATATCAGAGATATTTTGATAGACTAGGCATCAGGCCTTCCACACCTGTACAAACACGAGGAGGAGCTATAGACCAATTCAACATTTGAGCTCTTTTGTGTTTACGTCAACGCACTTGGCGAAAATTTGCGCATCTGGTAACATCTATACAGCAACCTAATGACGTTTACTGAATAGAGATAATGGTCCGACTCAATAAATGCTTATGTACCTGCAGTTTCGAGTATACGCAGACGAATGATTAGGAGGTAGGTACATATTAAAAAACACATGTGATGAAAGTAAAGTTATAATTCCAGTATTAATTAGTTTACGCTTTCTAAAGGGGACCAATACACCTTAAAACATTAAGATCTTCGAATCTGTGACTGTTGCAAGAATTGGGATAACTTATTTATTTTAAAAGCAATTACTTCCAACTTTTTACAGCTGACTACATAATATAGCTCTTTTCGGAACTAGTAACCAGAAAGTTTGTGTTGCCACAAATATTTTTATAATTAGTCCAAAGGGATTTGAGTCCCGAAGGACTGTTACTTTCGTTTTGGCATTTTGCGTTGGACTCCTATAAATGTCGGTTCACTTTTCAAACTGTTGCCACAAAATGTTAGAGTCCTGCATTATATTTGAAGAAATTGAATAATGAAATAAAATGTATGTATATTTCTCGCAATGTGATAAAACAATGGTATCTACAGCCATCCAATTTTGAACGACGTAATCCTACTTCGAATATGGGCATCTGAAACACCAAATTTGAAATTTGGAATTTATTTTATTATCAATTTCATATTTTGTAAAACTGTGCCGAGTTTTTGGAACTCAACGATTTAAATTCAACAATTGGCAACACTCTACGGGGCGGGGGAAAGAACCTTTTTATCTCCAACGCGCGGAACTGTGTATCGAAACTTCTAAAGATATGCTCATTTTAAAATTATTTTGCGACATTGTTATTGAACTGAATTTTATGGTTTAAGTGCAAAGAACATGATATTTAATAAATTAAGGTAATACACAAAACGTTAAAAAAACGCCCCTTTGGACGTAATTTAAAATCTGAAACATTTCAATTTAAAAAAAAAAAATTATCTGGTTTATGACAAAATTTTTTATGCGTTCACGTCGTGTTTCCACCTTGCGCGCACAGTTTAAAACATTTTGTTGCATAAATTTATTCCATTTTTAACATATAGCTTTTATAATATTTGAAAACTATCGTGAACCAAAATTCCTAAGAATTTCATGTCAAATTTTTATTTTATTTGGAGTTGAGTTTATAAAATGTATTTTATTTAAAAAATCTGTAATATTTTCGAGCAAAAATGCTTTAATATCCAAATATTCATCAGATTTTTGGTTAAGTTAGAAGATAATGCCCATATAAAGAATTCCATCCAATTTCAAGCACGTATCATTAGCCATTTTTAAAATATCATGCGCGCAAGGTGGAAACATGACGTGAACGCATGAAACATTTTGTTACAAAGCAAATTAAATTATAACAATATTTGTGGCAACACAAACTTTATGGTTACTAGCTCCCAAAACAGCTATATTTTGTTGTCCGCTTTAAAAGTTGGAACTAATTACTTCTAAAACAAATAAAATATTCCAATTCTTGCAACAGCCACATATTCGAAGGTCTTAAGGGTTTTATGTTATACGAGTCCCTTTAAGAAAAAAATGAATTCTGATCTTCGCGAATATGTTTCATGTTGATTTCAATAATTCCATTCTAGAAATCTTTCTTTGATTATACACTGCAATCACATTTCAGAATTAAAAGAAAAAAATAGAAATGGACCAAGAAAAATAATCTCTGTCTAAATTTTTTATGTAACTCATATGGCAACATTATAACGCAGAGAATTTAAACAATCAGTTATTTATTGCACTTCTATAACAGGGTTATTCACCTGTGTTGCCAAAAGCTATGCACGGAATTCTGCTATTGAGCTTTAAACAGAATAAATGAATAAAAATAAAAATCTGAAGGTTTTTAGATTTTTATTTATTTACTAGATTATTTATATTTTATATTTTTATTTATTTATTTTTACCTGAAAGTTTATAGATTTTAATGGTCGCCCAAAAGGGTTTGCTAAGGTTTTTGACGTTCTCGTTGAGCTTGCAGCCTATCAGTCTGTTGTTACACTCACTCCTACAACCCCCCCTTTTTTTGTCTTTTTAGCTTTATTATTAAGCATCATTTTCTTCGCACGATCAATGTTCAGTTTCTTACTGAGAGATGGCTTTAAAAACGTTTTTTTTTCTCTTTTTATTATTAACGTTTTGTATGTTTACTTTTTTTAAATTAAATATCCCGTTCTTCCCATAAAATTCGATTCAACAGTAAAATCACAAAATATTTAACAGCAGCATACCTTCAGAATTTACGACAGAACAATTTCGCGCGTTAGAGATAAAATTGATTCCGTACAGTGTTGCCACCGCTCGCTTTCAAATTGTTGATTTTGTTTCTAAGGCATATTTAAATTTTATTACAGTTACTGTAATTTCGAAGCCCTTTGCTATCAACCCTTGTTTCCACTTAACAACTATCAGAAAGAATTTTTATAACCGCGTTTAATGCAAATGAGTTAGAAGAAATATTTAAGGAAGGTTCAACTTCGATAGAGAGTGTTTACCTTCGGACTAAGTCATTCTTGCAGCTATTACGCTCGGTCGTATTATACGTGCCTATTGATATTCGCTGGCTAGTTTAAATTAAAGGGTCATCACAGATAACTGTGTTTAGATTCGGCTAAGTCCGTTTAGTCAATCACAGTTTAGTTTCTTATTTCTTAGTCTGAGTTAAAGTCCGAATAGAGGCTTTCTGTAAGCCCGAGAAGGCGGCCGACTGTTATTCTTATTTGAGTGAATAAAATGGTATTTTAACGCTTCTCGAATCTATGTCTTAGTTGTTCCGAACTCAGCAAAAATTCGCTAGATAGGTACCTCGACGTTTCATCTTAGACAAAAGAGTGAGAAATGTTAATACAAAATTCTTTAAAGTTTTACAAAATATGAAACAGATGATAAAACCAATTCGGAGTTCCAAACTAGGTCTTCCAAATGCTCATATTCGGGTGGAGTACTAAGTTATTCAAAATTGGATATCTCTAGTTACTGCTGTTTTTTCACGATGAGAGAAAAATACATACATTCATGCAGATTCTTCATCATTTATTTTCTTAATATAACACAGGGAGATAATATTTGGTGGCAACAATTTTAAAAGTGACACGCCCGTTTATAGTGATTCAACGCAAAATGACGTTTGGAAACTAATATCCCATTCAGGTCTAACGTCCCTTTTCGGATAGTGATGAACGATAGACTTAACATTTGATAGTAAGAAACACTTTGAAGCAACCATACAGAATATATTTCTTTTGTTAATGGTCATTCGAAGGTTAAAGTGACATCAAAGCGCGGCTTTTAAGAGAAACCATAAACTAAACCTTTTTTTGCAAGAGGAGGGAAAAAAAATCCCAATTCTTGACCTGAATTTTATTGCAGACTATATCCTTTTACGACAACTCGTTTATTTCTTATAATTTTTTAAACGATCTATTGGGAATTGGTGTACACTGCATATAAAATATCATTTTTCTTGTTCTGCATTTAATACATCAGCGACTAAAGAATGGTTTTTCTCTAGAATGAAGAAGCGATAGAGTTAAGCTGGGCATTTTTTACTTCCTTGTACGAAGTAAAAAGTAAGTATTGTAATCGCGAAAAGTTTCAGGCAACATATTTCAACGAAAATATCCATTTTGACCGCTATCGAATGCAATTTAACGATGTTTTTGCGTGATATCTGTATGTAAGGACAGAATAAAATACTCTTTTCCTCCAAAAAAAATTATAAAACTGCTTTAAAATTAATCCTGAAGAGAATTTTTCTTGGCGTCTGTACGAACGTATGTACGTACGTCTTTCGTATAACTCGAAAAACGAGTAGCCTCAGAACGTTGAAATTTTGTATATAGGACTGCTATAACATGTAGATGTGCACCTCGTATGTTGGTTGCAATCGGCCGCACTAAACGTATATAAATATATTTATATATATATCCACTCTGTTACCCGGCTCAGTGACATCAGTTTCTTTACTCTTATATGTCTGCAAATTGTACATTTTTTGCTTTAAAAATGATTAAATTATGTTGTTCTTATCTTCCGGTTAAGGTTTTTATGCCTTTCGTAATTCTGGAAGCAATATTTGTACAATTACCGACAATTTAAAAGCTGTTTAAGAGCGGTTAAGTTTTAAATAACATGGCGGACATATTTGTTTACATTTGAAACAGCAGAATTGTAGATTTGTTGCCAATCTAGAGAGACTAAGCTTCGCAACACAAAAATAACAACTTCATTTATTATTGCGAATTAAATCATGTTTAATCCTTTCTGGGATTTTTTCGAGGAAATAAGTGTTTAAGATTTACTTCGTAATTTTTAATGCAGATATTTCGAGTTTTTATGTATTTTAGCCTTGTCGCGAAGTGAGAACTGAATTAATTGAATGAGAAATACTGAATCGTCTGTGAAAAACTGTTTCTTTTCTGTTTTGTTTTCTTAATTTCTTTCATGCATCGTTTTAGCTTTATTATAGTATTTGGATAGAACATGTGGCAACGATAATTCTTCAAATGATATAAATTTTGTGCATTCAGAGTGTCGTTATAGTAAACAAATACAGTGAATTTTAAAGAGTGCATTTATTCTATTGGGGTTTATGCGCTGTCGACGAAGTAGAGTTAATTCAATCCAATAAATTTAAATGAAATTCAAGAAAAAAATGCGTATAATTTAATATTCCATTCCGTACAAGGAAGTCATGTGCTGTACACATCAGATTTTTAAATATTTGACATGCCGCGAATAAAACGTTCGCCGTGAGCGAGCAGGATGATAAAGGGTAATAATTTTATAGAGTTTTAATTTTCAATTCAATACTTCTAGAGAATTCGTATTTACAAAATCTGCTAAAGGAAGGATCGATGTCAATTGAAGAAATAAGAGATCAGAAGATACAGAGAGGTTGAAGAAAAAATATCCACATACGGTGAATTATGCACATCAGCATTTCATTTTACAAAATCATAAAAATATAATGGTCGGGAAATATATTAGGTATAAAAATGTAGGTCTAATGCAAGTTTTTCAAAAGATATTATTGCCAGTTTTTTCTACACTGGATAAAGAAACTTCAAAAAAGTGGATAAAAAGCCTCCAAAATTAAAATACAAATTCCTTTTAGGAAGTACTGTAACCGCGAAAAATTTTGGGTATCATATTTTAACGAAAATATCCATTTTGACCGTTCTCGAACCCATTATAAACATGTTTTTGCGTGACACATCTATATATGAACCAAATAAAGGACACTTTTTCCAAAAATGGATTGTCAAAAGGATTTAAAATGGATTTAGAAGAAATATTTTCGTGACGCCTGTACGCCATTACGTACGTATGTATCTCGCATAACTCAAAAACGAGTAGAATCAGAGCGTTCAAATTTTGTATATGGGACTGCTATAATATGCAATTGTTCACCTCCTTTTTTTGGTTGCAGGTTATACATAATTAATTCATAATTAATAAATTTCAAATAATCGTTTTCAATTCCTTTAAAAGGGTAGAATTCTCTTTATTAAAGATTATTCTATTTTTTTTCTTATTAGAATTTACTTTGTTTTTTTCTGTGCTTTGGGGAAAGGCTTGAATTTTCGGTTGAACTATTATAATTATAATTAAAATGCATTGAAATTGTTCATAGGCTAATTCTGGATACAGAAAAGCAAGGATGTATTTGCAGAAGAGAGATTTCAATGTTCCTCCCCCTGACGAAGTAGCATTGAAGTTGATGGAATTTCTATCCTGTTTTTGTTAATTTTTCTTTAAATTTTATTGATTTTTTGAAATCGGGTTTTGCTTGTTTGAAAGGTTTTGGTTTTAACATTTTTAAAATTCTTTGTTGCATTTATTAGGTTATTAGACATTTATTAATTATGAATTTCAATTTTTGGTCTTCGTGAAAATTTAGTTCTAAATTTCTTACTTTATGTCTTTAATTATATATTTGTAATAATAAAATTCCATAGTCAAAAATACACTTAAAATTCTAACTGTATGTTCTTTTCATTTTTAATGGCGATGTTCTCTTATTTGAAAGTACGTGGAATTAAATCCACAGCCCGTAGTCAAGTTGTTTTTCCCGCCTTTTCTACACGTACAGTTATAGAATGTTCTGGAGATATTTAAAGCGAACTGGATTGGCTGACGAGGCTGACGTCATTTCTTGGAAGCTCCGCCTTTCCAGAGGCTATAAAAGGACTCGCAAAAGAATATCGGGGCTTTTCTTTAATGCCACGATGCAGTAAACTTCATACAAAAAGTTATTAGTAATTCTTTTTTATTTACTCCGGATATCTGATTTTGTAACTGCTATTTTCTCCTGAAATATAATAAATGGATCCTGTTTTTTAAAACTTATCGTCTGATAATTTAAGCTACGAGAAAAGCTGGTACATCACACACATATATATATGGCATAATAAAAACAAGGAAAAGACGAAGCACTGTTGATGCGTAGTTATCATATACTGAAGAGGAAGTACTCTGATTGCGTCGTAAGCAAATGTGTTGACTTCGTAAACAGAATTTGGCATTCGAGGCGATTTTAATTTCATTTTTATTTCCAATTGACATTTTGTGGCCACAGATCACTTGGCACCCTAATCGTGCCTGTTCAAGAACATTTACATTATTGCTATTATTGCAATAGGACGCAGTGCAGCGAAATTGCGTTCAAGCCCAGCACAGACAGAAGCTGAAGTGCGTAGTAATGAAAGATAGAAGCACGCGAAGAGAAAAGTTTTGGTCTACAATGGTAGTTTCAGTTCCCAATTATTACGTCATCACAGCTGTGTATGCCAGCCATAGAATGATCTAGAAATGACGCAATCCAGAGGAGTTATTGCGATTTTTAGAATAGCGAGGGAGAATTAATGTTTTACCGTTAGTTTAAATTATAATTTTGATTCACATATTTTTTATCTTACATATATTATATATATACCCACTCTGTGACCTGGCTTGTTGAGTTCAGTTTTTATTCTTATATGTTTGTAAATTGTGCATTTTTTGCTTAAAACGGGATTTGAATTATGTCGTTCTTATGTTCCGGTTAAGGCTTTTAAGCGTTTAGTTAATCTGCATGCAATAGTTATAGAACTATTAAGAATTCGTCGACAACATATCAACAACATAACATCTACATAATATCAACAATTATCAACAATCAAGTCGTGCTAGGCCATTTGTTTACATTTAAACCCTTAGTAGAAAAGTTAGCTCAGTTTCTGCACTTTCAGTGTCTTTTTGCCGAGTGGGACCAAAAGTAAGCTTTCACTTTTGTGCAACGAAAAATATGTCTTCTTGTCCGCTGGCCGAATTGCTTGCTTTTGTATATAAACTCTAATTTTAATTTTTGCCTTGTAGAAGTGAGAACTGAATTAATTGAACGAGAAATATCTCTAACGAAATTTGACGAAATATGCTTAAATGAAATGCAGCAAAAAATGCGTGTAATTTAGCAGGCGGTACAAGGAAGTGTCCACATAAGATTTTTTCATATTAAAAGAGCCCCCGAAATCCTTACTGCAAACATTAAAAAAAAAAAAAAAAAAAAAAAAAAAAAAGACACAAGATTAGCATTGCTCAGCACATTATAAGGATATCATCTATCTTTCAATAAGGTAAAAAAAAAAAAAAAAAAAAAAAAAAAAAAAAAAAAACTAAAGTGCATAAATAAATTATTTAAACCTTTAAACGCTATACCCGATGCCTGCCGAAAAACTTAGACTTCAGTGTCTTAAACGATAAGGTTGCGCAAAACTCATGTTTTAAACAAAGCTCCTCCACTTTCCAAAACAAAATGGACTTCAGACATGCCTGAAAGGGAGTTTTATATCCACCGTCTTCTATATCTTTTGTGACCGGAGCAGAAACAAAAGCTTTCAGGCGATGGAAAAAGGGAGAGGAGGACTCAGGTGTAGCATACGTTCCCTCTACCCCCTGTTGCCAAAACTTATTTCTGCTTTAAAAGCAGAACGAATAAAAGCTTCGACTGAAAGAACTCTATATATAGTACATACACAGAAGGGGAAAGAGGAGACACACTTTCAAGAAACGCCACAGATTTGTTTCCTAGATGAAGAAAGCGCCTGTACAAAGATTTCCCATTACAGTTAAACTTGTTATTCACAATTCAGGCCCGAATATAGCACAATGTTTTTTTAATATTTCAAATAGACAGCTCAAAACCATTTCTAGACCATATCCGTAGTTTAAGACTAAAACATAACATAAAGATAATTTATCACATGCATCTTAATTTTCAGCATATTATATTTAATTGACCTCTTAAAGAAATTCGTTTATTAGTTCAAAAGGGCAATTTGCCCAGAAGGGCTATTAATTTCGTTTTGGCATTTTGCGTCGGTTCACTATAAATGTAAGCCCACTTTCTAAATTGTTGCCACCAAATATTATCGCTCTGCATTATGTTTAAAGAAATTAAATAATGAAGAATATGCATGAATGTATGTATGTTTCTCGCATTATGATAAAACAACGGTACCTAGAGACGTTACATTTACTTGTTACGCTAAAATTTTGAAAGCTAGTTTTTTTAAAACCTATTCGTGCGATTTTTTCAAAAATTGCCAGTTTGGCATACTTTGAGCAGTAGAATCGGAATATGGAAAACATTTGGTATGTTATTTCACAAAAAGTCCCGATTTGTGTCAAAGTACTTATATTAGAACGATGCTATATATACACTCATGTCCATAAATTAAGAATAATGCAAAATCAAGCAAAGGAATAGTTAGAAGCAAAACAAATTTGACTTATTTGTAGAGCTCATATATTAAACAAAAGGTAAAGAGCAAAAAAAGATGCTATATGTTTGATATTATTAAAAAAATTAGCGATTTTTTCTCCCTGGAGCAAATTACAAAGCAAACCTATTTACAAAAAAACAATATTACATGGTTGGCATGATTGTTAATGCATTGTATGTCTCTCAGACGATGCAATACAGTCCGTACAACGCCTAGGCATGCTGAGTATCAAATTATCGACCTGATCTTGGGGGAGGTTGACATGTAGGAGGAGGTTGAGGGGCTGCAACTCGTCGGCCAAGCATGTCCCACACGTGCTCTACTGGATTCAAGTCCGGTGAGAATGCTGGCCAGTCCATACGGGTGATATCCTCCGATTGAAGGCATTCGCTTACGATGTTTTACGGTAAGGACTGGCGTTGTCATCCATAAACGCAAATTGTGCGCCCATGGCGCCCCGAAACAAACGTACATGTTGTTCCAGAATGACGTCCCGATAGATTTGGCTTGTCATGGTTCCAATTTGAACATGCAGGTCAATTCTGGAACCCAGAATAATTGCACCCCATACGAGCACTCCTGCACCACCGTAACGGTGTCGTTCAATGATGTTTTCTTGGTGGTAACGGGTACCTGGAGCTCTCCATATGAAAGCCCGGCGAGAATCAGACTGCAAGCTAAACCTGGACTCGTCGGAAAACATCACACAAGCCCACTGCTGCGGTGTCCACAATGCATGCTCTCTACTCCAGGCTAACCGCAGGCGACAGTGAGTTGCAGTAAGTGGAACGCATCTGACAGGTCTACGAGCATATAGACCAATCTGTCCTAAGCGTCGGTACACGGTCTGACTTGAAATTGTCGTACCAATGGCTGAAGAGAGCTGACGAGACAGGTCTGAGGCTGTGTTCCGCCTGTTTCTTTTGGCAGTAACTGCCAAATACCGGTCCTCATTCGGCGTTGTAACTCTGGGCCGACCTGTGCTGTAACTTCTACTCACATTACCATCATCTTGGAATCGTTGCCAAAGCCTGGAGATGACACTGTGGGCAATTCCAAGTTCGTCTGATACTTCCAGTTGGATACGCCCACATTCCAGACGGCCGATAATTCTACCACGTAAAAAATCATCCAAATGCGTCCTTTGTATCATAACTATTCGGTTATTGCACTGAAATGCTTATAAAGCGCCTGCGAACAATTTTACTTCTTTGCCTGTATTCCTTATATATCACTCTCTTACACTCTCGTCATTGCGACGTACCATCGGTGTCATCTGGTTACTTCCTGAAATTTGCATATGATTCTGATTCTTGAAGATGTTTGTAGTGATTTTACAGGGGATATATTTATTTTAGAGTTCGATTTCCGTGTGACTCCGAATTATCCTTAATTTATGGACATGAGTGTAAATCTAATACATATGCTAAGTCGCGCTTTCGAGACATGAAAAACGCAAGCTGAATTTCGTCAATCCGCCCAGTAGAACGGGAGATATAGAAACTGTCCCCCTTTCCCCCCGCAGTATACGTATCTGTTTCACATTTCCATTTTCTATACAACGAAGGAATGCACACAAAGAGATTTACTTGCCATGAAACTTCTGATTTATTATTTACCATATGACCACCATATATACACAAATTTTATATTATATAGGCGTATATTAGTTCCAAACATTTTAAGAGATAGATATTGTATTGGAATAAGTGCCACAGGTTTTATTTATTTAAATATTTACCTTAACGCATACTTTCAGACGGAATTTATATATAATAAATAAATTAAAAAAAAAAGATTGAGAGTTTAAAAAAAGAAATTACAGACCTGAGTAAATATAAAATATACTTTTTCATAATATCTCTATTTATAGACCACTCCATAGCATTCCATTGCACATTAATGAAAAGTGATGTATACTCATAACACTAGTGAACTCTCTACAATTTCAAAGCGTGCAATTGCCACTGCTCGCTTTGAAATTGTGGAGTTTCTTAATCAAAAACTCCTAAATGCTTTATAAATATGAAATAGATAATAAAACAAATGCCAGATTACAAATTTGGGCTTCCAGATGCCCAGATTCGGTGGAGGATTACGTTATTTAAAATTGGATGGCTCTAGGTACCGTTAATTTATCATAAGGCGAGAAACATACATACATTTATGTAGATTCTTCATTATTTAATTTCTTTAAATATAATACAGGGCTCTAATATTTGGTGACAACAATTTGAAAAGTGATTCAGACGTTTTAAGTTTTCGACGCAAAATGCCAAAACGAAATTAATAGCCCTTCTGGGCTAATGCACTTTGGGCTAAAAATGTATGATTAAATGCAAAGTTGTATATTTAAAGTTGCAGCGATTTATATTTATTTTAAGTAACCAATTTAACGAAATTAATTGCCCCTTTGAGGCGAATAAACGAAAGCTAACATATTATTTACTTTATTAGAAACACACAGACTGCCTCTAAGAAATCTTAGTAAATTTCATTTTTCACACATTTAAATCTTTTAAAAATATATTTTATTATTTGAAATTTTAAATAAAGATGCGATATTTGGCACATGAATAAGATTGCACGCAATTAAATTTGGATTTTTGGTCTTCAGTTCTAAGAGACAATAAAAATATCATGATATACCTGACTGATTTATGTGATTACCACAAAGACTCGAAGGCTATCTGCCTAAGGGATGCGATGCCTTCGTGCAGCACTTTCTAAGGGAAACTAGGTCGTATACACACTATACATGGGGAAAACCACTAAAACGCCCATGCAGCGAATCCGTTCGCGGGATTCGAACCTCATACCGAACTACCAGTGTTCAGCGAGTTTACCGCTTGGCATATCCGGCACCGATCAGTTTTAAATGCCTGTCTCTAGTATAAATGAATAAATAAATATATAGAAAATGGGCCCTTCTCGAAGCTTGTCTTGCATTGAATCACACAAATTCTACAAGTGACGCCCGTCCAGGCATTGAGGTATTACTGCACGCTTTTGATATCTTGAACGTACTGTCTCACCATGTATACATGTAAAAATATAATTTAGAGATTTTGATTTACTTACGGGATTTTCAGCTTCAGTTCTGCATTACAGAAAAAAATTCCTCGACAAGAAAGAAAATTCTTGTTATTCCACCGATCGATATTCTTTTTCGTTACATATCCAGTCCAGTAGTTGCATTTTCCCTTGAACTCTTCAAATTCCTTGACAAATGTATTCAGCTTCTTACCCCATGGCGATAAATAAGGCAATTCATTGGCCATAGCAAAAAGGAAGCACCACCCCCGTGGAGATTTATTTTGCAAGGGATACTGAAAAGAACTTCTAATGAGGGAGAAACCCCTGGAGATACTGGCTAACAAAGTTTTCTGTTAAAGGTTCTTTTATGTTGATGAATATTAGAATCTTTCCTTCTGTTGGAAAGTGCTAAGTATTCACAAGGAACCAATACTACCCTGTTGTCTTCCTTTTCCAGGGATTAGATTTTATGATATTAATAATTGACAATCTCAGTTCTTTTTAAAATTATTAATTATTTACTAATAACAATGTTTGGGATATGGATAGCAAGTACGATAAGCAGTAAAAACGTAGCGCTGAAGATAATACCAAAGCATATAGTACGCGCAAAAAATACAAATAGTCTCATGCTTTTTTAGTATCTTAAGTTCTTTTACCTATTTTTTCAGAACAGTTATAAGGTATTTTTCTCGCCTTCTTAGCATATCTTTGTGGTGTAATGATCAGCACACTCGCCGTGTATTCGAGAAGTCCGTCGTTGGAATCCCTGCGAGAGCATTGCTCAATGTCTCTACAGTGGCGCCCGAACTAAAACAGGTTGTGGATGATAATTCTCCACCACCAGGATTTGGTGATCGTGTCCCCTAACCCCAAGTCGCCCCTTAAAAGAGGGAGTATATAAGGTATTTCTCCCGCCTTCTTAGCATGCCTGCATGGTGTGATGGGCAGCACACTAGGCGCGTATTCGAGAGGTCCGTGGTTCGAGTCTGGGCGAGAGCATTGCTCATTTTTCATGTGTTCTCCTTTGAAAATACCCAGTGTCTCTACAGAGTTATGAAATTTCGTTGCTAGAAACTATGACTAACCATTTAGTAGACGTTAAACAACTTATAGTTATGTCTAAAGTACAACAGAGATTTATTTGAAAAGGACGTTAAAGACCCTTTATTTAAAGCTTAATACGACAACCAGAACGTACACCTGGTGCTTACAAGTCCGCCATCATTTATGGAGAGAAACGTAAATCAGAAATTCAAATGTAAAGCTAAATTTAAATAACTAATAGGTAAAGGCGACACAGAGCAATTTAACGCGAAGTTGGCTGAGACTTCACACCGACGTGGATTTAACTATGGGCAAATATAATGCAAGGCCGAAGACAGGAACTCTTATGTTAGAATAGCAAACCTAGCATCACGGCCTTGAAAAGGCAGAACACGTTCTAACATAGCAATCTCAAAACCTCACTTTCAATAAAAGAAAATTCATTTCCGTTCTGGAGGCAAAACGGAAAGAGAGAAGTGATAGTAAAGATACAAAAGGTAAAACAACTGGTTATTTAAATTAAGGGGGGCTCATACACCTTAAACCCCTTATGATCTTCGAATATGCAACTGTTGTAAGAATTGGGATATTTTATTTATTTTAAAAGCACTTACTTCCAACTTTTTATAGCTGACAGCATAATGTAGCTGCTTTGGAAACTAGTAACCAGAAAGTTTATGTTGCCACAAATATTTTTGCAATTTAATCCGCTTTGTGACAAAATTCTTTGTCATGTTTTTAACTTGCACGCATATTTTTAAAAAGGCTAAAGGTACATACTTGAAATTTGATGGAATTTTTTATATGGGCACTATTTTCTAACTGAACCAAAAATCTGATGAATATTTTAATATTAAAAAATTTTATGCACGAAAACACGAAAACATTACAGATATTTTTAATAAAATACATTTAATAAACTCAACTCCAAATAAAATAAAAATTTAACTTGAAATTCTTAGAATTTTAGGTTCACAGTAGTTTCCAAATGTTATAAAAGCTATATATTAAATATGGAATTAAATTATGCAACAGAATGTTTTAAACTGTGCGCGCAAGGTGGAAACACGACGAAACATTTTGTCACAGAGCGGATTTATTTATAAAAATATTTGTGGCAACACAAACTTTCTGATTACTTTTTCAGAAAGCAGCTATAATATGTAGTGAACTATAAAAGGTTCGAAGTAATTGCTTTTAAAATAAATAAGTTATCCCAATTCTTGTAATAGTCACATATTAGAAGATCTTACGGGTTCCCATTAGGAAACCTCACACAATGTCATTTGTTCCTCTTGATGATTTTTAAGCGGCAAAAGCAATAAACAAAACGCAACAAAATACACAAATAAATACGAGAATCGGAAGTGCTTTTTGCTATATCATGTAATGTTTCTGGCTCATAAACATCAATTAAGATAATCCCATAAAAGAACACAGGCAGTGACAACAGCCACAGCTTTTTAGTAGCTAACTAATTATTAAAATGCACGCATTTGTTAATATCGACTTTCAAGATGTATGATTTGTCGTTTTGTTTTACTGCAAGTACTACAGGGTGAGTTACACAACTATCTGCTTGTACCGCAGTCCTCGTAAAACTCATTACAGCCAGTGTTATCAAAAGGCCGTAGTGCTGCGTAAATATATGGCTGTACGAGGACTGAGGTTGTAGAGCCATTACATATTTTTGAAACAGGTGATGTGAAAAATGTGCAATGCCCTCATCGGACTCGAACCTGGACCTCTCGAATACGCGTTTAGTCTTCTAACCATTACACTACGAAGGCATACTACACTGAAGTGACAAAAGTCATGGGATAGCAATATGCAAATATACAGATGGCAGTAGTATCGCGTAGAAAATGTATAAATGCGAAGTGCTTTGGCAGGGCTTTCATTTGTGTTCAAGTTATTCATGTGAAGAGGCTTTGACGTGATTATGGCCGCACGACGAGAATTAACAGACTTTGAACGCGGAATGGTAGTTGGAGCTAGACGCATGGGTCATTCCGTTTCGGATATCGTTAGGGAATTCAACATTCCGAAATCCACAGTGTCAAGAGTGGGTCGAGAGTATCTAATTTCAAGCATAACATCCCACCATGGACAGCGCAGTGGCCGACCACATGCACTTAACGACCGAGACCAGTGACGTCTGCGTAGAGTTGTCAATGATCACAGACAAGCAACACTGCGTCAAATAACCGTAGAAATCAATGTGGGACGTACGAGGGACTTGTCCGATGGGGCAGTGCGGCGAAATTTGTCTTCCTTGGGCTATGCCAGCAGAAGACCGACTAGAGTGCCTTTACTGACAGCACGACATCTCCTGCAGCGACTCTCGTGAGCATATCGGTTGGTCTCTAAACGAATGGAAAACCGTGGCTTGGTCAGATGAGTCACGATGGCATGGACCCAAGTTGTCAACAAGACACTGTTCAAGCTGGTGGTGGTTCCATAATGGTCTGGGCTGTTTTTACATGGCATGGACTCGGTCCTCTGGTGCAACTGAACCGATCATTGACTTGAAATGGATACCTTCAGCTACTTGGAGATCACTTACAGCTATTCATGGACTTCACGTACTCAAACAACGATGGGATTTTTATGCATGACAATGCGCCATGTCACCGGGCCACAATTGTTCGCGATTGGTTAGAAGAACATTCTGGACAATTCCAGCGAATGATCTGGCCACCTACATCGCCCGACATGAATCCCATCGAACATTTATGGGACATCATCGAGAGGTCAGTTCCTGCCCAAAATCCTGCACCGTCAACACTTTAACATTTTCACAATTATGGACGTCTATAGAGGCAGCATGGCTCAATATTCCTGCAGGGGACTTCCAACGACTTGTTGAATCCATGCCACGTCGAGTTGCTGCACTTCGCCGGGGAAAAGGAAGACCGACAAAATATTAGGAGGTATCCCATGACTTTTGTCACTTCAGTGTAGAAGGAGGGAGAAATATCTTATTTACGCCACCCCCTTTTAAAGGGAGACTGGGGATTACGGGACACAATCGCCAAATCCTGGTGGTGAAGAATCATCATCCGCCACCTTTTAGTTCGGGCGCCACTGTACAGACATCAGATATTTTTAAAGCAGGTGATGTGAAAAATGTGTAATGCCCATGCTGGGACTCGAACCTGGACCTCTGAAATACGCCTTATATGGTCACAACCAGAAATGATGTAACGCATGTACATTTGTCGGGTATTTAACACAGTTAAAGCGTTTTCGTACACTATCCTCTATTGAACACAATTTTATTAATGAATCATAAGTAGAATAACTACCAAATTTTTATTTAACAAGTTAGAGAGTTTACTTAACTCAGATGTAACACAAATCAAAGGTAACACTCTTTACAAATATTTAAATCGAGGTGTTGAAATATAAAACTTACAGGAGATTCCTTTATAAGTTTTAAATAGCATGAGGCTTACCTATTAGGCAATATTATTAGCAGTATATTTCATAAAAGAAGTTCAAGAAAGAAGGCTGAAAAGAACAAACCACAAAAACAACGTTAGCATAAAATATTAGCACAAGACTTCTGCATCTGAACATAAATAGAATCCACTCTCGCCAATATATATCGTTTGGCGCTCGTCTGTTTTTCTGACGTTGCCGTGTTTTATTACGCAAAAGTGACACTGATTTATTCTAACAACATTCTATATATGATAACATAAAGTTCCAGAAGTTACCAAGAATAGAAGAACTAGATCTATAAAAATAAATTCCAGACTTTTTTAAGTATGAAACATTGTTTTTAGTCCAAACGGGCTTTGTCCCTGAGGGACAATTGTTTTCGTTTTGCAATTTTGCGTCGAATCACTCTGAATGTCCGTTTCACTTTTCAAACTGTTGCCATCCAATATTATAGCCCTGCATTATATTTGACGAAATTAAATAATTAAAAATCTGCATAAATTTATGTATGTTTCTCGCACTGTGATAAAACAACGGTACCTAGAGCCATCCAATTTTGAAAGACATAATCCCACTGCGAATATGAGCATCTGGAAGCCCTAATTTGGTATTTGTTTTATTAACGATTCATATTTTGTAAAACTTTAACGAATTTTTGATTAACAAACTCAAATATTTCAAAGCGAGCAAAGGAACGTTGTACAGAAAAAACACTTTTATCCTCTAGCGCACGAGACTGTGTATCGGAAAATCTAAAGATAGGCTCAATTTAAAATTATTTTGCGATATTGCTCTTGAACTGAATTTTATGGTTGAAGTGCGAAGAACATAATACACTGACTACCAATAAGTATTTGGACACCTATGCAAATGACGATATCTGCGGTCCTAAGGTACGTCACGGACTCCGCCGTTATATATCGTGTAGGAAACAGCATCGGCTTTAGTCGCATGCAAGATGCCTCGGAGCCCTCTGATTTCGAGAAAGGTATAAGTATCGGGTATCACAAATGTGGCCGATCCTTAAGGGACATATCTAGCGATCTGAAGTACCCAAAATCGACAGTGGCCTATGTGATTAAGAAGTGGAAGGTGAGCGGTGATTGTCGGAATGTGCCCCGAGTTGGCAGGCCAACGAAACTGGGAGATAGAGACCGACGAGTGCTGTCCAGAGAAATTCGGAAGAACCGCACCCAACCGATGGCGCTCATCCGCGAGGAGTTTCAACAGGCATTCGGGAGTATTGTTTCAATGAATACCATCCGTAAGAAAGCACATCTGCTTGGTTTTCGTGGTCGTGCTGCTGCCCATAAGCCTTTGATCACAAAGTCCAATCGCGCTGCTCGGTTAATGTGGTGCAAAGCACATCGAAATTGGACCTTAGATCAGTGGAAAGGCTTCTTTGGAGTGACGAATCAAGGTTCACCCTTTACCGTTCGGATGGCAGGGTCTGGGTGTGGCGTCTACATGGAGACGTCTCCTGCCAGAATGCACTGTGCAAACAGTCAAGTTAGGCGAAGGTGGAATTATGGTCTGGGGGTGTTTCTCCTGGTATGGGCTGAGACTCTTGGTCCCCATTCATGGTAAGCTCAACTCCGATGCCTATTTTGGATGAGAATGTGCTTCCTACGTTGAGGCAGGTTTACGGGTTGGACCACTGTTACTTTCAGGACGACAATGCCAGTTGTCTTGTTTCGACGTTAAACAAGGCTTGGTATGGTGCCAATGGAGTTCATCGAATGGACTGGCCTGCCCAGAGTCTAGGCCTGAACCCTATCGAGAACCTCTGGGACGAGTTGCATCGCCGAATTCAGGGGTACACTACCCGTGCAAAATCGGTGAAGGAACTTCTATGTCTTCTCCAAGCCGAGTGGAAGAAAATACCACTGGCTGTCATACAAAAACTTGTGGAAAGTATGCCCGGGAGGGTCCACGCTGTAATTACCTCTCGTGGAGGCTCTACCAACTATTGATTTTGAATAAAGTTAGTTTTTCTTTTCTATCACAGGTGTCCAAATACTTATTGGTAGTCAGTGTATTTAATAAATAAAGGTAACACACAAATTGCTAAAAAGACGCCCCTTTGGACGTAATTTAAAATCTGACAGGTTTCAGATTTTCTTTTTTTTAAATTTTATTTATTTATTTTTTTGAAGAAAAAAAATCAATGACAGCCAACTGAATTACGCGACCTTGATTAAGTTACGTTACACTGATGACACTACGCTAAGTTATTTATTATTACAATGCATTTTATTATTACAATGCCACAAGTTATTTATCTTAAGAGAAGTGCTCTTAAAATGGATTTTCTAAGGAAACTTGCATCCCATTCTTGATATGCATAAAGCAAATAATGGAAACTTTCCATTCACAAATATCCATTCAGCCGTTAAGACATTGAAACAGGAAGAACTACCAATTTCAACGCCATTATCCATACGCCCATTCGATAGCTAGCATTAACGGGAATTACATGGGTAATTTTGATCAAATATATATATCTATAAGGGAAGTAAAGCTTATTAAATATATATATATATATATATAAAGCCTTTTTGAAAACATTCCCGAAATCGATATATTCGATAGGGGATAAAAGCTATAAATATTAAGAACAAAATAAACAGGGAATATAATATACGAAAGGGAATTAAACAAAACAAATGGCCAATAAAATTTACCTGCAATGTATAATGTACTCATGGCCGTTCTATTTTACATCTCGTACGACAATTTGCTTTCGAAGGGAGAGAAAGCTTTTTTCGATAATGAAATTTATCGATTCTTAATGTACACAGGATGAATGCCAGGACTTAATCAGATCACTTCATTTCAGCTACGATCAGCATGCAGCGCCATTTGCGAAAAAAAAAGAACAAACATGGGTCTTAAAAAAAAACTTGAATATAGTTCCAAGATTTACTCGCTGCTGTTGTAGCAAACGTTCGATTTAAAAATCATGTCCAAGACTCTCTCCATAATCCTACTTCTTGGAGATTAGATTAAATTCTAGAACAGAAGCTGAGAGAAAATTTTCTAATCTTCTGAACTTCCTCACAGCAAGAGAAAGCGGAAGGCTCCGTTACGAGCTATGTTCACGCGTGGCTAAACTTCATTTACATAATGGAAAAGAGAATTTTTTTTTCCTTCCATTTTTTCTTTCTTTACTTCTTATTGCTCTTTTGCTTGTTTTGTTCTTAGCTTCTCGAGGGATGAAGAAGCAAATTGGAAGAGAGACAAAAGAGCACTTTTTTACACAGAATAGAAGGCGTAAATTAATATTTCGTTATTTAAGAAATCGTCCATTCTTGACTTTCATGCGGCCCTCGTGATCTTGATCTGTGCAGCTAATTACATGGGCAAGCGTCCAGTTCCAATTTTAATGAACCTGTCCGCTGCAGTTCGAAGATGAGACACTAGCTGTTAAACAACTAATTACCGAATATTTTTGTCAAAAATCTTTTGCGACTTATTATAATTTAGATAAAAATAGTTCCAATTACTGAAAAAGGGCGCCTCAAATATAACCACGGATTATTGCAACAGAATAATTATTTCTTTTATTCGCGGCTCTTATGATTTGTCAATTTAAAAATTTCGGAACAAAGCCAGCTTCAACACAAAAAATAGAATATCATAAAAAACAGGAAATGTGGTACATCACAGAAAGACATTTTGATTAGTTCCCAAATAGTGATAATATTTTAGCACAGTTAATTTTGCCAAAATATCATCAAGTTAAAATGTTATCACTACATATGAAAAAAAAGCATTTCGTTCGGTTGTGCAGATAATATCTTATATTTAATGAATGACGTACATTTAACGTACAAAATATTGGAAATTAACACATACTATGTGTATAATAAATACATTTTTAAGACAACGCTTCATTAAAACAGAAACTTTCCCCTTAAAATTGATCCTTTATTCAGCAACGGCAAATACTCTTATTTGATAATAATAATAAACTATTATGATTAATAATTACAAATCAATTAACTACCTTAGTTAATAATAAAATATAATTAATAATAAACCACTATAATTTATAATAATAATAAACTGCTATAATTTTCGTAAAATTCGACGGATATAGTATTTTCTTGGAATTTTCTTCTTATCATAATTTTGCAAATGACCTGTAATTATAAAAATAAATTGTAAAGACATTAGATTTTTTGAAGCGAGAAAACATGAAAAATGAGCAATGCTCTCGCCTGGACTCGAACCCCGGACCTCTCGAATACGCGCCGAGTGCGCTTACCACTACACCACGAAGGCATGCTAAGAAGGCAGGGAGAAATACCATATAAAATAATTAAATGCATTTCAGTTTTAAAAACTTGCGTATTTTTATTTCTGTTTCCTTTATAACATACACAACGGTATAAATCGAAAATTAGCAGAATATTATTATGACGTACGTATTCTATTTTAAAATGGTTTAATTTGCTACGCTATTAATTTAAAATTCCCTGCAACGAAATTTGAAAGTAACTACTTATGTGAAGCGACTACTTCTCTCTTGGGGATCTTTGTGCGGCTTCCCTCACCGTGTGCAGTTTTCCCTTATGACAGTATTGCATCTGCCAGTATCAATACCTAAACGTTAGCGAGGATAGGGAAGGTGTATTCAAATAAGAGAGTTGCTTTTTGTCGCTTCAAAAGAACGACTGGCATGTCATTTAAAATCTCATGAAACTAATGAGCCATGCATTAACGTGATGGGGAAAACAGCAGGTAGAAAGCAGACCCGGGCATTCGGGCGACCTGTCGATGTTTGAATGCACGGGCGTTTCGGGGTCTAGGCCGTAAAAGGATTAAACCGAACTAAACTACAACATTTCCGAGATTCAAATTAATATATGGTTATTATTTAAATAAAACATTGTTTTATTCTGATGAAATTTCTAATATAACATTATAGTAAACTGTCACAAGCTAAAATTTTCAAATGGCAAGTTCAGTTTTCAGTTAGTAACTAAAAATACTGCATTTTCTATTCTATTCTCTTCAAAAACATCGCTCTCAAAACTCTTAGATCTGCTATCTCAGAGAAATGGAATGGGCATTTCAAAATAGACCATTCTTTGGTTGTAATACTAGTATATGCAGACAAGCTGTTATTTTGCAATTTTATTTTGACTCTAAAAGTACCGACAATGATAGACAATATTTAAGGAACGGATCTTCATTAAATGACAGGCAATATGTAGATAACAGATCCTTATATATATTTTGTACCTGATGTCAGTTAAGTTAAATTGAAAGTAATGTATCTAACAACAGAGAGAACGATACCGCTGTAATCCTTCTCTAATGACGATGTAAAAAATACGATTCAGAGTCATATGCTTTTTAGTCTGATGCGATATGAAACACACATAAAAAAATTCGATAGAAAAATAAACTAATTCTCTCTCATTATATCAAGAACAATGGCACGCAGTTTTTAACGATTTTCGTCTTAAGCTCAAGTTCCATCCAATATTTCACCTATATTCAATTTTAGTCGATTAGATGTGGCAAAAACATTTATCATAATTGATCAGAAATCAGTAAGGTCAACAAACAAGCATTCTTCTTTATATATACAGATTTCGAAAAACTTACAACTTGTTGATTAACAACTCTATGATTTGAAAGGGAGCAATAGCAATACTTTTCCAAATAAAGCATTTTTATTTCCAAGGGACGAGACTGTTGCTACTCGGAAAAATGACTGAGAAAATGAGCGCTTTCAGAGTTTTTAATTAATATTTCGGCTGATTAAAGTCGTACGAAGACGTGAATAGTCGAAATGGTTTCCCATGAATTTTTGGAAATAGGAATAATGTATTTAATGTTCGGCAAAGCTATTTTTACTTCCTTGTACGAAGTAAAAAGAGTAAAACTGCTTTAAAATGAATTCTGAAGAGAATTTTTCGTGGCGTCTGTACGAACGTATGTACGTACGTATCTCGCATAACTCAAAAACGAGTAGCCTCAGAACTTTGAAATTTTGTATATAGGACTGCTATAACATGTAGATGTGCACCTCGTATTTTGGTTGTAATCGGCCGCACCAAACGTATATAAATATATTTATATATATATCCACTCTGTTACCCGGCTCAGTGATCTCAGTTTCTTTACTCTTATATGTTTGTAAATTGTACATTTTTTGCTTTAAAAATGATTTAAATATGTTGTTCTTATCTTCCGGTTAAGGTTTTTATGCCTTTAGTAAATCTGTATGCAGTGATTTTAGAATTATCAACAATTTTAAAGTTGTTTAAGTGCCGCTAAGCCTAATAATTTTTTTGATGGCGGCCATTGCTTGCTTACATTTGAAACAGCAGGATAGTGGATTTGTTGCCAATCTAGAGAAACTTAGCTTCGCAACAATAAAGATAACGCCTTAATTTATTATTGCGAATTAAATCATGCTTAATCCTTTGTGAAATTGTTTCGAGGAAATAAGAGTTTAAGATCGTAACTTCGTAATTTTTAATACAGATATTTTGAGTTTTTATGTATTTTTGCCCTGTCGCGAACTGAATTAATTGAATGAGAAATACTCAATCGTCTGTGAAAAACTTTCTTTTTTGTATTGTTTGCTTAATTTCTTTTATACATCGTTTTAGCTTTATTATAGTATTTAAATAAAACATGTGGCAACGATTAGATAATTCTTTAAATGATATAAATTTTGTGCATTTTGAGTTATAATATGAACGAAATATAATACTGTTAAGATAACCTAGCGCCAGAGTGTCGATATGGTAAACAAATAGATTGAATTTTAAAGAATGCATTTATTCTATTGTGGTTTATGCGCTGTCGGAGAAGTAGATTTAATTCAATCCAATAAGTTTAAATGAAATGCAAGAAAAAATGCGTATAATTTAATATTCCGTACAAGGAAGTCATGTGGTGTACACATCAGATTTTTTTTGGCGAAATTTCGATGTCGACATTTACCAGAACCTCGTATATAGATTACAAATATATCTAAACTATATACAAAGTAAGCAAGTTCTCTGAAAGGTGAAGAAAGCTGGAATCTAAGAATACCATTTTTATATATCAATATCTGACGTAAGGGTAAAATTGCATGAGATCATTCCACCGAAAAATATGAGCGTATTGTTTCGTATTTTCTTTCGCGTGCAACTTCGACATTATTTTCCCACAGAACCAGATACTAAATCTTTCAGGGTAATGTTTCGCAAAGAAACCAGTACTGCAATTTTTCAATCCCCCCCCTACACCAATTTTGAACTGCATCGTTCGCATTCTCGGGAAATAGATACAAAAAAGGAAGTTTTCTCTCTATCTTGTATGTAACAGTAGAGGTTCAGGTAACACCGTTTGAAAAGAATTTATATTTTGGACTAATTCATTCGAATTTTAGCCTAGATTTTAAATGCACAATTCAACTTCATACTATATACCAGGAGCGTGAATTAATTTAAAGATTACACAAGAATAGGAAAACGCTTATACAAGTACCAATTTACATGGTACGCTTTATTTTTTATGCACGTATTTATTTATTTATTTTTAATATATTACATGAATTATTTAAAGTATTTATGAAATGCTGTTTTTTTTTTAGTTTGCTGGATTTAATTTTCGTGCGGCTGTAAAATGTAAGACTGCAATTTTAGTTATGGAATTATTTAGCCATGCAAATGGTTACCTGCGTTTTACTTATTATCTAATTCTGATTTTTCAAGTTGATTTGTAGATAACTAAGCTTATTTCTCTAAATGAGAATGAATTTCATTTCTGCAAACAAAGCAAATACGAGTGCACAGCACAACAGGAAACCAACTGCGCTTAAAGCGAACGCTTTACAGCTTAACAAATTAAATTCAATTATATGAATATAAAATACATACTTAGAAAAAAAATAAAAAACCTACAAGCGTCAAAATCGGAACTGCTATAAAAAAATATCGGTACAAAACAAACCCAGAATTCAGTATTATAATCAGGTTTAGTTTATTTTATTATGGAAAAGTACTCAAGGTGATGGCCCATCAGCGGCCGAGCGGTAAAGACGCTGAACACTGGTAGTTCGGTCCGAGGTTCGAATCCCGCGAACGGGCTAGCTGCATGGGCGTTTTCGTAGTTTTCCTCATGTGTAACATGTATAGGAGCCAGTTTCCCTTAGAAAGTCCTCCACACGAAGGCATCCCTCCCTTTAGGCAGATAGCCCTCGAGTGCTTTGCCATAATTGAATAATCTCATTCAAGGTACTCAACAGCTATCTGTCTAAGAGAAGGGATGCCATCGTCGAGGGCTTTCTAACGGAAACTAGCTCGTATACACGTTACACATGGGGAAAACCATGAAAAACCCCATTTAGCTAGCATATTCACCAAGTTTCGAACCTCGGACCGAACTACCAGTGTTCAGCGCCTTACCGCTCGACCGCAGGTGGGCCATATTACAGACAGGTACAGAAGGAGGTGGAACAAACAGATCGCACAGGTAGAATTCTGCGGGAACAACTGAACAGTTCCTTCCCAGTTTTGAGGGAGAACATCCCGGGGCCCGGTCCGAGAGCCTTACAACTATCTCTTTTCTCCTACTCCCAACCTCTCCAAAGAATTTTCGTTTCGCCGTGTATTTTGAGTAACCTCTTGCTGCACTGACACTATACACATCCAGGATTCCAAACCGGGCCCGTCGATTACTGTAATGAGTGTTACGAACCACTACACCGCCTGGACGGCACTATTACAAATAAGGGAAGTAGCTTTGTTAGCATCTACGAGTATAAGATGAAGACCTAAAAATGAAGTTTACAAAATTGTTACTTCAACGAGGATATTTATTTAGCCTAATAAACACGGTATATTATGTTCCGTGATGGGCACTTGTTTTTTCGCGTCGTCATGAGAAAATGGATGGCGGAGAAGATATGTCTAATTAACACTGATAGTTCGATCAAAGTTCGATTCCGGGAGAACGGGCTCGATACAGGGAGTTTTGGGAAATGTTTTTGTATGTAAAGTGAATAAAAGCAGTTTTTTCATAGAAAATATTCCAAAAGGCATCTTTCCTTCGGCAGTAAATTCTCGTGGGCATTTTATAATTTGTTAACCAAAAACCCATGAAGTCTGTATGATGATCCGATGTCCATAAATCCACGATGAGACGATGACCAGAAATGCATGATGATCCACTATGATGAAATGTCAGGTTATTCTAACCATTATAATAAGGTTAGAAATATTTAGAAATCCATAACTTTGGAACAATCCAAATTACGTGCACATGTTCATCTCAGTATGAATTACGCTTGTATCGATAAAGGACAGTATCCTTCTAAAACCTACTCTAAAAAGAGATAAATAGAATTCAAATGAACCATGGCTTTTTGTGATTACCAATATCACAATTTTTAAGCAAGTGTGATATCACGCACAGTCTGCCCGCATCTACCCACGTCGAAGAATCAGAAATAATCTTTTAGTCTCAATAGTTGCGAACACCCATTTCAAATTCCTGTCCTGCACTTCACAAGATTAATCTCAACCTAATACAAACAGAGCATAAAATTTCACTCTGAAATGAAAAGCCAGAGATGTTTCGTTCTCACAAAAAAGAAATCCTGTAATGAGATTTAAATCTAATCTTCAGCTAGTGGATGCTACAATACCAAATATATAATCTTCGATATTAACATTAACTCATGAATCTTAAAGAAGATTACTGTTTATCATCCACGTACTTTAAAGCAACCGAATTCAGATTAAGGATACATGATTAAATTTTTGGTTATCCTATTCGCCCTCTTAGCGATCAATAATCGGATGTAACTAAATAAAGGATGAGAAAACGCTTCGAAAATAACGACCCAGACTATTTTCAGCGTTCTATTCGATCCTTGAACATCGAAGAAGAATAAACAGTGTCGCGACGTGATCTTCGTAATCCCACGTTCAATAAACAGAAACTATTAGGGAGGACCGGAAAGTAATATCGTTTCTGCGCATGCCGACAACAACATGCTAAGGTCAGAAGTTGAAGCCAATCAAACACTCTTAACCAACCTTGGTCTACCATCCAAGAACATTTAAAACAAAATGGAAAAATAAGCAAAGCAGGTGTTTGAGTCCCCCCCCCCCCCCATAATCTGTCCGAAAAGAACAAAGCCAACCTATCCATCACATGCAACGTATTGCTTCAACAGCACCCTACAGAACCGTTTTTGGATCGTTTAATTAGTGGAGTCAAACAAATAAGTCCTACATGATAATCCAAAACTCAAAAGGCAGTTTTAATAGGGGTTAAAAGGGTTTACATCTCGAAAAGGCGCTTCTGGGTGTTTGGTGGAGTATTCGCGGAATTTTTCATTTTGAATTGCTGAAACCTGGGAAAACTGTTAATGTAGACCTTTATTGTGAACAATTGCATGGAGTGAACCAATCTTTAACCGAAAAATATCCGGCGATTGTCAACGGAAAAGGCGTCATTCTGCAACACGACAACGCAAGACCGCACTGTGCAAGACGAACACTGGAAAAATATAATGAATTGGGGTGGGAGGTATTGCCTCACCCACCATATTCGCCCGATATCGCATCCTCGGATTTCCATTTATTCCGATCCCTACAACATTTTCTTAGTGACAAAAAATTTGAAAATTTGAATGATGTCCAAAATGCCATCTCGAAATATTTTGCTCAAAAAAAAAAAAAAAAAAAAAAAAAAAAAAAAAAAAAAAAAAAAACAATTGATTTTTATCGGTATGGGATTGAAATCGGCATACTATATGGCAAAAGGTTGCTGATAACGAGGGTGATTACATTATTGATTAAAAATAAAAACTTCTTACAAATTTATTCGTTTGAATTTAATGTAAAAAAAACGACATTACTTTCCGGTCCCCCTATTAAAAAAAATCTGATGTATACACCACATGACTTCCTTGTACGGAATATTAAATTATACGCATTTTTTCTTGCATTTTATTTAAACTTATTAGATTGAATTAAACCTACTTCGCCGACGGCGCATAAACCACAATAGAATAAATGCATTCTTTAAAATTCACTTTGTTTACCATAGCGACACTCTGGCGCTAGGTTTACTTAACAGTATTTATTATATTTCGTTCATATTATAACTCAGAATGCACAACATTTATATCATTTAAAGAATAGAATTATCTAATCGTTGCCACATGTTCTATTCAAATACTATAATAAAACTAGAACTATTTATAAAAGAAATTAAGCAAACAAAACAAAAAAGAAACAGTTTTCCACAGACGATTGAGTATTTCTCATTCAATTAATTCAGTTTTCACTTCGCGACAAGGCAAAAATACACAAAAACTCAAAATATCTGTATTAAAAATTACGAAGTAAATCTTAAACGCTGATTTCCTCGAAAAAATTACAGAAATGATTAAGCATGATTTAAATAATAAATGAAGGCGTTATCTTTGTTGTTGCGAAGCTAAGTTTCTCTAGATTGGCAACAAATCCGCAGCTGTTTCAGATGTACACAAGAGCAATGGCCGCCATCAAATTAGGCTTAGCGGCACTTAAACAATTTTAAAAATTGTTGATAATTCTAAAAATATTGCATACAGATTTACTAAAGGCATGAAAACCTTAACCGGAAGATAAAAACAACATAATTCAATCATTTTTAAAGCAAAAAATGTACAATTTACAAACGTATAAGAGCAAAGAAACTGAGATCACTGAACCGAATAACAGAGTGGATATATTTATAAATATATTTATATACGTTTGGCGCGACCAATTGAAACCGAAATACGAGGTGCACATCTACATGTTATAGTAGTCTTATATACAAAATTTCAACGTTCTGAGGCTACTCGATTTTCAGTTATGCGAGATACGTACGTACATACGTTCGTACAGACGCCACGAAAAATTCTCTTCAGAATTCATTTTAAAGCAGTTTTTTAGTTTTGTTTGGAGGAAAAGAGTTTTATTCTGTCCTTACCTACAGATATCACGTAAAAACATCGTTAAATTGCATTCGAAAGCGGTGAAAGTGGATATTTTCTTTGAAATATGCTGCCTGAAGCTCTTCGCGATTACAATACTTCCTTTTTACTTCGTACAAGGAAGTAAAAAGTATAAAAGCAGATACATCCAGTGGTTCCGAAAATTCAATATACACGAGTTCAGAGTTTTAAACTCTTAAAAATTATTGATGTATTGGAACGAGGTATTATAGATTACTTTGGAGAAATTATTTTACGCATTTTCTGCTGATATCATTTATTATAGGTGATTCTGTAAATGGATTTTGTAAATTTTAAATTTCGAAATATTGGTGAGGTTTATATACTATACATAAATATGTGTATTGAAGTGATCGTCAATACACATATACACAGTTGTCCGAGTACGGAGGCTCACCAAGAGAAGGTTTGAGTTTAGGTTAAAAAGGTTTAAATTATCGAAACACACACACACACACACACACACACACACAGAAAGAGAGAGAGGTGGTGGTGGTGTATTTAGTTATGGCAAAGCACACTAGGGCTATCTGCCTAAGGGGAGGGATGCCTTCGTGGAGGACTTTCTAAAGCAAACTGGCTCGTATACACGTTACACATGGGGTAAACCACGAAAACACCCATGCAGCCAGCCCGTTCGCGGGATTCGAACCTCGGACCGAACTACCAGTGTTCAGCGACTTTACCGCTCGGCCGCTGGTGGGCTCTGACAGAGAGAGAGAGAGAGAGAGAGAGAGAGAGAGATAGAATGAAAATTCTGAGTAAATTAATACGTTTAAAACTTGCGCTAAAGCTGCTAAGTAATAAACTAATAATTTATTATTAGAAAACGTTTTTCATATACCATCTCAAAGGAACAGAAATTCAATTAAAGCTTTGAGCTGTTAGAAGAAAACAATTCTCAGTATTCTAATTAGCATTTTAGATCGGTTGTAGAAACATTAGGTTATCTTTTAGAAGTAGGCAAGATGAAAATTTCATGCAACAAGCCTGATTGCCGGGATTCGAACCTGCTTCTTACTGCCATTGCTTAGGAATCTTAAGCATTTGGCCAATGATTAGAGTGTTGAGATATTAGGTATTTTTTGAAAGCAGGCAAGATGAAAAATGAGCAAAGATTTCGCCGGGAATCGAACCACGGAGTTCTGGAATATCGGCCCAGTGTGAAGAACCACTACACCACGATGGCACGCTTGGAAAGTGGGAGAAATACTTTATGTACTCCCTGGAATAAATAAATTTGCAGATCCTGTACGTTGCTTTCTCACTTTAAACTGCAACTAAAGTAGAACACTAAGTATATATTTTGCTTATCATTTTAGGATAATACCTTTTTTGATTCCGAATTCATAGATTTCCTAAAATGGTGCAAACTATAACTGCGAGAAAAGCTGTAAGGAATCATAAATCAAATGTTTGTCGTAGGTCCTTTGTGACACTTAATGACATATGCTATACGAAATTGTTTTTTGTAAGTTTTGGATTTGACCAGTGCCGGATTTACGTATAAGATGCACAAGCTTGGGTTTCCCTCTTTCTTGGGGCAACCCCCCAAAATTGTACCATATCCCATATATAAAATTTCACTCATATCCCTTACAAAGGGACCCATATCTCAAATAGCTTAGTATCTGGTCAAATCCAAACCCGGTTCTGTATTTGACAACTTTAATTTGTTATTGATATAGTTCTAGTTATAACCTTATATGATATGTACTGCTTGTGTGCACTTGTCAATTTTGATTGCCTGTTGCTTCGAAAGTCTGTAGCATTTAGTTATGCTCTATTTCTTCTATAAATTTAATAAGATTTACCAACTTGTAATCTGACTGTTTAAAAGGAATGTTGATTTAAGCTAACTTCAAAGTTATCCAGAATCAAAAATTAAATTTTATTGTAAAATGTAATGTTATAACGACAGCTGGAAATATATAGTTGTAATAAAAATAGTTTTGTAAAATATACAATCTTTGGACACAGGCAAGATGAAAAATATGCAACGCCTTCGCCGGGAATCGAACCGCGGACTTCTCAATTACGCGCTGAGTGTGCTGACCACTACACCACGAAGGCTCGCTAAGATGGCGGGAGAAATACCTTATTTACTCCCCCTTTTAAAGGGCGACTGGGGTTTTTTAGGGTACCCAATCGCCAAATCCTGGGTGAGGAGAATCATCATCCAATACGCTTTTAGTTCGAGCGCCACTGTAGAGACATTAGGAGCTTTTGGAAGCCGAAGAGATGAAAAATTAGCAACTGCCTTCGCCGGGAATCGAAGCACAGACCTCTGGAATACCGGTCCAGCTTGCAGAACCACTACACCCCGAAGACACGCTAGGAAAGTGGGAGAAATATCTTATACGGTATATTCTGGCCCTCAACTGCAGTAAAAATCATTAAAAACCTGTAAAGAAAAATCCTGATATAATTGAAGAACGCAAAACTTAAAACGAAAAAGAAAAATACCGCTTAAATTATGTTTTATATATATAAATAATGTAATAATTTTGATGCGTAGTCGTGCTATCAGAGTGGCTAGAAGAGACGAAGATGACGAAACTAGATACCAGCCAATCACCAATCTTTATTTTCGCACATATCCAATTAATGTGGAAGCCACTTTAATTGGATAATAATTAAATACCATAAATTACTATGCACATTGTTTTTTTAAAGAAATGACGTAGGCATTTTGGGACGGGCAAGCAAAGTAGCGTGGATGTTGGCGTGGGAGAAGCTAGCAGATGTATGACATAGTTTTTTGTGCCAAGAGTATTTATACAAACTCTGGTGTATGAGTACAGCTAATCTGTGATTGGTTAATTTTAGGTTGTTATGTAACATAAAAGGATCTCGAATTTGGGAGAAGAGATGAATTAAGAGGGAGAACACCAAATCTAAAATCGCTAATTTTGAGGTAGCCAATTACACTCACGTTTGTGAAAATTGCAACACCATGAAGGACTTACGCGAGTGAGCTGAAATTTTCAGGAAATGCAAAGTAGCGCATGATATGCAAATGATTAGAATTGCAAATCCGTAGCGCATGCGTATGCTGAGCAGCGCCCTCTGAACGGCTGATAGATCCGAATAAATAGACGGCTGTAGCGAGGCGTGTATGGTTATCGGTGGTTATCTGCTAGTGGTAAACGTTAACTCAATCTGTACTTATGCCTCGTCGACGAAAGAGAGCGAGATTTGAACAACTTAGAGTTTGAACGAGGGAGAATCATCGGCCTTCGTGAAGCTGGATTGTCGTATCGTGCAGTAGCCTCTCGTGTGCAGCGTAACAGCAGCACAGTGATGCGCGTTTGGAAGCAGTGGACGGACGAGTGTCGGACAACTCGGAAATCCGGGAGTGGACCCCGAAATGTGACGTCAGCTCGCGATGATAGACACCTGGTCCGCATGGCGCAGACGGACCGTACAGCTTCCTCTAGACAATTGGCAGCACTGTGGTCAATAGATACAGGTGTTTCATTGTTGCTTCATCAATTCGTAGACGTCTGCTGCAGTGTGGACTGCGCGCACGGACTCCTTTATACAGGATCCCCCTAACGCACGACCATCGCCGCCTGCGGCTACAATGGGCCAATCAGCATAGAGACTGGCGTGCTGATTGGCAGCATGTCGTGTTTTCTGACGAATCCCACTTTAATTTGTGGTACCATGATGGCCGCATTCGTGTCAGACGCTATGCCGGTGAACGCCACCTTCCGGAGTGCATTATCGAACGCCACAGTGGACGAACACCCGGAGTTATGGTCTGGGGCGCCATAGCATATCATAGACGATCTCAATTGCTACGAATTGTGGGCAATCTGAACAGCAACCGGTATATCCGTGAAGTTCTACAGCCCGAAGCTGTTCCCTTCCTTCAAAGCTTGCCAGGCGCTGTATTTCAACAGGACAATGCCCGCCCTCATACTGCTCGGATTGTTAAATCCTTCTTTGCAGCGCAGCAGGTACAGCTTCTTCCTTGGCCTGCGTGTTCCCCGGATATGTCGCCAATTGAACATGTGTGGGATGTCATTGTTCGGCGTCTTGCTCGTGATCCTCGTCCTGTTGCGTCTGCAGACGAACTTTGGGTACGCGTACAAACGATATGGAATGCTCTTCCTCAGTCAGACATTCAAACTTTGTTTGACTCCATGCCACGTCGTGTAGCAGCACTTATTGCGGCGCGTGGTGGCCACACAAAATTCTGATTCTGATCTCTTGTTCTTGTTTGTTTGCTTTGAACATTTAATCATTTATTTGTACCACTACCACTCAACTGTGTATTAAATTGCATTCAATTATGACGATTCCTTCTTGGTGTTGCAATTTTCACAAACGTGAGTGTATTTTTAAAGCAGCTATCGTATTTTCTTATATCTTTTATATAGTATATGTCAGACTTAAATGCAGTGTTGAATTTTGATTGCGCAGAATGCTGATCCATAATGAATAGGAAACTGGCTTCCGAGGCAAATTAAATGTCCATTTTTATTTCAGTAAACATGTTGCGGCCACAAACAACTTGGCACACTACGTATGCCTATTTCAAAATATTTACATTTTTGACAGCTTTGCAGTAAGAAGACGGCAGCAAGCAGCAGTCCAGCTAAGCCGATGTGTAGAAAGCAAGTAAGTTGTGATCAGGGTGAACTCTTAAAACAGTTAGTTAGTTTTGGTTCACAATGCATTTGATTGGATAATCAATCCTGCTGTAAAATATTATTGGCTGTTTTAGTTCCAGTTACATCATCAGTGTTATGTGCGAATCATATGACATAGATTAGTCTCACTATGTTTATATTACAGAGGCGGTATACCAAATTAAAATTAAGCACCAAAGGCAGTTATTCCTAATTTAATTAAAGTTATTTTTTACATTAAAAAATTTTTCTTACGTATATACAGCATGTCCACAAAAGCCCTCATTCGACCTTTATTTCCACAGTCATCGGTTGTAAATCATACACTTCTAATTACATTGTTTTAAAAGGGGGGAAATATTCATGCTTTGGTAGTTTTAAATTTACAGAAAAAAGCTTTGTAAAAATTAAGAAATCTAATTTAGGTACAGTACAGCAACAGGTAAATAGTACAGTAAATTATTTAGCTCTCAGAATGCGAGAACAAAATTCTTAAAAGCGTAAATCCTTTTACTTACGTATAAAAGTACTCTATACGTATAAAAGTATAAAGTATAAAGTATTACGTATAAAAGTACTCTATACGTACTCTTCGTACAAGGATTTTGTACGAAGAGTAGGAATTAGTGTAATCGCGAAAAATTTACGTGCGTACGGTAAGGCCTTTTTTTTCCCAAAACGGATTGTGAAATGGATTTAGATAAGATTTTCTCGTGACGTCTGTACGTACGTATGTATGTACCTCGCATAACTCAAAAACAAGCAGCGGTGGAAACGTCGAAACTTTTATATGGAACTACTATATAACATGCAGTTGCGCATCTCCCTTTTTGGTTACAATTGACCGGACCAAGCGCGTATATATATGTAATGTTTCTGAACCGTAGTCGTGATGGCATAGTAGACGAACAGATGACACCAACATAAAAATGAATTAGACGAATGCCCAATCTTTATTTCCACGCATATAAAATCATCTCAGTAGATATTTGTGCAATCATAATGAAATCCGATACATTTCTATGATTCCAGATAATGAAATATGATAAATTTCTATGTACGTTGCCTTTTTATAAAGAAATGACGTAGGCAGTTAAGCAAAGGTAAAGCGACTTCAATGTTGAGAGAGCAGCAGTTAGGAAAAGAAAGAATGACGTAATTAATTCGCCAACGGTAGTTATACTAAGTCTGATGTAATTGTAGAGAGAAGCTATGATTGGTTAACTTGGGGTTGTTATATAACATAGAAGGATCTCGAATTTGGGAAAACAGATAAGTTTAGGGGGAAAGCACCAAATTTAGAATCGTTAATTTTGAGGTCGCCAATTATTTTTAAAGCAGTTATTATATTTTCTTATAGCTTACATATAAACATATGTTACGGTGAAACACCGAAATGTGGAGAATGTCGACTTTCACCGGTGAATGTCAACATTCACATAGTCTCTTGGTGTATGTCCATGCACATAGTCTCTTGGTGTATGTCCGAAATATTTTCCAAATACTCTTATTTCTGACTTACACCGGTCAATGTCGACATTCACCATGTACTAATGGTGAATGTTGAACATATAACAATATTACATTTTCTTCTCCGTCATTCAGTCGTGAATAAATGCACTTGAAACTTGAAATAAGAACTTAAGAACATGAGAACCTAAAACACACAATACATTCAGAATGAGAAAGGAAAATAATAGAAGTTAAAAACTTACTTAATTACGTACGTTCTAAATGAGAAAATAAAATAACAGTCATAAAAAACTTAATTATGTGATTCAAATCTTATTTATTGCAACAACTTAAACTATTATGGCACTTTTATGACCTCTCTTTTCGACTTTCACCAGAGCATATCTGTGATTGTCGACATACACCGGTGAGGGTCCGAATATACAAGAATGTAGTGAAATATTCTGTCTTTCTCACCGACGTATTTGGTGAATGTTGATATTCTCCGGTGAAAGTCGACATTCTCCAATTTCGGTCTTTCACAGTAACATATATATATATACCTACTCTGTTATCCGTGCTCAATTACCTCAGTTTTTATATTCTTATACTTTGGTAAATTGTATTTTTTTTGCTTTAAAAGTTATTGAATTTAGTATTATTATTATTATTAGTATTTGGTGAATTTAAGAATTTTGGCAACGTACGCCCAAGAGCATCATTGGTGCATTCTAACAACTAATGCATACATATTCATGCAGCTAATGCATTCATATAATGTCATCCAGGCCCCTGTTCATGCGACTTCTCAGAGAAGCAAATGCACGGCCGAAGCAGGCCTCCTGGGGTTCGGGAGCTGAAGGTTTAAGATTGTGGAGGGCGTAGCACACATACCTGCTTACCTTTGTTAGATACCAGGTGTCTCCTGCCCACCAGCGGCCGAGCGGTAAAGACGCTGAACACTGGTAGTTCGGTCTGAGGTTCGAATCCCGCGAACAGGCTGGCTGCATGGGCGTTTTCGTGGTTTTCCCCATCTGTAACGTGTATACGAGCCAGTTTCCCTTAGAAAGTCCTCCACGAAAGGCATCCCTCCCTTTAGGCAGATAGCCCTCGTGTGCTTTGCCATAATTAAATACACCAACACCAACACCTTAACCAGGTGTCTCCTGATGCAGGTTATTTAAATTGGGAATTCCTCGATGGCTTTGGACCACCTGTACCCGTTCCGAAAATTCATGTGAATGAATGTTTCTTGAGAGTTTCCGCCACTCTGTTTGCCCGTGGGGTTTTTAGTTGTTTTTGGATTTTGAATGTTTGGTGTTGTGCTTCGTTGTTTGTATGTCTCTTCCTTATATTTAGTTCGTTAATTAACCTCCAATTATTTTTAGTTAATTAGCTTCTTTTTCTCTCTTCTTTCCTTTTGTGGTCTTGAGGGGGTCGACCCTTTATAATCATATGGTCCAGTGGGACTAGGAGGATGGGTCTTCCCTGTATTATGACCAGGTGTCGCCGTCCTCCGTCACCTGTCACGTGAAGGTTTTTATGACTTTTAACTGATCTGCTCGCAGTAGCTGTAGAATGAATTATCAACAAAGTGGTTTTAATCCTAACGAGGCCGCCATTTGTTCACATTTGAAGTGCTTAATAGAATAGTAAATTAAGCCAGTTTGTGCACCAACTTCAGTGTCTTTCTGCCGAGAGGGACCAAAAGTAAACTTTCAATTTGTGCACCGAAAAATCCGTCTTCCTGCCCGATGACCGAATTGCTTCTTTTGGCGTAGAAAATCTAAATTTAATAGTAATTTTTGTAAGCTGTTTTTAACTGTATTTGGTGTTTTATATTTTTCAAATTTTAATGAAGATGATTTGAGTTTGTTTATTTTTGCCTTGCCGCGAAGTGAGAACTGAAATAATCGAATGAGAAATATAGCTCTAATAAAATTCGAGGAAATAAGTTTAAATGAAATGCAGCAAAAAATGTGCATAATTTAATAAGCCGTAGAATGAAGTCAATGCGGGTCCACATCAGAGTTTGTTTAAATTAGGTAAGAAAGAGACTAACTCCAAGAGATGATACAGACTTGAGAAATTTAGTTGTTGCATATCCGTCGCCCCCCCCCGAAAAAAAAAACTATTTCTTCTACCATATCTATCTTTTTCTTAGCAAACTATGCATTTTCATCAAGATATAAAACTGATTGTGTCGTCCTCTCAAGGATTTTAAATTCAATCTCTGTTGGATATGGTGTTGAGACATCTTAAAGAAACCTTGCAAAAAATATTTTTTAGAGACCAAAATAATATTCCACAAAAAATGTGAATTTCAAAAATGAGCTGTTTAAATAAAAAATATATTTATGTCAGTTTTTTTTAATTTAGCATTTTCATCGCTAAAAAAAGAAAAAAAAATCCTTATTACTGAGAAATGTTCTCATCAATTGAAAATGCCTCGTATATCCTGTGTGCCTCAGGTAATCTAATCTAGGGTGTCTCTAATGACCATCGCTTGAGTGTTCATTATTACAGCTTTTGTCAATGAATTAGCACTCGATAATAACGTCGTCTCATCATTACTATCTAACCATAATGATGAACTAACTTGATCCTGTATTAAAAGTTCTAGTTTTGTAAAGAAAGCGGTCATATTTTAATGAGGCAAAACTTCCAATGAACTAAAGCTAAGTATCGTATAATCCAGACTTATCTCTTCGAAAGAAGAAAAGAGTCAACATGCTATTTTAATTTGCACGTCATTATAGAACTTGATTGTATTACTGGATTTTGACTACTGAAGAGGGACACGTACCTGTTTGCTCTCGAAATGGATTGAGTTCTTGAATAAATCTACGCCCAACACAAAGTTGTTTCGCTAATTTTATGCAAACATATGTCACATATTACATCCGCATTATGTATTTATGCTCTGTGTATAACAAACCGTATTTAACGTTTTTATTCTTTCTACTTACAATTCGTCCAGTGAAATGCATGTAAATGTATTTGAAGTTAACTAGTGAATAAAGAAGTTCCTAATTTTTTCATTCCATGTAACATTCGATGTATGGTGGGGTTGGAAAGGCTTCACTTTCAGGATAACACAGATTTCATTCTAGCATCAGTACTTTCATTACAACAAGAGTGTATTAGACATCAAGCTCCAAATTTAAAATTATTCAGAAGATTTTGTTGTGTTTAATTATTTAAGCAATTAACCTAACTACTGAAGTTATTTCATAAAAAGAAAAAAACCACTACAAGCACAGGGAGAGGCCTAAAACCAGGATTCACAACAGGTTAAATGAGAACGTTTTAAAAAGTCGAAAGTTCACGTAGGTGGCTTCAGAATTAACTAAAAACTAAAATTTCAGGCATTCCACTAATTTACGTATAACCTAAATAAAAGTATTAGAGAATGTTTAAGAGACGCGCAAAAAGACAAGTTTAAAATAAAAAAGGTGATACCAGCAAAATATATTTTACCAATTCGTAAAATTGAACCAGTTGCTCTAATTTTAATCAAATGGTTTGAGTCATTAAATATTACTACGATCTTCCATTTGAAATCGGAGGTAAAGAAAGAATTTTTGACTGTTACTAAATTCAAAAATGCATACAATTACAAATGATGGTTTGTTCCCGATCACAACCTAAATCAAAAAAGAAGAGAAAGTGTTTTTAGACGATGCACGCATATCAATAAAGAAAACAAAAGAGATGGAAATGTAGCGATAAAAGTGAATTTTTATTTGTTTTTGGTATGTGTGAATACAAGGTATATCTTTGATATTTATCGCTCACAGTCATTTCTTTTATTTATATTTACTGCATACGTCTGTGGCTATCAACGCCCAAAAAGGATGAACCTAACAAAAGTTTGTAATTCGCCAAGTGTTCGTTTGTTTCGCCTGAGTAGATTCTCTTAGCGGGTTTATGCAGTTTTTCCCTATACATCACGTAAAGACGAGCCAATTTCCTTTAATAAGCCTTGCATGCAAATACAGAGGCTGTTCGCACATTTTTTAGACGATTTTGGTAAGCGGTAATAAAAAATCGTTTGCTGCAAAAGAAGTAATTGCAATAGTACTATGTTTTTAAAAGTCAAAATTATCGTCTGTGGCTTGAAAGTTTTGTTTTTAGTCAAAATGGTGAATTTAACAAAGCAGTGGTTCGAAGGCTACATTTACGCTCTTTACGAAGAGAAATATGCATACTCCGTTATCCAAAAACAATGTGAGAGTCATGGTTTTGTGATATCTAAAGCGTCGATAGGTAATATCATCAACAAGAAAGGAAAAAAACGTCAAATTGGAGCCTCTAGTGGGACAAAAATTCCAAACGAGTATCCAAGGAAAAAACGGACATCTTCGACTATTGCAAAGGTACGTTGTTTAATGTTAAAAGAAAATCCCCCTAGTCAAAGGACAGTTGCAATCAAGACAAGTTGTCAAAGGACAGTTGCAAAATCATTAAAATACTCGGTGTCCACTGTAAACAAAATGATAGACGTTGATTTAAATCTTAAGAAAGCGAAAAAAAGCAATGTGCATCCTCTTCTTCCAAAGCATATCGCTCAACGCAGGACACGCTGCAGAATTCTATATGAGAAACACTTATCCAAAGAAAAACGGAAAACAATTGTCACAATAGATGAAGCATGGGTGTATTTAAATGATTGTAACAAAAAAGGAGCCATTTATTATCATAAAAGGGGAGAAAAAAATTTAAGTACATGGTTCAAAGAATCGAAAGAAAGTTTTTCTAAGGGATTCATAATTGTTGCTGGTTTTTCTTATAATGGCAAGTTAAAAATAAAGAGAGTGCAAAAAAAATCTCAAGATTAACTCCAAATACTGTCAGGAAAATATTTTATCGCTAACTTTTCTGAATGAAATACCATCGCTTTACCCACAGAACCATCCATCTGTGAGACTCCATCAGGACAAAGCTAGCAGTCACACATCAAAATCCACTGTAAATTTCCTAAAAGAAATGGAACAAAAAACTGGTATCAAGGCCATACCCTTCACTGATATCCCTACTAAACCTCCCGATGTGTCACGTATGGAATTTTGTGCTTTCGGACTTTTAAAAACTGCATTACCGAAATGTTTTCCCAAAACCCCAACAGGACTCTGGAAAGGTGTTCGGGAGGAATGGGATAGAATATCTCTTCTTCCAATTCAAAAGGCATTATTATCCTGCAAATTGCGGTGTCGAAAGATAGTTCAGAATAAGGGTTGTCAAATAGAACATTTAAAACACAAGAATTTTATGTAATTTAGTTTTGTGAATACAATATACATCGTCTAAAAAATACGTGAACAGCCTCTGTATGATTTTTCTTACGCAAAAAGGTTCCACCAATGGCGTGCAGCTATAAACCGTTGAGTACTACCAGTTCGTCCTGGGTTACAGCTCAGGCGAACGGGCTGACTACATTGCTGTCTTCTCTTATTTGTAACGAGAATGCGAGAGAAAATTTCCTTTACAAAGTCCTCTCTGTTGGTAGCTAGCCTTCATGTGCTTTGCCATGCTCATAGAACAGTAACATTAAGCGGGAACATTTGGCTATTCGGCATAATTAATTAACTCATACTAATTATGTATGTTTCATATTTTTCTGCTGCTTTAAATTTATGCATTATTTATATAATTTATAAATTTGTGCATTTATGACTTTATTGTTAGTTATATATTTTACTGTTAGGTGTGAACTTTTTTACAGTAAGTGATCCCTCTTTTTTCGCGGTTAATGGGGACCAGAGAATTCTGCGAAAGCTTAAAAACCGCGAAGTAGGATTTGCCCCTACGAATTTTCGTGCATGCGGGTACAAGAATGTTTAAAAGCCTTTTGAAAGGCGATTGGGTTTCTAGGGGACCCAATCGCCAAATCCTGGTAGGGGAGAGTCATCATCCACTACCCTTTTACTTCAGGAGCCACTCTAGAGACATTAGGTATTTTTTGGAAGCAAGAGAAAGTGAAAAATTAGCAACACCTTCTCCGAGAATCGAACGACGGATCTCTGGAATACGCGCACAGTGTGCAGACCACCACACTACGAAGGCACGCTAAGAAGGTGGGAGAAATACCTTATAATACTTTACTTTTGAACTGACATTGTCACAGGTTAGCAGTATGTCGATTTGTTACTAAACAACGCTACACCTAAACTCAGGACAGGGAAACATTGCATATTGTGACATTCATGGCGGACGGAATATCATCCCATACTGCTTCCCTTTTATTACCAATGTTTGCCGTAAATGGAGTAATGAATTTTTATTTTCAGTGTAAATAAGTATCCATATCTCTAGATATGAAACTATGGTGTTTGATTATGGAGTTACCTGAAGTCACAAGTATACAGACATCGTCTAACATTACTGGCGATGTTGAGAGACACTATGCGACGACTTTATATCAGCGTGACCCACAGAAATGCTTTTTATGCTGTCCATAACATTATGCTGTCCATAAAATTTTATGCTGTCCATAACATTAGTTCTTCTTCAAGAGATGTTTGGAAATGATGGCTCCTAATTCAACACTGGTTACGAGTACCCTGTGTTCTGCTACAAATGAACGGTAGTCTCGTGCATACAAGTGCAATTAAAAAACCCGTCATAAAGTTCTTCAATGGTGGGTCTAAACCGTCCATAGACGTTGGCCACTACTAAGGCCAGAAGCGGTGGTCACTTTGTCATGGAGGCACCTAATAGGTGAGCCACCCTTGCCTCCTATGAGGGGACGGACAAATACAACCATGCCTTCTGCGTGATTCGAACTCGGGCCCTTTGGTATCGCAGTCGGTATAGCGTTGCTACCCTATAGTATACTTTGGTATAGTATTGCTACCCTTATAAGGTATTTCTCCCATTTTCCTAGCGTGCCTTCGTGGTGTAACAGTAGCACGCTGGGCCGGTATTCCAGAGGTCCGTGGTTCGATTCCCGGCGAATTCGGTCGCATATTTTTCATCTTTTCTGGTTCCAATTAACCTAACGACACCTACAAGAGGCGCCCGAATTAAAAGGGTTGTGGATGATGATTCTCCACACCCAGGATTTGGCGACTAGGTCCCCTAAAACCCTAGTCGCCCCTTTAAAAAGGGGAGTATATAAGGTATTTCTCCCACTTCCTTAACGTGCCTTCGTGGTGTAACGGTAGCACGCTGGGCCGGTATTCCAGAGGTCCGTGGTTCGATATACCCGGCGAAGGCGGTTGCATATTTTTCATCTTTTCTGCTTCCAATTAGCCTAATGACTCCTACACCTAACCAGTATACCGTCTGGGTGGCACCCCTTCGCTGTAAATTTATGCATTTTTGAGCTAATATTTAATGACATTTAAAATTCGAAAAATAAAAATTATGACGTATATAAATACAGAAATATAAAGTAACTACCAAAGGGAAAAACTAGGCCATTCTCATTTGAAATGTTTTATCAAGAAAGCAGGAATTAATTCAGATTAGTCAGCTTGTAAGGATCTTAAGTTTTACTAACGTTTATTTTATTTTAAATCTTTACTATCACTTCTTATTTTCTACTTCCGGCCAGAATTATAAGCGTTAATGTATTTTATGCAAAGTTTGTCTGGCGAACGCCAAGTGTTTAAGTTGTGGCTTTTTGCCAAGCGAGGGAGAGGAAGCAGTGAGTCGAAGCAGGCCGCTTACCTTAGAAGTTTTACTTAGTTGCTGGTTGCCTTCCAGGCAAGAGGTTTTAATCCTCTTGATAAATTTAAACGTATTGTAGTGTTCACAGTTCTCTGTACTACATACACTTCCTGTTAATATAAGGCCAATCTTCCACGTTTATTACTTCAAAGTTAGAGTTTAGTTTTATTTTTTATATTCTTATGTTTAGACCACAAGTGGTGGATCATTGTATTTCGAAGTACGGAAATTATTGTAAATAGAGAAAAATAAAGGGTTTTGTATACCCTTCTTGTGTATCCTGTCTACTTCCCACAATTAGTGAACATAGCTTTAGTAAGCTCTCTGTTCCGAGTCAGGTCCTTGCATGTTCCCGAAGAAGGTAAGACGGAACATTGAACCTGATAAGCTAAATCTTTGATTCGCAGCCGTCATACAATATAAACACATTCCAAGAAAAGAGAAGAGTCAGTGTTAAGCATCTTCCTGTCACTACCCATTTTTGCTACCCAGAAATTTAATTTGTTGAATGCATTCAAAACCTTCTGCGCTGCACGCACTGGCGATGACAGAAGGGACAGCTTTCCACTCATAAAAGCAATGCAGAACTGTCTTTTCAAGACAGAACGTCCATTGGAAACCGATGGCGCACTTCTGCGGCGGTAGAAAACCTATAACCGAATTAAAAGACCGACGAATGCAATCTAATTACTGTGTTTGTTGGAAAAACAACATCGCCTTCATTATCGGCAGAATGTTTACGGGCTATCGATTCGCTTCCTCCCTCCCTCAGACCTCTTTTCTAAAAGCGACAACTCTCAGGATAATCTTTTTTAAGAATCTCCGTAACGACACATACTTAGTTCCACAAAAATAATCTTCTAGGATTTCCTTTGAATTTGGTTCCTAACGCACCAAACATTCTTGAGAACTAATTTCATTCTTAAGTAAAAAGAAGATGCGTTAAAGATAAGCTTACATCATACGCAAAAGAAAAATAGAGGGCAAAATTTGTCACCAAATTCGAAAACTTAATTTTGCAAGCTTGGCATCAAAGTTAGCGACAAGTTTTCGTCTTCCTGAAAATTCAAAACGTTGATATCAAATATCTACAGAAAATAGAAATGCCGGGTTTGAGAAAATCTTTGAAATCTCTCCTTCGCAAGTGCTTATATAAAACGCCTCATCAATAATCGAGTTTCAGGACTAAATCTTCGTGGACATACTACAGATTTTCTATTAAAAGTTATAAGGTATTTCTCCCGCCTTCCTAGCGTGCTTTCGTGGTGTAGTAGTTCTGCACGCTGGGCCGGTATTCCAGAGGTCCGTGGTTCGATTCCCGGCGAAGGCGTTTGCTAATTTTTCATCTTGCTTGCTTCCAAAAAAATCCTAATGTCTCTACAAAGTAATAATATGCATGTGATGTACCAGCTTTTGCCCGGAATAGACAGACTGGTGAAGAGATGTAGTTGTAGCTCAAAAGTATCAGACGATAAGTTTAAAAAACAGGATCCATTTATTATTATTCAGGAGAAATAGCAATTACAAAAATCTGATCTCCGGAGTAAATAAAAAAGAATGACTAATAACTTTTTGTATTAAGTTTACTGCATCGCTACATTAAAGAAAAGACCCCGATATTCCTTTACGAGTCCTTTTATAGCCTCTGGAAAGGCTTCCAAAAATGACGTCAGCCGTTTCAGTTCGCTTTAAATATTTCCAGAACATTCTATAGCTGTACGCGTAGAAAAGGCGGGAAAACAACTTGACTGCGGGGCTGTGGATTTAATTCCACGTACTTTCAAATAAGAGACCGTCGCCATTAAAAAATGAAAAGATCATAAAGTTAGAATTTTAAGTGTATTTTTGACTATGGAATTTTATTATTACATGCATATTTATTAATAACTGACAATGAATATTTTATTCCACTCTAGGATTTTCGAAATAAGACATAATAACTGATTTTCTCAAGAAACGAGTCTCTGAGATAAATTTTACTCTCAAAGATATCTATAATCCCTTCAAAACTCATCTAAATATATAAAAACAGCGTTAAGATTTGAAATATTTTGTTCCAGTCACGGGATGTCTTAACTGCACCAGCCACAAGAGGCAAATCCTAAACTCCTAGGCAGACACAGCAGAAATGTACACCTTGCACAAAAAAGAGGGTGGGAGGACAGTTCTATATCTTCCGTTCTAGTCGGCTGATTAACAAAATCAGCCTGCATTTTTCATGTCTTGAAAGCGCGACTCAGGATATATTAGAAACGACTCGCGATATATTAGAAATGTATACAGCAACGCAATTTTCGCAAGTGTGCCCATGCATATTTATGAAGATTTTCAAAGAAGTTCTTTGAAGTTATAACTTGATATTGATAAATATGCAGGCACCATTAAGCCAGAGCGACGCAGGTAAAACTACTGACGAGGATTGGTACTCAGGCAGTTTCGACCACGGGGTATAAATTCAGTCGTCACAGGACTTGAACCATCCGTCCAGTGCTTTAAAGCTCGAAGGGGATGAAGGGTCCTGTGCCCGCTTGGATGGACTTGGATCTCTTCGGCGGATGCTTCAGACTCAACAAGGATCGTATTGGCACTGTCTTACCTGCCCCTAGACCGTGGGGTCGAAACATTGTTAGATATTGATGCTATCCTTAGGGGTTTGGCCCCATTTGGTCCTCTGCTGGGGTACTGACAGAGTGAATGGAAGACTCTTTAGAATATGTTTGTTGCGACCGAAGTGGAGCCCGGAAGCACAGATGTAATCGTATTTTAATTTTGTCCTCTTTTGTGTAGTTCGTCCAGTGCTTTAAAGCTCGAAGGGGATGAAGGGTCCTGTGCCCGCTTGGATGGACTTGGATCTCTTCGGCGGATGCTTCAGACTCAAAAAGGATCGTATTGGCACTGTCTTATCTGCCCCTAGACCGTGGGGTCGAAACATTGTTAGATATTGATGCTATCCTTAGGGGTTTGGCCCCATTTGGTCCTCTGCTGGGGTACTGACAGAGTGAATGGAAGACTCTTTAGAATATGTTTGTTGCGATCGAAGTGGAGCCCGGAAGCACAGATGTAATCGTATTTTAATTTTGTCCTCTTTTGTGTAGTTCGTCCAGTGCTTTAAAGCTCGAAGGGGATGAAGGGTCCTGTGCCCGCTTGGATGGACTTGGATCTCTTCGGCGGATGCTTCAGACTCAACAAGGATCGTATTGGCACTGTCTTACCTGCCCCTAGACCGTGGGGTCGAAACATTGTTAGATATTGATGCTATCCTTAGGGGTTTGGCCCCATTTGGTCCTCTGCTGGGGTACTGACAGAGTGAATGGAAGACTCTTTAGAATATGTTTGTTGCGACCGAAGTGGAGCCCGGAAGCACAGATGTAATCGTATTTTAATTTTGTCCTCTTTTGTGTAGTTCGTCCAGTGCTTTAAAGCTCGAAGGGGATGAAGGGTCCTGTGCCCGCTTGGATGGACTTGGATCTCTCCGGCGGATGCTTCAGACTCAACAAGGATCGTATTGGCACTGTCTTATCTGCCCCTAGACCGTGGGGTCGAAACATTGTTAGATATTGATGCTATCCTTAGGGGTTTGGCCCCATTTGGTCCTCTGCTGGGGTACTGACAGAGTGAATGGAAGACTCTTTAGAATATGTTTGTTGCGACCGAAGTGGAGCCCGGAAGCACAGATGTAATCGTATTTTAATTTTGTCCTCTTTTGTGTAGTTCGTCCAGTGCTTTAAAGCTCGAAGGGGATGAAGGGTCCTGTGCCCGCTTGGATGGACTTCGCAGTCTGGACCCTAATTCCTGAAAAGTTATATATTAATTCTTTCGTCTCTGATGCTCTATTCTCTCTGTGAAGATTACTGTGGGGCGATAACGAGCCAATTCGCACAATGGCGCTAGTATGGGACGATGCGACAATGTGTCCAATGGTGGAACAATGTGATGCAGCGATCTCGCTATATTTCCAGTTTTGAATGGTGAAACAATATAATTTGGATATTATTACGCTTTTATATAGGTTAGGTTAGGCATAAGTGCAGGGGCCATCTATTATTTACCCTAAGTAAGTAGATATAGGCCCTTTACACTAGGTATCCAAAATTAGCAACGCCTTCCTGTGGCCCACGGTACCATTTTGGTGCCGAGGTGCTGATGTTACCTATTGCAACCGACATCGCAAGCTCCTGCCACCGCTGGCACTGTCACCGGTTGTCCATTCGTTACCTCAGATCTATTTTGGCTGGCGGAGTATTTAACTGCATGTTCATCATACCTAGCCATTCATCGCTCATAGGTTCAATCCATGTACTTAGTTCCTTTGCACAATTTAGTTATTTTTCAGAACTTTGGGATTTTTTATAGCATTTGTAATTTACTCATATTGAATCGTTGACTTGTTGGTGTGCTTAGGTGCTTCATACCATTTATATGGATACTAGGCGTGATTTGAAATGCCTTCGTTATTTGCTGTGACCGCTTTCAGCTAGCAATTCAAACATTAATCATTGGCTTTCCTGTGCATAATGATTTGAGTGGGATCACTCTATGTTGCAGAGTTTCAGACTCCTTAATGCCAGAATATCCATTATTTGGGTTATGCGTTTCCTCATACAGCTGTTACTGATTACGTATTTGACGTACGGATTCCCATCTTGTTCTAGTCTTGGTCGTCTCAGGTGCAGACTTGTTATTATGATGCATGTGAATAGATGATATCATACGATGAGGCCCATGTGGCGCAGGGGTTAGAGCGGAGCGCTGCAGGGCCGGAGTTCGGAGTTGGCGTAAAATGAGTACCAAGTTCGCTTGGGTTCTAAACATCGGAGGTCATGCGAGAAGCTGACCACTTGTCCAGGGTATATGCTCATGCATCCCAAGGCCCACGGTCAAGAAAGCAGATATCAAGCCACTGTAGGCCATGGCTCACTAAGGGCTGTTGCGCTGCGAGTTTAATTTATTTTATCATATGACGTATCCAGTTTTACTATATGTCAAAGTTCTTGCTAATTTTATGTGTATGTTATTTTAGCTTAATTGTGTGAGAAGTGGGCATTTCTGGTATTTTTAGCTCGAAGACTTTCAAAAAAATATTTATGCGTAAATAAAGCAACTTTTTCTTCTCTTAACGTCAACGAATCGTTTAATATGAAAGCTGAGGAAACTTGAACGAAAAAGTTGTACATTTAGAAACGCACAGGAATTCGAGTAATGCGAAGCTAAGGCGATATTTTTCACTTATGATCGCATATATCAATCTCTAGAATGAAAATCGAACCCGCATTAAAGATATTTAAACAATAGCAAGTTTTCCGATACTAGAATCGCTGAAATATTAAAATAATTAAATAAATACAAATTGCATCTTACGTTTCAAAGATTTCTAAGTGCTTTAAAATATTCACAAAAAACAAGAAAAATGAGACAGGTGAGATTTAATAAGCATAAAAGTAGAGATATATATTCTTCAGAGAGAAGAAAACGGATTTTCTTTCTTTTCCTCCTTAATTCAGATTCATTTTCTTCGATAACTCGGAGAAAATGGTATCCATTCTCTTCCAAGGATTACTAGTCATTTTTTAATTTGGTAAGGATATCACTAGCCAATATTAAAGCATACATTTTCATAATTGATCCCGAAAATTTTCGGAGTTTGGCTCATTTAAAGAGATTACACGCTTAAAGAAACTTCATTTTCTTTCTTTTCTTTAACGGACGTCAGAAATTTTTAACGCAAACTGATTAAAACTATCATTTGCTCTCTGGTTAGTATTCATTATAGGGATCAACCTGACAGTAAAGTATAAAAAAAAATCAGATTGCCCTTTTGTTTCTAGCCCCAAAGGGTCAATTTGCCCAGAAGGGCTATTAATTTTCTTTTAGCATTTTGTGGCGTTTCACTATAAACGGCGTTTGCCTTTTCAAATTGTTGCCACCAAACATTAGAGCCTTACATTATATTTAAAGAAATTAAATAATGAAGAATCTGCATGAATGTGTACAAGTTTCTCGCACTGTGTAAAAAACAGCGGTGCCTAGAGATATGAAATTTTGAATAACGTAGTCATACACTCAAATATGGGCATCTGGAAGCCCAAATTTGGAATTTCGAATTTGTTTTATTATCTACCTCATATTTTGTAAAACTTTAACGAATTTTTGATTAGCAAACTTAACGATTTCAAAGCGAGCAATGGCAACATTGCACGAGGGGGGGGGGAACATTTTTATCTCCAGCGCTCGAGACTGTGTACCAGAAATTCTAAAGATAGGCTCTTTTAAAATTATTTTGCGACATTGCTGTTGAATTGAATTTCATGGTTTAAGTGCGAAGAATTTGATATTTAATAAACAAAGGTAACACACTAAACGTTAAAAAACGCCCCCTTGGGCGGAGTGTAAAATCTGAAAGCTTTCAGACTTTATTTTAAATTTTATAATTAAATAACTGATTAAATTTTAAACTTTTACAACTTTTTTTTGGGAGGGGGAGCAAAGGTACCAAACTATTTTCGGGTTTTTTTTAAAAAATCTTAAAAGAGAGTGTTTACTTCCTGAAGTAATTTTCAACACTCAAAATTTATCTCACTCATTCTCCGCGGAGATAGGACTTATGTAAATTATCAATTCTTCCAGCATTAGCCTCTCTAGAATTAAAATACATTTCATTCTATACTCTTACGAAGCAATTAAATTAATATTCCTTTTTAACAATTCAGAGTTATCAGAGTTTGAATAATCTTTACCTTATTAACCAAAAATCATACAGATGTCAGTATTCACATTAGAGATAGATGAGCCAGCCGTTTCTTGGACAAACGTTTTATATTGGGATGTACACTGGCATGCTTAAGGCTATTTCGGTACTTCGCTTTGATTTGAATTAGCGTTGAAAATCCTTTCTCACGCAGATACGTGGAAGCGAAGTGAATTAAAATTTTTAAAGCACTGTAGTACCAGTTCAGTACATTCCGTTTTCACCTGAAATGAGTTTTCAGAAATTAACTATACTTCTGTGCTTGGAAATTCGTTTTTAGTTTTGTGCCTTTCGACAGTTTTTAGTTTGCTGTTCTCTTTCATACAGTGATGTAACTAATAATTAATTAATACTTAGAGAACAGCATAATTAGCTGTTCTCTTTCATACATTGTACGTTCTCTTCCACACAGTGACAATTTTTACTTCCTTGTACGGAGTAAAGGAAGTATTGTAATCGCGAAAAATTTCGGGTATCTTATTTAAACGAAAATATGCATTTTTGACCGCTCTCAAAATTGTATGAATGATATTTTTTGAATGACATCTGCACGTAAGGACAGAATAAAGGGCTATTTTTTCCAAAACGGATTTTAAAAGGGATTTAGATTTTTTTGTGACGTCTGTACGTACGTACAAACGCATGCATCTCGTACGTAAGTCTGTACGTACGTCTGTACGTACGTACAAACGTATGCATACTCAAAAAAGAGTAGCCATAGAACGTTGAAATCTTATATATGGGACTGTATACTTGCATATTTTTTGATAACTCATGTAATAGCTTCAAATTACCCATGCTTCACAGGGAAAGGAACAGAGTGGCCACCGATTTAACCAGACTTAAACCCCTACAATGTCTTTCTTTAGAGTGATTTAAAGGATGGAGTCTACAGGAAAAATCCTCGAACACTTAAGAATTTGAAGAAATAATCAGTGACGAATTCGCTACTTTACGGAAAATGACTGTTAATTTTTTTCTTCCAATTACTATATGTGATTACGGCTGATGGTGGACATTTCGAAAATATTCTAATGCAATTTTCATTTATTAGAAAACTTTATTTCTTTTTGATTTATGGGTTTAATATCCGAAACGTCATATGTCGGAAAATGTTTGAACTAAAATCAGGAACTGTGAGATAAACATTTATGGCCTGTCACATGGATTTACTGCAAGAATTGCTTTTTAACCCTAATCGTTTTCTTGTTATAAATTTTTGAAAACCGTTAGTTTATTTTAAGACACCCGGTATATACTGCTGCGTAAAAGGCTGTACAAGAAGCAGAGTTGCGGGAAATAAAGACATACCTACTAAATAGATTGCTCATCTAAATAAGGGAATCACGGTACGGGACAACATTATTAACATTATTCATTAATGAAACTGAAAAAAAAAATTTTTTGTCGTTTGAAAATATTTAATTTTAGCATAAAGTTAAACTTGATTTGGAAAAGCAGGTAGGAAATAATAGATTTTGGGCGTTTACACAAAGAGCATTATAAACTTTGAAGCTAAGAACAATGTTGTGACTATAGTTTCATTTCAGCGAATAAATGTAGGTAAAATGTACAGCACCTACTATATATTTGTTCGAAAATATCACAAATGTAATTACTTTAGTCAGGTAAACGCCCTGTTTTAATTTTACACAAAAACGTTTAGTTTCCTATTTTTTCTTACTCGAGACAACTATTCTTGATATATGTCACACAAGATCAAAACAATTTCAGAGAAATAAGAGAAAAAGTAAAGAAGTACCATTAACACAATTTCCTAGACAAAAACTAAAATGTGCTAGAAACTGTGCTAACTGTGGGTGTATAGAACTAAGAAGTACCTGCATACAACAACCTTTTAATGAAATAAAGTAATTTAGATGATGAGAAGTTTTTTTAAAAATAATCTATCTCTCTTTTTATTATATATCATTAATTTAGTTTTTTTTTTAGTCTATCACAATGTTCAGGCCAAATAATCTAAAAAATATACACACATTAGAATTACTCATTAAAAAGTTAATTGTTATGAAATATTTAATGAAATTAAATGCTTTAAACGTTAAAAAAACGTAATGCCAGCCATTGTCTATTAGTCAAAACTTAGACTGCAGAAACAGAATTTCAATTTTCAATTATTAGTAAAAAAAAAAAAAAAAAAACTCTAGCTTGAGTAGGAATATTTCCAGTTTTTGATTTATTATGACATGCTTTTGCCTAGTAAACAGCCAGTTCTCAATCTATCATCATTGCATATGGGGTAAGATCTTCACGTTTCAAATTATAATTGCAGTTATTTAAGAAAAGCAACAAATATGCTTTTAACCACTTGCGCTACGACTGAACTTCACGGTTGCGGTGCCGTGCGCTACAGTATAACAAGCGGTAAAGTGTCTCATTTACGCCGCTCCGCGTCTGCGAGTGTAATCCAGAGCTCGAGAACTCGAGAGCTGCAACTCGTTTGCGTTAATGGATGTATTTCTATCGCGTTGCCAGCAAACCTGATGTAGAGTTTTTATATTACTTGGAGTGGTTTTGTTTCTAAACCAAATTTATGTTTTGTATTGTAGTAATATCTCAGGTTTAGTGTATTTTATGATAATATTGTTCAGTTATCAAAGTTATTGGTTCTTAATTCATATGAAGAAATTTTAATTGGCAGTTTATTATTGTCTTAGTTTATCTTTATGCATTTTTTCTAAATTGAATGGTTCTTCTTGATATTGTGAATCTAATCGAAATTAATTGTGTATAATACAGTAATGGATGTATTATATTTTGTTTGTTTGTACTATAGTTTTTATTTAAATTAGTTGGACTCAGTTTTGAAAGTATTTCGTATTTTCAGTACAAATTATGAATGTATACTCGGTTTATTGTTCGAATGCTATAGGTACTACTTGTAACATGCTTTCTTTAGGGTTTATTAATGGCTATGTTACTTATGTACTTGTGTTCTTGAAGGCCTTGTATGCCACTGTAAACGTATTTTGCTTAGTGATAATAAATAGCTTCTGGAGGCAGAGGCTTTAATCCGTGTAAGGCAGACATCATGTCAGCTAAGTAATGGAGTCCCTGTTCTCTGGTTAGCAGTAAATATTTTTTTAAATTATTTTGGAACAAAATGATTATTATAGACATATAATGCAAAAATACAGTTTCAAAATGAAATGTAAACCAATGTAATTCAAAATTTTTTGTTGTTAAAAATGTACAGGAAATATAAACAATTGCAAAAATCTGTATTATTTTCTGGACAACCCGATAAAAAGCATTCTACTCTGAAGGGATATTATACAGATAAATTTCTTCAAAAGCATCGTTTTCTTTCCTCCAATGCCTACGAATGATGCGACAATAACTTACATTCAAATGCAGAATAGCTGTTTCTCAGAAAAAAAAAAAAAAAAAGAGACTTTCGCTGACAAGCGAACTCAAAAGTAAAACCTGAGCTGTACAACATATATGTCGTTTATTGAGAATTTGAATAATCTGAACTGTAATGGTTCAGTACGGTTCTAGACAAAACGCTTAAACTTGGCAAGCCGGCAACATTACATACTTTTCATCGTCTTAGATTATATAGTCGTTTCTTTCTTTCGTTAAAAATTTAATCAGCAGTAATAATTTCACTCTTTATATGGCAACGGCGGTGGAAGAATACGAGGAAATAAGTAAAAATATTTTTATTGGAATAGTGGTAATACCCGGAAAGAATGCTTGTCACACCCGAACAGAAAGAACATTGTTAATTGAGGAAGTTGGGAATTAAAAACTCCAAACAGCGCTAAGCCGAGAACAGATGTTCAGAACAAAAGGAAAGTAACAATACATATAAATGACATTTAATTACATACTGAATGCCCTGTGAGGAGTTCGCGATGAGGCTCAGGTGAAAACATTTCAGGTGTAACGTGCATTATGAAATGAATTGAAACACAAGCATTATAGAGTTTAGTCGAATATTCTTTCAACATTTGAGTTTTTTATATGTCACATGCTTTAGTTAAAAACTTTTAAACGAATGTTAAAATATTTATTTCGGGTAAAGTTTTGAATTCTACAGAGAATTTTTATCATAATCCTGTTATCTTTCAAACAGGATATACACGCCGTCTGCATCACACCAAAACTGCAAACTGTATTTTTTTCTGCTATTTTCAGTCACACGTCAATTTAGGTTTATTTTTTATCTTTAACATTATCTTAAAATATGTAAACACCATATGAGTTCCTTCTACGCCTATAACATTATACACATTTTTTGCTGCACTTCATTTAAACTTATTTCCTCGATTTTCATTAAAGATGCATTTCTCATTCAATGAGTTCAGTTCTCACTTTGAGTCAGGGCAAAAATACATTTAATTGAAAACATCTTCATTGAAAGCTGCAAAACATAAAAATTATAAAACACCAAATACAGTTAATAGCAATTTAAAAAAAATACGATTAAACTTACAATTTGTACGCAGAAGCAAGCAATTGGGCCAACGGACAAGAAAACAAAACTTTCCGTGCACAAAATTAAACATTAACATTTGGTCTCGTCGTGCAAAAAGACATCGAATTTGGTGCACCAACTGATTTAGTTCACTATTTTGCTAAGCGTTTCAATTCTATAGCTGCTTCGTTAGGCCTATCGCCGCTTAAACTTTCAAATTGAAGATAATTTTCAGACACTTGCGTGCAGATTAACTATAGGCATAAAAACCTTAATCGGAACATAAGAACAACAGAATTCAATCACTTTTAAAGCCAAAAATGTACCATTTTCCAACATATAAGAATAAAAAGATCGAGTTCACTGAGCCGGGCAGGTATATATATATACACACACACACATGTTTGTGCGGCCAATTGCAACGACAAAGGGAGGTGCATAACTACATGTTACAGCAGTCTCATATAAAAAATTTCAACATTCTACGACTAAGCATTTTTGAATTATGCGAGATATATACGTACGTACTTACGAACAGACGTCACGAAAATGTGAACGTTTGTACGTTAATACAGAGAAAAGCGTCTAAATGGATTCGAAAGCGGTGAAAATGGATATTTTCGTTAAAATATTAGACAGGAAATTCTTCGCTATTACAATACTTCATTTACTTCGTACAAGGAAGCAAAAACCTATATTCATGAACTAATGGCAGAAATCATAATTTGATAGTTCTCAAGACAATGCGTGTGCTAATCTTTTAAAAATACTTTTCACTAAACAATCATTTTGCAAATTCATTGCATTTGAAGACCAACAAAATGGTAAGATACTATGTATGATAAAGTGTATGGAATCGTAATGGACTGAGTGCACACAGCTTGATGAAATAATAATAGTTAGATAATACTTTGATAAAATTTATTTTCCCAAAAGGAACACTACAATTCCGGAGCTTTTCACAAAAGTTATCGTATAGCTCTTCTCAGTAGAACAGAATACAATCAGAAGTTAGCATTTCAGACTGCTAAGAACGTTAAACACAAAACACACAAAACACAAAACAACCTGAACCGCGTAAATACTTACAATGATCTCTCAATACCGTACAGATGAACTGTAAACTCAACTCTGAACTGAACTGAAAGCTGATGCTCTCTTCGGTATACTGCGAGGAAATTTGCTGTCCCTTCGATTTCTCCAATGCCAATGAGGAAGTATTACGGAGTGCCTGTGATAACACCACGCACCTCCACGTCAGAAGAATAAAAATGAGCAGAGTTGGTGAAAAACAGAAAAGAAGGGAAACGTGAATAAAAAGAAAGCCTGCATGGCTGTGAGGCAAAGGAGAGGAGAGTGGTAAGAAAATAAAGTGGGGAATTGACGAGAAAGATCAGAGTTAGTAAAAAAAAGAGTACAGAATCATTGGTAACGGCAGTAAACTTAACTGGGAAGAGCTAGATTGAGTGGGTGGAGACTTGAATCAGGCATCCAATCAGAATAAATCTTCAAATTCAGAGTAGGCTAACATACTTTGTACGGCTTGCATTCCTAAGATTAATTTTTGTACTTGTGATTTAACAGTTCTCATCTTCTGTACTATTAACAGGATGTTTTGTAAAAAATTGAAGATTATTTGTGTTCTTGAAAACATCAAGAATAGGGTCAATATTTTCATCTTGGGTAGAATTTTTCTTGAGAGCTTCCCTGTAGAAGAATACTTGGTAGTAAAGCTTATAAGGTATTTCTCCCACTTCCCTAGCGTGCCTTCGTGGTGTAACGGTAGCACGCTGGGCCGGGATTCCAGAGGTCCGTGGTTCGATTCCCGGCGAAGGCGTTTGCTAATTTTTCATCTTGCCTGCTTCCAAAAAATAACTTATGTCAGTACAAATGGCGCCCGAAGTAAAAAAAGAGTTGTGGATGATGATTCTCCGCACCCAGGATTTGGCGACTAGGTCCCCTAAAACCCTAGTCGTCCTTTAAAAAGGGTAGTATATAAGGTATTTCTCCCACTTCCCTAGCGTGCCTTCGTGGTGTAACGGTACCACGCTGGGTCGGTATTCCAGAGATCCGTAGTTCGATTTCCGGCGAAGGCGGTTCCGTATTTTTCATCTTTTCTGCTTCCAATTAACCCAATGACTCTACAAGTGGCGCCTGAACTAAAAGGGTTGTGAATGATGATTCCCCGCACCCAGGATTTGGCGACTAGGTCCCCTAAAACCCTAGTCGCCCTTTAAAAAGGGGAGTATATAATGTATTTCTCCCACTTTCCAAGCGTCCTACGTGGTGTAGTGGTTCTGCACATTGGGCCGGTATTCCAGAGGTCCATGGTTCGATTCCCGGCGAAGGCGGTTGCATATTTTTCATCTCTCCGGTCTCCAAAAAAACCTCATGTCTCTACAAGCTTACTGATGGAATGTCCTTTATGAGGGTGGAAAAGTTAACTTCAGTTTTTGCAGGTGCCGGATTTCTAAATTCCTGTTTCCTTTTCATGTCAGCAAGTCTTTTTTAAAATTCAGGGCATCCTGAGAATGAACCAACGTGGTTTCGTTCGCATGAAAAACACTTGGGTTGTTGACGTTCTTTAAGTTTACAAGTAGAGTTTGTGTGGCATTCTCCGCTTTTCCAGCACCTCTCATCATTAAAACATCTATGTTGGGTGTGCCCAAATCGCTGACATTTATAGCACTGGGGTTGGCGGTTAGCTTTAGGTTTGAAATGTTCAACAGAAAACTGCAGATGTTACTCACATTAAAAATTGCATTTCCTTCCTTAGAGCTATCAAGTTCTATGAAATACAGAGGCAATTTTTCCATTCCATTTGCCGTTTTCCTGGTAAATTGTTTCGTTTTACGTACCGGAAATTTCCTGATGGTAAGAATTCCAAAAATATGAGTTTCTTGAATTGCACTTGGTAAGTTTCGGGTAATTGCTTTAAGAGTTCGTTCATTTTCCATCTGGTATGAATAAAATTTGAGCTTCTTCGATTCCAGAAATTGAGCTAGCTGACGATATAATCTTCAACGGATTTCGGAAAGATGAAAATAGATCCCCTACGTCCCTGAGCTTCAAGTTCATTTTGCAATACGCACTTTCCAAGAAAAATCCAGTCTAAATTGCTATCAGAAAGAACAATTGGGGGAATTTTACTTGGTTGAGCAGTAAGATTAACATCAGTCGCTTCAGAGACGTCGTTATATGTAATAGGAGAAAACGTGTTACTTCGCGAGACTTCTTTAACTTCAGGTTCGTAAATGAGCTTCTTGGCCAGATTTTAGGTGATTTCCATGCATTATTATCGTCATTCTATCAGAAACAGTCCTAGCGGCTTTCTTTTTTTGTGCTCCAATAGCTCCTTTATAAAGATTTGGAAAAAATTTCTGTAGGTGTTCTGGCGTCATGCTTGAGAATTCCTTACTAAGTTTCTGCATTTTCCTTTCAACGTCTTCATTCACATTGGCTAGAGAGGAACTTGACCGTAAAGATTGGTTGTCAGCTTCCATTTCGTCAGAGTTAGACGTAAACCAATGGGTGGATGTCTTTCCAGATGCGTTACTAGACATCTACGCGGAGGAGAAACAAGCGAAAAAAGTGTCTTACAGAGCAAGTAAAATTTTCAACCGTCATGCAGCAAAGCTACCCTCAGAATAATTTTCGTTCGATTTCTCGACATTGCCGGACATATAAAGCTACATTATATGAATTCACTATTTGTAAACTAAGTTTCACATTAGACGCAAGTATTACAAACACAAATATTTCATGTACTGTTGTCCTTCAGAGTCTGTACATATAGACCGGATTCAGAACGTTCTAGGTAGACGTAACTCAAAACGTTCTAGTTAAACGTGATTCGGAACGTTCTTTGCATTTTATACAGAAGTGTTAACAGTACAATTATTTGACGTGGTATTGCTCGTTATAAACCTTTAATCTATAGACGACATTCAGAACGTCTGCTCAAACGTTAAGAGAACGTTCTGCTAGCACGTTATAGAAATTTTCAAAGAACGTTAACGTTCTAGTTACACGTAACTCAAAATGTTCTAGTTAAACGTGATTCGGAACGTTCTTTGCATTTTATACAGAAGTGTTAACAGTACAATTATTTGACGTGGTATTGCTCGTTATAAACCTTTAATCTATAGACGACATTCAGAACATCTGCTCAAACGTTAAGAGAACGTTCTGCTAGCACGTTATAGAAACTTTCAAAGAACGTTAACGTTCTAGTTACACGTAACTCAAAATGTTCTAATTAAACGTGATTCGGAACGTTCTTTGCATGTTATACAGAAGTGTTAACAGTACAAGTATTTGACATGGTATTGCTCGTTATAAACCTTTAATCTATAGACGACATTCAGAACGTCTGCTCAAACGTTAAGAGAACGTTCCGCTAGCACGTTATAGAAACTTTCAAAGAACGTTCTAGGAACGTTATATAAAATTATTACTAGTACCACATTTTGACGTTCTATTGTCCATTAATGAACTACATCTTACAGACGTAATTCAGAACGTTTTGCCTGAACGTTAAAGAAACGTTCTGCTAGAACGTTGAAGGAACGTTCTGTTAGAAGGTAACGGAGCTTCCATATAACGTTCAAGGTACGTTTTATAAAATTGTTAGTAACACCATTTTTTGACGTTCTACTACTCGTTATTGAACTGTAACATATTGACGTGATTCACCACGTTCTGCCTGAATGTTAAAGGAACGTTCTGTTAGAACGTTAGAAGAACATTCATAGAACGTTATAAAAAAGTGATAGTAGTACCACTTTTGACGTACTACTGTCCGTTATTGAACTGCAATACATAGACGTGGTTCAGAACGTTCAGGTAAAACGTGCCAAAAACGTTGTACTAGAACGTTAATGACACGTTGCATGAAAGTGATACAAACACAAGTATTTGACGTGTTATTGCCCGTCTTAGAACTGTAACATATAGACGGCAATTTGAACGTTCTGCTTGAACGTTCCCGACACGTTTGTGAATCACTTGCTCTGAACGTTCTTGTGCTGGTTGGGATAGGGCCGGATACGGTTGTAGTTCCATAGTCGTCAAACTAGTTACAGTTATACAAGAATAGGACCAAAATTCGCCAAAACCACCGCTAGCTTGGCCCTATCTCGTCAATTTAATGAGATACCCATTCACCTTAATGTTAAATGGGTGTCTCATCCATGTAACCTTATTTTTCGGCGGAACTTTGGATTCATGTTACATTACACAAGAAATATTACATTTAAATATAATTCCTCTAAAACTGCTACCATATATCAAAATTTGTAATATATATTCGTAGAAATATTGTAACAAAAATCTTAACTGAAGTCAACCGAAAACTTTCAAACAATATCAGTTTTAACCAATTCTTCTATTTAAAATACTATTTAATAGTATTTTTTCTTCTTCTATTTAAAATACTATTTAATAGTATTTTTTCTTCTTCTATTCAAAATACTATTTAATAGTATTTTTTATTCTATTTTCTTCTATTTAAAATACTATTTAAACAGAAGAAATTTTTCTTCTATTTAAAATACTATTTAATAGTATTTTAATATTTACTATTTAATACTATTTAATAGTATTTTAAATATTTTCTGATACTAACAAATTGATTTAAATGTTTTTCAACTGCTTATCGATACATAAGCATATATTATGTTTAAATAATATTTTAGCGTAAATAATATGCATGTTATCATATTCATGAGTTTTTTTCATTATCAAGGCTGAATTTACTTGTTATCTTTAGGTAAATTATAGTCTTTTCGTCTTTTATATGTGTTCATATAGAATTTCATAAGAGTATTGAATCTGTTGCGTTCGATTTCACATAAATAAAACAATATTTGAATTCAGCTTAAAATTTATTCGCCTCTTCCCCGATAAAATCAAAGAAAACATCATAGCCCTGAAAAATACAAGAAATGTAGAACATCCTCCACCACGATGTAGACTGACAGACTACAGCTGTTGTTGCTTAATAATAAATTGTTGCACAATTCACTTCGCAGATATTTTTGTCAAATCAGAAATTGCAAAGAGAATATATGACGGAACTGTTAATTTAAAAAGTGTGCGACTCACATCTGGACGATAAGGGGTTCTTCAAATTAAAGAATTCTATGTTTTGTCCAATATTTCAGAGCTCAAATGGAATTTTCGCAGTTTTTGTTTTACTTTGGTACTCAACGGAAGTGAGGGATGCCCCGTGATTAACTTAGATTAGGCTATTTAATTACGGCAAAGCATCGAGAGCTATCTGCCTAAGAGGAGGGGTGCCTTCGTGGACGACTTTCTAAGGGAAACTGGCTCGTATACACACTACACATGGGAAAAACCACGAAAACACCCATGCAGCCAGCCCGTTCGCGGGATTCGAACCTCGTACCGAACTACCAGTGTTCAGCGACTTTACCGCTCGGCCGCTAGGATGCCCCGTGGAAATCATTTTAAGGGAAACTGGCTCGCTTCCACGTTACACATGGAGAAAACCACGAAAACTTTAGCCAGCCTGTTTGCCGGGACTCGAAGCCTGGGTCGAACTACCAGTGTTCAGCGGCTTGGCCGCTGGTGGGCCTATTCTTAGTAGCAGAAAAGTACACAATACTAAGATAAGTAGAATGCAAAAAATATGAATTTTACTTAGAAAAGAATTACATTGATTTTTTTCACTATCAAAGGTAGGAAATTTAAAAAGTAACAGAATCAAAATTTCAGTTAATATGCGTGAAAAGTAAAATAGAGAGATACTTATCTCTACAATCGAACTGAACACATCCTCATCAGTTTTCCCAAACATCAATGTTATAATCGCTTAAAAATATTAACAGATATATTTTAGATAATATTTTGAGAAATGTTTGTACCCCCTATGATTTGAATGTAAGTTTTTCAGCAGCAAATCTACTAAAACTTACAATGTATTTATTATTACTTTTTTAAAGTTAAATCGTAGACGCGCAGTTGAAATATGCGTTGCCCCCAAAGTAAACTGACAGTAACCTACCTTAGAATAACAGTTACCTACTTGCTAAACATTTTATTTACAAATTGCTTCCCGGATTTCTGAAGTCATTCGCGACTTCAAATGAATTCTACGTTTAGTAAATTAATCATTAATCAGGCATCCTAACCATGCCATGGTTGCATACGGATGAGAAAGAACTCAAATCTAAACATTTACCGCGGTCATCAATCGCACACTGAAAATTAAATAGTACATCGTCTCTGGAATTCGATTAATTCCGCTATGCAAAGGGAATGCTCGATCGTGATTGGCCGATAGACTTTCCCTCGAGGGTATTGCGATGAATTTTAATTAAGAGTTTCCACGGGTGGCACTCAACTCCAAAACGGAAATATATACCAATGGCTGCAATGATCTAAAATCTCTCTAATAACAACACGTAAACTTTAATAAGCGCATTATAAATTGGAGCTTTCGATTTCCAAATTGCTCATATAAACAGTTTCTGTACCTAATAATGAGGGTCTCTTCACACGAGTTGAGGTGAGCATGAACTGGGCAAATATCCCAAATGGCAAACCTACGTAGGTTGGGAGAATGGGAGAAACAAGCAGCGTCTGCGCGAAAGGTATTCAGAATAATGAAATTATATCTCACAAAATGTTTGCACACGCACTTCCTAGTTTGCGTCATAACAAAGGGACTCTTTCGCATTTCACAGTTGCCACTCACGCATAAATTTACTAGCAACAGCGGTCGATTTTTAAACTTTCGATTTTATTTAATGGTTCGCACTCCTAATATTCTCCCAAAATAATTTCCCGATATAACTTGGTTATGTGGAATATTTTACTTTTGGTATTGGTGTTATTTCAATACTGTGTCACCTCTCTATAATTCGGTGTATCAAGCCGAACTGATTGCTATACAAAAAGCCTTGGAGTGGCTTGTAAGAAATCTAAATGAATCAAGTATAATTACAATACATTCTGATTGTATGTCAGTTCTTCAAGCACTCACTGACCCCGAGCAGCAAAATTTAAATATTCAAATTATTAAAAAAATGGTGATACAATTGGAGGTAATTGAATTTTAATTGGGTTAAAGCCCATATTGGTTGTTTGGGCAATGAGAGGGCGGATGTCTTAGCAAAGGAGGCAACAATGAGTAATATTGAAACTGTCGATGTACAAGCCTCCAAGAGAAGATGCATTATAACATTATGAAGTGTGACATTGTAGATAAATGGCGGACTCAATGGGTGTTGGTGTATTTAATTATGGCAAAGCACACGAGGGCTATCTGCCTAAAGGGAGGGATGCCTTTCGTGGAGGACTTTCTAAGGGAAACTGGCTCGTATACACGTTACACATGGGGAAACCACGAAAACGCCCATGCAGCCAGCCCGTTCGCGGGATTCGAACCTCAGACCGAACTACCAGTGTTCAGCGTCTTTACCGCTCGGCCGCTGGTGGGTCGGACTCAATGGGAGAACTCTGCTAAAAATAATATGTTCATGAAGATTTTTGTTCCTAAGGAAAATATGAATATTAACAATGACATTGACTTGAATCAGTTAATTACAGGTCATGGGAGATTTCCCTTTTACCTGAAAAGATTCCATGTTCAAGATATTGATTTATGTAAAGTATGCACAAAAGTAGGAGACAATGTCCACTTTATTACAGAATGTAAGTTAACAAGATGCATTATTGATGGAGCGAACATAGATTTTATGAAAAATGGTTTACTTAGGGCAAGAGGAATAGCGCATAAGATTATGAAGATTATTAACAACAATAAAGAAGCCATTGGCATTGTGTGATTCGTGTATTTGTATAGTTGTGTGGTGATTTTTGTACTGGCGTAGCCGGCATATGGTCCTAGGGCAAACTTTGTTTTGCAAGGTGGACCGGACTGCGCCCTAACACAACAAAACTGTGTCACCTCTCATGGCGACCACTTCTGAAAGTGAACACAGCCTTCATGCTATCAGGCTAAAACGGTGAAGATAGCTTCACGGCAAAACACTAAAGTACAGCTTTCGACTCGGTCGATAATTCTCGAGTTTATCTCTGAACTCAAAGCACTTCTAAACTCAATATACTCTCGATTCTCTTGACGATAACGTACAGGCAGGGTATTTATAGCTTTTGACCTGCCTCCGAAAATATTCTCGGGAAATCCGGTAATTATTCGTTCTAGAATGTTGTCGCTCCGTCTATGGCATATCGCCAAATGGGCAATTTCGCGCAAATCTGGCAACCCTACCTTTCTTTGCCATTTTCTGGCAACCCTAACTTCAAACTAAATCATTTACAGTCACTCATTGTCACAAACACGTCTTTCAAAGAACATCACAACGAAGAAACAGGTGGGACATTTACAGACATGAAATAATGGAATACTTTGAAGATGATAGCAGTCACTAAAGAAGTTCAAACTAAATCATTTACAGTCACTCATAGTCACGAAACCGTCTTTCAAAGAACATCACAACGAAGAAACTGATGGAACATTTACAGATATGAAAGAATGGAATATCTTGAAGATGATGGCAGTCACTAAAGAAGTTCAAAGTAAATCATTTACGGCCACTCATAGTATTCTACACGTCTTTCAAAGAACATCCAAACAAAGAAACTGGTGGGACATTTACAGACATGAAATAATGGAATACTTTGAAGATGATAGCAGTCACTAAAGAAGTTCAAACTAAATCATTTACAGTCACTCATAGTCACGAAACCGTCTTTCAAAGAACATCACAACGAAGAAACTGATGGAACATTTACAGATATGAAAGAATGGAATATCTTGAAGATGATGGCAGTCACTAAAGAAGTTCAAAGTAAATCATTTACGGCCACTCATAGTATTCTACACGTCTTTCAAAGAACATCCAAACAAAGAAACTGGTGGGACATTTACAGATATGAAAGAATGGAATATCTTGAAGATGATGGCAGTCACTAAAGAAGTTCAAACTGAATCATTTGCAGTGACTCATAGTAACAAACACGTCTTTCACAGAAAATCACAACGAAGAAACTAGTGGGATATTTACAGATATGAAAGAATGGAATATCTTGAAGATGATGGCAGTCACTAAGAAGTTCAAAGTACATCATTTACCGCCACTCATAGTCTTCTACACGTCTTTCAAAGAACATCCAAAGAAACTGGTAGGACATTTACAGACATGAAAGAATGGAATATCTTGAAGATGATGGCAGTCACTAAAGAAGTTCAAACTAAATCATTTACAGTCACTCATAGTCACAAACACGTCTTTCAAAGAACATCACAACGAAGAAACTGATGGGAAATTTACAGACATGAAAGAATGGAATACCTTGAAAGATGATCGCAGTCACTAAAGAACTTCAAAGTAAATCATTTACTGCCATTCATTAGTCTTCCAGAAGACTTAAAAAGAACATCAGAACAATAAAAGAACTGGTAGACCATGTGTAGAAAGAATGGAATACCTCGAAGATTATGACAGTCACTAAAGAACTTCCAACTGAGTTTTAAAGAACATTATAAATGAGTTAAATTGATAAGGTATGTATAAGTGTGCAAGAGGACAATACTTAGCAAGATAATTGCACCAATAAAACGAAATACTATTATTTGAAAGAAACACAATAAAATAAAACTTCCACCTCGAAGTGATAAATCAAATTCGATAAAAATGTTCATACATTGCACAATGCATTTAGTTGTGCTGATTTTATTCATAAGTCCTCAGTAAAAGTTATGCCTTTCGTTTGCCAATTAAAGATTAATACAATATATACTTTACTTAAGTGAAATTAAATATTACATATATCAAGATTTTACTATTTGTATAGACACCACAAGATGAAATCATTGAACAATTACACTTCATCTCGGATGGTTAAAAATTGCTTTGTAAATATACACACAGTAATTAAGCAAATAGTTCTTTGTATTTAATTTAGATAACTTCCAAAACTCATACATAATTTTTTTTTTTAAAATTCGTGTTCATTTCAGAAGGCTCGTCGCTGAAATTCAAAGCTCTGTGGATTCACTATTGATTGCTTTATGGAAATTTCTACTTATCTGAAGAACGCTCTAGCCAACCAAGAGTTAATTAACGCTGCTTGCTCCACTAATTAAATACAAATAGCTACGCAGTGCTTTCCCCATGCAACAACCATTTTCGTATTTGTTAAAGGAAGTAATTTACTTGTGAATGAGTATGAGAAACATAAAATTGCACTACAATAATATACATTATATCGTTGAACGAGAAACATAGCATAAATGTTGTTGTATTTACCCAGCGAAATATAAACGGAAAATATATATTATTTGTACATTGCACCTTTAATGGCAGATTAAAGAAGGGGAACACATATTGCAAGGCAAACAATGTTTGACATTTAAAATGAAAGATTGCAAAGTGAAAAAGAAATTAATATTTATGTAACAATATTCTAGCTTTATAAAGTAATTTAATAATAAATTTCAAAACCAGTTTTTATCAAAAAAATATATGTAGACATGACTTCCTTGTACGGCCTGTGAAATTATACATATTTTTTGCTGCACTTTAATTAAACTTATTTTCTTGAAGTATCCTAACTCAATTAACCGATCCCTCGAGGACAAGTTGGAAACGACACCAAAAATTGCAAATTTTGAAATTAAATAGCCTGGTCAATTTTTCGATTGAGGGTGTCAAAACTTCTTCGAATTTTACTTAAGAATGATGGGTAAGGGGAATGGGTGTGTACACCCATTCCCCTTACCCTTCATTCTTAAGTAAAATTCATATATATACGTATTAAAATATAAAACATACATTCTTATATATACGCATAAAATATAAAAATATAAAAAATATGTAAAAGATAAATTATAATTTAAATTAGCAACGTAAATTAATTTCCAATCTGTATTCTAAAAATACTAATCTCTATTTATATAGAGATATATTATAGAGATCTTTATTTAGAGATTTCTACAAATAATAAAGTATAATCTGAGCCTTATACAGCTAAAAACTGAAAACCTATTTGAAACAAAAATTGAAAAAAATGCAAACTAGCAGAATTCCTAAGACGACCTTCTTATCGTAAACTAACAGAATTATTAGGACGATCAAGTGCGTTTCCTTGTAAAAAAAATAGAATACGAAGTTGCTCTGGAGAAGTAAAATTTTGTAGTTTTTGGAAAAAGTATGCGATAAGGTTAAAAATGTCCAATAGCAGAGAACTAAGTATCTTAACTAAGTTTTTTTTTTATTATTACGGCTAATCTACGGTTGATCATTTTTGAGTTATACAAAATACATACATAGATACGTACGTACAGACGTCACGATAAACATCCCTTTTGAATCCACTACACATTTTACAGCCAGTTTTGGCAAAAAGTGCATTTTATTCTGTGCGTACGTACATGCGTCAGGCAAAACAATTGTCCAAATGAATTCGAGAACGGTTAAAATGGATATCTACTTTAAAATATGATACCAGAAAATTTTCGCAATTCCCATCCTAATTTCTTTACTTCGTACAAGGTACTAAAAAAGCAGCAACAATAAAAACAGCAAGTACAAAAATGAATACATCAGAAATAAGTACAATACTGTTATACTAATGTACACGTACATATGTAAATCAAAATCCTTAATTACTAATGGACATATGATATACATAATGCTGGTATTTTTGGAAGCACACCTAAATATAGCTCTTGGAGGACTATTTTAGATTGTAAGACATAATGCGACTGCAGGCAAATCGAAATTAAGTCGTTTCGAAGCAGAGAATTCTATTTGGGGTGACAGCGGAGGATGGAGTGAGCTAGGGCACATAGTCGTGAGCTTAGATCAAAGCATAGTACTGTAGATTGTGAAATAAATACCAACTCGGGAAAAATGGAAGGTGAACAGAAGAAACACGTACAATACAAACAGAACACAATATCTGCAAATAAACGAAATATATGCATTTTGTATATGGATTGGATTATTGTAATTTGGCACAAAACCTGTCAAGGTTATCTGCGCCAGACAAATGGTAACAATGCAATTAGTCATTTGTAAAAACTTCCAACTTAAGTAAAAAGAGACAGATTACAATCCATGATACAAGCTGATATCTTTTAAAAAACAGGTTAAAGTCTATTATAAAAGCCAATATCTTTTAAAAACAGAAACAAATTACGATGATGTGTTTTTCCAATTAAATTTCCTAAGTCCAGTTCTGAACAATTAAAATGTTTTTGGCGAAAATAATTAAAACTCTGGCATTCCACCAAGATATGATGGACTGACAGATCTGCATTGCAGTTCGGGCAGCTGGGATTCTCTTCTCCCTTCAGAAGATACTCATGGGTCAGGCGACAATGGCCGATTCTCAGTCGAGTCAAGAGGACATCTTCCTTTCTATTAGCCATACATGGCCAGTATCATTTTGTATATGGATTTATAAGTATATAAAGATGACGGAGAAAATATGCTAATTCACAAAATGACGATCCCGAAGGTTGTGGGTAAGGACGTATGAAAATGTCTTCTGTGATTTCATAATTAGAATATATGACATTATAAGGTATTTCTCCCGCCTTCTCAGCGAGTCGCCTCCGTGGTGTAATGAACAGCATACTGAGTGCGTAAAGGTCCATGGTTCTATTCCCGGCGAAAGCGTTGCTAATTTTTCCTCTTTCCTGCTCCCAAAAAATACCTAATGTCTCTACAGTGGCGCCCGAACTAGAAGTGCGTTGGATGATGATTCTCCTCACCCAGGACTTGGCGACTGGGTCAACTAAAAAACAGCCTCCGTGGTGTAGTGGTCAGCACTCTCAACGCGTAATTGAGAGGTCCGCGGTTCGATTCCCGGCGAAGGCGTTGCATATTTTTCATCTTGCCTGTGTCCAACGATTGTATATTTTACAAAATTATTTTTATTACAACTATATATTTAGAGCTGTCGTTATAATACATTTTACAATAAAATTTAATTTTTGATTCTGGATAACTTTGAAGTTAGCTTAAATGAACATTCCTTTTAAACAGTCAGATTACAAGTTGGGAAATCTTATTAAATTTGTAGAAGAAGTAGAGCATAACTAAATGCTACAGATTTTCGAAGCAAGAGGCAATCAAAATTGACAAGTGCACACAAGCAGTACATATTATATAAGGTTAGAACTAGAAAAATATCAATAACAACTTAAAGTTGTCAAATACAGGACCGGGTTTGGATTTGACGAGATCCTAAGCTATTTGAGATATGGGGCCCTTTGTAAGGGATATGAGTGAAATTTTATATATGGGATATGGTACAATTTTTGGGGGGTTGCCCCAAGAAAGAGGGAAACCCAAGCTTGTGCATCTTATACGTAAATCCAGCACTGGTCAAATCCAAAACTTGCAAAAAACAATTTCGTATAGCATATGTCATTAAGTATCACAAAGGACCTACGACAAACATTTGATTTATGATTCCTTACAGCTTTTCTCGCAGTTATAGTTTGCACCAGTTTAAATTTTAGGAAATCTATGAAGTCGGAATCAAAAAAGGTATTATCCTAAAATGATAAGCGAAAGATATACTTAGTGTTCTACTTTAGTTGCAGTTTAAAGTGAGAAAGCAAAGTACAGGATCTGCATATTTATTTATTCTAGCTTCAAACCTTAAATACAGGACATAGAGTAATAAATTTTTCAATAGCTACACCATCTGAACGTATTTTACAACGAAAATTTAAATGTATTCATGGAACACTTCAGAAAAATGCTCCAAGCGTTAAAAAAAACGTAATCTTCAAGAGTTACTGAAGGTGGACGAAAACAGACAGCAACTTTGCATTCTTTTGACAGTTGGTAAAATGAGCTGGAAATAGGACCATCCATTCCACAAAGAGAAATATTCACATTTCCGTACACAGTGCGGTTCAAGGCAGATTGAATTATAGGATTATTGTTTTTCGTTATCGGAGAAGCACAAAAATCGATTCGTATCGATTGCCGTTAGCTTTCTCTGCATCGATGACGCAGGTGCGACCGCGACTGTAACGGATTCTTTCAGAGATCTGGAAAGCATCTTATTAGAATCTCCTTCGGAACATACCAAAGAAAAAAATAACATCCAGATTGGGGTGCTCGACAAACTTGACGAATGTTCCAAGAAGTATTTGGCAGCCAACGAAAACAGGAGAAAGCAAAACATTTCTCGAAGACCGTATCGATTAATCGTAAAGCGGAGACAAGTCTTCTTTCGTATTGGTGACAGAACTATCACCAATACCTGGCAGATCGAATAATAGATATTCGATATTTGATGTTGTCTTAAAACAGAATCCAGCATGCCCGTGAGATTGAAGGTAAGCACTGATTTAATTATTCTTCACGGGAATTAACGTATATCGTTAGTGATCGAATAAATTAAGACACATTGCTTCTCAAGAAGGAGGCCCTTAATGTATCTCATGATCATCTTTTAAAAGTAGTACTGTAAAAACGTCGAAAGACTTCATCTTCTCGGCTTTTAAAATGAGACTTAAACAGAATATAAATAGCTAATGACATTAATACATTGTGTCATTCGTACGGAATGCTAATGCATGCACAGCTACACGGTTATACTAAATTCGAGGGTGCATAAGTATGCATGCAGAGTGACATTATTTGGTACTTGCAGAGTGCAAAGATATATATTATATTATTATATAAAATTTCAAAACATAATATCGTTGCTACAAAATAAAAACAAAACTTTGATGACGTTATTCCGTCTACGTCACTTCCGGTTGTCACGTGATCCAAGGCGCCATATCAGTGATAAAAGACGGCAGAGACCACGCTCCTTTTCCTTTGACGTCACTTCCGTCACCCGGTTACCCCGGCTTACTACTGATATTTCTCCATTTCTTAGACATTATGTGTCTGAATGCATTCATATTATATAAAAAAATAATGGAACATTATCGAAACAGAATATAATTGACTAAATGTCTTACCTAAAACTAACTGGAATATGTTAATAATTAATTAGAGCTAATTAAGTTACCCTATGTAAGACTACATCTTATTATCCCTTGATAATATCTAGTTGAAAACTATACCAATCTTACACGTATAAACCTAAGGTTTATAAATAAAATAGGATAATTTTCTTTAATTTTTATGTTCAAAATAAAATATGGTTTAATTTTACCGCAGTGTACGTTATTTAGATTATTTAATTATTTTTTTTCGTAAAAAAAATTCAACATGCTTAACTCATATACATAAACGTAAGTAAAACAGGCATATACATACGGTGCAAAACATAATAATAATAATAATAATAATAATAATAAACACTGAAAGTTTTCAGATTTATATTACGTCCAAAAGTGCTTTTTTCTAACGTTTTGTGTGTTAACTTTATTTATTGAATATCATGTTCTTCATTTAAACCATAAAATTCAATTCAACAGTAATATCGCAAAATAATTTAAAAAAAGCATATCATTAGAATTTTCGATACACAGTCTCGCGCATTGGAGATAAAAATGTTTTTTATTTCCGTACAATTTTGCCATTGCTCGCTTTGAAATCGTTGAGTTTCTTAATAAAAATTCGTTAAAGTTTTACAAAATATTAAATGGATATTAAAACAAGTTCCAAATTTGGGCTTCCAGATGCCCATATTAGGGTGGTGGATTAGGTTATTCAAAATTGGATGGCTCTAGTACCGTCGTTTTATTACACCGAGAGAAAAATATATGCATTTATGGAGATTTTTCATTATTTAATTTCTTTAAAATGTAATACAGGGCTTTAATATTTGATGGCAACAATTTGATAAGCTATACAGCCTTTTAAAGTTTTCAACTCAAAATGCCAAAACGAAATTAATAGCCGTTCTAGGCTGACTCCATTTGGGTTAATAATATTACATAGAAATTTTGAAGGCTATATTTTAAGATTGTCTGATTTTAAGATGTAAAGATTTAATAAGTATAGGAAGTTCCTACAAAATCCATTTTTCGATCTATGACTAAAATTCCGCCAAACTGCCACGTTTTCTAAAAATCGCACGAGTAGTTTTTAAAAAATTAGCTCGAAAAATTTTAGTTCCTCAAAGTTAAATGAATTTGATATATATTTATTAATCTCTCTCTCTCTCTCTCTCTCTCTCTCTCTTTTTTTTTTTTTTTTAATCAAACTTACTGGTTTTCTTCTTCGAGAATTCGAAATCTAGGTTTATTCCAAATAAAATTCGCCCATTTTTTATGATTTATTTTTAAAATTTGTATTTTTAAATAATTTTTATAAATTTTTTAAAACAGTTTTGTATTATAACCTATAAAATGTTTAATATCTTCTTAAAGTAGATGTATTTCTAGGCAAACCTGCAAAAATTACAGATCTTTATTCAAAATTTTCTAAGATATACTTAAATTTACATACTGAAGCGTTCTGAAATTTGGAGTCTCGGTTTTGAGCGATAATAATAACGCCAAATGTGCTTTACGTACCTTGTTAAAATCGTTTGAAAGTATGAACGACGACTTTTCCCCCGCTCGTCTGCAATGGGAAAAAAAAAAAAAGAAAAAAAAAAAAAAAGAAAAAAAAAAAAGTTGCTATAAATTAAGAAGTTCGCCAAGTGAATTATTCTTGGCGCAACTGAAAAAAATGCGCCAAGATAAATTCTTGAATTTTTTCGTAAAATTCTCGCCAAATTAAAAGAAAATCTAATATTTAGACATATTTGAGTCGCAGAATTCAGAAAATTTAGTCCATATTTTTATTAATTTCGTGACAGAAGAGAAAGAGAAGGAATCCAAAGCATTTATAGATTTTTTCCAAGTACAAAAACCTTTTCCATAGTTCCATTAAGAAATATAATTTTGACAAAATGCATGTCACTTCCTGCAAGTGTACCTGTCGTCTGGAAATGCGGCACAATTACTTTATTTGATTTTTCCCGCTAGAACGGATTAGTTGTCTTCTCTGTTTCTGGAATGCGATAATGAGCTCTCGGTAGAATGATGAGGTTTCTCCGCATGCCAAGAGAATTCTTCTCATTCCAAAAAGGGAGAACAATGATTTCACTCTATCAACGTCTATATAAATTTCTTAACGACATTATATGGGATAAAAAACCCCTTTGATCGCGAAATTACTTTTCACATATTAAAGGCAAAGAGCTGAACTCTTAAATTATCTTGTATTTGAAATTAGATCTGTGTTACTTATTTTGTTCTAAGCAATATGCGTTTTTAGGACAATACTACGTAATACAAAAATAAGTTATTTTTGAAACACTTTCACAAATTCACTGTATAAGGACAGTGTGACAAAGAAAAAGAGTTTAAAAGAAAATGTTTGTTTGGAATGGCGTTATGATTGACAGATCAACACCGAAATCATCTTAAATATGTGCCAGTTTTTTACCTCCCACCAAATTATTTGTATAGGTGTGGTGGTGGTGTATTTAATTATGGCAAAACACACTAGGGCTATTTGCCTAAGGGCAGGGATGCCTTTCGTGGAGGACTTTCTAAGGGAAACTGGCTCGTATACACGTTACACATGGGGAAAACCCATAGAGCTGTAATGTACTAGAGAGAGAAACGGCAACCCTGAAGGGGAACAGGAATGCGAACCACGTGACATTTGGAACATTTCCCAGATCGTATTTCCCGCGGATCTTCCTTCCCATTACAGTTCTATGGAGAATTTGTGAGAAGCAAATGTTTTGCGTGTACGCGCATTGTTTCGGACTTCAAAAATGGTACTTTCGTGCTCCGCATATGGATGTAATTCCAGATACGTGAAAGGTGGAGGAGTAACATTTCACAGCTGAGCTTTTTCTAATGTTTTAAAACGTAATTATATAAAATGTAGAGGTTTTTTTATCCACTCTACTTGCCGTTTTCTAACAAAAAATAGATTTTCTAATTTTATATAATATATGCATACTTGAAATAACATTTAAATAAAAGTATCCATATATATATGTATGTTTCTAATAACTGTGTTCCGAAAAAAATGTTAAAATTTTAGTAATACAATATAATTTTAATTAGTCTAGTATTCTGCTTTGGCGACATTTTTCATACGCCAACAGACTGCTTTGAATGCGTTTGTTTATATATTGTTTGTATGCGTTTGCTTATGCGGACATGTGCGAAGTAGTAATGTATGTATTTAATACTTGGTAATGTTGATGTAACACTGTGTAAGAACTGCATAAAATTATGTTTTTTTGGGGGCACATGAATGACTTTATTTTATCCCCTTTTCTTGCATCCAAATATAACAAATATGTTTACTTTCAATCACGTATTTTCTTTCTTATATCATGTTTCTGGCATTTATTCCAATATTAAGAATTTGTTAAGTATTAAGAAAATAGAAATTATATAGCAGTTAAATTTCAAAACTTTAATAGTTTTAAGTTTCTTTTTAAAAATAATGAACATTATTTAAATTTTACCTTCTAAAATTATTTAAAATAAGTGCGACTACATTGTGCAACGTGCATAATATATATATATATATATATATATATATATATATTTGCTAGTAAAAGGAAGTCTTAATTTACCACTTTTCAGTTTCATAATTTCATTATTTACCACTCTCTCTTCCTTTTAACTTATATCTGCTATATTGACATTCATTTTTAGTTCAATTAATCTAATATCTTTCTCACTTTGATTCGCCTACTCCGTAGTTCTCTGTAATACACCGTATTAACATTAAATTTCCTTTTCGTATTAATATTAAATAAATTAATTAATTATTTCCTTTTTGTACTATTTTCTGTTTTCACTCATTTTTCTTATGTTATCTATATTTTTTTTTTATTCTGTCCTAAGTACTAAAAAACCTTCTTTTTTATTTATTTATTTTACTTATTTATTTTTTAGTTTGTTATTAGTTTATTATTTATTATTTAGTTTATTATTTAGTTATTAGTTTATTATTTAGTTTGTTCTCTCCAGTTTTTTTTATTTTATTTTAAATTTTGTAGACGCCGAGGAACATATTACAAAATATTATTCTACAGCATGAAAATTATTTAAATTTTAAAATAAAGTGTCCAATTTTAGGGAAATTAATAATTTTGGCTGGTGTTTATCGATCTAACCTCTTCTGCAAATTCAACAGCAGCTTCTGCGAAATGACATCTTTCCAAGTTCGCATTTCGAACTAAGAGAAAAGAGAGGAAAAAATCGCCAGCCATGGTGATAGTACGCCAAAGTCTGGGTTCAGTTCTATTTCATGGCCAAACTCCTGCAGCTCATTCCTGTGCCGCTTTTTCACCCGGTTTTGAATGGCGATACTCCGTCTAGTATATAACAGGTCTATGGGAAAACCACGAAAACGCCCATGCAGCCAGCCCGTTCGCGGGATTCGAACCTCGGACCGAACTATCAGTGTTCAGCGACTTTACCGCTCGGCCGCTGGTGGGCGCTATTTGTACAGGTAAGGAAATTAATGCTTTCGTTCCAAAAATTCGATAGTGAGTTTTCAGGGAGTAAGTACAAATTACAGTTCCCCCCCCCCAACACGTTTTTTACAATTTTTGCAATGATATCTGTTTGTATGCCTGTGTGTGAAGATTTTTTTCGTCCAAGGTAACTCTTATATCAAACTTCCAAAAATTTCTGGTTTTCGTATTTCAGCTTTCTGCATTCTTGTAAAGAGTTGATTATGTTTTGAGTAAAATTGGACAACCGGAAGTGGTACTTTACTTGAAACCATAACAGTTTTTAACGGACAGTCGGAAGTGGTAATTTTCTTCACGCCTATAATAAATTTTAAATGAAAAGCTACATTGAAATATAATGCAAAGCTTTTCAGCTTTAATATTTAACACTTTTATATCAACGGGAACAACATAATAGATCTCGGCTACAATTGATAAACCGAAAGTGATACTTTATTTGAAGTTTTGAAATTTTCGTGAAAAACATGCTGCGTTACAATCCAAAACTTAGTGATCATTCTTGAAGTATTTCACAGTAATAACGAGCCTTTTTTACTGATGTTTAAATGTCACGGGAATATAAGTGTATGAATTTAGATTTGTTAATAAATTATGGTATTCGTTTCAAAGTATTTATTTTAAATATACAGTTAATTTTCTTTAATTAAAATCCAGTTCAATTAGATTTTATTTAACTGCTTAGTAAAATAAATCTTTTAATAAAAAGGAAGCAAACATTTGATCATTTTGATGCTAATTTAGAAAATCAGTTTTTACACATAAACAATTATACCTAATGACCAATCATACTTTTGTATTGCACGCCAACAGCAAATTAAGATTTTGCTTTCGAACAATCAAGCTGAAGTAAGGCTTTACTTGAAGCTCTTTGCTATTTAAAACGTGGAATTGGCAGGAGGTCATGCGCTTGCCACATCAGATTTTTTTTCTGTTAGATTTCGTATTTTTAATGTAGAAAATACTGATTACACAAGCGAATCGATGGACACTGACGCGCAGTTTAAAACCTACATTCAGTACGAAAACTTAGGTTAGAAAATAATGGCTTTTAACATAGGATCATGAGTGTGTGTGAGGACAGGGGTGGGCAGTAAGTCGATCGTGATCGACCCGTGGACCACCAAGACATTTGGGTAGGTAGGTAGGTAGGTGATGGAAGACGGGGACGCCTGGTGGCTACCAGAGATAAACAGGGACGGGGTGACTGCCTTTACTAGGATCTAAGATGCGCATAATAAATGAAACAAATTTATGAAACATCGACGCCAGCTAGACTGTAGAATCGGCTTTTCACAATCGATGCGACTACGTTTACTTAATCAAATGACTCAATGAATGTGTAGACGACACATGTACCTTCACTGGAAGCGCACGATAACTGAAAATATAAATTACATATTCTCTTTATCTCCCGAGGAAAACGAAGTACTTTTCTCTTTTAGAATTACAAAAGTTTAAAAGCACGTAGTTCAGAATCTAAGAATAACCTTTGGAATTTAATGGACGAAGTAAAGCATCCTAATTTTAACAAAAGCTGCATTTCATTTAACATTGTTCTTTGGCTCTACCCTGCCTCTGTAAATCTGCATTTTCAACGATGAATGTAATTAAGAGTGTGGAGTCATTAGGTTATTTCGAAGCACGAGAGAAGAAAAATAAGCAATGCACTCGCCGGGACTCGAACCACGGACCTCTCGAAGACGCGTCGAGCGTGCTGACCACTACACCACGAAAGAACGCTAAGAAGACGAGAGAAATACCTTATAAGACAACATTCCCGTCTCACATACGACCACTTAGAATCCAGTGCAAGTTTACCAGTTAGTAATTATATACCGAGATATTCAAGATTGGCGGAGAGTATGCGGATTAAGCTTTCTACTATCTTTAACTACAAGAACTAACTATAGATGGAAATGATTTATTTTTTAATGTATTTTGAATTTGACAAAGAAAATTTTTTATTTTGACATTAAAATTTTAAAGAAATGCATCATTTGAAATTGTATTATATTTGTGGCTATTATTATTATGTTTGTATCTTGCGATTTTATTTAAACACAGTTTTATAAGTGTAAGCTCTTTTAAGGTGGGATTAGGTAGGTAAGCACATATTCCTTATTTACTAATACAGAGGCTGTTCGCACATTTTTTTAGACGATTTTGGTAAGCGGTAATAAAAACTAGTTTGCTGCAAAAGAAGTAATTGCAATTGTACTATGTTTTTAAAAGTCAAAATGATCGTCTATGGCTTGAAGGTTTTGTTTTTATTCAAAATGGCGAATTTAACAAAGCAGTGGTTCGAAAGCTACATTTACGCTCCTTCCGAAGAGAAATATGCATACTCCGTTATCCAAAATCGATGTGAGAGTCATGATTTTGTGTTATCTAAAGCGTCGATAGGTAATATCATCAACAAGAAAGGAAACCAACGTCAAATTGGAGCCTCAAGTGGGACAAAAATTTCAAACGAGTATCCAAGGAAAAAACGGACATCTTCGACTATTGCAAAGGTACGTTGTTTAATGTTAAAAGAAAATCCCCCTAGTCAAAGGACAGTTGCAAAATCATTAAAATGCTCGGTGTCCACTGTAAACAAAATGATAAACGTTGATTTAAATCTTAAGAAAGCGAAAAAACGCAATGTGCATCGTCTTCTTCCAAAGCATATCGCTCAACGCAGGACACGCTGCAGAATTCTATATGAGAAACACTTATCCAAAGAAAAATGGAAAACAATTGTCCAAATAGATGAAGCATGGGTGTATTTAAATGATTGTAAAAAAAAAAAAAAAAAAAAAAAAAAAAAAAAAAGTCATTTATTATCATAAAAGGGGAGAAAAAATTTAAGTACATGGTTCAAAGAATCGAAAGAAAGTTTTTCTAAGGGATTCATGATTGTTGCTGGTTTTTCTTATAATGGCAAGTTAAAAATAAAGAGAGTGCAAAAAAATCTCAAGATTAACTCCAAATACTATCGGGAACATATTTTATAGCCAATTTTTCTGAATGAAATACCATCGCTTTACCCACAGTGCCATCTATCTGTGAGACTCCATCAGGACAAAGCTAGCAGTCACACATCAAAATCCACTGTAAATTTCCTAAAAGCCATACCCTTCAATGATATCCCAACTGAATCTCCCGATGTGTCACCTATGGATTTTTGTGCTTTCGGACTTTTAAAAACTGCATTATCCAAACGTTGTCCCAAAACCCTAACAGGACTCTGGAAAGCTGTTCGGGAGGAATGGGATAGAATACCTCTTCTGCCACTATAAAAGGCATTATTATCCTGGAAATTGCGGTGTCGAAAGATAGTTCAGAATATGGGATGTCAAATAGAACATTTAAAACAAAAGAATTTTATGTAATTTAGTTTTGTGAATACAATATACATCGTCTAAAAAATGCGTGAACAGCCTCTGTAAGTTATTATAATAAAAATTGTAGACCTTTTTTTTAGCTCACCAAACCTATGCCACCGGGTGGACCGCAACACCTTGAATAAATTAGAAGTAGCCCGTACCGTGAAAAAGTTTGCCCACCCCTGATGTAGGATGATTACAATTGCTCATGATAAAAGGTAAATTAAAGAGGATGAAATTGACTTACTGTGAAGGAGAAGCAGCGGTAGGAGGCCAGATGCAGGCACAGAGTGGAACTGTCCAACTCACTGTGTTTTTAGGATGAAACAGCCAACACGAAATTCTGAAATACTGTAAAAAAAATCATTATTAGTAAAAAATAACCAATGAAAAGACTTATTCGGCTTATCACGTGCAAAAACTTTCATACATATACAAAAAGATGGGGTTGCAAGTGGGAAAAAAAAAAATATGACTGGGAACTATTCGAAACATGGACGAGATATCTTCGAATGTCACACACGTTCCATGGACACTTTCTCCCGCGGTAAAAATAACCGGATTTTTAATCCGAACAGGACGGGGAGTAGAAAACGTGAGGTCGTCACACCAAGTTGAGCAATGGGTTCTGGTGGGATTACGGGATTCTTATCAGAAACAGTGGTACATTCGTGACCTACTGTTTAATCTTCAGCTTTCACACACACATAAACACCGAGGAAGAGTAAAGGTCATTTTTAAATAATAAAGAGAAGTTGTTTGCAGGAACAATCGTAATTCACTTCAAAGGAAAGTTTCATTTGGTGATAAAATGGTATGATTTAGAATTTCCTGGATTAATGCTACGGTGTCTAGAATCCTTTGACAGCACCACCTTTATCAGATGGCATCTCAAATGATATTTACGTGTTAATGTGGGAATATGAATATTCACCGTAATCCTTTTTATTCTTTAAAATTTAGACTCCAGAAAATTTTAAAGTAAAATGAATAAATAAAACAGCATAATTTTGCAGTAAAAATGAGTTAAATATTTAAAAAATAATATTTCATTTGATAATTATTTGAATAAGTACAGCTCGCCGTAATAATGCGAGCAGTGAAATGTTATTCCGCATTATAAGGTTATTTGCATAATAAATGATAACCAAAGGATGGCCACAAAATATTTAAACACATACGCATATATTTATTATAAAACTTCAAAATTATATTTATTTATTTCAAACAGTAAAACTGCAAAATGCGATAAACTGTACTTATAAAGTACACACAGTTTGGTTTATTTATGGCAAAGCACACAAGGGTTGTTAGACTGAGGGGAAGGATGCCTTCTTGGTGGGCTTTCTAAGGGAAGCTGGTTCGTATACACGTTACACATGGGGAAAATCACAGAAACCATGCAGTCAGCTCATTCGCCTCCAGTCAAACCCAGGTCGTAACCACCAGTCTTCCGCTACAATACCGCTCTTGGGCTCAGATTACATAGGTTAGGTTAGGTTATTTAATTACGGCAAAGCCTCGAGGACTACCTGCCTAAGGGAGGGATGCCTTCGTGGAGGTCTTTCTAAGGGAAACTGGCTCATATACACGTTACACATGGAGAAAACCACGAAAACACCAATGCAGCCAGCCCGTTCGCGGGATTCGAACCTCGGACCGAACTACCAGTGTTCAGCGACTTTACCGCTCGGCCGCTTCTCAGATTACATACAGTAAACACTCAATAATTCGAAACTAGATAATTCGTAATTTCTTTTACTTTGAATAATTGTTGAGGTCCGAAAAATATTAGTTAAGGAAAAATTGTTAATAAATTTCGCTAATACTTTTCTGGGAATGAAAGAGAAGAAGAAAAAGGTATTTACCAAATTTTTTGCGTATTTAAGATTTAGTATTTTCGCCACGAATCATCTGGCCATGCTATACAGGTTTGAAGAAGGTTGCTATACAGGATCAGTATGCTGTCTGCATCCTTCTATTACATAACTACGGTTTGTAACTACGCGCTTCTCACAAGTAGTGATATCACGTCAACCTTGAGTAGTGAACATTTTTTCCGACGAAATTCCTTTTACTTCCTCGTACGAAGTAAAGGAAGCACTGTAATTCGCAAAAATTTTCGAGTATCGTATTTCAACGAAAATATCTATTTTAATCGTTATCGAATGCAATTTAATTTGCGTAACATCTGTACGTAAGAACAGAATAAATGACTTTTTTTTTCCCCCAAACGGGTTGAAAAATGGATTTAAAAGAGAATTATTTTCGTGACGTCTGTAGGCACGTATGTATATCTCGCATAACTCAAGTAGCCTCAGAATGTTCAAATTTTACATACACGACTCCTATAACATGTAGTTGTGTATCTCCCTTTTTGGTTGCAATCGGCCGCACCAAAAGTATACATATATATCTATTTTAATTTAACAAATACAAAAACATTATATCATTCATATAAAAGTAATTAAAATTTTAACTTATGAAAATTCAACTGTAAACAAATAAAAGATTAATCATTGCTACGAACTAATTTGCAATATCATTCAAATTCGGAAAGCATAAGTAAATTAAGTGCAAGCATCTTAATACAAGAAAACATATTTAATAATCCATAAACTAATCCTAAAAACTTTAAAGAATTTTTATGACTAAATTATGTTTCATAAAGTGAATAATTGTTAAGCAGGCCACGTGACAGATATTTTTAAGGGAAGGTTGCCTTCAAACCTAACTCTTCAATTAATCAATTCGTGTTTCGTCAACCAGATAGACCATGAGTAAAGAATTAAACAAAACCAAAAGCAGTGAATTGCTTAAATGAGAAATTTATACAGTACATACATATATATATATATGCACTCGGTTAAGATTAAGTTAAAAGTAAATTGGAGTCAAGTTTGGTTTTATTAGATTACGGCAAAGCACTCGAGGGCTATCTGCCTTAAGGGAGGGATGCCTTCGTGGAGGACTTTCTAAGGGAAACTGGCTCGTATACACGTTACACATGGGGAAAACCACGAAAACGCCCATGCAGCCAGCCCGTTCGCGGGATTCGAACCTCGGACCGAACTACCAGTGTTCAGCGACGTTACCGCTCGGCCGCTGGTGGGCAAAATTGGAGTCAAAGCAAGGTTATTCCTCAACAATATTAATATTAGCAATCGTGTATCCCACTCTGATACTCGGCTGGATTAGCTCAGTTTTTTTTAAAATTCTTATGTGCTGGTAAATTGTGCTTTTTTGCTTTAAAAATGATTAACTTATATTGTTCTTATCTTTAGGTTAAAGATTTCATGTATTTAGTTAATCTGCATGCAATAGTTGTAGAATTATCAACAATTTACTAAGCCTAACTTTTTTACTATAGTAGCCATATTTGTTTACATTTGAAACTTAGCAGAACAGTGAATTAAATCAGCTTCTGCAGAGTTGGGGCAAAAGTAAACTTTTAGTTCTGTGCTCCAAAAAAATCTTCCTTCTTGCCCGCTGGCCGAATTGCTTGTTTTTGCGTGGAAACTTTAATTGTAAAAATCGTTTTTTTTTTAAAATTCTGTTAACTGTATTTGGTGTTTTATGTTTTTCTATATTTTGAAATTTTTAATAAAGATATTTTGAGGTTCTTTATGCATTTTTGTCTTGCCGCGAAGTGTGAACTGAATTAATTGAATGAGAAGTATATTTCTAACGAAATTCGAGAAAATAAGTTTCAATGAAATGCATATTAATTATATGCATTTTTATCATTATATGCATTATAATATTCCGTACAAGGAAGCCATGTGGTATACGCATCAGATTTTTTTTCTTGCAGGGGGAGGAATGAAATTTACCTATTATAAATTACGTTTCGGAGATGGTAATACAAGCTTCAGCCTTCTGAAATAAAAACGTTTAAAATGTAAATTAAGAAACTTTCTCACACATTTGCAACACAAAATTTCTAAAATCATGGGATAAGGAAAAATTTGCTAAAGGAAAAAAAATCACAAGCATCTAAATCCAGCTTTATTACTGTGGACATAAGGATGAATAAGTAAGAAATTCACTCATCAGTTGACCTATACTGTCTGCAAAAGCAGATGAATTCACGCAGGCTTTATACACTTATGTTTTCTTTTCACTAAATCAGCTTTAAAACTGATTTAATAGCTTCCAACCTCTGCTTCAAAGTAACTCATAGATGATTAAGTTACTCCGCAAAAAAGTTTTGTGACGACAATTTATGTTGTTATTACACGCATAGTTCTGGACCATGTTTATATGAGATATATCCCCTTCGAGCCGGGTAGCGAAAACGCGCGCTTATCGCGGAGGCCGGCAGTGTCTTCCGCGAGCGTCTCTCCAGGGCCGGGGGCTTTTTTGCTACTAAGCCTAAATCCATGAAATTTCCGAAGTATCAACGCATTGTTTAATAATGCTCTATAGAGTATTTAAACGGCTTATGCTTTATAGATATTTATATATATATATACTTTAATTACCTTATTTCTTGTTTAAATGCATATTTTACACATTTTATTTTAACTACTCACCATTTTATGACTTTTAACATTATACATCTGAAAACTAAATATATTACTTAAAATTCTCTTTTCGTATGAAAAATTTAAAAACAGGGATCTACACACAGTCCTACGTTACATTCCTTGAACTCGTAATAACTCATTTGCCGTTTTGGAGGATTTTTCCGGGAATGTGAACAAACGAAGCATCGTGGTCTCGTTTTCTTATCAGTCTCTTCTGAACAAAGTTTTGGAAAATGTCTTTCAGTTAATCTTTCAGAATCAATATCAGAATATCAAAATTTCAGAATCAATATCTGAAATATTTTGCATCATTTCTGCTATTTCATGCTCTGTTAAACATTTTCGACGCTTCGACATTGAAAGGGTAAAAACAGAAAGAATTCACGTCTAACAAGATCTAATTATTTTCTAAAAACTGAACTGTAAACCGAAATACTCAACGCTTTAGCGCATATAAAACTTCTACTTACAATAAACAACTACCACGTGCGAATAAAGTGCGATTTAAAGAGACGTCATAAATCACGCCATTCGGAAACATTTAGTTCCCCGTTTGTTTATGTAATCAAAAACACGTGTATATGAGTCATGCTTCTCTCATTTCGAGTAGAAGCTCTAATGTACATGTATCTGAAACCATATGGACATACAGTGCCATCTTGTGGCAGAAATTATAGTTTGAAAAACGTTCCAAGGTACTGGCACAAATACGTGACAGTCGGTAGAAAACGCAACAATGCTCTGGCACGCCTGCGTGTCGGCCGGTAGATAAGTGTGTTCGTTGCTGGCACGTATACGTGACAGTCGGCGCGAAGGGGATGTGAAGCTTTAGCAGCGTTGGTATTTTCTCAATCCTTTTCGCATGCTATTGTAGCGTAAGTGGAAGCACACTCGATGCGTATTGGAAGGTCCAGAGTTCGAATTCTGGCGAGTGTACTGCGGATTTCTTCAGTTGTCTGATATCGAAAAATCATAAATGACTCTACAATTCTACAAAAATACACTCTACAAAAGATGATAGACAATAATTCGTCACCACCAGAATTTGGCGAATGAGTTCCCTCATCCCCAGTCGCACTTTAAAAAACGGAGTGTACAGAGTGAATCTGAACAAGGGGGCAAAACTTTAATGGGTGACAGAATGCAGCTTTACAAACAATATTCGTCATATAAAGTCTGAGCGGAACGCAAACGGCGAGCTGCTAGGTGTCATTGTAAAATGGTGTAATAAAAAGCTCCGGTCGTCGCACCTAACAGCATTTCCTACCGTAGATTGCCGAGACCATGGTTGGTCATATAAACCACGAAATATGCAGGATGATGGATTGGTCGAGGTGGTCCCATAGCTTGGCCACTGAGACTTTTTCTGAAATGACATGCCAAGTTTTTTCCATACTTCGATTCTACCTCTCAAATGATGCCTAAATATTAAATTTTGTAAAATTTGGTGTGAAATTTACGGAGAAATTCAAAAATTTATCTTGGCGCATTTTTTTAGTTTGTGCCAAGAATAATTATTTGGCGAACTTCTTAATTTATAGCAACCTATTTTCCTTTTCCTTTTTTTTTAATGTAGACGAGCGGGAAAAAGCGCATCGTTGATGCTTTCAAATAATTTTAATAAAGTGCGTAAACAGCTATTGGCGTTATTATTGCTAAAAAAGAAGATGCAACATTCCAAAACGCGCCAATATGTAAATTCATGTACATCTTAGAAAATTTTGAATAAAAAATTCTAATTATTTTACAGGTGTCCCTAGAAATGCATCTACTTTAAGGTGATGTTAAGAATTTTATAGGCTACGAAAGTTTTTTCGAAAATTTATAAAAAATTTTTAAAAATACAAATTAAAAAAATAAATCACAGAAAAGGGGTGAATTTTATTTGGAATAAACCTAAATTTTGAAATGTGAGTGTAAGGCCCCCAATAAGTTTAACAAAAAAGAGGTATTATTAAATATAATATGCCAAATTCAATTAACATGGAGGAGCTAAGATTTTGAGAGCTAATTTTTTAAAAACTACTCGTGCAATTTTCACAAAACTTGGCAGTCTCGCATAATTTGAGTCGTAGAATTGAAATATGAAAAAAAAAAAAAAAAAAAAAAAAAAAAAAGGTATGTCATTTTAGAAAAGTCCCATTTTGTGTCAAAATGCCTATATTAGAACAAGGTTAAATATAAACCTAATACATATCCTAAGTCGCGCTTGTGAGACATAAAAAACGCAAGTTGAATTTCGTCAATCGGCCCAGTAGAAAGGGAGATATAAAACTTTTTTTTTTAACTTTTTAGTCCAAAGGGATTTGAATCCCGAAGGTTAGTTTCGTTTTGGCATTTTGCGTCGGACTCATAAATGTCGGTTCACTTTTCAAACTGTTGCCACAAAATGTTAGAGTCCTGCATTATATTTGAAGAAATTAAATAATGAAAAATCTGCATAAATGTATGTATATTTCTCGTATTGTGATAAAACAACGGTACATAGAGTCATCGAATTTTGAATAACGTAATCCTCCAACGAATATGAGCATGTGGAAGACCAAATTTGAAATTTGAAATTTGTTTTATGATCGATTTCCTATTTTTTAAAACTTTGACGAATTTTTGATTAACAAACTCAAGGATTTCAAAGCGAGCAATGGCAACGTTGTGCAGAAAAAACATTTTTATCTCCAGCGCGTGAGTCTCTGTATCGGAAATTGTAAAGATAGGCTCGTTTTAAAACTATTTTGCGATATTGCTGTTGCACTGGATCTTATGGTTTAAGTGCGAGGAACATGATATTTAATAAAGAAAGGTAACACACAAAATGTTAAAAAACGCCCCTTTGGACGTAATTTAAAATCTAAAACATTTCAGATTTTTTTTTTTTTTTTTTTTTCTAAGTGTACGTATAACACGGTTAAAACCAATTTGTTTACAAGGAATAGCTTATCTTCCAATTCCCTGGACAGAATATTTTATTTAATTTTTTTTTTAAATTTACATACTTCATATACGCAAATAAATGTTTTTCAGGCTTAAAAAAAATCAATTAACATTTTTCGTACATTTCATACGGCTAAAGTGTACACATACCTCAAATTCAGCAGTTACGCTGAAATCTGAAAAATCCTATACGTAAGTTCATTTTTATTATTAACAAAAAAGTATTTCGAAGACTTTTCTAAAGCATGTATTAAAAAAAAAAAAAAAAAAAAAAAAAAAAAAGCACCAAAACAAAGTAAAATTGCTAAATATTAATAATGAAGACATACCATAATAAATATGTTTACCCAGAAAATGACTTTCAGTAAACTTCACAAAGTCAAAATCTTGCCGAAAAATAACTGAAGTAAAAAAAATGACAGACTTTGCTTACGAATCTTATCAAAATAATTCGAAAAAAAAAAAAAAAAAAAAAAAGTAAATGAGGGTTTTTTTCTCCCATAACTTAAATCTTTGTAACAATAAAAAAGAGCATCTCTGTTATGTTACTTCTAAAAAAAACTCTTTGTTGATTCTTCTCGTGCGGATGCCATCGACTTCTTTAAAAAGTCTGAAAGTCAGGAAACGTGACAAATCAAATCTTCCATTAAAAAAAGTCAGAATATTTCGCAACATCAAAAAAAAAAAAAAAAAAAAAAAAAAATTCTGTGTAATTTGTCATAAAAAAATACCCACTAACATAAAAAAAGTTCTCTTACTTCAAAAGAAAAGGGCATAATGTAAAAAATTAACGACTTCTGGTACCACTGGAGAAATTAAAAATAAAGCATATATTCTAAGATCACCAAATGTTCTTTACAAAGGCACTTTGATGTAGCATATTTTTCATTTGTGAAGTGAAAAGCATTCTTTTGAAATACATTTGCAGCCGCCGCCATTAATTTATTGCAAGGCAAATCCCAAGTGAGTATCATGTCTTTTTGAAAAGATTCCATTTGTTAGTGTAGAATAATTTAAATGGTAATATCGCAAAGAAAAGGTAATGTCACATTAAAATTCGATTTAAATCTCTTCTAATTTATGAAACTTAAAAGGATTCTAATATTCTTAAAGTGATATATAAGACAGTTCATTGCAGTCAATGATGTTAGATTGCCACAAGAGATTTTGGGGAAGAACTACGACTTCGAAAGATAAGTGTAAAAGTTATATTTAAAATAAATTGCCATATTTGACAGTAAAAGCTTAAACATCCAATGAATTTTTGACAGACGATTAAGTATAAAGAAATTCTCGTGCTACCTCTCTTTATTTAAACAGTCATTAGAAAAGAACACCAGTTATTTGGATTGAAAGATAATATAATTAATTCAGAAGTTAAACAACAGAAATCAGCATTATATTTTATATTTTCACAGGAATAGTTTCGATGGTTTTATCGAACCATCTTCCTCAGTTGACAAAGTGCAAATAAACGAAGATCAGATATACTGATGTGATAAGTTTAGAATGGCTGGACAGCAGTTAAGCTACTGGCGCCATCTATTGATGAAACAAGAAAGTTAAAACATAGTTTTTTAAAGGCTGAGTGTAAAGATGGATTGGAATTAGGATTGAATCGGAAATTTTTTGTTTGACTTTTAAATTAATATTTGTTCGGCGTGTTATTTTACCTTAATAAGCTAATTTCCAATTAACCACATGTCCCTCCCACAAACCCCTTGTTGTTGTTGACTGATGCTCACTTGTCTGAACTATAGTCAGCACAAGCCGATGAAATTCCTCGTGCGCAACGAGCGCAGGATTGCGCCCGTCGTACAGATGACAGTGCGAATTTGCTCAGTTTTGCCCCTAATTTTGATGGAGAGCATTCCGGAGGACGAGTCCAAGAGTCTCCCACCCCTCTTTCCCCTACAGCCAATCTCTCGAGAGGACATCCGGCTCGCCGCATATTTAGAGTGCCCCCATGGCACAGTATACATTTACAAACATCCATGCCTTCTCCGGGATTCGAACACGGGCCCTTCAGTACGGCTCCCGCTTCTTTGGAGGTTACGTAGAATTAACTGTATTATTAACGGCTCTCAGCCTTGCTTTGATATAAATGATAACACAATACATGCATTTTCAAAGAAGCTACTGAATTGCTTTCGATGACTATGCATCATACGTAGACTGATGAACGATATTTGACAAATAAGTAGCCTATAAATAGTAGCTAAAATTACGGACTGTATTAATGTAATTACGGACTAATTAAAACAATTACGGACTGTATTAATGTAATTACAGGAACGAAACTATTGTTCTTTATTTACTCTGCGAAAAAAGCTGTTTTCTAAAAATACACTAAATAAATGTGGTAATATTATGTCAGTTCTTCTCCACAAGAGATTTTACTTAACTTTGAGTACGTAATTTTGTCCCACAACCTTCAACAAACAAGAAGTCAGTTACCTCTTCTTCTTCGTCGTCGTCTTCCTTTTTTTTTTTTTTTAAATTTCAGAAAAAAAGAAAATCTGAAAGCTTCCAGATTTTATATTACGTCAAAAGAGTGCGATTTTTTAATGTTTTGTGTTTTACCGTTATTTATTAAATGTCATGTTCTTCGCACTTAAATCACATAAAATTCAATTCAACAGCAATATCTCAAAACATTTAAAACAGCCAAACAGCAATATTCTTAGTAATTCCGATGCACAGTCTCGCGCGCTGGAAATAAAAATGTTTTTTTTTTCCGTACAGTGTTGCCATTGCTCGCTTTCAAATCGTTGAGTTTGTTAATCAAAAATTCGTTCAAGTTTTACAAAATTTGTAATACATAATAAAACAAATTCAAAATTCAGGCTCCCAAGTGGCCATGTTCGGTTGGAGGACTACGTTATTCAAAATTGGATGGCTCAAGGTACCGTTGTTTTTCACAGTGCGAGAAACATGCATGCACTCATACAGATTCTTCATTATTTAGTGTCTTTAAATATAATATATCGCGTTAATATTTGGTGGCTACAATTTGAAAAGTGAAACGACGCAAAATACCGTTTTGAGACTAATAGCCCTTGGGTCTAATGCCCCTTTGGGCTAATAAAAGCTCCAATATTATTAGTTTAATTTGATCTAAATAAATTAAAACTAATTTTGTGACTTTATTTTAATTGAAACAGAAATAAGTTGCTTTTCAAATAAATAAGAACAATTTTATTGTCTTACCGCATCGAAGAAGGTACATTTTGCTTCTCCATTAAAGGGAGGTTACTAATTTTGTTTCTACAAAATGCGAAGAAACGACTTGCGGATTCAGTCAAAAGAGGCAGCAGCATTTGAAATTTTTCTTAAAAAAAAAGGTAAAAAGTCAATGAAACAATATGCGACACTTTTTTTTTTTTTTTTGCTTGTTTGTTCTATAGCTTTGTATTTATATCTCATAAAAGAAAATGCTTTCCTACACATCAGAAGAGACACTTTCTTTGAACTCGAATAACCCTGGACGTTATCACTGTGTTTGTTTCTCGAACCATATATTAGGGAGGCCGAGCAAAACGGAGAACAAAGGCGACAGAGCGGTTATAATCTGTGACAATATATCATAGCTGTCGCTAGGGCAATCCACCGGACACAGGAAACACACGTTACAACTGCATTGTCAGCTACTGTCGACTGCTTTTGGCAGTGACGGCCAAACGACAGAAGTTACAGCAGAAAACTATAGGATTTGTATCTTCAGTGGTGAGCAAACACACATACCGACAAATAAATAAATGCTTTTGAATATCTAAAGAAGTTCCAAAGATTTTTCTATACTAACGTTAAGAATGACTTTCCAATTCTGGGAGCTGTTACGTTACGTTTACACAGCATTTATCAACGTCTGGTCTAGGAAATAACTGTTTCTCAGGATGCTCCATGTTGAAATTTGTAGACTTTTAATATATTTCAAATTTTAGTTGGTGGTGTGGTGTATTTAATTATGGCAAAGCACACTAGGGCTATCTGCCTAAGGGGAGGGATGCCTTTCGTGGAGGACTTTCTAAGGGAAACTGGCTCGTATACACGTTACACATGGGGAAAACCACGAAAACGCCCATGCAGCCAGCCCGTTCGCGGGATTCGAACCTCGGACCGAACTACCAGTGTTCAGCGACTTTACCGCTCGGCCGCTGGTGGGCCCCAAATTTTAGTTGAAAGCTGTGTAACGTAAAAGAAATGGACATTTATTTTTTAATCTTTTATACAATTGATAAAACTTATAATTATATTTGATTGGTTGTAAATGTATAATTTAACCACAAATAATTTTGTTAGGAACGTTTACATCTTTATTGCAGGTAATAAAAAGTATTTTTAAAATCACATGTTGTATATATCAGCGCAAAATAATCGTTTGGCTTTATTCTTTTAAAATTTTAATAAAACTTTAACATTTTAAACAGATTTTAACGCATTTTAGTTATTTGGAAAATACAAGGCCTCGATTTTGGTGAGACACACTAAACTGTCTTCCTGTCTTCACTGAGAGTTTTGAAAGGGAAAGAAGGTTTCCACTGGTCATGAAGGTACAGCATTTGTGAGAAACCTAAGTTTGTAAGTCGAAATTTCATAAAGCAGAGAAGCAATACACACACACACCCACACACCCACCCACACAAATAATAATAATAATAATAATAATAATAATAATAATAATTAAAAAAATAAAAAATAATAAAAAATAATAAAAAAAAATAAGTGGTTTTAAATTTAAAAAAAATCCCAATTAAATGCACAAACTTCCGAAAAAAAGTATACAAGTCAAAAAAAAAAAAAAAAAAAAAAAAAAAAAAAAAGATGTGTACACCACGTCTTCCTTCTACGGAGTATTAAATTACACGCATTTTTTCCTGCATTTCATGTAAACTTATTTAATTGAATTTCATTACAGATATATTTCTCATTCAATTAAATAAGTTCTCACTTCGCGACAAGGTAAAAATGCATGAAACCTCAAAATATCTTTATTAAAAATTGAAAAATATAGAAAATAAAAAATTATAAAACATAAATACAGTTAAAACAATTTAAAGAACAATTTTTACAATTCAAATTCGAGTTTCTACGCAAAAACAAGGAATTCGCCCAGCGGGCAAGAAGACAGATTTTTCGATGCACAAAACTGAAAGTTTACTTTTGCTCTTCCTTGGTAAAAAGACACTGAAGGCGTAGAAATTGATTTAATTTGTTGTGGACGCTGTGCTGAGTCTATATATGGGATAATTTAATAACTTTTTACTGTAACTGAATAAATGTAATTGATTACTATGTTGGCTGTAACTGTTATTCCATGCTCTTATTGCTTTCTTGAAATCTCGAGAAACAGAAAGTACTAGAAATTTCTCGCCACCGGTTGAAAACTAGAAAAAGGCACAGAGAGAGCATCTCAGCTCAACTGTTTAATTACTGTTGTTGTGAGTGGTATCATTTTGCGAGAACTGAGATTAGCTTTCTCTTTAAATGCGTTTTGTATTGCGTTGTATTTAACATTTTAAATAGTTTGAAGTATAATTACTGATTATATTGCGTGATCTGTTGATCAGAATAAATTTTATTAACCTATTATCGGACTTATGCATTCAATCTATTACAAAATAGTACGCACGTAACATTTTTATAAATTCTATTGTTTATTTTTACACTGGCGCTTCACGATCTTGGCGACGTTATAGCTCGGATCTTGGCGTAAATCTAAAATCGCCAAATATGGTTGGAGGCCGCTATAACAAAGAATTAATTGTTGGTGTAAGAAGTAAAGAAATGCATTTCTTAAATTTGAGAAAAACTGGCATGAAGAAGAGTCTTATTACATACAAAATCAGTCAAAATATTCAAACAAAAAGGTACTTTTCCGTTTTGCCAGCGCAGGCGATAAAGTCGCCAATAATGGTACAACGGAATATCCTCGCTAGTAACCTTTTAATCCTCATTTTCAAAACAAGTCGCAGCCATTTTTATCAGATCGAATGTTTATTTCAATACTGTTACATAAACTTTTTACCTAGATAGTTCAGTTTTCTGCCCTAAGGCCATTCGCAGACGGTAATTAAGTCAATTAGGATGCAATCACAAGGCTCATCCGATGGTGAAAATATAGAAAATTCAAAGTCAAGACTTAATTCGTCAACTCTAATGAGAATGCACTAGCGAAGTAAAGCACTGCGGTTTTACATAATTTCTGAGTAAGCTATTCGTACGAATTGAAATAATTCTTGCATTTAAACTTGTATTCCAAATTAAGATTTAACTTGAAATTAATGTAGATAATGACTGAGAGAATTTAAATTTTTGTAACGTAGTTTACTTGAGATGAGATCATTTTGGGTCACGTGATATGAACCGGCGAATCAGGATGTTGTACCATGAAAGCATAGTAAATTCTTGAATTAATGTCTTTTTACAAATTTATTGTCTTTATTTATTGGCTTTTTACAAATTATAAACGACATTAAAATGTTTATACCTTTCAAAACAAAAAATTCTTAGAACTAACATTTGTCAACATTTTTATGTGTATACTGTGTATTGTCGCCAATAAAGTCTGCTTGGCGAGATTTAGATGCTTGGCGAGTGTGCTTGCAATAAAGTCTGCTTGGCGCCGGCGAAACGGAAAAGTACCAACAAAAGATAGCCTTGTAAACGAGTTATCAATTTATATGATCGTAATGCATTTTAATGTGAACCTTAAACACATAACGTTTTAATTCAAAAGTATTCTAAAATGCTTCATATATCTTCAAGTGATTATGAGAGGTAACATATTACAGTAGATGTAATATGTTACTCTCATAATCACTTGAAATATTTCACTCATAATCACTTGAAATATTTCAAAAATTAATTTTACGTCATAGAAAACAAATTTTGTTGTTCTCAGCTTAGAGCAGCGTAGTTTGGAAAGCTCTCCGCTTGAAGGAGTTTAATTACCTAAGTTAATAAAAACAAAACACCACGCGCAACGTATATAAGCTGTTATAATCTGACTAGCAAAAAATTACAGTTTTAGAATTTAAACCGAAATAATCCAAATTACAAAACTCATTTCAGTTCTGAAAATTTCGTTTAACACATAAAAATAAGCTTTTTATTTTGCTGTCAAAAGATCACAGTATACTCGTGTTCACACCAACAATTAATTTTTGGTCACAGCCCGTAATCCAATTAGATAAATTAAAAACATAAGAAAATTCGTTAAACCATGCATTGGGCTAAGAACCGCAGATATTAATTTAACAAAAGGTAAATTACATGCAAAAGCTCGAAATCCATGCTCTGGACATAATCAGAATGACAGATGTTAAACAAGAATATTTTCTACGAGAATTATTAAGCAGAATACATGCATATTTTATCAGAATTAGGGAAAAAATATACAGTTAGGAGATTTAATCCAGAGCTTTAAGTAAATCCAGCTGTTGAAGATGAGGACAAAGAATGTGTCAGAGGAGGAAAAATTCTTTTCCTCCGGTTTCGAGAATAAATAATAAAAAAAATGATGAAAATTTAATAACCCGCAAAAATAATTCAATTCATGAGCCAGGAACTGCGTAAAATAAACGCATGTAATTTATTTTATCAAATTTTGGCTGAAGAATATTTTTTATACAAGACAGTTCTAACTATGCGTTCTTAGTTTAAGAAAAAGTAATTTTTCAGAGGCAGAAATGAGAACTGCCATAAGTGGAAATAAGAGAATTAGTTATAAAATAAGAACTCAAATACAAGTGCTATATTAAAAAATAACTAAAACCTTTATTTTCTTAAATAGTGACCACATATATATATAAAATTCAGAAATAAAGTACGAATTTAAAACTAGTTTTTTACAAAGACCAAAAACTGAAATTCACAATTAATAAATTTCAAATAATCCAACAAATGCGGAACAGAAACTGACTTAATTCACTTTTCTACTAGGAGTTATATGTAAACAAATGGCCTAGCACGACTTGATTGTTGATAATTGTTGCTATTATGTTGTCGACGATGTTATGTAGAAATTTTGTTGTTGATATGTTGTCGACGAATTCTTGATAATTCTACAACTACTGCATGCAGATTAACTAAACGCATAAAAGTCTTAACCGGAACATAAGAAAAACATAATTTAATCACGTTTAAAGCACAAAAATGCACAATTTACAAACATATAAGAATAAATACTGAGCTCAACAAGCCGGGCCACAGAGTGGGTATATATACATGTGATGTACCAACTTTTGATAAATAGATTTATGAAGAATCATAAATGTAGTCGTAGCTTAAATTATCAGACGATAAGTTTAAAAAACAGGATCCATTTATTATTATTCAGGAGAAATAGCAGTTACAAAATCAGATATCTAGAGTAAATAAAAAGAATTACTAATAACGTTTTCTATGAAGTTTCTGCATCGTGACATTTAAGAAAAAGCCCCCGATATTCCTTTGCGAGTCCTTTTATAGCCTCTGGAAAGGCGGAGCTTCAAAGAAATGACGTCAGCCAATCCAGTTCGCTTTAAATATCTCCAGAACATTCTATAACTGTACGTGTAGAAAAGGCGGGAAAAACAACTTGACTACGGGGCTGTGGATTTAATTCCACGTACTGGTAAATAAGAGACCATCGCCATTAAAAATGAAAAGAACACACAGTTAGAATTTTAAGTGTATTCTTAACTATGGAATTTTATTATTACATACATATATATATATATATAATATATATTTTTATACGAGTTTGCTTTCACTTCTTTATTATTGTTTCTAGATGTTGAATGATTTTACGTTTTTGCTAAGAAACTATAGAGTCAATGAATTTTTTAGCATAGCTTTTAAATGTTCCTCTTACTTCTAAAATTTTTAAAAATTTTGCAGCTCAATGCGCAAAATTCTTGACCATTAAGGTCTATAAATTCATGTTATCATGCTTCTTTTATACATATATAATTAAAGACATAAGTAAAAAATTTAGAACTAAATTTTCACAAGACCAAAAACTGAAATTCACAATTAATAAATTTCAAATAATCTAACAAACGCGACAAAGAATTTAAAAATGTTAAAACAAAACTTTTCAAACAAGCAAAACAACATTACAAAACATTTAACGAAATTTAAAGAAAAATGAACAAAACAGAAGAGGAATTCAGTCAACTTCAATGACATTTCATCAGGGAGGGGGAGGAACATTGAAGCCAATTAAAATCTCTCTTAAACAAAAATCCCTGCTTCTCTGTATCCAGAATAAGCCGATAAGTCATTTCAATGCATTTTAATTATAATAGTGCACACGAAAATTCTGGCCCTTCCCCTAAGCATGAAAAAAACAAAGCTAATTAGAATCTTGTACTTTAAATAAATCGAATTCTATTTTATTTAAAGAATTGAAAACAAAAGTGAAATAATAAAATACTTCTGTGAAATAATTAAATCAATTTTTTTTAAAAATTTTAAATATAAAGCATATAATCCAAAGAATTTAAAACGTTAGTGAAATTATAAAACATAGTTGAAAAGTTGAAGTTTTTTCCTCCCATCAAGTTCAAGTTCTCTGTCTGTATCTCACATGACTCAAAAACCAGTAGTAGCCTCCGAAAGTTGAAATTTTGTATATGGGACTGCTTTAGCATGTAGTTGTACACTGCGAAAAAAAAAGGGGGGGGAGAGGATTGTTCTATATCTCCCGTTCTACTGGGTCGATTGACGAAATTCAACTTGCGTTTTTCATGTCTCGAAAGCCCGACTTAGGATATGTATTAGATTTATATATAGCATTGTTTTAATTTAGGTGTTTTGACACAAAATTCGACTTTATTCGGAAATGGCATGCCAATTTTTTTCCCTACGTCGATTCTACGACTCAAGTTATGCCAAATAGGCATTAATTATTAGTTAATCGGCATGCAATAGTTGTAGTATTATCAACAATTTAAAAATGGTTTAAATGGTACTAAGCCTAACGAAGACGGCATTGGTTTACATTTGAAACTCTTAGTAGAGCAGTGATTTTTGTGAATTTAAAGTCAGTTTGTGCAGCAAAAAATCTGTCTCGACGACTTGCTTGACGACTTGCTTGTTTTTGCGTAGAAACTAATTTTAATTGTAAACTTAATAATAAAACTGTTTTAAACTGTATTTGCTTCTTTTTTTTTAAATTTTACCATTTTTAATGAAGTTGCTTTGAGTTTCTGTGTATTTTTGCCTTGCCGTAAACTGATTTGATTGAATGAGAAATTTATCTCGAATCAAATTCGAGGAAATAAGTTTAAATGAATTGCAGCAAAAAATACCTATAATTTAATACGCTGTACTAGGAAATGACGTGCTGTCCATATCAGAATTTTTTAAGCCAGAAAATGCCCCAATAGAGTGCTGAGAGTGGTTTAATAAAATTCACTGTATATCATTGTAAGAAACTACGCATTTAAAAGCTTTTGATTTTGATTTGTATTAACCCTTCTGCTACATTTGACGTATCAGTAAGTCATGCATTTGTTCCGGCAAAGACACTCATGACGTTCTGATACGTTAAGACCAAATTAAGAAGGATATTACCTGGTAGTGCAAAGTACCACTGCATTTACCAACCTGTTTTGAAAAGAATCACACGCTTCAAAATTATCGAAAATTTGTGTTTATTATAAATAGAGATTATTTGTCTAAAAGTATTTTGTAATACTAACTGCCTAAAGTTATTTCAATATTATGCAGAAGTATATATAATGTGTGATTATGGAAAAGCCTCGAGGGCTACCTGCCTAAAGATAGGGATGCCTTCGTGGAGGACTTTCTAAGAGACTCTGGCTCCTATACACGTTACACATGGGGAAAACCACGAAAACGCCCATGCAGCCAGCCCGTTCGCGGGATTCGAACCTCGGACCGAACTACCAGTGTTCAGCGTCTTTACCGCTCGGCCGCTAGTGGGCAGTATATATAATGATTTGTACGAAATAAATTAATTCTTGCATAAAAATCTACTGTTCTTACTTGTCCACAAAATTAAATGTGCTCCAAGTGAAAAAAGAATAAGAAGAATAAGAATTTCAAATAAATGCGTTAAGGGAAAAAACTTCTTACCTACAATTTCCATATACACGTATACAGGATGAGAACTGGAGATCATATCCTTTTATCGACACTGGTATTAAAAATGGTTTGCTCCTATTTCAACAAAGGTTTACATTTTACTGTAAATTGACTTATTACTCCAAACACACAATATGTTTGAATTCCCATGATTGTTTTTAGCTGATCGCAGCAAAGCACACGACGGCTATCTGCCTAAGGGGAAGGATGCCTTCGTGGAGAACTTTCAAAGTGAAACTGGCTCGTATACACATTACACACGAAGAAAACTACAAAAACGCTAATGCAATCAGCCCGTTCGCCGGGGTTCGAACCCTGGACCAAACTACCAGTATTCGCAGACTTTACCGCTCGGCCGCTGGTGAGCCTCGAATTCCAATACATTTACTCCAGAATATGAATAGCCAAATGAGAAATGAAATTATTTTTGCTAAGGAAGTTTCTTTAAAATTCTATACCTTACTTCTAAACATTTAGATGCCCGTATTTAGAATCAATATTTAAGGATGCAAATCCGAGAGCCATCGTTTTCGAACACCTTTTACACATATGCCAATTTTTAGATGGAAAAATTGTAAGCCACACATTTAAACTTAAGTCTTCTGTACACGCATCCATCCACACATACACGTAAAAAAATATATTATTCCGAAATACACATAAAAATGCGCAGATCTTACTTTTCGTGCCACGGATTGTTCAACTGCATTAGAAGAACATCTTTCCGATCCGAAACTTAAAGCTGACACTTGAATATGAAATGCCGCTTAGAATTTAAAAGGGAAAATTCAAAAATTCCATTTCCGACACAAAAGAGAAGATTGAGTTTACACTTCGAAACCTGACCCAAAAAGTGCTGACGTCTTAAGTCGCGCGAAGTATTTTGAAAGCCAAATAAACTTAGCTGTGTCAGCAAAGATGTTTTGAATTGCTTTCACTGTGATCAGCAGCAAAACTAAAATATGAAAACTGCTTTTAAACGAAGCGGTTCTGTGTATCAGAAGGAATATGTGAAAAAGATTTACAATACTCGAAATAAACTTTCCACGGATTACTGACTTTGAAAGTTATTTAACATATTTTTCTCCAACTTCGGACTTGTCTTGTCTTCCAACAGTCAATCAACAGTTTTAGACGCGGTAAGATTATTAATGTTTTTAATTCCATCAGAACATCGGTCCTCCGATTTTGAGGTTAAGTGAATTGGCCAAGCGACTAAACAATGACAACTTATTTTTACTTTGAGGTGAGGGGGTACTTTCTTCCCTGGGTTCAATCTGTGCAGACGAAAGGAGACCTCTAATTTTTCCTAAGGTATCTGAAGTTTCTAACATCTGATGCACACTGTGGGAGGAAAAAAAAAAAAAAAAAAAAAAAAAAAAAATCTGAAATGTTTCAGATTTTAAATTACGTCCAAAGGGGCATTTTTTAACATTTTGCGTGTTACCTTTCTTTATTAAATATCATGTTCCTCGCACTTAAACCATAAGATCCAGTGCAACAGCAATATCGCAAAATAGTTTTAAAACGAGCATATCTTTAGAATTTCCGATACAGAGACTCACGCGCTGGAGATAAAAATGTTTTTTCTGCACAACGTTGCCATTGCTCGCTTTGAAATCCTTGAGTTTGTTAATCAAAAATTCGTCAAAGTTTTAAAAAATAGGAAATCGATCATAAAACAAATTTCAAATTTCAAATTGGGTCTTCCACATGCTCATATTCGTTGGAGGATTACGTTATTGAAAATTCGATGACTCTATGTACCGTTGTTTTATCACAATACGAGAAATATACATACATTTATGCAGATTTTTCATTATTTAATTTCTTCAAATATAATGCAGGACTCTAACATTTTGTGGCAACAGTTTGAAAAGTGAACCGACATTTATGAGTCCGACGCAAAATGCCAAAACGAAACTAACAGTCCTTCGGGATTCAAATCCCTTTGGACTAAAAAAAGGATAATTCTATATCTCCCGCTCTACTGGGTCGATTGGCGAAATTCAACTTGCGTTTTTTATGTCTCGAAAGCGCGACGATTTAGGATATGTAGGTATATGTTCTAATGTAGGTATTTTGACACAAAATCGAACTTTTTCTAGAATGGCATGCCAATGTTTTCCCATTTTTCGATTCGACGACTCCAATTATGCCAATCTGCCAAGTTTTGTGAAAATCGCACGAGTAGTTTATAAAAAATGAGGTTTCAAAATTTTAGCTCCTCAGTGTTAATTGCACTTGATATATATTTATTAATATCTCTTTTTTTTATTAAACTTACTTGATTCCTTCTTCCAGAATTCGAAACTTAGGCTTAATCCAAATATAATTCGTACATATTTTATGATTTATTTTTTAAATTTGCGTTTTAAAATATTTTTTATAAATTTTTCGAAAACATTTTTGCATTTTAAACTATCAAAATTTTAACATCATCTTAAAGTAGATGTATTTTTAGGCACACCTGCAAAAAATAGAGCTTTTCATTCAAAATTTTACAAGATATACATGAATTGACATTGGTGCGTTTTGAAATTTGGCATCTTTTTTTTTTTTTGAGCGATAGTAACGCCAAGTGTCATTTACGCAATTTTCTATAATTATTTGAAAGTATGAACGATGATTTCCCCCCCCCGCATGTTTATAATAAAAAAGAAAAGGAAAGGAAATAGGTTGCTATAAATTAACAAGTTCGCCAAGTAATTTATTTTTTTGCGCAAACTTAAAAAAAAAAAAAAAAAAAAAAAAAAATGCGCCGTAATAAATTTTTGAATTTCTCCGTATTAGGCACAGTTTGAGTCGTAGAATCAAAAATATGGAAAACAATTGGCATGTCATTTCAGAAAAAGTCCGATTTTGTGTCAAAATACCTATGTTAGAATAATGCTATATATAAATCTGATTTATATAGCGCTTTCGAGACATGAAAAATGTAATTTGAATTTCGTCAATCGAACGAGAGATATAGAAATGCCTTTTTTTTGGCAGTGTACACCTAACTGAAGCGCAAACTAAAATTTTCCACGAAGATATTTCTTCGTATTGAAAAAAAAAACAAAAGTCTCTTAAGTCCCTGTAATGTATTGACCAGAGAAGTACCTAAATTTTTTTTGAGCTTTTATCAAGTACTGTAAAATATCAAGTACTAAAAGATTATATGCTTTTTCTATTTTTGCAAAGCAAGCTAACTTATACCCATTCTTGATAAAAGTAAATATTTTAAATCAGTAATACCAAAATTCTTACAATAACTTTTAATAGTAATCTTAAATATACAGTACAGTTAATGTACAGTTACAGTTAATGTAAAAAATTATTAAATTATTGCATTAGTTTTTCACTCTTATTCGTACTTTAGTTTTTCTTGAATCTAAAAAAGTAAACTTACATATAGTTTTGAAAATTTATTTGTTTAGTTAATTAATGCTCTTAGAGGCGGATTTATGTCGCACAAACTGTAACTGCAAAAGGCTAAAAGTTCCTTTCTTCTCGTTTGAATCTTTATTAAATTTCAAAATCTCTTTACCAAAATCAGATTTCTTAAAGACACTTACTTTATATCAGAAGCCTTAGAATTAACGGATTGAAATTTTAAAATATATTATTTTGTAACAGTTACTTTAACAAAGCAAAACAAACTTTCGAAAATAATTTTTTTCAGCTATAAGCACTCTCTTTCAAATAGTCAGAAGAAAACATTTCTGATGTTTATTCTTTCCATTCCCGTTTTGATAGATAATAATGTTGCTGATTTGCATACACCATCCAATAGCAACTATAATAAATAATAACTATACACAATAACCATAAATATAAGCAATTATACAGTTCTCAAAGCAAATTCAATATTAAAATAACGGGTTCGTGGATTTGGAGTCATTGACGACAACACGTGACGTAGAAGCAAAAAAAAGTTTATTCGTCAGTATTGCAAAGACACGTTTATAACCAACGAAAAACTACGATAAAGAAGTTGAAACAATCAGCAACACAGCCTTCAGGCTATAACGGTGAAGACAGCTTTCCGGCAAAGCACTAAAGTAAAACTCCCGACTCGGTCGATCGCTCTCAAACTAATCTCTGAACTCAAAGCACTACTACTGAAGTCAACACACACAGAAGATACTCATCACCATAAACTGCTACTCCGCGTAAAGGCAGGATTTATATAGGTTTTGACCTGACTTTGAGAACATTCTGGGGCAAACCGGTAAGAGTTCGTAGCAGAATGTTCTCGCTCCATCTATGGCATTTCGCCAATTCTGTCGTCAAATGGGCGATTTACCGCCAAATCTGGGAACACTGGCTTTCCTTGCCATTTTATGGCAACCCTAAACCCGCTTTTCGGGGAAGATAACTTACCGCAGCTGGGCATTTCGCAACAATACACATACAACAAGGAAAAGATTTAAAACATGCATCTCATTCTATGATAAACTTCGTAAAGACGTTAGGTATTTTTTGGAAGCAGGAGTCTTGAAAAATGAGCAACGATTTCGCCGGGAATCGAATCACAGACCTCTGGCGCGTATTCCAGAGGCATACCAAGAAGGCATGCCAAGAAGGCGGGAGAAATACCTTTTTTAAAGGGCGATTGGGGGTTTTTAGGGGATCCTATCGCCAAATCCTGGGTGTGGAGAATCATCATTCACCACCCTTTTAGGTCGGGCGCCACGTTTAGATACATTAGGTTATTTCGAAGCCGGAAAGATGAAAAATAAGCAACGCTTTCGCCGGGAATCGAACCACGTACCTCTGGAATACGCGCCCAGCGTGCAGACCACTACACCACGAAGGCACGCTAAGAAAGCGGGAGAAATACCTTATATACTCCCTCTTTTAAAGGGCGACTGGGGTTTTTAGGGGACCAAATCGCCAAATCCTGGGTGTGGAGAATCATCATCCACCACCCTTTTAGTTCAGGCGCCACTGTCAAGACAGCATGAGAGATGAAAAATGCTCAACGCCTTCACCAAAAATCGAACCACGGACCTCTGGAATATGCGCTCAGCATGCAGACCACTACACCACGAAGGCACACTAAGTAGGCGGGAGGAATACCATATAACTTTATTGAAAACGCGTAGCTAGAAATCAATATGCAGTGCACGCCTCCTTTTGTCAATCCTCCTTAATCTTTCAGTAGCGTTGCAATGAATTTTTATGCACTAAATCTTAAGATACTCTCTAGAAACGAACTCTAAGTCAATTGATGATGATGGTCTTTGAAAGGAATTTTGGATGAATAGCTAAGTTACAGCAACCTAAGCTTTAACCTAGTTTTTTAGAGCGAAAACTTGACGGAGAACTAACTGCATTCCAAGTGAACGGGAGATAGGTAGAGATCGGAGACTGATGTTAGAGGTATGCCGTTTTTAGGCAAGCTCCCCCATCTATACAGTTAATTAATTACCATAAACGTGAATCGACTTTAATACGCTAGTTTCATAAATCAAGTTTTATTGTACAAAAAAAAAAAAAAAAAAAAAAGCGTAACTGGGGAAATAAAGTGCAGCAATTTTTGGAATAAAAGATCTCATTAATTTAAATGGACTGTATATAACTACAGTAACCCCATTCGTGAAGTTACTGTAAAATGACCAGACATTCCAAATTGTTTGCAATAGCCCCATATTTTAATGCAGTCTCCTGCATCCTGTAAATATTCCATTTTGTAAACAGAGCTGACATAAACTCTGATTGTGCATCTCTATAGTCCTATAAAAATATATGTCACGACATCTTTATAGGATCATTTTATTTTTATTGTTAAAAAATTGCACCAACTACTGTTTCCCTTAATACAGAACAGTTAAATTTAGACTAGTTACAAAAAATAAAAAATATAAATAAATAAATAAATAAATAAATAAATAAAAAAATAAAAAATAAAAAAAAAATAAATAAAAAATAAACATCAAACTGAAGGTAAGCTAACCTAGTTTTTCTTACAAATGGTATGTATGTTCACTTTCAGTTATACGGTACACATCGAACTTATAGTCCAATGCTTCCCACACTTTGGTTGACCCTTTGACAACTAACGGGACATTCATGTCCCACTGAAAGTTTAAAAATTACTGCTGGGTTAAAAAGTACTTACTCTCCTGAATGTTAGGGGATCATCTTCCAATAGTCAGAAAATCAAGACGCCGCTGTACTCGTCGTACACAAATGAACGAGAAAAGAGCAAATATGAACTGCCCAATGTGTAACGTTGGATTACGCAAAGAATGCTTTTCCCTGTACTATGCGACGTAAATCTATTTCATGTAATAAAGTTTTCCAGAATAATAGGTGTGCGTAAAGAGATCGATCGCTAACTGTGGGACATATCTATCCCACCTTTAACTACGGCTGGGACATATGCGTCTCAGCCTTTGGCTTGAAAACCGTTTCTTAAAAAAATCCCCAAAACTAAATTTATCTTATTTATGACACGTTTTGTTCACTTGGATAGAACACGGTATTAAAAGAAAAAAACTTTAATTCTTAGTCAAAGAATTAACAAGACCGAAGTAATGGTAGCAATAGTGTCTTCAACTCTGTGTCTCAAGTCCGACAAGTCGTTAGGTAGCGGCGGAACGTAGACACGATCTTTTACAAAGCCTCAAAAGGAAAAAAGTAGTATGGCGTTAGGTCAGGTGGACGTGGAGGCCAGCGAAAAGAGCTCTGTCGTTTCAAAAACCATTATTTAACAGTTTTGACGCGAATCCAACAATCAGGAACTTCGACAGTCAACCACTCTCGTACAAAGAGATTCCAAGGAGGAGGGACTCCATCTTGTGCCAAATAAAGTTTACAAATCCACTCTCTATTAACTGGTAAAAAGCCATTCTTGCAAAATATACAGATAAGCCCCCCCCCGTTACGATAGTTTCCGCGAAAGAAAATGGTCCGTACACTTGACGTCGAGACAAAGCGCAAAAAATGCTCAATTTTGGGGAATCTCTTTGGTGCTCTAGAAGTTCATGAGGAAGTTCTGACCCTCAGATACGAACATTATGGGTATTTACTCTTCTAATCATATGAAAGCTGAGGCGTCACTAAACATCACACGATTTAGAAAGTTATCTTGGCGTTCAAACACTTTATAAAGTTAAAACGTACGGTAAACTTTGTAAAATAAACGTTTATAAAGTTAAAACATACACCATAGTCATCTAGCTTTAAAGCATGTACCTATTACAACCGATTGACTCGTGTGTCAACGTCGTTTCCTTAAAATCTTCAAAACTTGTCTGTGGCAATTGAAGTTCAAGACTTGATTTCCGAACAGATTTCTTAAGACTACGAAGATAAGATGCTCTGACACGGTCCACATCCTCTACAGACACTTTTGGTCGTCTCGTGCTTTTTCCTTTACAAACACATCCCGTCGTTTCGAACTGCCTGTACCATCGGCAGATGTTTTTGATATATAAGGGATCACAATTAAACTTTAAACGAAATGCACATTAAACGGAAATTACAGATTCACTCTCAGCAAATTGCAGAATACAAGCTTTACATTTAAGAGGAGCCATTTTGCTTACGTGGTGCTGCAAGCGTACAACACAGCAGCACTCGTGCATGCGTTTTTATAAAACTGTCTGATTTACTCTTTAATTGAGACCTTGAACAAACACTTTACAACGCTTATCGTTAACACTATTAAAACTTATCACTGAGGTCGCTCAGACGGTTTAGTGGTTAGGGGAGCCTACTACGGTACCAAGGGTTCGAATCCCAGACAAGACATGGATGTTTGTAAATGTATAGTGTCGGTGAGGCATGACGGCACTCTAAATATGCAGAGAGTCGAAAATTCTCTCGTGTTAATTGGTGAAAGGGGAGAGGGGTGGGAGACCTCCGGACGTCCCCTCGGGGTGCTCTCCCACAACATTGGGGTCGAAAATAGACGTCTAACCTCTGTTTTAAGTAGCTTCTGGCAACCATTGTTCCATGTAATATGGACAAAACAACAACTTATAACTGAGACATTGTTATGGATATACAGTATTATATTAATTTACTCAAAGTTATTATGTATATGAATAAACATGTCGTAATAGCTACAATATAAAGATATTTGCAACAAAACTAGGAATCATTATCAAAAATCCAAATGGATACACAACATCTGACATCAGAAGCGATAGTACTGAGCAATCCTAGATAGAGCCCCTTTTCCTTTAAAGACTTAATTCGAATACACCCCCAGGTGCCGACCAACTCATCGGGGCAATTAATTAGCTGTCGCCGAGGCGAAGAGAAACAACACAAGAGTGCCGAAGATAGAAAGAATGAGCACTGTTCACACTAGCCTGTCCATCCTACACTAATCGACCAATCGCTCTTTCTAAATATATGTTTCAGAGAACGCGAGAAGTTTACAAAAAGACTAGTTTGTGAAAGAATTTCTGGATTTTTATAATAGCTGCATTTGTACTTGTAAAATGGATCGAGATATTAAATCACCTAAAGAATTTTAAATAGATCACCTTTTAAAAATATTGCAGAAAATAAACACGTAAAGGAAAGCTTAATTTCAGAAAGGAAATAATTAGAGGAAGGTTAATTACCTAAAAATAAACGAAATATTGTATTTAAAAAGATACGGAGCACCCAAAAAATTATACAGGTACCCAAATATAAAACTGAAACTGATCGAAATGTAGCCAGATTTGCCCTATAATTATAAAAAGGTACCGTTGATTTTTCGCAAGGCGAGAAACATTGATGCAGATTCTTCATTATTTAGTTTCTTTAAATATAATACATGGCAGTAAGATTTGGTGGCTACAGTTTGAAAGGTGAATCAACGCAGAACGTGATACCACGCAAAACGCCGTTTTGAGACTAATCGCCCTTTGGATCTAACGCCCCTTTGTGCTTATAAGTACTGAAGCCACTTATAGTCATATTATCTAAAGATGGCTACACTCAGAAAACGAAATCGTTCAGAAGTACTTGGATCGTACAGAAATGATTGACACAACAGCTCTCACAACGAAAATATTACACTATGCGAAGGGAAAACACGAAATAAACACAAGGGGGCGTGAGCGATTCAGAACGCATAGACGGAGCTGGCCGCAAGTGGAACGGTTATAAGTCAGCACCCGTCTCTTTCCGTGGCCTTCGAGAAGGCCACGCTCTTTCGCCGTCGTCATTGAGAGCGTGGACAGCAATTGTTATATAGAGAAGTTTCGACACCAAGGTTAAATAGCTTTACTTCAAGGTACCATGTTAAATAAGAAACTCCTATATGTTAAATGTTAAATATGAAACTACTTGCCGTGAAAAGGTTTCTACTTCCTCTTAGGGAGGAAAACTAAACTCTTAAGAATTTGCCAACTAACAAAATTTTAGTGATCGTATAGTGAAACGTGTACAGCATTTTTGCGTTGTGAAAAAAATGCATCCCGGGACCGCGCCGTGAGAGGATCGAAAACATAAGAAAAACATGTACAAGATATAAAGGAAAAGTTCATATTAAATATATAAAGAAAACATACTGTAATAGGGTTTCAGATTAAATATCAGTTTATTCAATTACATCACAATAAGAAAAATCTTAACCTCATCTGAGAGTCTGTTCATTTAAATTCATAAAAAAAAAAAAAAACTTAAGGGTTGTCTGGTAATTTAAAAGAAAGGAAAGGGAAACAATTTAAGGCCTGAGAGTTAAATTTTAGATTCGACGTTGTTTTTACTACTAAGGACGTTTTTGAAAAACTTGCCTAAAGTTCAAACACACCAAAAAAAAATGAAACTTATCTTGAGTGGACATCTTGAAGGTCGACCGGGCTCATCGTTACACTGGTATGTTATTTTTCCACTGTAGAACAGAAACAGGAGCACTGCTGCCCAGGACGGCTATCCGCTTGGTCTTGAAAGTCTAAAGTCCACACGCAGGTAACTCGTTCAAATTTCCCTCTTTACCAGCACGCCGCACGGAAGAGTGTTTTCAGCTTCAGGCCAGAAACGTTTTTTCTAGGCAATTACGGCTCGCCTGTTCTTACTCATCCCAAGAGCAAGCTTCACGAGTAACGTCCCAAGTCAGTTCCATCCGCCAGTCAGTAAGAGAGAGAATCCAACTCGAATTTCCTTCAAGCCAGTTTTCAAGAGCAACGTCCACGAGTCCAGCAAGCCCGAAACTCGGCGAGTCCAAGAGTGAGAGCGTCTCGCCTCTTAACCAAACGCGGCAGGGGAGCATATTTGCCGCTCCCCGCCGGAAAACATCTCTCTTCGTAATTACATTTTGTCCAGCAAGCCCGTAAGTCCAGCAAGCCCGAAAATCAGCGAGTCAGTCAGAGAGTGAGTCAAAAAGTGAATCCAACTCGAATTTTCCTTCGTCTCCTTCACAAACCGGCTCCCACTATGGCTTCACTTATCGCCCCCTTAATTATGGCAAAATCTTCGTTTTCAACTCCAGAATGCGGAAATAAGGGTGATCGCGCATGCGCGCCTTTCTTCACTTAGCCAACAACCGGACCCTCAATCGCCAAAAACCTGAATGACTTACATTGAAAGACAAGTAGCAACCTATGACCTTTCTGTCACGTACTTTCCTCTCTTAAGGTCAACTAACAATGAAAATTCTTTCTCGAACATTCTAAAGGACAAAGCGCGCGAAATCATGACTTGGCAAAAATTGCCTCCCTTTCCCTGCTTCTTTCACAATGAATAAAAGTTTGTACAAGATTTGCAAATAAAAGAAAATAAATAACATTCATTTAAACTAAATAATATTTCCAGAAGCATCTGTTTTTCCCCAAAATTAAAGCCTTAAAATAAATAATTCAGAATCACAATAAAATTTAAATTTCCATAAATCATAAAATCATTCACATAGTTTTTATAACGCTATCAGATAATTTCTCTACATAACGCAATGATGGAAGGAAAATAACGGTCAGTGTTGGATAGCGTGGTTCCTATGGAAGGAAGGGAGGGAGGGATACAGAGTAGTGAGTCCATAGTCGCATGGTGTCGGTGTGTGGGAACAAAGCACCCTCAAGGCGTACCGTATCCCAATGGTTGGCCAAGTTCAGCAGTGGAGTGGCGATCGCAGCCAAAGGTGTCAGCGCGGGACAACCAGCAACATCGCATACAGGTACAGATAGAAGCTAGGCCAGCACCTCCATAGTACCACAGGTAATTGAGGTATTTCTGAACCTAGCTAACTGTTGAACTTTCCACCCCAATTTTGAGGGAGAACACCCCGGAGGGGGTGGTCCCGCCCCTCTTCTTTTTACCATCAACCACTTGGGAGGACTTTCTGAGATAACTGAGTTCTGGTATTAATAGTGTACACAAATCATATTGAGAAAAGACTGTCCTTGAAAAGTTCAACAACTGATGCTTCCAAAAGCAGAAATGTAAGAATAAATGTCTTTTCTAAGGCGGAAGGTGTAATAAGCAAGTCTTTGGAGCTCCCGTCCATCAGGCAGAAACATCGCATACAGGCAGAAAATGTGGCAGCCGTGTCGAATTTGATCATGGTGAACATGCGCATAACGCTCAACAAGTTGCAGGAAGAGACAAGGCTTGCGCAAGAACAATGCAGGCGATTGCGCATGGTGGTTTGGAAATGACAATTGTGTGTGCAAATTGGGTGGACCTCGGACTACGTCTTCCTTGACAACATGAAGGACGCAGTTTGGAGCCAACATCTTGAATCTTCTACCGAATTGCATGCAATTGTCCATAGGTGGTGCACCAAAACCCTCACAGACTGGTTTACCAAAGCCCTTTGGGACTTCTCAGTTAGATGGCAGAATTGACATGGGTGAGGATAATTCTCAAATGATGTACTATCAGGTTTTTTGTTAATAAATTGTATTCCGCTCTGTGGCAGCATTTGTGTCATTCATTTCTGTACGACCTAAATATAGTGTCTGTTTGGATGGTTTTTATGGTTACATAAGATCAAATTAAAACATAATTCAGAAAATTAATTGTTAGAAATAAAAAAAAAAAAAGTTTCAAACAAAAAGGTTTTTATTATGTACTTTATATTTTATTCTGGCACTGAAATTATCTTTTACCACATTTTCTTCGAAAAATTTGGTCACTTTAATAGCTATGAGATGAATCTATAAAGATGTAAATAAGGTCAACTCAGTAAAAATCATCCAGTTTCAAATTTTTATAAATTTAAAAATTAACGAAACTGAATAAATATTATTTGAATGTAAAGGATAAACATACGAATTTCAGTAAACAAACAACAGACGATGCTAGTTTGTTTCTGAAAATTCTATTTGCCAAAATGTCATTCAAGCGATAACAAAATTTGACTTCTTACTGTAACATGTACGCCATTTGTTGGGCAAAGTCAGCAGAATTGGTATGATGCTGCAAGAATTCCTGAATCGAAATTGCCACGCCGGGACTGCTGTTATTAGGAGGAATAACACATCTTTTATCTGCAGTCTACGAAGATAAAAGTCTGGGGATAATCTGTAACTATTCCAAATGATGAAAGTTGCGTAAATATCTTGACTATTTTACCCCTTACGAGGAATCCATCAACAACACACCTTTTTAATTTCAAAATTTGGTAGCAATTACTTTGCCAACATACAACACAGTCTTTTTGATAACCAAACAATTTGCTGCTTCATGAAAAGCCTCAAATTTTCTATTCCACATCTGCAATGTTTTCATTCGGGTATTATACTGAAGTCCACAGAGTCGGCAACGACAAAGGATGCCAGAAAGTCTTGGCTTGGGATGTCAAAAACATCGTTTTGTGTTTTGAATTGTGTGCTTGTTTTGGTTTATTATACTATGACAAAGTACTGCAGAGCTATCTGCCTAAGGGAAGGGATGCCTTCGTGGAGGACTTTCTAAGTGAAACTGGCTCGTATACACGTTACACATGGAGAAAACCACGAAAACGCTCATGCCGCCAGCCCGTTCGTATGGAATCAAACCCAGATTGGAACTACCAGTGTTCAGCGATTTTACCGCTCGGCCGCTGTTGGGCACTGTGTTAGCTTCCAAGCGTTTGGTTTGAATGATCATTAAATTTGCAAGGATTTTTAAGTTTTACTAACTTTACTTTTATTTTAAGTTTTACTTACTAAGTTTATTTTATTTTAAAACTTTACTGTCCCCTCTTGTTTTCCACTTCCGGCCAGAATAAACGCGGTTAGTTTTAGTATAGAAATTAAGCTTGCAAACTGTTAAGTATTTAAGATGCGGTTTTTAGCCAAGAAGGAATGGATTGGATTATTCAATTATGGCAAGGCACACAAGGGCTATCTGCCTAAAGAGTTTGGTTTGGTTTGGTTTATTTAATTACGGCAAAGCACACTAGGGCTATCTGATTAAGGGAAGGGATGCCTTCGTGGAGGACTTTCTAAGGGTGTTGGTGTATTTAATTATGGCAAAGCACACGAGGGCTATCTGCCTAAGGGGAGGGATGCATTCGTGGAGGACTTTCTACGGGAAACTGGCTCGTATACACGTTACACATGGGGAAAACCACGAAAACGCCCATGCAGGCAGCCCGTTCGCGGGATTCGAACCTCGTACCGAACTACCAGTGTTCAGCAACTTTACCGCTCGGCCGCTGGCGAGACCTCGCCCTAAAGAGAGGAATGCCTTCGTGGAGGACTTTCTAAGGGAAACTGGCTCCATATACACGTTACACATGGGGAAAAACACGAAAACGCCCATGCAGCGAGCCCGTTCGCGGGATTCGAACCTCGGACCAAACTACCAGTGTTCAGAGTCTTTTACCGCTCGGTCGCTGGTGGTCTTTTAGCCAAGAAGGAGTTAGAGAGATTTCTCGCCACGCTATTTCAGGCGCCCTTTTTAGTCAGTTGCTGTCCGCCTTTAAAGCCAAAATTTAGTCCTCTTGGTGTTGAAGACGTATTGCAGATTTCTCGCATTCTGCGTACTAAATACGCAAAGATTAAAAGGCCAATCTCAACGTTACTATTCTTTGTAAAGTAGTTGATTTTAGCTCTTATTTAAATTTAGTTAGTTTGTAGTTCTTATTTTTATGTTTCAGACCATAAGTACTGGTCTGTGTATCCCAAACTGAGGAAACAGTTGTAAACTGTGAAGAATAAAGGGTAGTTAAACCCTTCCCACTTGTGTTGTATCTCCTTCACTTGAACGAACACAGTTTTTAGTAAACTCACTGTTCTTACTTAGGACTCCAACATGTTTGCCAAAGCAGTTAGAAGAAATAGTAGTCCTGATAAATTTACATAACCAAATAAGTTAATTCTCCAAATTAAACTCTTAAAAAATGGAGATAAATTGCTAATTTTTCTGCTGATTGCAATATCGATTATTCCTCAATCGTGATTTTGGATTAATCGTGGATATCGCTCTCGGTATTATTACCCGAGTTAATCGTAAGTTTGCTTATTTAGTTTTTTGAGGCGTTCTTTTCCTCCAAAATACGCATTTGGAATACGTGCAACATGGAACAATAGTCAGCGTTTCTTCTCAAAAAACAATTTGGAATACATAGTGGTAAACTTTATAAATATCGGTTAAACTCATTTGACAGGCCATCCAAGTCACTTAAAGCAGAAACAGTTCACTGGAAGAACACTGCTTGTTTGCCGTTGACACGGGCTCATTCACAAACTGTCGCTTTTTAAATTACAGTGATTGAATCTAACCCGCAAAATTTAAAGGAGACTGAATTCATCCAGAAAGCATTTCACGCGAAGAAGAGTCGCCCCGTTCGTTTCGTGCCCTAAGCAGAAAGATCGAAAGAACAGCTCACAGAAGGAAGCGAAGTGGAACTATCTGTTTTTAACGTGAGATCAATATGAACTCTTGAACAGTTTTTAAGGGAAATTATTTGAATTATACGGACCGCTGACTCGGCGGAAAAATACATATCGTGTTGCGTCGATGAATTTGCAATAAATGAGGAAGAATGCTGTTTACTCGTGGAAAGAATTAAGGAAACTGGAAAATAAATTCCATCAAGTTACACCAAATTCCAGTTTTTACGACATGACGTAAAAGATGAGTAATGTTATGTAACCTTTGAGAATTTTCTAATTTTTTGGGTCTTTTTGTTTTCACCTTGTGGGAAAAATACTTTTATGTACTTTTATTTACTTTATGGAAAAGTATTGTTGCCAATACAAATCGCTTTAATGTATTTTTCAAAATATAACAATGCATTGCTTCAGTGTTTAAGCCATTATTTAAAAACAATATAACGATTGACCATAATTAAACTGATAGTGCTCACAGTGTTCTGTAGCGCGATCTATTTGCTAGAATGACGTCACATTTTGTAGGAAGGTTAAACAAGACGGGGGACGAAGGATTCCGCGAAAAAAAAATTAGTTCCAAAAGTCATACATATCCTTAAAAGCTACACAATTTTTTTAAAGTTCCCAGAAATGTATCGAAGATTCCTCAACGAAACTCCTTTTTAATTTAATAGTAATCTTGGCTTTCAATTTATTTACTTGCAAAGTTAATAAGAAGAGAAAAAATTGGCACACACTATCGAATTCATGAGCTCCAAGCCACCGAAAATCACTTCTGTCAGCTTAAGGAAGGTAGATAAGGAGCTGAGATGAGAAATCGATGAACAGTTTGTTTAAAAAGGAGCTTAGTGCAAACATAGTTAGCTATCGTTTCCTTCATTACGGATTTCTAAACATGGTTAAATGACACCTGGGCAAATAAAAACTTGAAGTTTAGTAATTTATTTATGCGGTAACGATAGAAGGAACAGAGGACAGCATTATAATTAACAATGTTGATAACGTTGCTCTTATTAGTTCACTTATGGAGCTACTTGTTTGAATGAGGAAGAATTTACTTACTTCTTTAGAGATCTTAATGTGTTTAAACAGTGGTTAAGATTTCAACGGGAGCATTAAGACTAAAACATCTACCTCTAATGTTTTACTTCCTTGTACGAAGTAAAGGAAGTACTACATTCATGAAAAATTTAGGGTAGCATATTTCACCAAAAATATTCACTTTGACTGCTCTCGTGTCCATTTGAACGATTTTTTTTTTTTTTGTGTGTGTGTGTGTGTGTGTGTGTGTGTGTGTGTGTGTGTGTGTGTGTAGCATTTGTATGTATGGACAGAATAAAAGAAATTTTTTTCCAAAACGGATGGTAAAATGGATTGAAATTCGTTCAGAAAAAGTCCCCCTCCCATGACGTCTGCACGCACGTATTTACGTATGTATGTATCTCGCACAACTCAAAAACGATTAGCCGCAGAGCGTTTAAATTTTGTGTACGGGACTGCTATAACGTTTAGTTGTGCACCTCCCTTTTACGTTGCAATCCGCAGCATCAAAACATATATATATATGCTCACCCTTTTACCCGGCTCGACCTGTGTGATTCTTATATAAAATGTGCATTTTTTGCTATAAAAAATGATCGAATTATGTTGTTCTTATGTTCTGGTTAAGGTTTTTATGCCTTTAGTAAATCTGTATGCAATATTTTAAGAATTATCAACAATTTTAAAGTCGTTTAAGTGCCGCTAAGCCTAATAATTTTTTTGATGGCGTCCTTTGCTTGTTTACATTTGAAATAGCAGAATAGTGGATTTGTTGCCAATCTAGAGAAACTTAGCTTCGCAACAACAAAGATAACGCCTTCATTTATTATTGCAAATTAAATCATGCTTAATCCTTTCTGGAATTTTTTTCGAGGAAATAAGTGTTTAAGATTTACTTCGTAATTTTTAAAACAGATATTTTGAGTTTTTATGTTTACCCGGCTTGACGAGCTCTGTGTGATTCTTATGTAAAATGTGCATTTTTTGCTTTAAAAATGATAGAATTATATTGTTCTTATGTTCTGGTTAAGGTTATATGCTTTAGTTATTCTGCGTGCAATAAATGTAGAATTATCAACATTTTAAAAGTGGCGATTGTTCGTTTACATATGAAACTTAGTAGTATAGTGACCGAAGTCACCAATTGGTACACCAACTTCAGTGTCATTTTGTCCAGTGGAACCGAAAGTTAAATTTTTTTGGACATCGAAAATTTTGTCTTTCTGCCCGTTGGCTGAATTGCTTGCGTTTGCGTAGAAATTTTAATTTTAATTGACAAAAATAAATAAATAAATAACCGTTTTTGGTTTTTTAGGTTTTTGCGTACTTCAAAATTTTTAATGAAGATATTTTGAGTTTTTATGCATTTTTGCGTTGCCGCAAATTGAGAACTAATTTGACTGAATGAGAAATATTCGTTCAAACCTAATGAAATTTGAAAATATAAGTTTAAATTTATGTGTAACAAAAATGTGCATAATTTAATAGACCGAAGAAGGAGGTCATGTGATGTCCACATCAGACGTTTTCACAGGTTCATTAATGAGAAATTAATGAGAAATAAAAATTGGGTCATATAAAAAGTCTCCGCGGTTTTTTTGCTACTAGATGGTGTTGATGGCTATATATCCGGCAACACTCACCCGATTGTCTCAAACGAACATGTGCTTAAAAGACGACATTCAGCTTCCATTGCCTTGTGAAGATAGTTTTCTAATGCGTTGCTAGTGTAAAAAGTTACATTGATTTGAAAATGAGTGAAACATCTGAAGATATACGCTATGTGATGCTTTTTACCTGTAAAAAAGCTGCAAAAACATGCCGAAAAGTTTGTGAAGTATACGTTGAGAATGCTGTGAGTGAACGAAGGACCGAGGAGTGGTTTGCTCGATTCCGTTGCGGAAATTTCGATGTCAATAAATTCAGAAGGAACTGTCCATTATGAGGTAGTGAAACCTGGCGAAACCATCAATTTGGCCCTCTACTGTGCAAAACTCGACAGTTTCAACAAAGCAATCCAGAAGGAGTGACCAGAATTGGCCAACAGAAAAGGAGTTGTGTTCCATCATAACAATGCGCGGCCACACACATCTTTGATGACTCGGAACAAATTGGCAGAACGTCGTTGGGAAGTTTTGATGTATCCATTGTAGAGCTCAGATCTTGCACCGTCTGACTACCATTTACTTCGGTCTCTGCAAAACTCTCTTGATGGTAAAAAATTGGCCGACCAAAGCGCTGCTGAAAATTACTTGGCCAAGTTTTTCGACGATAAACTAGAGCAGTTCTACACCGATGGAATTATCAAGCTAACCGAAAAATGGCAAAAGGTCATAGATAATAATAATGTATAGTTACTCGATTAAAATTCATTTCCAATAAAGTAATTTTTTGTTCAAAAATGTACCAAAAAACCGCGGAGACGTTTTTAGTGGCCCAGTACTATCATAATTTAAATACATGTTTTAATAAGAAAGTCACATCATTGACGCAGTCAGATTTATGGGGTTCTGCGTATACGAATTGGCTTAAAAATTTCCTTCTAAGGGGCAGAGCACTGTGTTGTTAATTGAGTTGCTAATTAAATTTATAATCCAAGAACTGGCATCTTAACGCCCGCAAAAAAGCCTGAGACGCGAGCGCTTCATCCACGCAGCATGCTTTTCCCTACAAGTGATGCTCATGGCTTATACCGGACGGTTATAACTACACTTGTTGAAACTTTGTACATATGTATGGTTATTTGGACCACAGAAAAAAGGAACCAATAAAAAATAACCGTTCAGATCTTGATCAGCAGGTAAAAAGGTGGCGCATAAATAACAAAATACTGCAAAACGTAAATTACAGTATTTGTTCAATGTGCATCCAATTTGTCTCAATCACACTTTCAAATCATTACAATTAGTATAAGGTATTTCTCCCACTTTCCTAGCGTGCCTTCGTGGTGTAGTGGTTCTGCACGCTGGGCCGGTATTCTAGAGGTCCATGGTTCGATTCCCAGCGAAAACGGTTGCTAATTTTTCATCTTGCCTGCTTCCAAAAAAATCTTAATGTCTCTACACGGTATGCTCAACAGTAGAGCGAACGGTTTCTTGAGGAATTGCAGAAACATGACATGTTATGTTTGTTTTCGATTCGGGTAAAAGTTCGCATGTATTCTTTGCAGATACTACAAGGTATTTCTCCTGTCTTCTTAGCATGCCTTCGTGGTGTAATGGTCAGCACGCTCGGCGCGTATTTGAGAGGTCCGAGGTTGGAGTCCGGCGAGGGCAGTGAACATTTTCACGTCTCTCAGCATACAAAAAAAAGTAATGACTCTGCAATGCGATCTTTTAGTATTATGTTCTTGTGTTCTTGAAGGCCTTGTATGCCACTGTAAACTTATTCTGCTTAGTCATAATAAATAGCTTCTGGAGCCAGGGGCTTTAATCCGTGTAAGGCAGACATCATGTCAGCTAGGTAATGGAGCCCCTGTTCTCTGGTTAACAGTAGTCCACACAAAGCGAGATATCATAGTTCTTTCTTTGCTTTCGTTGTAAATACTTATCTACGACGATGTAGTAAGACAAAATCAACATTCAAGGCGGCCTAAGCCAACCATTTAATGGGGCAGATTTCCATAGCACAAGAGTAAAAAGCGAAAAAATAAAATAAAAGTGTTCCGAAAAAACACTTTTTTTGTTTCTATTCGATAATTTATTTACCACTACTTTATTTTTCAGTGCATAAAAACATCTTTTTGTTTAACAATAAAACACAGAAATTTAATATAAACCAGACTTTTTTTTTGGCCTATTTCGACATTCCTGTTTACACTATTTTAAGCAGATTATTTTATTTTTCAATTCACATAGAAATATCGATGCTGATTAGGTAACTCAGATGTTTGATGGACCCACCATCGTCCATCCGTAAAGTCGCTAGACTCTAGTATTTCGGTTCGAGGTTCGAATACCGCGAACGGGCTGGCTGATTGGACGTTTCCGTGATTTTTCCTACGTGTAACTTTTATAGGAACCAGTTTCCCTTAGAACGTGCTCCCCGAAGGCATTCCTTCCATAAGGCAGATAGCCCTCGAGTGCTTTGCCATAACCTAATAAACCCAAATAAAGGAAAATAGCAATTAATCGTTAAGAATAACATGTCATTTCTGAAGTCATATTCGCTTTCAGAAGCAATATTGGGGGAGGGGGATTACGATAATATCGTTCAGGACAATACACAACAAGACTGAAGAATTTCCAGTGACCAGCTAATTATTGACATCATTATTATTAAACTACTGTTTTACTGCATATTAACACATAGTGTATGCCATTACGTTGCTATTTAAGTGTAAGCACTATTTCATCAAGAATCCAAGTTACATACAGAATGGTTTCAAAAAGTTAGGTTGTGAAAGGAAACAAAATGGTTTCGTTACACCACTTCGCTTAGATGATATACGATTTCAATGTCGCATGACGTCATTTTCAGCTGACCGAATAAAAGGGACACCCATGGCTTATTTTCGGTGACATCATCTTTCTGTCAGTAGACTGAGAGGCTTGATTTATACCTAGATCTTAGCCAAAAGGCCGAGAAGCAAAGACCTAGTTACACATCATCATGCGACTGTATGAAATCAAATTCGTGCGATGATATTTGAACACTACACAAGACCTCATAACGCCTTTGATATTATTAGAACGATATTAGGCGTCTTTCAGTGCACCAGACAATGAACAATTGGAGCACTACACTGTAAGGTCTTTATTTTATTCTAACCAATTATTAGCGCAAAGGGTGTTAGCCCAGAAGGGTTATTAATTTCGCTTTGACATTTTGCATTGGCTCACTATAAATGCCGGTTCACTTTTCAAATTGTTGCCATCAAATATTATCTCCCTGCGTTATTTAAAAAAAAATTAAATAATGAAGAATCTGTGGTAAAACAACGGTATCTAGAGCCATCAAATTTTAAACAACACACGTTTCCTCCTCGAATATGGGCATCTGGAAGCCCAAATTTGGAATTTGAAATTTGTCTTGCGGCTAGCCTTTGTCTGGTTTTTAAATGTACCAGAAAAATGCCTGAAGGGAACACCAAACATTATATTTAAACACTGCACAGAATATTACTCTACAGAACAACTTTATCAAAAAAATCAATAAAAATGTATTATATATATAAAAAAGTGACAATGAAATATGCCAATCTCTTAAAAACAGTGACATAAGCAATACGATGAAAAATTGTTGCCGAAACCATATTTCTAAAAGAATGAAACTATTCAAAATGATGCGATTTCATCAAACATCTATCAACAACATTAAGAAAGGAAAATGGTTGCCAAAATCCCATTTTTAAAGATGCGAGATGTGAGAAGTGTACTCGGAAGCTTCATTTAAAAAATTTTTTTTAAATGCAAAATATTATTTTTCCAAAATTCTTTTTGTAAAAGCAGTCGCAAGGATAAAAGTTTAACGTGTCCAAAAATCAAAGAAAAATATACTGTACATTTTTAAAAATAAACGTTTTTAGAAAAAATCTCGTTGAAAAGGTGTTAAGCTCACTTTGTTAAATAAATTCGTACTTAATCGATTTATTGAAACAGGAAATTTATTTTAAGTTCTTAATATAGCTAAGTGCCTACGTTTCCTGACGATGTGAAAATGGAGTGTTTAGAGTACAATCTCGCTTTCCTATAGCCCATTATGTCTCAGAATGACGCGATTTCGTCACAAAACATAAAATTAAAAAATTCCAACTCGAATTTCGAAAACACCGCTTCGAGGTGCACTGGCTCTTGTCTAGATGGACATATATACCAAATTTCATAGCCGTGGATATATTAGCTTACGCGCAGCACGAACGAAAGACACACATACAGACAAACTCTTTGTTTTATTATATGTATGGAGATTTCATATTTTGATTGAATTTTTGATTAAGAAACTCCACGATTTCAAAGCAAGCAATATCAACACTGCAGGGAAAAAAAAAAAAATCTGAAATGTTTCAGATTTTAAATTACGTCCAAAGGGGCGTTTTTTAACATTTTGTGTGTTACCTTTCTTTATTAAATATCATGTTCCTCGCACTTAAACCATAAGATCCAGTGCAACAGCAATATCGCAAAATAGTTTTAAAACGAGCATATCTTTAGAATTTCCGATACAGAGACTCACGCGCTGGAGATAAAAATGTTTTTTCTGCACAACGTTGCCATTGCTCGCTTTGAAATCCTTGAGTTTGTTAATCAAAAATTCGTCAAAGTTTTAAAAAATAGGAAATCGATCATAAAACAAATTTCAAATTTCAAATTTGGTCTTCCACATGCTCATATTCGTTGGAGGATTATGTTATTCAAAATTCGATGACTCTATGTACCGTTGTTTTATCACAATACGAGAAATATACATACATTTATGCAGATTTTTCATTATTTAATTTCTTCAAATATAATGCAGGACTCTAACATTTTGTGGCAACAGTTTGAAAAGTGAACCGACATTTATGAGTCCGACGCAAAATGCCAAAACGAAATTAATAGTCCTTCGGGATTCAAATCCCTTTGGACTAAAAAAAAGAAGTTATCTCCAGTATGCGTGATTGTGTATCGGAAATTCTAAAGATATCTCATTTTAAAATGATTTTGCGATATTGCTCTTGAACCGAATTTTATGGTTTAAGTGTGAAAATGTGATATTTAATAAATAAAGGAAACGCACAAAATGTTAAAGAAACGCCCCTTTGGACGTAATTTAAAATCTGAAACCTTTCAGATTTGTTTAAATATTATTTATCTTTAACTTCCTTTTTTTTTCTTTTCTTCTTCATAGTCTTCTATAGGGCTTCAGCACTTTTAATTTTATAAATTAAGCATTGACCGTGCAGTACTTTGTCTTCAGTCAATAGCTTAACCCAACTTAACGAACCTAATCCTAATCATGGGAAGATTTTGTATATTCCCCAAGCTTCGCTCAATGGGAATTTTAACGGAATCGACATTCGTGCGTATTCCCTTCACAAATCAGGTTTCCACTCCACTCCTAGCCTATTAAATGAACTTACCTCTCAACATTTTGATGATTAGTGAGTTTCCTGTAAGTGCAATTATTACAGCGTCTCCCTCTTTAACGCATGCATTACTCTGAAGATTATAGAGTCGCACAAACAGCGGCGGTAAACATTAGTGGTTGCAAGGGGTTTTCAAGCAATTTCCATTTGGTAACCGTCTAAGGGACAATATTCCAAAACGTACGATTTTCCAGTTTAACACTTTGAAACTACAGAGGCTGTTCGCACATTTTTTAGACGATTTTGGTAAGCGGTAATAAAAAATCGTTCGCTGCGAAAGAAGTACTTGCAATTGTACTATGTTTTTAAAAGTCAAAATTATCGTCTGTGGCTTAAAAGTTTTGTTGTTATTCAAAATCGCGAATTTAACAAAGCAGTGGTTCGAAGGCTACATTGACGCTCTTTCGAAGAGAAATATGCATACTCCGTTATCCAAAAACGATGTGAGAGTCATGTTTTTGTGATATCTAAAGCGTCGATAGGTAATATCAGCAACCAGAAAGGAAAAAAACGTCAAATTGGAGTCTCAAGTGGGAAAAAAAATTCCAAACAAGTATCCAAAGAAAAAACGGACATCTTCGACTATTGCAAAGGTACGTTGTTTAATGTTAAAAGAAAATCCCCCTAGTCAAAGGACAGTTGCAAAATCATTAAAATGCTCCGTGTCCACTGTAAACAAAATGATAAATGTTGATATAAATCTTAAGAAAGCGAAAAAAACGCAATGTGCATCGTCTTCTTCCAAAGCATATCGCTCGACGCAGGACACGCTGCAGAATTCTATATGAGAAACACTCATCCAAAGAAAAATGGAAAACAATTGTCCAAATAGATGAAGCATGGGTGTATTTAAATGATTGTAACAAAAAAAGATCCATTTATTATAATAAAAGGGAAGAAAAAAATTTAAGTACATGGTTCAAAGAATCGAAAGAAAGTTTTCTAAGGGATTCATGACTGTTGATGTTTTTTCTTATAATGGCAAGTTAAAAATAAAGAGAGTGCAAAAAAATTTCAAGATTAACTCCAAATACTATCAGGAACATATTTTATCTCCAATTTTTCTGAATGAAATACCATCGCTTTACCCACAGTGCCATCCATCTGTGAGACTCCATCAGGACAAAGCTAGCAGCCACTGTAAATTTCCTAAAAGAAATGGAACAAAAAAACTGGTATCAAGGCCATAACCCTTCACTGATATCCCTACTAAATCTCCCGATGTGTCTGTCACCTATGGATTTTTGTGCTTTCGGACTTTTAAAAACTGCATTATCCAAACGTTGTCCCAGAACCCTAACATGTCTCTGGAAAGCTGTTCGGGAGGAATGGGATAGAATACCTCTTCTGCCACTTCAAAAGGCATTATTATCCTGGAAACTGCAGTGTCGAAAGATGGTTCAGAATAAGGGAGGATGTCAAATAGAACATTTAAAACACAAGAATTTTATGTAATTTAGTTTTGTGAATACAATATACATCGTCTAAAAAGTGTGTGAACAGCCTCTGTTATAGGCGAAGATTCGAGATACTTGCTATGAGTAAAGTCAGTATACAAACAAGACAAATTTTCAAGAAAATATAGGTATCAAATTCTGTTATTAATTAAAATACCGTTTCTTAATATCTCAAAGAGTTATTATTACACTGGTCATCGAAATTAAAGGATAATGCAAATAAAAGGATAATTAGAGGACATTAATTAAATAAAATGCAACTGATACTTGACGAAAAATTATTAATAGAAATTTGTACAAAAGCACTGATTAACAAAATAAAAAATTTAAAATCTGAAAGACGCCCAAAGAGGAGGATTTTTTTAACGTTCTGTGTGTTACCTTTTTTTTTTTTATTAAATATCATGTTCTTCGCACTTAAATCATGAAATTCACTTCAACAGCAATATCACAAAATAATTTAAAAAGAGCATAACTTTCGAATTTCCGATACACAGTCTCGCGCGCTGGAGTATTTTATTTTTATTTTCATTATTTTCCCCCGTATGGTATTGCCAATGCTGGCTTTTAAATTGTTGAGATTGTTAATCAAACACTCGTTACAGTTTTACAAAATATGAAATAGATAATAAAAGAAATTCCATGTTCGGGCTTCCAGATGCCCATATTCTAGTGGAGGACAACTTGTTGAAAATTTGATGTTTAGGTAACGTCGTTGTTTCGCAGTGCGAGGAGCATACATACATTCATGCAGATTCTTCATTATTGAATTTCTTTAAATAAAATGCAGAGCTCTAATATTTGGTGGCAACAATCTGAAAAGTGAACCGACATTTATACTGAACCGACGCAAAATGCCCAAACGAAATTAATAGCCCCTCAACTGCCAAACATTGCAAACAAATTATAATGTTTGGCAGTTGATTATTCGCAAAATATTGAAATTAAAACCAAATCTATGGAATTCGGAAAATGATGAAAAAATTAAATCACCTCTCGTGGAAAAAATTCTTCTTTAATATGGTATATGGTCACCTCGGGCAGATATGCATCTTAATTTCATAGACTTTTCTAAAGTGTTGTTCTTGTCTTGTCGAACTGCATGCCACTCTTGGAAAAGTGCACTTTTCAGCTCCTGGAGGATCCGAATAGAAATTTGGCGAGCCTAAATTCAGTGCCCTAAGGTATCTCACAAGTGCTCAATCGGGTTCAAGTCGGGTGTGTAAGGTGGTCAGTCCATTCGAGTGATATCTTCTGCTTGCAAGTATTCTGACACCACATATGCTTGATGAGGCCGAGCCATTATTATCTATTAGCAAAATCTCTGGGTTAACAGCACTCTAAGAAGTTTAACTTGGAGTTGCAATATCTCGTCCACATATCTTGGAGCAGTTACAGAATCTCTTCAAAAGCTCTGTGCGACTATCTGCAATGATTCCTCCCTAAACCATTAAACCGATGTCGCAGAAACGGTAAGGCATGTAGTGTGAGCCTTCCTCTCTTCAGATCAAACACGTCTAGAATCATGAGACTATATCTGGATTCGTCAGTAAATAATACTTGGGCCCAATCGTCTTGGCTTCTTGAACATGACGACGGTGCCAGTTTAAATGAGCTCATCTAGAAATTGGAGTGAGTGGGATACAAGCCATTGGTTTCTTGGTCCGTTGGTTAATCCCAGCAGCAGAAGGGCTAATTAGAGTTCCTGTGGCAGCTTGAAAGTCTAAAAATAAATCTTTTGCAGTCACTTAGCGGTTGCTACGAGCCGATAGCGACAGAAAACGGCCTTCTGATGCAATTGTTGCTTTTGGTCGCCCTTGAACAGGCTGTCTGTCAACCGATCCAGTGCTTAAAAAGCGGCTCCAAACTCTTGATATGGCACTGTGAGAGATATTCAAATCTTGGGCGACTTCCATTTGTGTTCAATTTCCACCGATGTTAACCAACTATTCGCCACTTTTGACTTTCACTTAAATCTTGCCTTTGAGGCATAAGTACTCAATACTGATCACTCTCAGAAACCACATTCACATTAAACAACACTCCAAGGCCGAAATTTCAACATGCGATAATTGCGCACCATTTTGTCAGTCATCGAATTTGCTTATTTCCGGCACTAACGTATGCGCGGATCTGAAAATTTGTGTTTAGTTGTATTTAGTTAACATAAATAATTACAGCATTGGGCATTGCTTTGCAACACTAACTTACTGAGCATATTTTTCTCATTATCCTTTAATTTTGATGACCAATGCATTACCAGATAGCGTTAAAAACCATTCCATTATTAAACAGCACAAAGCTTTCAAATATATTTAATCATCATCAGTGTACATCAGCTTAGTTCAGTTTTTGTTGATGATTCTAAACATAAATAGGTTTAAATCAGTTTAATCCGAATTGATCATTTAGAAAGCCATTTCAAGCATTTTTCAACAAATACGAATGTTATAAATAAAACAAGTTCCTAATATCTTATAACAGATCAACTGCAAAAGTTCTAATTCCCTGACCTGAACTGGTTTTAACCAGTTTGAACCGGCCAAAACCCTATTAAAATAATTCAAACTAGATTAATCCGGTTCAGACAGGTTTGAACCCAGAAACTGGATTAAATTGGTTCAGATCGGATCCGGTCAACAAGCGGTTTAACTGGTTCAAACCAGTCTAAACCAGTTCAGATCGGTTTGAAACGGTTTAACCCGGTTCGATCCGATTTAAATAGGTTTAAACCAGTTTCATCCGAATTGAACCTAATCAAACCGGTCTAACTGGTTTAAACCGGTTCAAAGCAGTGTAACCGGTTCAGACTGGTCTAACTTTGTTTTACTATAGCAGCCATTCTTTTTTTTTTTTCCCATTTCAAACTTAGCAGAATAGTGAATTAAGTCAGTTTCTGCACCTTCAGTGTCTTTTTGCCGAGCGGGACCAAAAGTAAACTTTCAGCACCGACAAATCTGCATTCTTGTTATCTGGCCGATTCGTGTTTTTCCCTAGAAAATATAATTTTAATTGTAAAAAAGAATTTATTTTATCGTTTGTGTTTGGTGTTTTATATTTTGCTACATCTTTCGATTTTTAATAAAGATATTTCGAAGTTTTGTGTATTTTTGCCTTGCCGCGAAGTCAGAACTGAATTAAATGTATGAGAAATACATCTAATAAAATTCGAGGAAATACGTTTAAATGAAATGCAGCAAAAATGCATATAATTTAATATTCTGTACTTGGAAGTGATGTGGTATCCACATCAGACTTTTTATAATAAATGTTGCGTTCTATATTTATTTTCTTTTGCTGTTATTATTATGGGACAAATTAAATTCATGAACTGCTACTACTATTATGAGACAGAGGGAGCATTAACAATCTCATACTACAAATATTATACTATAAAAAATATCTTTATACCATAAAATAATGTATAATAATTTTAATCCTTGTTATTGTTTGATGTGGAAACAGTTACTATTTTGTGAACAGTTATTGTACTGAAATTTGGATAATTGAGCCACACCAGATCCTGTTTAGAATTTCATTAGGTAAAACCTCCCTACCGATCTTACATTCCTATTCATGTATGTCGTGATTATAAATCACTTCGAGCATTAATTGCAGTGGCACAACTATGCCTGAAGGATTCCCTATTTCATTACATTTCGAATTTTACTGACACAAGGGTTCTATAATCATAATTCGGTTCAGCGCGTTAAAAGCATTTCCAAAGGATGCGGCTGAATGCGCCATAATTTCTGAAATATTCCACGGGTAAATTTAGAGACGCCTCGCGAGAATAGAATCCTTTTATTTCAGTTTTCACCCTTAATTCAAAAGAAATAATTGCATGGAATTTAAATTGCCGTAATTGTTTAAACGATATACAGGGTGAATCTGAACAAGTGGGCAAAACTCCAGGGGGTGACAGACGGCAGCTTTCCAAGGAATATTCGTCATAGAATATACGTAGGTAAGTTGAAAAATAAGTTTCCCCTGTCGACTGTGGTCAGAGTTGTGTATGAAAGTCAAAAAATAGAATGAGACATTACCTTTATTTTTCCACATAGGTACCAAGTACATTGAGACATTTGTCATATCGCTTGATAAGCTTCAAAAAGCCCTCCAGGAAAAAATCAGAACTAACCAAAAATCGTCTCTCGACCAACACTTTAACAATCATTAGAGTAGAATACAGTAAGACCCCGCTTAACGCTGTTTCGGTTTAGCGCTCTTTGATTTCAACCCGGGGATTCCACGAAATCGCTCGCAGCATACGGGGATTCCCCGAAATATTATGCAGCGATAGGTTTCAAATACATATCCGAAAGAGTGTACTTGTATTTCTTGTTTGGTGCGGTATTGTACAGACATATTTTGAAGGGGTGAATGTGGAAGATGTCGAAGAAATAATTCAAGAAGCAGCGGCTAGTCTTTCTAATGATGAGCTCAAGGAATTAACTGAACAAGAAGAAAACAAAACTGTTGACAGCAGTGATTCAGAAGAAGAGCAAAAAGAACTTTCGATGGCGTTTGTAAAAAGGAGTTTGTCTACCATAACTGAAATAATGCATCAATTCATTGAAAATGATCCGAATTTCGACAGGAGCTCAAAAGTAAGGCGTGGTGTTAGAGATGCTCTATCCGTTTATGAAGAACTTTTAAGAGAACAACGCAAAAGAAAAAGGCAAACAACATTAGATGCTTTTGTCACAAAAAGGCAGAACACTGAAACCGCGGAAGGCTAACTAAATATGACTGAGAATTTTATTTGTTTTTTTTTTAAAGAATATTCGTTTTGTTATTTATATTTTGTTTTTATTTTTGCAAGAAATAATAATGTGGTATTAATTTGGCTTTAAGAAATAAATGTTTGGTTTTATTTTTATTATAAAAACATACTTTTTAAATTTAATACCTAACCAATTTCCTAGCCATCTTCCCTCAACCCCAATATTTACATATAAAGATAGCCTCGTTTAGCGCTGTTTCGCATTACGCTCTACTTTGATGGAACTTATCCCCCGCGTTAAGCGGGGTCTTACTGTACGCATAATACCTTTGTCTAAACAGTGTAAATGAAACTTTTGATGTCACTTATTATTATTTTCACTTCATTACTGTGAGCTGGAACAGATCTCACAATGGCTCAAGGTATGCTTGTATCTCCCTTAAAGTTTTTATTAAAAATAGTGGTTATTTGGCGTATATGTTACAAACAATCTATGGCATTTTAAACGGTTCTATAACCACGCGAGGACCGATTTGAATCCGGCATTAATCGCAGAAAGGGAACTTTTAAAGGAATTTTACTTTTGCCATCGCTTCTCAGAAATTTTAGCTTTCGAATGCTCGGCTAACGACAAGAAGCAAATAAAATACAAACGATTAAAATGCCATTGCGCTGAAACTCATTACAATGTTAATTAAAATTTCAAATCTTTCTCTCGCAGACAGCGAACTTTCTGCCAAACGTAAATTCTCCCTTCCAGCTATTCTCTCTGAAAGTTACAAGGCGGAAGACGACCAATTTAAGCAGTTACTTCTAAGCTTTCATTTCCCGGAATAGCGAGCACTTCGCAACGAAGCAGTGGTTTGTTGTAGGGGTTGGGAAAGACCTTATAATATTAGAATTAAAGTTACTACGGTTAGCATTAGTATAAACATGCTGCATTTGTTATGCATCGCGTTATTTTATATTACTAATTATTATAAAATATACATTGTCAATGTACACTTCGCACACACACACACACACAAAAAAAAAAAGGGGCAAAGGCAGTTTTATTTCTCTCGATTTTATAGGCCAATTGGCGAAATTTAATTTGTGTTTTTCCCGTCTCGCTACACCACTGCCTCTGAGCTGACAACGAAGTCTGCCGGCTGAGTACCGTGAGTCAACGGCGGGCTTCGGGTTGTCAGAAAGTATCAGTAAAAGGCAGGGTAGCCAGATTTGGCGCGAAATCGACCATTTGGCAACAAAATTTCATAAATGAAGCAAGAACATTCTAAAACGCATTTTTAGCGGTTTTCTCGGGAATATTCTCAAAGGTAGGTTAAAGCTATATATACCCTGCCTGTATGGGGAAAAAGCAATGTCTTGAGTTCAGAGATTAACTAGAGAGCGATCGACCGAGTCGGCAGCTGTACTTTAGAGCTTTGCAATGAAGCTGTCTTCACCGTTACAGCCTGAAGGTTCAACCGCTGATTCTTTCAGCCTCTCTATCGAAGTTTTTCGACGAGTGTAAATGTGTCTTTGGAACTATCGTGTGTAATAAATAGTGCTAAAATTGCTCTAACATAGGCAATGACACAAAATCGTACTTTTTCTGAAATAGTATATGAATTTTTTTTTTTTTCATATTTCGATTCTACGACTCAATTTAGAAGGAAAAAAAAATCACACACGAGTAGTTTTAAAAAATTACCTCTTAAAATTTTAGCTCCTCAGTGTTAATAGAATTTGGTATATGCTTATTAATATCTCTTTCTTTATTACTTGACTCCATCTTTGTTAATTCGAAAGTTAAATCCAAATCAAATTCTCATATTTTATTTAGATTGAACATAAATTTTTTTCTGATTTATTTTCAAAACTTGTATTGTTTAGCAAATTTTTATAAATTTTTCGAAAGTATTTTGAATTATAATAACCTATAAAATATTTACTATCACCTTAAAGTAGATGTATGTGTAGGCATACCTGCAAAATATTAAAGATTTTATTCAAAATTTCCAAAAATATACGTGAATTTATATATTGATGAGTTTTGAAATTTGGCATATTTGTTATAAGCGACAATAATGCCAAATGTGCTTCAGGTACTTTGCTAAAATTATATTTAAAAGAATAAAAGATGAACCATTTTTTCCGCTCGTGCACATGTGAAAAGGGTTATCATAAATTAAGAATTTCGGTTACCATAAATTAAGAATTTCGCCAAGTGAATTATTCTTGGCACAAACTGAAAAATCGTGCGTCAAGATAAATTTTTAAGTTTCTCAGTAAATTTTGCAAAATTTAATGTTTAGGCATAATCGAAATATGGAAACAAAATTCGGTATATCATTTCGGAAAGAGTCAGATTTTGTATCAAATTATAAATTTTTAAATTTCTCTAAGTTTCTCATCAAATTCTACAAAATTTAATATTTGTGCATGATTTGAATTGTAGAATCGAAATATGGGAAGTAATCGGTATATGATTTCAGTATAAAAGTCAGATATTGTGTCAAAATACGTATATTAGAACAATGCTATATATACATCTAATACATATCTTAAGTCGCGCTTTCGGGACATGAAAAACGCAAGTTAAATTTCGTCAATCGGTCCAGTAGACTAGGAAATACAGAATTGTACTTTGTTTTTGGTACGCAAAGTGTACTACTTGTAATCAGAGCCCTTACGCAAAAACATACAGCGGCCTCAAGAAACTACATAAAGCCGGACAGAACATCTGTCCTCAGTTGTTATTGTGAGTTGTTAGTTCAGAGTTGTCAGTTGTTAGTTGTTGTTGTGAGCTGTTAGACTTCGGAGTATTGAAATCTTCGCCAAGCGCCTTGCTTGAGATGTGTTTAACGTTCTAACATTGAAGTGTAACTACTGATTGTACCGTGTGTTACTGTGAATGCCTGTACGAGAAAGTTCCAGAATTATGAAGTGATCTTTTGATAAAATATATTTTATCAACCTATCATCGGACCTGCGTGCATTCAATCTATTACGGATCCTTATTTACGCAACAGTATACAGAGGCTGTTCACACATTTTTTAGCCGATGTATATTGTATTCACAAAACTAAATTACATAAAATTCTTGTGTTTTAAACATTCTATTTGACATCCCTTATTCTGAACTATCTTTCCACACCGCAATTTCCAGGATAATAATGCCTTTTGAAGTGGCAGAAGAGATTCTATCCCACTCCTCCCGAACAGCTTTCCAGAGTCCTGATAGGGTTTTGGAACAACATTTGGATAATGCCGTTTTTAAAAGTCCGAAAGCACAAAAATCCATACGTGACACATCGGGAGATTGAGTAGGGATATCAGTGAAGGGTATGGCCTTGATACCAGTTTTTTTGTTCCATTTCTTTTAGGAAATTTACAGTGGATTTTAATGTGTGACTGCTAGCTTTGTCCTGATAGAGTCTCACAGATGGATGGCACTGTGGGTAAAGCGATGGCATTTCAATCAGAAAAATTTGTGATAAAATATGTTCCTGATACTATTTGGAGTTAAACTTGACATTTTTGCACTCTCTTTATTTTTAACTTGGCATTATAAGAAAAACCAGCAACAATCACGAATCCCTTAGAAAAACTTTCTTTCGATTCTTTGAACCATGTACTTAAATTTTTTTCTCCCCTTTTATGATAATAAATGGCTCTTTTTTTGTTACAATCATTTAAATACACCTATGCTTCATCTATTGTGACATTTGTTTTCGATTTTTCTTTGGATAAGTGTTTCTCATATAGAATTCTGCAGCCTGTCCTGCGTTGAGCGATATGCTTTGGAAGAAGGCGATGGACTTTGCGTTTTTTCGCTTTCTTAAGATTTAAATCAACGTTTATCATTTTGTTTACAGTGGAAACCGAGCATTTTAATGATTTTGCAACTGTCCTTTGACTAGGTGGATTTTCTTTTAACATTAAACAACGTACCTTTGCAATAGTCGAAGATGTCCGTTTTTTCCTTGGATACGTGTTTGGAATTTTTGTCCCACTTGAGGCTGGAATTTGACGTTTTTTTCCTTTCTTGTTGATGATATTACCTATCGACGCTTGAGATATCACAAAACCATGACTCTCACATCGTTTTTGGATAACGGAGTATGCATATTTCTCTTCGTAAAGAGCGTAAATGTAGCCTTCGAACCCCTGCTTTGTTAAATTCGCCATTTTGAATAAAAACAAAACTCTCAAGCCACAGACGACAATTTTGACTTTTAAAAACATGGTACTATTGCAATTACTTCTTTTGCAGCAAACGATTTTTTATTACCGCTTACCAAAATCGTGTAAAAAATGTGCGAACATCCTCTGTATTAACCTCTTCGTCGTCCGTAACGCGTCTAGCGCGCTGAAGTGAAACTTCCGCAGGGCGGCCGTAACGCGCTACAAGCGTTCTTCTACATTTTTAAACGTTTAAAACGCTTTCTAAACATTTACTTGTTTTGAGATTTTATTTTTGTTTGTTCTTATACCTCCTAGAGGGCAGCACTAATCAGGCATTCTATTTCTAATTGAATTTGCCGCGGGTTTTATGAATATTCGCGCCATTTTACATATGATACAAGACAATGAGAGATGGCTTCAACGTCTACTCAGCAGAAAAAGAGAAAAAATGAAGTTGTAAATTGGAAAGGCAAGAAGGATATACGTTTGACGAGCACAGTCCAGAATAACTCGATGATTGATGTTGGAACAGGGAAAAGAACTGTAAAAAAACCAATAATTGTTAAAGATTACAACAATAAAATGGGAGGAGTGGACCGCCTGGAACAGATGTTATCAAAATATCCTGCTGTTAGAAATAAGCAGAGATATTATTTTTTCATTATGCTTTATTTCCTTATAATTTTACTTAATATTCATTGACATTCATCCAGTACGAAAGTTATGTATGGAAAGTTATGATGTACAGAGAATACAACATTACACGCTACGAAAAACAGACCACCCACTGGGGTGGGGGTGGGGATTTTCGCGGACAGGAGAGGACGGCGAAAGAGTTTATCGTATTCTTGAAACATGATCAAACATGCGTTCACCATTATCATTACAGACATTCAATGCTTGGCATTCACTTATCATTGTATAGTTTCCTTAGCTCCACCAGTGATGAGTGGCTAAGATTGCAGAATACTAGGAGTTCGACAAGGGTTCGAAGTTAGGCAAATAAGCTGGCTGCATGATGGGTTTTCATGTGTTATGAGAATAGGACGCAGTTCCCCTTAGAAAGTCCTCCATGAAGACCTAATCAAATAACTCATTCGGATGCAAAAATAATATTAAAAGAATGAATAAGCAATGAATCAAACAAGAAGTGCCCTAGATATATTTAAATCACTCTTCGCCTAATTTTAAGTTACGCTTTGATTTAATACGCAAGCCAAAATAATAATGAACCATTTAAGAATGAAGTAATTATCTTTGTAAACGTGTTTTAAAAATATATACTTCATCTCCAGCGAAAAGATAAAATTGAACAAATAACACTGCTTTCATTTAAAGAGAATAAAAATATTACAGGAGTTAATAAATTGATTTTTATATAAACTCCGTAAAAGGGAGGATTAGATAATTAAATACTTCTCTTAACAAAGCGAAATGCTTGAATGCGTTAGGAACCTCAAGCTATTAGCATAATTCATTCAATGAATTAGTAATTTGAGTTGATTCTGCTGAGGAGGTATTTCATCCATTGTTCTTTCTTGGAATGAAATAAAACAAACTTAGCACCATTGATGGCACAGAATGTTGATCCATATTCAAAATAAAATTTGGCAGCGAAGGAAAATTAAATACTTCATCTTTATTTTAATTGACCTTGGCAGCCACAATTCACTGGCACTCTAATCGTGTTCAAGGACATTTACATTCTCGATACTATTGCGATAGAAAGAAAGCAGCACGCTGGTGTCTTAAAGGCAAAAGAACTAGAAGCAAAAGTGCCAGTTAACCAATATGGAGACTCACCAAAAGTTTCAGTTCTCAAAACTTGAGTTCAAGTTCGGCATTAGCTACGTCATCAGCGTTAAGCAAGTCATGTGATAAGGACTGATCTAGAAATGACAAAGTGCAGAAAAATCATTACTATTTTTACTTCGTTGTACGAAGTAAAAAGGAAGTATTGTAATCGCGAAAAACTTCAGGCATCATATTTCAACGAAAATATCCATTTTGACCGCTATCGAATGCAATTTAACGATGTTTTGCGTGACATCTGTACGTAAGGACAGAATAAAAGACCCGTTTCCTCCAAAAAAATTATAAAACTGATCTAAAATGAACTCTGAAGAGAAATTTTTGTGGCGTCTGTACGTATGTTTGTATCTCGCATAACTCAAAAACGAGTAACCTCAGAACATTGAAATTTTGTATATAGGACTGCTATAACATGTAGATGTGCACCTCATTTTTGGTTGCAATCGGCCGCACCAAAAGTATATAAATATATGTATATATATACATATATCCACTCTGTTACTCGGCTCAGTAATCTCAGTTTCTTTATTCTTATATGTTTGTAAATTGGGCACTTTTTGCTTTAAAAATGATTGAATTATGTTGTTCTTATCTTCCAGTTAAGATTTTTATGCCTTTGGTCATCTGCAGTAAATCTGCATGCGATATTTTTAGAATTATTAAAAAGTCTGATGCACCACATGATTTCCATGCAAGGCCTATTCAATTATGAACATTTTTGCTGCACTTGACTTAAATTCACTTCCGCGAATCACTAACTTAATAAACCGATCTGTCAAGGCAAGTTGAAAATGATATCAATAACTGCAAATTTTGAAATTAAATATATCGATCAATTTTTGTCGTACGGGAGTTAAAATCTCTTGTACTTTTATTTCCTCATAACAAATATAAAATTTTCCGAAATATAAGCATAGGAACCGCAATAAAAATTAGACTTCATCATTTGCCCAAAACGATTATTATTATTATTATTATTAATTTGACACAGCCAAAATATTTTCGTCACTTAAAACACTTCTGAACTTTTGCTACACTTCATTTACACTTGTTTCCCCGAATTATTTTAACTTAATTAACCGACCCCTCAAGGCAAGTTGAAAATGACATCAAAGACTGCAAATTTTAAATTAAATATCCCGGTCAATTTTTGTGGTACGGGAGTCAAACTTCTTATTACTTTTATTTATTTTCATAACGAGTATAAAACTTTTCCAAATATAAGCATAGGAACTCGGAGACCGCATTAAAAATTTGATTTCGTTATTCGCCAAAAATTATTTTTGTAATAATAAAACCGATGATTATCAGCTTCCCGGCCTACAGAATCACAAAATATGGTCGAAAGGTCGAGACAGTCTAATCCCCCAAAATGAAATTATACACCATTAATTGCTTAATTTACCATGGTAAAGCATTCACAGGTTATTGGCATAAAAGAAAGGATGTTTTACCGTGAAGGACTTACTAAGGAAAATAGGATAGCTCTAGGTATCGTAAGTATGGCAAAATTGGATGGCTCTAGGTACCGTTGTTTTATTACAGTGCGAGAAACATGCATACATTCATGGAGATTCTTCGTTATTTAATTTCTTTAAATATATTGCAGGGTTCTAATATTTGTTGGCAACAATTTGAAAAGTGGAAAGCCGTTTTATAGTGGATGACGCAAAATACCAAAACGAAATTTGCCCCCGAGGGCAAATTGTCCCTTTGGTCTTTAAGTAGCTGAGTTACTTCTATTCGAGTAGTTCATAAATTCATATCATACAGAGTTGGAATGATAACTTTTATTGAAAAATGGAACTTAGATTTAAGCAAAATATTCCGTATTATATAAAGTTGTCAAGTGCTCCTTTTATTTTTATTTTATTTTATTTTTTTACGAAAGTAGGTTAAAGGGGGGAAAAGGAGTAACTTTCAAAAAACCATTCAAGACTGTTCGTTTTGCTCGACGTGATAACCTTTTTTTTTCCCTCTTTCTTTCCTCTCCTCTCTAACTACCGAAAAGTTTTAAAAAAAATTATTTTTTTCGCCTCTTCCTACGAAGAGGCTCTTCCCACGGCAAGCTCAACCTTATTTCTTGAATTCAGCGCAAATTCGAAGCTCTTAAAATGCAATGTTTTATTTTACTTGCATGAACTTTTCATAAGTATTTTATTTTTATATAATTTTTTAAAAATATTGAGTAATTTATGTGCACATGTGTAGGCTATTTTAATTAATATATTTTGAGTAATTTATGTGCGCATCTGTAGGCTGTATGTATTTGTGTCATATCTAAAACATATGACATCAAGACATGGAAATGAATATTTTTATTATTTCCTTGTACGAAGTAAAGTACGTATTGTAATCGTAAAAAATTTCGGCTACCATATTTTAATATCTGTACATAATAATACAGTTATTATGTACTTTACAATAATGTTACATATTTCAGCATAATAATTAAAAATAGTCATTTTGACCGCTTCCACATTCATCTGAACGATGTTTGTGTTACATCTGCACACACGAAAATAATAATAAAGGATTCTTTTTTCCAAAACGGCTTGTAAAATGGATTGAAAATTGTTTCAGAAGAGAACTTTCCGTAATGTCTGTACATATGTATCTCACGTAACTCAAAAATCAATAGTCTTCCAATGTTGAAATTTTGTATATGGGACTGTTATAACATGCAGTTGTGCACCTCCCTTAGTCGCTGCAAACATAAATAGCCGTAGAATTTTCAACAATTTAAAAGTTGTGCTAAGCCTAACGAGGTCGCCATTTGTTTACATTTGAAACTCTTAGTAAAATAGTGAAGTAGAGAAACAATTCAGTTGGTGCACTAAATTCAGTGTCTTTTCCCCCGTGTGATAAGAAATTAAACTTTCACTTGTGTGCACTGAAAAGTTTGCCTTCCTGCCCGCTGAGCAAATTGCCAGTTTTTGCTTAGAAACTATAATTTTAATTGTAAAATTGCTTTTTAACAGTTTTAAAATGTATTTTGTGTTTTAGGTTTTTCTGCACTTTACAATTTTTACTGAAGTTTGAGTTTATATGTATTTTTGAAATGCAGAGAAGTGAGAATGAGAAATACACCTCTAAAGAAATTCGAGAAGTCAAGTTTAAATGAAGTGCAGCAAAAAACGTGTAATTTAATAGGCCATACATTCAGAGTCCACTTCAGATTTTTTAATATAAGCAAGGTATAATCAGAGGGTAAAGCAAGTTATAATCAGATGCCTGATATTACACTTCACCCAATAATCATAAAACCGTTTATTATAATTTTGTGTATATAAGCTATTTAAAAATTATAAGAAAATGTTTATAAAAGACTATCTGAAAAAAAAAATTAAAACGTTGTAGATTATTAGGTTAATTGACAAAGGCGGAGAGATGAAAAATTAGCAACCGCCTTCGCCGGGAATCGAACCACGAACCTCTGGAATACCGGCTCAGCGTGCAGAACCACTACACCACGACGACACGCTAGAAAGGCGGGAGGAAATACCTTATATACTCTCCCTTTTAAGGGCGACTGGTGTTTTTAGGTGACCCAATTGTCAAATCCTGGGTGGGGAGAAATTATCATCCACCATCCTTTTAGTTCGGGCGGCACTGTAGGGTCATTAGGATTTTTGGAAACAGGAAAGATGAAAAATTAGCAATTGCCTTCGCCGAGACTCGAACCACGGACCTCTGGAATACCGGCTCAGCGTGCAGAACCACTATACCACGAAGGCACGCTAGAAAGGCGGAAGAAAATACCGTATAACGTGACTAGTGCAACAAAATTGGTTCAAGTTGAACTACGGCCAAAAATACGTATATTAATAATTCAGTTATACGTTCGGTTAGATATCTTACGTCAACCTGTGCTAGTATAGCAATGATTCTTAAACACAATTACACTGTTGTCCTATGAAATCTTGTGTAAGTCTGACAACTCACAGCTAGATTTAGATTAGCAAACCACTCAAAAAGGAGTATCTGTCGAAGAGGAGATACACCTTTGTGAAGGTATTAATAAGGAAACTACGAAAACTTCCATGCAGCCTAGATTTGAGCCTGAATCGAACTATCAAGGTTCAGAGTTTTACCGCTGCCGCTTGATGGCTTAAGTTCCTGGAATAATGAGATAAACCCTTAAATTAGCCTGTTTTTGACATTCCCACGTGCAATAGACGGAACTAAGCTGATCCATGTGGTATTTATAGCTCTACGACTAGACACATCTATTTCTGCTCGGATGACATTTTAATGAACACAATGAGAACAAGCGGCTTTTGATTACCCCTCCCCCCCAATTTTTTATGATATTTTATTTGCTAATTTCTTTTATATTACTTTGTAGAACTAATAGGTTTAATTGCAGAAAGAGAAATGAAAAAAAAATCAGTTATGCCCTTGCCGGGATTCCAATCATAGAATTTTGATGTGCTAGCAATCACACCAAGAGAGAACGCAGCGGGGAAGGCGAAAATTCTTTTTAACTTCTATGTGCGAAAGCGGCGGGAAATAAGCACATGTATACGTGCTTTCGCAAATAAACGATATTTATAAATCATAACCATCATATTTATAATCACATACTTATTATACGCGTCCCTCCATAACTGACTGACTGCTTATTTAGCATGACTTATGTGACGCATTAGGATTTATGCAGATTGTATGAACATGTGCTGGAATTAATACATAAATCAAATTGGAAATGCTTGAACAAGTCTACTTTGTACGCTTTAAAATTTAATGATGCAACTAATGGCGAATTTAAAACGTTAATTTCAATTAAAGAATAATGTGATAAATTATTTAGATATTTTTTAAAGACATGTATACACATTCGATTAAAAGGCATAGTATGTGAAATCAAAATCTACAACAATTCTAGAAATGAACCTCCTAATGATATCATTTTATTCAATCCCAATGATATTTTGGAGCTTATTCTATTCGTAATTCATGTACATTAAACTGATTTTTACTTTATTACTATAAAAATTTCCAGGAAATTTAGTGTCATAGAATACATTTTCACTTATTCTACGCTCTTGCAACACAACTCCCACGTTTTACTAATTACTCCGAAAATTTATCTTATTCTCCCTAAAGGAAAATTTCGCAACTGTCACACCAGCGGCAAAAGTCATGTTTACTAATTCATTTCAGAGAACGCAGACGATCGCATGCAATATTGACTTTGCTATAGCGTTAGAACAAAATGGCTATTGATTTCTAAGTTTGTAGTAGTTCAAAATAGTTCGTTCGCAAAGGAATGAAATCTATCGCTAATATGAAACAAACAATAAAGTCATTAAATGCCTATATTCCTATTTCATTTTTAGCTGCCTTATTTTAATACATTGGTTGCTACAGCAATGAATGACCAATAGTTTTAGAAGAAACATATTTACTATATTATTAATAGAGCGAGTCTGTCTGTTGTAACATTAGCTTCTTCGGAACGGCGGGGAGTTTCGAGAGAGCTACCCTCGGATTCCAAAAAATCGTGGGAAGGCATTTCGACCATTCTCATCTTCGTACGATATTAATCAGCCAAGATATTAATTAGAAACTCTAAATGCGCAAATTTTCGTACTCATTTTTTCGAATGGCAACAGTCTCGAAATATTAATCAGCCAAGATATTACATGCAAAGCAATTTTAATCTTAACGTTTATGAAGTATATTTTCAGATTTCATGGAATTGTCTGCGAATGAGAAGGACATTTTGTGATGAGGCAATTAATATTTATTTTGAATTTTGCATTCATTTTTTATTTTTAGAATAAATTATACTTCAACCTACTCCTTATATTTTTCATAAACATTTTCTCGATATCAAATTTTAGTTTTTCTGCTGAAAGTGGTGGTGTGGTGGTGTATTTAGTTATGGCAAAGCACACTAGGGCTATTTGCCTGAGGGGAGGGATGCCTTCGTGGAGAACTTTCTAAGGAAAACTGCCTCGTATACACGTTACACATGGGAAAAACCTCGAAAACGCCCATGCAGCCAGCCCGTTCGCGGGATTCGAACCTCGGACCGAATTACCAGTGTTCAGAGACTTTACCGCTCGGCCGCTGGTGGGCCTTCTACTGAAAGTACTTTTGCTGACTGTTAAAAGTAACAGTTTGCAACTTTCATATATATATATTCGCACATTTCATCTACATATAACCATTTTTTATGCATATTATACCAGTTCTTTTTTATCTAGTATTATACTCATAGTTTTTCCCCACACGGATATTATTAAATTTCTATTCTTATTATTTTACAGCTTTTAATTTCTACGTAAAAGAGGTTAAAATAATTTATGCCGACACAGAAAGTTCAATTTCATATCGATTTAATCGGCGAATTTCTTATTTATGTGTATTTATTTGTAAGTTTAAGGTACCAAGAAAATTTCAAATTCATATATGTACTCAAATTGAAGCCAACAAAGTTTTATATTCTTTTCATTGGGCTATTTGGACTGTGGAAAATTTTTTAGTATATTTTGAATAGCTAATTAATAATTTAACAATTGACTGGAACTAAGAGTCGAATACTAATTAAATAAAACGGTTACATTATTTTTTTAACAATAAAGTTTGAAAAAAATTAATTTCAAATCCAATCTTAGGATGGGGAAAAACTTAGTATTAAAATAAAGTCAATTATGAAACAGAAATTATTATTATAATAATCGGTTGATTAATTGACAGTTCTTGTCTTTTTTATTCGAGGCAGATTCCAAAGCAAAGAGGTACTTTTATGGACGACTTTACATGGGAAATTGCTATACGAGTTGAAAACAAACCCTGTGACTCAGTAGGCTTGGACGTTTTCAGCGAATCGATGTATTGTTGAATTGATGAATTGTATGTATCACTGGTAACATTGTAATGTTGCCAGTGATAGGTAAATCCCGTTTTCTTACATGAAAAATGCTAAGCGCCATAAAAATGCATCCCGTTACCCGGAAACATTTATAAATCAGATTATTGATTAATTGGCAATGAAAAGTGAATAAAAAAATGTGATGTGTACACCACATGACTTCCTTGTGCGGAATATTAAATTATACGCATTTTTTTTTTCTGCATTTCATTTAAACTTATTTTCTCGAATTTCATTAGCGATATATTTCTCATTCAATTAATTCAAGTCTCATTCGTAACAAGGCAAAAGTACGTAAAAACTCAAAACATCTATATTAAAAAATTGAAAGATATAATAGAAAAACATAAAACACCAAATACAGTTAAAACAATTAAAAACACAGTTTCTACGCAAAAACAAACAATTCGACCAGCGGGCAAGAAGGCACATTTTCGGTGAACAAAACTGATAGTTTACGTTTCGTCTCACTCGGCAAAAAGACACTGAAGGCGTAGAAACAGACTTAATTTATTGTGGACTCTATGCTGAGTCAATATATGGGATAATTTAAAAACTTAAATGATAATTTCAGAATGGATTAAGCATGATTTATTCGTAGACTAAAAGAAGACGTTATCTTTGTTGATGCGAAGCTTAGTTTCTCTAGCTTGGCAACAAATCCGCTATTCTGCCAAGTTTGAGATGTAAACAAACATGTCCGCCATTCGCAAAATTTTTTAGGCTTAACCGCACTTAAAGAACTTTTAAATTGTTGATAATTCTACAACTGTTGCGTGGAAGTTAACTAAAGGCATAAAACCCTTAACCGGAGATAAGAACAACATAATTCAATCATTTTTTAAAGCAAAAAGTGCCCAATTTACAAAAATATAAGAATAAAGAAACTGAAATTACTGAGCCGAGAAACAAAGTGGCTATATATACATACATATATTTATACACTTTTTGGTGCAGCCGATTGCAAACAAAATAGAAAGTGCACATCTCTATGTTACAGCTGTCCTATATACAAAATTTCAACGTTCTGAGGCTACTCGCTTTTGAGTTATGCGAGATAGGTACATTCGTACATACTTACGTACGTTTTTAGATTTTCAACTAACATTAGCATGAATTAAATAGACCTATTCTGAAACTAAAAGAAAATTGGTGAGGACCTAATTAAAAAATCGAAATAGGAGCGAAATGTTCGGCAGAAGATTGGTACAAAAGGAATAAATATTAATTTTTCCATGTTCAGAAATGCAAACATTAGGTTCGGTTTCATAGATTACAGCAAAGCTCATTACGGCTATTTGCCTAAGGGAAGAGATGCCTTCATGGAGGATTTTCCAAGGGAACTGGTCTCAGATTTTTCATATTTCTTTCTCACACACACAAAAAAAAAAAAAAAAAAAATCTTAATGACTGTACAACAGGAGCCGTATTAGCAGCTGTTTCTTACATTTAATTGTTTAAAAATACAAAATTGTAGTTTTATAAATTGGCAACAAGAGAAATCTCTCATTGTTCAATAAAATGCTTATCTGGAATTTCCGCGGCTACGGATACTTTTCGCAATCAAAGTTAAAAACGCATCTTTCAATAGAAAAAGAATTACAATAGCAACAGAAAAACGAGGCGTATTCAGTAAAGAGAAAAAGAATTTTCTTGAGATCTGCCACCGCAGACGGTAATCGGTGATTGATCGATGCGTTAAGCCTTCTCCGTCATGCTGTCGAAAACCTACCGTTTAAATGTATTTTGGTTCAGTGGGTATTTTTAACAATAAGATTAGAATGTAAAGCCTTGTTAAATATATCAAGTGGCCTAATCAATAAAAGGCTGAATTCCCGTTCATCCAGATAATACGTTCAAAAAGAATTTAACATTTTATTATTTTTACATGATAGCTAACTAAATTTTTGTTTTTATTCAATAATTAAACTAAACTACCATACAGTATAGAAATTTAAAATAAAATACAATTTTTAAAAATTTGAACGCTTTCAGATTTTATATTACGCCCAAAGAGGCTTTTTTTTTAACGTTTTGTGTGTTACATGTTTTTCGCACTTAAACCATATAATGCAATTCAACAGCAATTCACAAAATAATTTAGAAAAGGCATCTTTCGAATTTCCGCTAGACAGTCTTGCGCGCTGAAGATAAAAATGTGCCCTCCCTCCCTTACAGCGTTGCCATCGCTGGACCTGAATCGTTGAGTTTGTTTAATCAAAAATTCGTTACAGTTTTACAAAATAGTAAATAGATAATACGACCAATTCCAAATTTGGGCTTCCAGATGCCCGCATATTCGCGTGGAGGACTACGTCATTCAAAATTTGATGTCTCTAGTTACCGTTGTTTTTTCACAAGGCGAGAAGCATACATATATTCCTGCAGATTCATCATTATTTATTTTCTTCGCAACAATTTGAAAAGTGAAACGCCGTTCATAGTGAACCAACGCAAAACGCAAAACGAAATAGCTCTTCTGGGCTAACGCATTTTGAGCTAACAATTAAGTTTTATTAATATTGTTACGAAATGTACAAGCGCGGTAAGATGGATCCCCCGCAAAGAAGGTTTAGGGTTGCCAAAAAAATTCCAAGGGAAGGCAGGGTTGCCACATTTGGCGAGAAATCACCCATTTGGCGACAAAATTGGAGATATGCCATGGACGGATGGAGAACCTTCTGGGACGAATTCTTACCGATTTAGCCGAAAATGTTCTCGAACACAAGCCGAAAGCTATATAAACCCTGCTGGTCCGCAGTCAGTTATTGTGTGTCCCTCGTCTACCGCGCTGATAGTCATTGAGCGAGTGTCTCGAAGTCTAGCGCCGAGTTGGTAGTCGAGTGCTTCGAAGAGGCTCTTAGTGTGTCGCGGTTAGTGGATCGTCGAGAGAGTGTGTTAAGCTCCGGGAACGATTGAACCGAAGAGTCGGGAGCCGTACTCTGTGTGTCGTCGAGTGCATCGCAAGTTGTAGCGTGGAGAGTCTCGAGATTACGGGGAGTTCCGAGAACGACCGAGCAGAGTCGGGAGCTGTACTCTTGTGCTTTGCAGTGAAGCTGTCTCCGCTGCTATTGCATGACAGTGTGAAGGCTGTGTCGCTGATTGTTCCAGCGTGTTTATAGTAGATCTTCGACGACTGTAAAAGTGTTTTGGAGCTGTCCTGATTAATATTGATAAATAAAGTGTGTTTCGATACTTCATCAAGTGTCGTCGTTATTCACTCCAAATCCACACGAACCCCGTACGAACGCGAAGGAAGAAAATAACGTAACAACTGGTGTCAGAAAAGAAAAACGCAACAATATTACTACGCTGAATACGAATAAGGACTACTAATATTGCATTGCTCTTTGGATCAAGTTCTCCAGATCCATGCGAATATATTTAACCAAAGATTCAGGTCCGTCCTGGAAAAGAAAAACGGTTATTTGTTTCTAATTTCACAATAATCGGCCTTTTAGCAACCATCATACTTGCTCTGACTGGTCGAGTGTTTTTATTTCATAAAATATTCCCATTTTGAGGGAAATAATACTGTTCGGCATTTTATCTTGTTAAAAACTTTTATTACATGCTAAAATACATCGAAAGATGAAATATGGTTCCAAAATCAAACAACCCCAAAGCTTTTAAATTAACTAAATTTAAGGGATACCGGGCTCGTATTTATCTTACACATAAGTAAAAAGGCTCGTATTTATCTTGCACATAAGTAAAAAAGGCTCATATTTATCTTACACATAAGAAAAAAGGACATATTTATCTTACACATAAGTAAAAAAGCTCATTTATCTTACACATAAGTAAAAAGGCTCATATTTATCTTGAACATAAGTAAAAAAAGCTCATATTTATCTTGAACATAAGTAAAAAGGCTCATGTTTATCTTATACATAAGTAAAACCAGAGATCCCCAGCAGACATCCACGAAAGAACGGAATTTAGATTTAGGTCTGAACTTGTATCGAGCGAAGTCGGCCAAAGATAAAAAAGGCTGTTACAATAACGAAATTCGGAAACTTGGGATAAATATAGTTTGACCCTCTCAAACGCAACCTTAGTTGGCATTCTGCCAAAACACATAGACTCGTCCAAAAGGCGCCTTATTACTTGCTGCGACGTGAAAGATCACGTGAAGACCCGCGGAAAGAGAGAATTTACATGCTCGAAGGAAAGAAAGTCTCCATCCTTCAACCCTATTTTGAGAACAATTTGGCCCGAATGGCGCATGCGTGTTCGTGCTCATGGTCGCAGATGAGGCGGTGGAACTATAAAATACTTCAACGAGTTTGTAACATAATTAAGAAAGCATAAACTTTACTAAATTTCATAATTACAATAATACAGCTCGCAGAAAACAAGTTTTCACACGGAGATATCAGGTGATGCGATATTCTTGGTGTATTTGGACAGAAGTTTCTAGCTAAATTTGCCGTAGTTAAGTGTCTGAATATTGCTAGTTTCATTCAAGTTTAAATAACGGTAAACAAACTTATTAAAAAAGTATTTTTATAAATTTCCTCATCTGGTAACGTGAATAAGATCTAGTATCTCTTAGAAAAACCCTTCACAAAGGTATGCACATAGCTCTCATGTGATTTATCTTAACACTTTCACTATTAACGGGACATACGTGTCCCACAAAAAGTTTAGAATCTCCGGAATGTTGGGGATCATCTTCCAATAGTCGAAAAATCAAGACGCCGCTGTACTCGTTGTACACAAATGAACACAGAGAAAAGAAGAAATATGAACTGCCCAATGTGTAATGTTGGATTATGCAAAGAATGCTTTACCTTATACCGAGCAGAGTCGGGAGCTGAACTCTGGTGCTTTGCAGTGAAGCTGTCTTCACCGCTATTGCATGACAGTGTGAAGGCTGTGTCGCTAATTGTTCCAGCGTGTTTATAGTTGTATATAAAATCTATTTTATATAATAAAGTTTTCCATAATAATGGGGGTGCTTATAGTTAGTCGATCACTACATGTGGTGCGTGTAGTATCCCACCATTAACTGGGACATATGTGTCCCAGCCTTTGGCTTGAAAAACCTTTTGTCAAACAAAAAAAAAAAAAAAAAAAAAAAAAAAAAACACAATAAATAAATAAATAAATAAATAAATAAATAAAGCTAAATTTACTTTATTTATGACATATTTTGCTCACTTGGATAGAAAACGGGTAATTTTTTTTTAAATTTGTAGTCGAAAGGTTAAACAATTAACTCAATATAACCTAATGTATGTCTCAGTGTAAAGTAAGTGTGAAAATAATCTAAAAATGCAGTTAAACAAAAACTTAATACACCCAAGAAGTGGCAATCTCAAGACAGGAGGAACTATTTAGAATATTTATTTTGTTTTGAACCATCAAAATTATGAGCGAGAACATGACATCATTTAGATTAGCGATTAAGAAAATTGTTATTGTCATTATCAGAACCGCGTAATTATTCTTAATGATTAGTGCAACAAACGAGATATCAGTCAGTCATTAAAATAATTCTATGCAACAACGGCAGTTCTTCAACTACCGATTATGACGTATATTATCTCGTAGAACGTAACCCTAACATGACGATAATCTGGTATAACGAGACGGATTTACTGCGTTAAAGAACGTAGCTACTAGTTTGTGGTTAGCAGTGCAATTTTTGTAATTAAACTTTAAGGGGGGGACAACGTACCTCTTTATAACCCCTCCTTTTTTTTTTTTTTTTTTTTTTTTAGAATGCCGTTTCCCATGAACTTAGGAAGAGAAGTTTCAAAACCACTCAACTCTACCAGCGTTAAAATTTGCTCCGTAATCAAGCGTTCATTCTCGTCGTCATCAATGATGCAGGGTAGAAGAGGGAAATTCATCTTATACAGGTGCTGGGATAGGGAATGGAGGGGAAAAAAATCAAATCCTTAGCTAAATGGATTTCTTTCTCATTATCCGGGAGTTATCGGCATCCATTAATCGACCGTAAGGCAATAAGAATTGGGTGACAGCATCAGCAGCAGCCGGTGTTTAACGGCGGAAAGATGGTCGCAGACTTCTCACAAGGATTACGAATTACCTTCGTGCCCAATAAAGCTATCTAGAAAGCGAAGCTGTTTCTAGACTTGTAAGAAAGTAATTGAAATTAAATTACAAACTGGATGCCGGAAGCTATAGCATATGCCACATAGCTTTAAAAAATATAATTTATTGGTTGCTAAAATGTTTTAATTTGTTTTAAAAAGGATTATTTCCGCGAGCCTTTGTGGTTTAATAATCAGTACAAAAGCTAGCCAGTAAAATCGATGCATTAAGCCTCCCTCCTCATGCTGACGAAAACCTACTGTTTAAATGTATTTTGGTTCGTTGGCTATTTTTAACAATAGAACTACCTTTTGCAGCTCTTTAATATATCAAGTGTAAATGTATCAAGTATCTTGTTAAATAATCAGTAAAAGGTTGAATTCCCATACTTCCAGATAATACATTCAAAAAGAGTTTAATATTTTATCATTTTTACATGATAGGCTAACTAACTTTTTTTAATTTTTACTCAGTAATTAAATTAAACTGCCATACAGTATATGTAGGATTTACTTTCAAAAGAGCACAAGTTAAGCATAATTAACTATTTTATTTTACTAATAGGAAATAAATTAAATATAAGATAAAAAAAGTAAGTTAATAATTCAGAGAAAAATGCACAAAATAAGCATTACTGATCACTACACTAATATCTTGGATTTCATATAATAAGGAAGGAAAATATTTAAAATAGATTACTAATAAAATCAAGACTTAGATTATAACATCTTTTGGCTTGGAATTTTTTATACCAGTTTCAATTTTAAAATGGTAATGATTATTGTATGAGGAATGTTCTTCCCATTGCTACATTCTAAAACTTATAATAAATTGCAAGCATGTTCACTGTCTCAAAACACAGTTCCATTTATTATTCTTAAAATTTTGTTCATAAAAAAAAGAACATTTCTTTAGAATATAAATTTTCCACGAGCAAAAGTTTCGCCATTTCTGACAGTTTTTATTAATTCTATAAAGTTTACTTCTTTCTGAAACAAAAAAGATTTAAAAAACGGAGAACGAAGGCTTGAACGCAAAACTCAACATCATCTGTCTCAGGAAAAAAGCGGTGTGTCCTACGCATAGAGGTGAGAGTGGCACAAGAATCAAAAACATATTTAGTTTGATCCTTCAAAATCCTGTCACACCCATATGTTGTTCAGAAGAGGGTAAAAGTCACACGCCAAAATAAAGCTAAATTCTTTATTTCCGATTAGAAAGGAATTTTACAGAAATATGCTGGGATTTTCCAGTGCAGTTTCATTTCCGACACAAAGATTATATCTTAAAAATGGCAGCTTTACCAACGCCCTATTTTAAAAGACTTTTAACACCGGAATAGTTTGGTTACGCAGAATTACAACGTTTAATAACCCGTTGTTAGCACAAACTTTACCTTGTAAGTTATTTCTTCCGCCTTCTTAGCATGCCTTCGTGGTGTAATGGTCAGCACGCTCGGCGCGTATTGGAAAGGTCCAAGGTTCGAGTCCCGGCGAAGGCATTGCTCATTTTTTGTGTGTCCTGCTTCGGAAAAACCTAATGTTGTAGAGTCATTAGGTTAATTGGAAGCAGAAAATATAAAAAATATGCAACCGCCTTCGCCGGGAATCGAACCACTGGCCTCTGGAATACCGGCCCAGCGTGCTACCGTTGCACCACGAAGGCACACTAGGGAAGTGGGAGAAATACCTTAGAAGGGCGACTAGGGTTTTAGGGGACCTAGTCGCTAATTCCTGGGTGCGGAGAATCATCATCCACAACCCTTTTAGTTCGGGCGCCACTTGTAGAGTCATTAGGATTTTTTGGAAGCCAGAGAGATGAAAAAATATGCAACCGCCTTCGCCGGGAATCGAACCACGGACCTCTAGAATACCGGCCCAACGTGCTACCGTTACACCACGAAGGCACGCTAGGGAAGTGGGAGAAATACCTTATAATGTCTTTACAACCTTATTACAGGAACTAAAATTTTGAAAGTGAAAAAAACTGAAAGCTTAACAAAATTTTAATGAATGTAATGGAAATTAGTATAAATTTATATTTACTAAGCTACAGGAATGTCATCAACTTTCAGCTTTGCTTTTGAAATTTCGCTTAGAAGACACACAGTGGATTTATTTCAACTGATAATATTTCCGTAAGCTTCTTGCACCTCAGTAAGGGAAACCATGTAATTTTCAACGAAATAAAATGAGTCTTTTTATTATTCAAAATGATGCATCATTAAGATTAAACACGTTAAAGGAGTTTATGGCTATAGGCTCAATTCTAATCGATTGGATTGGTTTATTTGATTATGGCAGAGGACATTAGGGCTGTCTGCCTAACGCAGGGGATACTTTCGTGGAGGACTTTCTAAGGGAAACTGGCTCGTGTACACGTTACACAAGGAGGAAACTAAGAAAACGCCCATGCAGCCAGCCTATTTGCCTGGAATCGAAACCCAGGTCAGAATTACCAGTATTCAGCGATTTTACCGCTCGGCCGCTGGTGGGCCACTTCTGATCAAAGGCTTTTCAATTCCTCGCCAATTTTACTGTTAAAAGTTTGCTGTAAGCAGCTGTTTACCTTAATATTGTATCAATTTACTCAAAGTATTCCCTTAATATTATATCAATCATGCATGCGAATTAACAAATTGTAATGGCTACAAAATAAGGATATTTTGCGACAAAACAGAGAGTTATTGTCAAAAGTCCATAAGGATAAAGAGCACCTATTAGCGACTAACATCGGAAACGACAGTAACGAGCAGTGCTAGTTAGAACCCCTTTTTCTTCGAGAACTTACAACGAAACACCCGAATAACTCGCAGGTGCCGACCAACTCGTAGATGCAATTAATTGGCTCTCGACAACCCTAAGACAAATAGCATAGGAATGAATACCAAGGCTAAAAAGTTTGGTTTATTTAATGATGGCTAAGCACACAAGGGCTATCTGCCTAAGGAGAGGTACACCTTCGTGAAGGAATTTTTAAGGGAACCTGCTTATATACACATTACACTTGGGAAAACCACGAAAACATCCCTGCAACCGGCCTGTTCGCCTGGCAGTGAACCCAGGTCGAAATTGCCAGTGTTCAGCGATTTTGCCGCTCGGCCGCTGGTGGGTCAGTTCCAGTCGAAGCCTATATGTTAAGAATGAATTATATACACGAAGATTTTTTTTTTATTTTAGGGAAATAGACTTTCATTTAAGTTAAACGAGTTAAGAATTTCAAGAACAGGCAAAACATACTTCAACAATTTACAAAGAATTTTAAATGCAGGACCTGTAGAATATTTTATTAACCAGGTTGCAAAACATTACAGCAAAACTGAACAACAATAACTAAACAAAACTCACCTTTCAAGAGAGTTCTAAAGAAAGATAAGAACAATTAATTACAAAATAGGTTGGGTTCTTCCCCCCCCCCCCGAATTTTAATGTAAGAAAAACCATACGTAATAGATAACATTTTACTATAACAACACAAGCTTTTAATTAAAGTTTTTTAGCAGCGTAATAAATAATAGATGCATCTGAGAAAGGTGTAAAAATAAATGGCAGTATGTTGTTTCAGTTCTTGACAACATTAAACTCAGCGAGGTATGAAAAGATGATTAAAAGCGATACTTAACGACATCGATTGGCGAAATTCATGCAGCTTATATGGCAACAGTAGATAGAGACTTACTTTTTTTGTCTTCTAGACGAAATATATAAAAATTCTAATGTGTACACCACATGACTTCCTTGTATTGGAATATTAAATTATACGCATTTTTTCTTGAATTTCATTTAAACTTATTGGATTGAATTAAATCTACTTCGCCGACAGCGCATAAACCACAATAGCATAAATGCATTCTTTAAAATTCAATCTAGTATTTGTTTACCATAGCGACACTCTGGCGCTAGATTCACTTAATAGTATTAATAATTATATAACAGTTAACTTATATAATAATTATATAACGGGAACTAAGTTAACTGTTATATAATCCAATAATTATATAACAGTTAACTTATATATTTCGTTCATATTATAACTCATAATGCACAAAATTTATATCATTTAAAGAATAGAATTATCTAATCGTTGCCACATGTTCTATTCAAATACTATAATAAAGCTAGAAGGATGTATAAAAGAAATCAAGCAAACAAAACAAAAAAGAAACAGTTTTTCACAGACGATTGAGTATTTCTCATTTAATTAATTCAGTTCTCACTTCGCGAGAAGGCAAAAATACATAGAAACTCAAAATATCTATATTAAAAATTACAAAATAAATCTCAAACACTTATTTCCTCGAAAAAATTCCAGAAGGAATTAAGCATGATTTAATTGGCAATAATAAATGAATGCGTTATCTTTGTTGTTGCGAAGCTAAGTTTCTCTAGATTGGGAACTATTCCACTAGTCTCCTGTTTGAAATGTAAACATCAATGGCCGCCATTAAAAACAGGCTTAGCGGCAATTAAACAGCTTTAAAATTGCTGATAATTCTAAAAATATTGCACACAGATTTACTAAAGGCATAAAATCCTTAACAGGAAGATAAACACAACATAATTCAATCATTTTTAAAGAAACAATGTACAATTTACTAACATATAAGAGTAAGGAAACTGAGATTACTCAGCCGGGTAACAGAGTGGATATATATATATATAAATATATTTATATATGTTTGTTGCGGCCGATTGCAACCAAAGTACGAGGTGCACATCTACATGTTATAGCAGTCATATATGCAAAATTTCAACGTTCTGAGGCTACTCGTTTTCGAGTTATGCGAGATACGTACGTACGTACGTACGAAAAATTCTCTTCAGAATTAATTTTAAAGCAGTTTTATAATATTTTTGGAGGAAAAGAGTCTTTTATTCTGTCCTTAGGTACAGATATCACGCAAAAACATCGTTAAATTGCATTCCATAGCGGTCAAAATGGATATTTTCGTTGAAATATGCTGCCTGAAACTTTTCGCAATTACAATACTTCCTTTCTTTTTACTTCGTACAAGGAAGTAAAAAGAATATGCATAAAAATATATATAAAAACGAATGGAGGAATGGAAAAAAAAATCGTTTGGTTATTATGATCATTATTTATTCTGAAATACAGTAATACGTTATATTTTGTACATTCTTTATACATGTTAATGCTAGTTTCAGCGATAACAAGAAGCATTTTTTATTTCCTTGTATGAAGTAAAGGCACTGTTGTAATCGCGAAAAATTTCGGGTGTCATACTTCAAAAACAATATTCATTTTGACTGCTGCCAATCCAATTGAACGATGTTTCTATGTGACATCTATACGTATGGGCAGAATAAAGGACTATTTTTCCCAAAACAGATTGTAAAATGGATTTAATATGCATTGAGAAGATATTTTTCCCCGTGACGTCTGTACGTACGTACGTACGTATCTCGCATAACTCAAACACGAGTTGTCTGAGAGCGTTGAAATATTGTATACGGAACTGCTATAATATATAATCGTGCATCACCCTTTTTGGTTACAATCGGCCGCAGTAAAAATATGTATGTATAGAAACGGGCTCGCGCAATCGGATAACATAGTGGATATATATATATATATATTCTTATATGTTGGTAAAATGTGCATTTTTTTCTTTAAAAGTGATTGAATTTTGTAGTTCTTACCTTTCGGTTAAGTTTTTTTATGTTTTTAGTTAATTTGTACGTAATAAATTCTAGAATTATACAGAATTTAAAAGTTGTTTAAGTGCTATTCAACCTAACGAAGCCTCCATTTTTTTTACATTAGAAACTCTTTAGTAGAACAGTGAATTAATTAATTCAGTTTCTGCACCAATTCCAGTGTCTTTTTGCCGTGTGGAATCAAAAGGAAAAGTTCAGTTTGGTGCACCGAAAAATCTGTCTTCTTGCAAGCTGACAAAATGCTTGCTTTTGCCTGGATATTCTAATTTTAATTGAAAACACTTTCTTTTTAATTGTCTCTGGCGTTTTATGAATTTCTGTATTTTACAATTTTTAAAGAAAATATTTAGAGTTTTTATGTATTTTTGCCTTGCCGCGAAATGAGAACTGAATTAACTGAATGAGGAATATATCTCTAATGAAATTCGAGGAAATAAATATAAACAAAATGCAGCAAAAATGTCGGCATAATTTAATACGTCGTACAAGGAAGTCATGTAGTGTACACATCTGATTTTTTACTTTCTCGTACCAAGTAAAGAGTATCTTATTGGAACAAAAATATCCATTCTGATCGCTCTCGAATCCCTTTAAACGATTTTTTAGCGTGACATCTGCACATACTGACAGAACAAAAGACTATTTTTTCCATAACGCATTGTAAAATGGATTTAAAATAGATTCAGAAGGAATTTTACCTTGCATAAGTGAAAAACGACTAGCCGTAGAACGTTGAAATTTTGTATACAGGACTCTCCACCTTTTTGGGAGGGGGCGATCGGCGGCACAGACCATAAAAAAAATAGTCCACATGAATTTTTTTCCTTGTTTTTTCACCTAAGTTTTATAGTTTCACTAAAGTTTAGAATACTTTGGAATATGTGATATATGTATAAAAGTAAAATTTTGATTTATTTTTTCCACTGAAGTATTTTAATCATTCACTATCGGTTTCATCTTTAAACAAAATAGAATTCTCTTTATTTAAAGTGGAAATTTTATAAGGTATTTCTCCCACTTCCCTAGCGTGCCTTCGTGGTGTAACGGTAGCACGCTGGGCCCGTATCCAGAGGTTCGTGGTTCGATTCCCGGCGAAGGCGGTTGCATATTTTTCATATATATATATATATGTAATAATACAATTTCATAGTCAAGAATACACTTAAAATTCTAACTGTATGTTCTTTTCATTTTTAATGGCGACGTTCTCTTATTTGAAAGTACGTGGGATTAAATCCACAGCCCCGTAGTCAAGTTGTTTTTCCCGCCTTTTCTACACGTACAGTTATAGAATGTTCTGGAAATATTTAAAGCGAATTGGATTGGCTGACGAGGCTGACGTCATTTCTTGCAAGCTCCGCCTTTCCAAAGGCTATAAAAGAACTCGCAAAGGAATATCGGGGTCTTTTTCTTTAATGTAACGATGCAGTAAACTTCACACAAAAAGTTATTTGTAGTTCTTTTTTATTTACTCCGGATATCTTAATTTTTGTAACTGCTATTTTCTACTGAAATATAATAAATGGATCCTGTTTTTTAAACTTATCGTCTGATAATTTAACCTACGACTACATCTATGATTCTTCACCAATCTTATTTATTCCGGACAAAAGCTGGTACATCATATATATATATGTAAGAAAAATTAAGAATATGTAAAAGATTAAATTAGTAACGTAAATTTCCCTTCTGTATTCTAAAAATAGTAATCTCTCCTGCACTGCGTCATTTCGAGATTAATCCATGTCATATGACTCTTACATAATTCTGATGATGGAACTAAAACTCAAAAAGGCCAATAGTAATTTTACAGAAGTATTTACTGTTCAATTAAAATGCACTGAGAACCAAAACCAACTCAGTCTGAATTAAGATTTCTCCCTGAACATAATGCACTAGCTTTAACGCTTTGGCTTAGCTGGATTGCGGTTTGTCTGCTCCTTCTTTTTTACTGCAAATATATAAAAAAAATGTAAGCTTTTTGTAACAGGCACAATTAATGTGCCAACTTGATTGTAGCCGCAACATGTTTTATCGAAATAAAAGCTGAATTAAATATACCATGACTGCCAAATTTCTTATTCATTGTGGGTCGACGTTTCAGCATTCTACGACATCAATTCTCGCCGTTCATTACGGATTCAACCGCCTGAGTTCTACTACAGAATCTATTACATGCATATATATATATATACACCAAAGCGGTATTCATACCGCATTTACTGTTAATAATAATCCAGAATTAAATTATTTGAAACGCTGAACTTTAGATTCTGACATAATAACGAAATATTAACTTCAGTAAAAGGTTTTTAAAACGAATTTCCTTTCCGTAGCAGAGGAAGAAAATTTCCCTTCCAAATTTATCCGCGAAATACCTATTATATCGGTCACGAGATCTTCCACATGAATCTTCGGCGTAATTATTACGATATTCCTTACAAGTGAAACCGATTACCGTCATTTCCATAATGAAGTGAGGGCCAATTTCCCGCCTTAATAGGTTTGCCTGCCATTTGAAACGCTCCATCGCAAATGCAAATTGGTAGGAGGAGTAACTGATGTTTAGGACCACTGAATCGGCCGGCGGAAATATTGTTTAATTTGTTTTAGCTGAGAAAAGATTGGTTAAGGAAATTTTATGACATTAACGACAGCTGATACAGCAAATAAGGTGCATATTATTTTATGGTCAGAAAATGACTTATAATTAGGTTTATCTCATTTAATCTAGTCAAACTGACGAGAATGATATCATAAAGACATCTGAAAAAATCTGATGTGCGTGTATATATATACATGGTATATATAATCATGTGGTATATATATATATAATAATAAAATTCCATAGTCAAGAATACACTTAAATTTCTAACTGCATGTTCTTTTCATTTTTAATGGCGACGTTCTCTTATTTGAAAGTACGTGGGATTAAATCCACAGCCCCGTAGTCAAGTTGTTTTTCCCGCCTTTTCTACACGTACAGTTATAGAATGTTCTGGAAATATTTAAAGCGAATTGGATTGGCTGACGAGGCTGACGTCATTTCTTGCAAGCTCCGCCTTTCCAGAGGCTATAAAAGGACTCGCAAAGGAAAATCGGGGGCTTTTTCTTAAATGTCACGATGCAGTAAACTTCATACAAAAAGTTATTAGTAATTCTTTTTATTTAATCCGAATACCTGATTTTGTAACTGCTATTTCTACTGAATAATAATAAATGGATCCCTTTTTTTTTAAAACTTATCGTCTGATAATTTAAGCTACGACTAAAGCTGGTACATCATATATATATACATGATATATATAATCATGTGGTGATTTCATTGTACGGAATATTAAATTATGCGCATTTTTTGCTGCATTTCGTTTAAACTTATTTCCTCGAATTTCATTAGAGAGATATTTCTCATACAATTAATTCGGTTCTCCCCTCACGGGAAGGCAAAAATACATAAAAGCTCAAAATATCTTCATTAAAAATTGAAAGATGTAGAAAAACATAAAACACCAAATACAATTAATACAACTAAAAAAACAACTTTTACAATTAAAATTAAGAGTTTCTATCCAAAAACAAGCAATTCGGCAGCAGGCAAGAGGGCAGATTTTTCGGTGCACAAAACTGAGTTTCCTTTGGGTCCCACTCGGGAAAAACACATTGAAGGTGCAGAAACGACTTAATTCACTATCCTCCTAAGTTTCAAATGTAAACAAATATGGCTGCTATGTAAAAAAATTAGGCTTAGCCGCACTTAAACAACTTTTAAATTGTTGATAAATCTGCAATTATTGCATGCAGATTAACTAAAGGCATAAAAATATTTAACCGGAAGATAAGAACTGCATAATTCAGTCAATTTTAAAGGAAAAAAAAATGGGCATGCGCAATTTACCAACATATAAGAATAAAAAAATTGAGCCTACTGAGCCGAGTAACAGAGTGGGTATATATATATATATATATATATATATATAGAGAGAGAGAGAGAGAGAGAGAAAGCGAGAGATATTTATATGCTTTTCTTGTAGCCGATTGCAACCAAAAGGGGAGTTGCACAGCTACACGTTATAGCAGTCCTATATACAAAATTTCAACGTTCTGAGGCTACTCGTTTTTGAATTACGCGAGAGACTTATATACAGATACGTACGTACAGACGCCACGAAAAAAAAATCCCTTCTGAGTTCATTTTAAATCAGTTTTATAATTCGTTTGGGGAAAAAGAGACCTTTATTCTGCCCTTACGTACAGATGTCACACAAAAAACATTAAATTGTATTCAAAGGCGGTCAAAATGGATATTTTCGTTCAAATATGATACCCGGAATTTTTCATGACGTCAATACTTCCTTTACTTCGTACAAGGAAGTAAAAAGAAATAAAATTCTTGTCTGAATATACATTTCAATAGACAGAAATTTTAATGGAAATTTTTAAAAGTTTTGCAATGTTTTACAAAACATTGCGTTTTTAATCATCTTAAAAATAATGGGTCACGATCAGCGTAATATTTGAAAATTTTGTAAAATTGGTAAAATCTATTGCAAAATTTACAAATATTAAGCTGATTCTTATTGTCTGACTTCTCTAATAATCGTTATTCGGCGTGTTATTTTTAACTAAACAAATGGGTCAGTTTGAAAAAATTTGATGACAACAAATCGAGGTACAGGTTTTCCCCACTTTCCGAAAATAAAGCATTCCTGTGAAACCTTTTGCCAGCCGAAACGTCGTAAAGCGAGGAAGCGAATTAAGTTGTGTGTGTGGAATGAGGTCCAGTTCTCGATATTTAACTTTAACGTAATTTCTTTCTTTATCGGCCTAAATTATGTTCACTGAAATTCTTCAGTTCAACAACTCTAGGTACTTACGTATTAACGACACTACCTTAAGAGAAGTCGCGAAATTCTCAGAATATGCCAAACTCTGGCAACCATTCGCGTAAACCTTTCTTCCGGAGTCTGATAACAACCGTTCAGTTAAAAAACGGCGCCATTTTCGTATTCGTTCTTTTTTCATGTATGCGAAGTTCCAACAGTTTTTATAAACAGATCGTGATAATAGTGGCTTTAAATACTAATTCAGAAGTCAAACAACAAAAATCAGCGTTATATTTTCAAAATTTTCGCAGGACTAGTTTCGATGGTTTTTACCAAACCACTATCTTCAGCTGCAAAACCGCAAATGAGTAAGACAGGAAATAATGACTAGATAAGATAAGAAAGCCTGGACAGGAATAAGCAAGTGGTGCCATCTGTTGATGAAACCAGAACTAAAACATAATTTCTTTAAAGGCGGAAGGCAAAGACGGATTGGAATTAGGATCGTTAACTAGAACAGAAAGATTTTTTTGAATGTGAAATGCCTCTAGAAAATCCAATTCTCCAATGGAAGATGTTTTTTGAATAATTTTGGCAGCAGAAAAATTGAAAGTGTGATTTTCGGACCAACAATGTTGAGCAATAGAAGACTTCTGTGTTTCCTTTTTTCTAACATATGCCTCATGTTCCTTGACGCGAAATTATGGTTTATGGTTTTATTAGATTACGGCAAAGCACTCGAGGGCTATCTACCTTAAGGGAAGGGTTGCCTTCGTGGAGGACCTTCTAAGGGAAACTGGCTCGTATACACATGGGGAAAACCACGAAAACGCCCATGCAGCCAGCCCGTTCGCGGGATTCGAACCTCGGACCGAACTACCAGTGTTCAGCGACGTTATCGCTCGGCCGCTGGTGGGCTTGACGCGAAATTTTAAGGCTCTATTAGTTTGGCCAATGTAAATTAAACCACACTGGCAAGGAATCCTATAAATACCCCAGGAATTCATATCCGGAATGGGGTCCTTGAGTATGGAACTCGGAAATTTATTGATGGGAGAATACACAACCCGAAAGTTAAATTTCTGAAAAATATGTGCAACTTTATAGCTAATTGATGGAAAGAAGGGAATGACAACAGAAATAATTATTTAGAATTTAGTATTTATTCGGCGTGTTATTTTGTCTTAATTATTGGCTTTAAATTTAACTTTAAAATATGAGCTGATGAAATCTACCAACAATGGAAGAAACTGCGGTAAAATTTATGCAAGAATACAGAACTTTGCTGAACAGTTTTCTAAAGGGAACAACGATGAAGCGAGTTTTCCCCTCGATAGCCGCTGTTGCCGACGATCGCTCGAAGCCAAGTCTTCGCAATTCTCTGATTTTTTTTCAAGCGAAAACAGATCGCTGTTTACTTCGGGAGAACTGCGTAAAAAAATTACAAAAAGATTTTAAGAAGAATGTATGTGTTTTGCTTTGTAATGTATTACGTAATCCTTATTTAGTAATTCAAATTTGTATTTTAAATTTCTAAAGTATGTTTTCTTTCCCTATGTTGATAATATTAACCAATATGTAAGCATCCAATATTAAAGGTGATGAAAGTAAGTCATTAATTTCATTTGAAGATTCCTAGCAATTTGACTGGAATTCTGCTAAACAACGGTGGGATATTCTGTAGGTAAGGAATATGGTTAAGGAATAGAATATTCCTTAACCACATTTTGCACTTAGTACCGTAACTGCCTCGAATACTGAATATTCCTGTTTGAATTAAGGTAAGAACATGCATATCTCACTGGATCCATGACTCAATTCGGCTTTAGTGCGTTACTAATTGCCAATGAACATAACAGTTACAAATGACATTAACGTATCAGTTATAGTCCAACCTGCCATAAATAGCGTCAAATTAGCTTACGGTGTACACTGCACCAGCACTGAGACCGTATGGCAGTGTTCTATCATCAGCCATTTCACCAACAGCGACCCAATAGATCCAATTTGAATATTCCCATATAAATTTCAGTTACCGAAGGGAATATATGTGCTAGGTCAATGATCACGAGGGACATAATTTAATATGAACAAATGATCAGAACTTATCACGATACGAACATCACTTTTAATTTTAAGAAATTCTTCAAGCCTAAAAATCAGTCAAAAAGGGCATCCCAACTAAATCTTCAAACTAAAAATTTGACTTTTTGGTTGTACTAAAATCATCCACAAAATTTCTTTAATTGGTGAACTGGATTTTTTGGAAGTCTCCCCTTCCGCAAAAATTTACATAATTTAATGTCTTTAATTAATATAAGTTTTTCTTAACGCTTTCAGGCTCTCCATTGGTCGAGCGGTGAAAACACTGAACACTGGTATTTCCTCTGGGGCTCAGGCCCACCGGCAGCCGAGCGGTAAAGTCGCTGAACACTGGTTCGAATCCCGCGAACGGGCTGGCTGCAAGGGTGTTTTCGTGGTTTTCCCCATGCGTAACGTGTATACGAGCCAATTTCCCTTAGAAAGTCCTCCAACGAAGGCATCCCTTTCATTAGGCAGATAGCCCTCGACGCTTTGCCGTAATTGAATACACCTCCACATACCTCTCGGGCTCAGATGTGTAACGTGTATACGAGCTAGTTTCCCTTAAAAAACCCTCCACGAAGCCATCCCTTAGGCAGGTAGCCCTAGTGTGCTTTACCATAATTAAACAAACCAAACCTCTGGGGCTCAAATTCCAATGAACGGGCTGCATGGGCCCTTTTGCGGTTGTAAGTGGATAAGAACCAATTTACTTTAGAAAATCCTCCCCGTAGGCAAAACAGATTATGCATGCTTTGCCATAATCAAACAACCTTGACACTTGCGAAATTTCTGGTATTTTATTTTTTCTTTTCATTTATTTTTTTATTCTATAGACAGCGCTATGATGGTTTCGTCTTGACGCAGCTTATCTTTTTCTTGAACTATTTGGCAAGTTTGCTCTAGTTATAATGCAAATGTCCCTCCTTCCACACTTCTGAAGAACAGGGATTGGTAACATTCGCTTTCAAAACCAATACGGTTGCACTTAAAATCTACAATAATCTCTCCCCCCTTCCTTTCCAATTACATTTTTCGATGGCGTGTTTTTCCTCAATCACTATTATTAAAGAATGAAGAATCTGTAAGCACATATGCATGCATGAATATATTTCTCACATTGTGGAAAACGGCGTAAACCTCCCATAAAAAAATGGGACAGTTCTATATCTCTCGTTCTACTAGGCGATTGTCAATATTTATCTTGCGTTTTCCATGTCTCGAAAGCGCGACATTAAGATATATATTAGATTTATATATAGCATTGTTCTAACATAGGTATTTTGACACAAAATCGGACTTTTCTCAAATAACATATCGTTATTTTTTCATATTTCGATTCCGTGACTCAGTTTACGTCAGAGTAGAGCCAAGTTTTATAAAAATCGCAGGAGTAGTTTTTAAAAAATTAGGACCTCAAAATTTTAGCTCCTCTATGTCAATTGACTTTGGTGTATAGTTATTAATATCTCTTTTTTTATTAAATTCATTTGATTCTCCCTTTCTTATTTCAAAATTTAGGTTCATTCCAAGTAACATTCACCCATTTTTATGATTAAGTTTTAAAATTTGTAGTTTTAAATAAATTTTATAAAGTTTTCGAAAACGTTTTTGAATTATCTCTACATATAATAAAATAAAGAGTCTGTCTGTGTGTGTGTCTTTCGTTTGCGCTGCGCGTAAGCTAATAGACCCACGGCTACGAAATTCGGTACATAGGTGCATCTAGACAAGAGCCAGTGCACCTCGAAGCGATTTTTTCGAAATTCGAAGAATTCGAATTTTTTTTATTTTATGTTTTGGGACGAAATCGCGTCATTTTGAGACATAATGGGCTATAGAAAAGCAAGATTTTACTCTATACACTCCATTTTCACATCGTTATGAAACGTAGGAACTTAGGTATTTTACGAAGTTAAAATAAATTTCGTGTTTCAACAAATCGACTAAATATGAATTTATTTAACAAAGGGAACTTAACACCTTTTCAACGGGATTTTTTCTAAAAATGTTTATTTTTAAAAATGTACAGTTTATTTTTCTTTGATTTTTGGACACGTTAAACTTTCATCCTTGAGACAGCTTTTACAAAAAGAATTTTGGAAAAATGATAATATTTTGTATTTTTAAAAGATTTTTTAAATGAAGCTTCCGAGTACACTTCTCACATCTCACATCTTTAAAAATGTGATTTTTGGCAACAATTTTCCCGTCTTATTGTTGTTGACAGATTTTTGATGAAATCGCATCATTTTGAATAGTTTCATTCTTTTAGAAATATGGGTTTGGTTTGGCAACAATTTTTCATCGCATTTCTTATGTCACTGTTTTTAAGAGATTGGCATATTTCATTGTCATTTATATATATATATATATATATAATACGTTTTCATTATTTTTTTTTTTTTTTGTTGTTGTTGTTAAAGTTGTTCTGCAGAGTACAATTCTGCGCGGAATTTTATGTTTTTTCAGTTGCTTTCATGTTTTTTTTTTTTGTTTGTAAGATATTGAAAGTTTTGCACAATTTCGTTTCTTCAACGGAAAGTTGGTTAATTTTTTTATTAGGATAGTTAATATTTGTATTAAGGGATATAGCTTTTTTCATTGTAATTTTTTTCTCTTGAAAATATAAGATAAAATATCATTAATTATACTTTGCTTTTCAGAATTTTTTGTTTTTTGTATTCTTTTTTGTTATTTATTGCTTATTTCACTGTATTAAAGATATTGAAAAGTTTTGAGTGATTTTTTTAGGAAACAAAGTTCTTAGTTTAGAACAAAGTTGTTCTGCAGAGTAAAATTCTACGCAGTTTTTAAATTTAACATTTGGTGTTTCCTTCAGCCACTTTTCCCGTTACATTTAAAAGCCAGACGAAGGCTGGCAGCGAAGCTGCTAGTAACCTATAAAATTTTTACCATCATCTTAAAGTAGATGTATTTCTAAGCATGCCCGCAAGCATACCTGGTAGGTTATGGCAAAGAAAACTAAGGCTATCTGTCTAAGGGAAAGGATGCTTTCGTGGAGGACTTTCTAAGGAAAAGTGGCTCTTATGGAAACTAATAATACATGGGAAAAGCCACGAAAACGCCCATGCAGGCAGCCCGTTCGCCAAGAATCGGACCCAGGTCAGAAATACCAGTGTTCAGCGATGTTACCGCTCGGCCGCTGGCATTCCTGGAATTAACGAGTGTTACATTTTGCTTGGTTTGGTTTATTTAATTATGGCAAAGCACACTACGGCTATCTGCCGAAGGGGAGGGATGCCTTCGTGGAGGACTTTCTAAGGGAAACTGACCGTATACACGTTACGCATGGGGAAAACCACGAAAACGCCCATGCGGCCAGCCAGTTCGCGGGATTCGAACCTCGAACAGAACTACCAGTGTTCAGCGACTTTACCGCTCGGCCGCTGGTGGGCTACATTTTGCTTTTTTGCTTGGAAGAGTTAGAAATGGACCGTAAGAAGGTGGTAGACTGGAATAATTACACGCGGAAAGATATCATTTGTAAGTAGTTTTATACGTTGCTTCATGGGATAAATATAGAACTAAAATTAAAATATGTACATAAAATGTAAAATATGTATAATGTAATGTACATAAAATATAAAATATAGTGTAATGTAAATGTAAAATATGTATAATTAATGTACATAAAATGTAAAATATAATGTAATGTAAATGTAAAATATGTATAATGTAATGTACATAAAATGTAAAGTAAATGTAAAATATAATTTAATGTAAATGTAAAATATGTATAATGTAATGTACGTAAAATGTAAAATATAATGTAATGTACATAAAATGTAAAGTAAATGTAAAATATAATTTAATGTAAATGTAAAATATAATTTAATGTAAATGTAAAATATAATTTAATGTAAATGTAAAATATAATGTAATGTACATAAAATGTAAAATATAATGTAATGTACATAAAATGTAAAATATAATTTAATGTACATAAAATGTAAAATATAATTTAATGTACATAAAATGCAAAATATAACGTAATGTAAAGGTAAAATATAATATAATGTACATAAAATGTAAAATATAATGTAAATATTGTTGCGTGCGTACGGGTTCGTTATGAAATGAATGCACAAGTCCGATGAAAAAAAATGAACAAAAATTTATTATTATCACAACAAAAATGCTTAAATTTTCTCAAATTATCACGCAGTATTACAATATCTCACAGTAGTTTTCTTTTAACTACTCAAATGTCCAATAGAACGTAATTCAAAACAGCTAAAGAACGCTAATCTACGAATTCGCTACAATCAACAACAGTAGTTTTTTTAAACAACAACAAACTAAGCAACTGCTACAAACTGAGATGTTTTCCTCCTTTTATAAGATTTTAAAATCACGCGCTAGAATTTTGCAGTACTTTCTCGAAATCAAAAAGAGATATTTATTTATTTAATGCAAGCGCTCTTGTATTTTCAATTTTCCGGCTTAGCTTTCTTTTAATATTCGTCACGCGCTGCACTGCGCGAGAAATAAAACCAATTAATTTATAATTGAACTAATATTAGCTTTTTAAATACCAAATTCGTAACACTGCCCCCTTCCCAAGGACTGCACGTCCCGGGCAGTACAATCCCTGGACAGGAAGCTAAACTTACAACTGTGGCATAAATGCAACTGAGGCATAAACATTACATCACAATATCAAACAACATGAACAATAAATGCAATAACTAACTTAAACAAATCAAATGCTATCAAATACTAAATACAAATCAAATACTAAATACAAATCAAATACTAAATACAAATCAAATACTAAATGCAAATCAAATACTAAATACAAATCAAATCAAATACACATTTATAAACAAAAAGGACCATGGTCTGATACTATTTACAATTATTTACATTATGTACTATGGCCATAGTAATAAGCTAACCTCTCGTAAGAGTTCGAAGACTCACGGATCCGAACCACGACGTCATTCGTGTTCAGCACTGTATATGGACCATCCGAAGGTGACTGTAATTTAGGACTCAGTCCTTTTCGTTGAATCTGGTTCCACAACCACACCTTGTCTCCTTTGTTAGATCTATGTCTAGTAGCTCTTGTGTGGCATCTGGTCTTCATTTTCTCCGTCGCCAAGTTGACTCGCTTTCGTGCAGAACGGTGCATCCCCTCAAACCGGGCCTGGGCATCTTGGATGTGTTCCTCAGGCGATGAAGGCGCATCCATAGGGCGACTAAACAGGCGGTCACAAGGCAGACGAAGGTCTCGACCGAAGAGCTTCCGGGATGGAGAATAGCTGGTAGTCTTGAGTTTCTTTTCGACCCTGGTATGATTTCGGCAGCTTCCCGAGCTCGATCTTTCGGACAAGGCGTCAACATTTCCAGGCGAGGATCCCTTTTGAGGATGGATAGTCATGCCATCAGATGCTGAAAGCAGCTTATTGTTTTTGAAATCTAAGGAAAAATTGTATTTCCTTAAAAAGTCCAATCCGAGTATGCATGGATCTGTAATATCCGCCACATATGCCGTGTGATGGTAGGCGGCACTTCCAAACGTGATGTTTACGTTTAACTTCCCAGTTATGTCGACCTTGTCACCAGACGCAGTCTGAAGGGTAACACAGGATGGCGTCCAAATAAGTTTATCTTTAAACTGTTCAGCTAAATCTTTTCTAATGATGGTAACATTAGCTCCTGTGTCAATGATCATATTGCAAGGAACTCCATCGATATTCCCATTGATGGACAGTCCGTTATTGTTACCACTCACTATAGAGATCTTAAGCGCTTTAAAACAGGGTTTTTCATTATCTGGCAAACTCCGTTCCTTGATATGGTCATTAATTTGTTTCCTGCGTCGTTGCTCAGAAATTGTCTCAATTTTCGTACCCTGGGGTGTTCTGCAATTCTTTCGTACGTGGCCTTCAGCTGCACAGTTCCAGCACTTTGGTTTCTTGTCAGTCCTTTTCCTTCCCGTGGCATTTAATTGTCTGTTTAAATCGTATGCCTTATTTTCCGTGCTCTGGGGAGTTCTGCAGTTCCTTCGTAGGTGGCCTTCAACACCGCAATTCCAGCACTTTAGGATCGGTTTTGTTTCACCACTATTCCGTCTTAAAGCATTCACTGGTCTTGTCAACTCATCCGTTTCATTATCCGTGCCTTGGGGTGTTCTGCAATGCCGTCGTAGGTGACCTTCAGAACCACATCTCCAACATCTTACAGCCACTTTGTTCTCACTGCTACTCCGTATCAAAGCATCGACTTGTCTGGATAAATCATCTAAACGAGCCATCAATTGGTCCCCTGGATTGTGGACTCGCACAGCTCTGACTGGGTAGCGATCTCTAAGAGTTGCTTGCTGGGCTGCCTCGAACTTCATGGCGTACAACAGAGCGCTTTTTATGTCCTTTACATCTGCCATTCGAAGAGCTTTCTGTATTTCAGGATCCCGGATGCCGTCGATGAAATATTGCAGCGACAGGATTTCTCTTGTTTCTGTCGGGCACTCCGAAAAGGCGAGGTGGGACAGCCTTTCAACATCCGTGGCGAGCTCCTGGAGTGATTCGGTGGGCTTCTGTTGACGGGATTTTAATTGAAGCCTGCTGTAGTCTTTTAAACATTTCTCGCCAAAGCGCAGCTCCAAAGCGCCGGACAGAGCTTCGAAATCTAACCTTTTGTTTTCGGGAAGAGTCTGAAGGATATCCGCTGCGTCGGCTCTTAAAGAAGCGGCGAGATGACAGGCCTTAGCTTGGGAATCCCATCCATTCGCATCCGCAACGATAGAAAACTGGGTCTTGTACACTTGCCAGGATGTCTTCCCATCATATGTGGATAGCTTCAGAAATGGACGAGCAGGCATCGGTAAGAATTTAAAATCATCATTCTTGCTCCCTGCCGTCGCTACGAATTTCTTTAACGTTTCCATTTCTTTGGCAACTGCAGAAACTCTCTCATCAATTTGTTGTTCGACTTGGTGTTGGACGGCACAAACTCTTCCTTCAATTCGTTCCTCCACAGCCGAAACTCTCCCTTCTATATGTTCTTTTACAGAAGAAACTTTTTTTTCTATTTCTTCTTTCACCGAAGAAACTCTTCCTTCAATTTGATCTTTTACAAAAGAAACTTTTTCTTCAATTTGTCCAACTTTATTTTCAACTGTGTCAATTCTGCCTTCCATAGCTTCAAATTTATTTTCTATTATGCAGGTAATTTCTCTTTTCATTTCTTCTTGACATGCTTCAATCTTTTCTTGACCAGCTTGAACGGCTTTCATTTCGTCCTTAACGGATTCCTGGCCCAATTTCATTTCTTCCTTAACGGATTCCTGGCCCAATTTCATTTCTTCCTTAACGGATTTGACGGCCCCTTCCATCTTTTCTTGGAAAGCAGCAAATGCAGTCATCATTTGCCTGAATTGTTCTTCCATCGCTCTTGTTATTGGCATTCAAATCCCACTTCTGACACCAAAAATTGTTGCGTGCGTACGGGTTCGTTATGAAATGAATGCACAAGTCCGATGAAAAAAAATGAACAAAAATTTATTATTATCACAACAAAAATGCTTAAATTTTCTCAAATTATCACGCAGTATTACAATATCTCACAGTAGTTTTCTTTTAACTACTCAAATGTCCAATAGAACGTAATTCAAAACAGCTAAAGAACGCTAATCTACGAATTCGCTACAATCAACAACAGTAGTTTTTTTAAACAACAACAAACTAAGCAACTGCTACAAACAGAGATGTTTTCCTCCTTTTATAAGATTTTAAAATCACGCGCTAGAATTTTCCAGTACTTTCTCGAAATCAAAAAGAGATATTTATTTATTTAATGCACGCGCTCTTGTATTTTCAATTTTCCGGCTTAGCTTTCTTTTAATATTCGTCACGCGCTGCACTGCGCGAGAAATAAAACCAATTAATTTATAATTGAACTAATATTAGCTTTTTAAATACCAAATTCGTAACAATATGTACAAAAGGGCATAATAGCATTAAAGTAACTCTCTCCGGTTTGAAATTATCCTTCTTTTTCTTCTTCAAAAAATCACCAAATTACGCCTAGGGGATTTGCGATAACACCAAAAGTACCAAAGTTGGTACCTAGAGCTACCAAATTTTGAATAGACATAGACCTCCAGCCGAACATATGCACTACGTGGCACACATTTTAAATTTCGATTTTTGTTATTTATTTCAGATTTTGCACATTTTTAATATATTTTCGATTAACAAACTCAACGATTTATAAGCAATGCATTACCACTATTTAAAGCATTTTTACCTTCTACGCCCCTGTGAAATGCCATTCGGGAAGTAACCTTACAAATTCAGTGCGTCTATTAGCGATTGAAAAGTGAGATATTTAAAAAGCAATGATATGGGGACATGCTACAAGAATAAAGCTATACGAAATACATATTCTGCAAAATAAAGCTCTTGGAGAAATATTCATCGCTTCCTCGGTTTATCAGAAACAACACTTTAGGTAACGATTTAAAAATCAAAAACAGAAAATTCATTTCTATTTTGAATATACTTCCTAAAATAGAATAACTCCTGGAATGCACATCAAAATTACTTACTCAAAAAGCCACTTTTAATTTCAGCTAAAATGTTTCAACAACATTTTGCTATAAGTGTTAACGTATACCATGAACGTCATAAACAAAACAGCTTTCTAAAGCTAACAGGAAGATCAAATATTTCTAATTCTACTTCTTGTGTACAGCACTATTCAAATCAAACGCAATAATTATGATTAAATTTTGTTGTAATGTATAGAATGAAAACTTCTGTTTATATTTAATTCATACCAAGTGGTAATATTTTGATATTTTCTTATTTGTAACATTTAAAGAATTGCGCAAGCGGATGTCAAAATTTTTCAAATTGATATTTTTTTAGATCAGTTTTAATTATATTCTGTACTAAGGGTTTTAAATTTATGAACTGACAAAAATATCTATTATTTTTACTTAAGAAATAAAGCAAACTAGCTGAGTTTTTTTATGCTTCTTAAATGTTATTTTTAGTAGTCCAAAGGGGACTTCGTTGTTTTCGTTTTGCAATTTTGCGTCGAATCACTATAAATGTCCGTTTCACATTTTAAACTGTTGCCATCAAATGTTAGAGTCCTGTATTATATTTGAAGAAATTAATGAAGAAGCTGCATAAATGTATGTATGTTTGTTTCTCATGGTGATAAAACAGCGGTACATAGAGCCATCGAATTTTGAATAACGTAATCCTACTGCGAATATGGGCATCTGGAAGTCCAAATTTCAAATTTGTTTTATTATCGATTTCATATTTTATAAAATTTTAAGGAATTTTTCATTAACAGACCCAAGGATTTCAAAGCGAGCAATGGCAACGTTGAAACATTTTTATCTCCAGCGCGCGAGACTGTGTATCGGAAATTCTAAAGATATGCTCAATTTAAAATTATTTTGTTATATTGCTCTTGAACTGAATTGTATGAATAAGTTCGAAAAATTTTATATTTAATAAATAAAGGTAACGCACAAAATGTTAAATAAACGCCCCTTTGGACGTAATTATAAATCTGAAATCTTTCGGATTTTCTTTTTATCTTTATGTATATGTAAATAATTTTAGTGAAGTTATACGTGAAATTGCAGTATTTTAAAATTTTTTATTTAATAAGTAACTCTTGCTTAGTTTAGGTATATGAGATGGCAATAGTAGACATTTTTATCTAAGAATTAATTACGAGGTTTTTTTTTGAATTCCTTGTACGAATTAAAGCAAGTATCGTAATCGCGAAAAATTTCGGGTAACATATTTCAACGAAAATATCCATTTTGACCACTCTCGAATTCATTTGAACTATGCTGGCATGAACAGACAGAATAAAGATCTTTTTCTCCAAAACGGATTGCTAAACGGATTTAGAATGGAGTCAGAGATATTTTCGTAACGTCTGTACATACGAACATACGTATGTCTCTCATAACTCAAAACGAGTGGTCGTAGAATGTTTAAATTATATATATATGGGACTTCTGTAACATATAGTTGTGCACCTCCCTGCTTCAGTGAAATCGGCCGCACCAAACGTATATAATAAATATATATATTCCCACTCTGTTAGTCGGCTCAGTGAGCTCATAATTTTTATTCTTATATAATGGTAAATTGTGCATTTTTTGCTTTAAAAGTGAGTGAATTGTGCTGTTCTTATGTTCCAGTTAAGCTTTTTATGCCTTTAATTAATCTGCTGCAGTAGTTATCTGCTGCAGTAATTATCAACAGTTTCAGTAAGGTGCCCTAGGCCTAACGTGGTGGCTATTTGCTTAGATTTGACACTCTTAGTAGTATAGTGAATTACGTTAAGCCAGTTACTGCACCAGCTTCAGCATCTTGTCACTCAGTAGTGCCAAAAGATAACCTTTCAGTTTGGTGCACCGAAAATGTTGTCTTGCTGCACGTGGTCCGAATAGATTTGTTTCGGCGTATAAACTCTCATTTTAATTGTAAGAATTGCTTTTTAGCTGTTTTTAACTGTATTTGGCGTTTTAGATTTTTCTATATCTTAACAGTTTTTTTTAAAAAAATATTTTGAGTTTTTATGCACTTTTGCCCCTTGCCGCGAGGTGAGAATTGAATTAAATGAATGCGAAATATATCTCTAATGAAAATCGAGGAAATAAAATAAAATGAAATGCAGCAAAAAAAGTGCAAATTTTAATAGGCCATACAAGGAATTCAATGTGGTGACAACGCCAGATATTTTTATATAGAAATAACTTGCAAACATTTAACTAGTGAAGTCATCTCCGAAGCGCTATACTATGATGTCAGGTTTTCAGACAGTAATTTATTCCCCCACTCCCAATAAGGATTTATTTTCGTTAAAATATATATCGGTAGATTTAATTCTGAACCTCCCCATCTGAGTTATAACGAGGAAGCACTGTATTCAGAATAACCAAAAATGTCATACTAATTTGAATCTCCAGAATGAAACGCTCTCTTCATTCACAACGTGAACAGATTTATTTAGTTGTTTGCCTAATCCCATTACCATGAACGCACAGACTCGAGGCTTTGCAAACCCTTTGGAACGGAAAAGGAAACTCCTTCCAACTCGCAAGCATTAAATAATTACATTGCCCTCTGCATGGACGCTGTCCACAAAGGCTTTCCAGACAAAGAGAAACAACAGGCACGCGCGTTCGCTAGTAATTAGTTAACACAAAGGAATTATTGAATAAATTCATTTTAACCGAAATTCTGCTGCGGTAGTAACCGGATTGTGGTGCCGTAAATGTGTTTCAGAGCTTATATTCTAGAGAGTTTTAAGTAACATCGGTGTGATGTAACGCAAAGGGGCAGAAGAGTTTCTTCGCTCAGTAAATTCAACGCATGCGCGAAAGGAGTTCATAACTGTTGTTTAAAATAAATACATTTTGATAAAAAATAAGCTGCATCCAGGGCTTTATTTCTAAAATTAGTAATGCCAGAGCGCTATGGAAAACTGTGAAGAACGAAAGAAAAAATAAAATAACTAAAAATTAAAAAAAAAAAAAAAATTGCCCTGAAGGACTATTAATTTCGTTTTGGCATTTTGCGTTGATTCACTTTTCAGATTGTTGCCACCAAATATTATCAACCTGTATTATATTTAAAGAAATTAAATAATGAACCATCTTCATAAATGCATATACATTTCTTACATTTCTTGTGATAAAACAACGGTACCTAGAGCCATCCAATTTTGAATACCGTAATCTTCTATAGAATATGGGCACGTCGAAGCCCTAATTTGAATTTGAAATTTGATTAATTATCTGTTTCATATTTTGTAACGCTTCAACAAATTTTAGATTAAAAAACTAAACAATTTCAAAGCGAGCAATGGCAACACTGTACGAAGGAAAAAAAAAAAAAAAACATTTTGATCTCCAGCCCGCGAGACTCTGTATCGGAAATTCTAAAGATATGCTCATTTTAAAATTATTTTGCGATATTTCTCCTTAACTGAATTTTATGGTTTAAGTGCGAAGAACATGATATTTAATAAATAAAGGTAACACATAAAATGTTTAAAAAATGCCCATTTGGACGTAATTTAAAATCTGAAACCTTTCAGATTTTTATTTTTATTTTCACTTCCTTTTACGAAGTAAAAACGAAGTATTGTAATCGCGAAAAGTTTCAGGCAGCATTCAGGCAACGAAAATATCCATTTCGACCGCTATCGAATGCAATTTAACGATGTTTTCGCGTGATATCTGTACGTAAGGACAGAATAAAAGACTCTTTTCCTTCAAAAAAATTATAAAACTGCTTTAAAATTAATTCTGAAGAGAATTTTTCGTGGCGTCAGTACGAACGTATGTACGTACGTATCTCGCATAACTCAAAAACGAGTAGCCTCAGAACGTTTGAAATTTTGTATATAGGACTGCTATAACATGTAGATGTGCACCTCGTATTTTGGTTGCCATCGGCCGCACAAACGTATATAAATATATTTATATATATATCCACTCTGTTACCCGGCTCGGTGATCTCAGTTTCTTTACTCTTATATGTTTTTAAATTGTACATTTTTTGCTTTAAAAATGGTTGAATTATGTTGTTTTTATCTTCCGGTTAAGGATTTTATGCCTTTAGTAAATTTGTGTGCAATATTTTTAGAATTATCAGCAATTTTAAAGTTGTTTAATTGCCGCTAAGCCTGTTTTTGACGGCGGCCATTGATGTTTACATTTAAAACAGGAGACTAGTGGATTTGTTGCCAATCTAGAGAAACTTAGCTTCGCAACAAGAAAGATAACGCATTCATTTGTTATTGCGAATTAAATCATGCTTAATCCTTTCTGGAATTTTTTCGAGGAAATAAGTGTTTAAGATTTACTTCGTAATTTTTAATATAGATATTTTGAGTTTTTATGTATTTTTGCCTTCTCGCGAAGTGAGAACTGAATTAATTAAATGAGAAATACTCAATCGTCTGTGAAAAACTGTTTATTTTTTGTTTTGTTTGCTTAATTTCTTTTATACATCATTCTAGCTTTATTATAGTATTTGAATAGAACATGTGGCAACGATTAGATAATTCTATTCTTTTAATGATATAAATTTTGTGCATTATGAGTTATAATATGAACGAAATATATACGTTAACTGTTATATAATTATTGTATTATATAATAGTTAACTTATTTTCAGTTATATAATTATTAATACTGTTAAGTGAATCTAGCGCCAGAGTGTCGCTATGGTAAACAAATACTAGAGTGAATTTTAAAGAATGCATTTATTCCATTGTGGTTTATGCGCTGTCGGAGAAGTAGATTTAATCCAATCCAATAAGTTTAAATGAAATGCAAGAAAAAATGCGTATAATTTAATATTCCAATACAAGGAAGTCATGTGGTGTACACATCAGATTTTTTGTTATATATTGTGTTGTTCATTTCACGCTTCAGGAGCTTAGCAAAATTATACCTGAAATCCTGGCCCAGATCTCTAAAATCGCCAAATATGGTTGGACAAACTGGCTTTAAAAAAGAAGTGTCAAAATATTATTATAATATACACCGCAAAGAGATGAGAAGTAGGTCTTTTTAAAAACATTTCTGAAAATGCTCTTTAATCCTGACAAGCAACTTAAAGGAAAAGGAAATACACTTATCCAAAAACGCACTTTACGAAATTACGATATTCCGAGGCGGGCTGAGAAAGAAATCTCTCCGAAAACGAAAAACGACGGAACGATCTCAATTTGAATGCGAAGTTTCTCTACCTGGAAAAGTTTCGAATAAAATCTTCTCTTCTCACAAATGCCTTGGGGATGCAGAGGGATATACAGACGAGATTATTTACTTCTATAATGCCCCGCGTTATATACAGATATGACGACCGTACATCACCGTCATATAAAGCGAAATCCGATACTTTATCAAATATGTCATAAATATATACAATGTATCATTTATCCTGCATTTGAAAAAGCCGCCTCGTTTCGATTTGAAAGAATTTCCAGACCTTTACGTTATTCGTCTTTTTATATGAAAATGGAAAAGAAGAATGATCCCAGAAAAGACGTTTCTTTCTAAACACGCTGCAGAGTACGATACTCAATTTCCTCGCCTCTAAAGCTTTGTTCCAGGTTCTAAGATTTTAAATATTTTTTGTTATTACGTTCGTCGCATACAGAAAGTTACATGGTTTTGTGCATTGTTTCTTAAAGTGGGTATTTAAATTAAAAGTAGTCTGTAAAAATGTTTTATTTTTGTACAATATTGTTACGAAATGTAAAGGCGCGGTGAGATGGCTTCCCCGCAAAGCAGTTTTAGGGTTGCCATAAAATGGCAAGGGAAGGCAAGGTTCCCACATTTGGCGAGAAATCGCACATTTGGCGACAAAATTGGCGATATACCATGGACGGTTGAAGAACCTTCTGGAACGAATTCTTACCGGTTAAGTCCAGAATGTTCCCGAACACAAGCCGAAAGCTATATAAACCCTGCTGGTCCGCAGTCAGTAAGTGTGCTTCATCGAGAGGAAGTGTGCGTCTCTTATCGGGTGAGTGTGTGTCTCTCATCGAGTGTGTCTCAGAGAGTGTGCCTCGTCTAGCGAGCAGTGCGGAGTCGATCGAGTTGACAGCCGGGCAACGAATGCCGAGTGGGTCGTCGAGTTCACCGAAGGAGTCTCATAGTCTATCGCGGTTACTGCATCGTCGAGAGAGCGTGTTGAGCTCCGGGAACGACTGAACCGAAGAAGTCGGGAGCTGTGCTCGTGTATCGTCGAGTGCATCGCGAGTTGTAGCGTGGAGAGTCTCGAGAGTATGTGGAGTTCCGAGAACAACCAAGTAGAGTCGGGAGCTGTACTCTGGTGCTTTGCAGGAAGTTATCTCCACTGTTATTGCCTGACAGTGCTGTGCCGTTGATTGTTCCAGCGTGTTTATAGTAGATCTTCGACGACTGTAAAAAGTGTTATTGGAGCTGTCCTGATTAATATTGGCTAAATAAAGTGTGTTTCGATACTTCATTATTCACTCTTAATTCTTCGTTATTCACTCCAAATCTACGAACCCTGTACGATCATTAAGTAAGAAAATAACGCAAGAACTGGTGTCAGAAGAGAAAAAGAAAAACGTAACAATATTTAAGTTAAAAGTTGTAAATATTAACCTAAAAATAGCAATTAAAATACCAAATTATCTAAAGCAAGTAAGAAATTTTGGGTTTGAACAGGTCCTATTTAATTAAACATGAAAGAAAAAGTGAAGGAAATTTACGTACTTCTGTCATATACAATGTAAGGTGTCTCTAATGAACCTTCCTATCTTCCTCACTTCCATTTTCCTTCCAGAATGTAAATTTCTAGCTCGCGGGATATTCAAACGAGGTAGAAAGAATAGAGTATTTAAAGGAAGGTTTTACAGCAACGATGCCCAACTTTGTGCTCGCCGATCGTTTTGTAAATGCTCGCCAGCCCGACTAGGTACTATGAACAAAAAATATTTTAAAAATAACCATTCATTTATATTTTTTAATTGTTAAAATATGGTAAGCGTTTATAGTCATAAGAGATATCTTGCAAGACGTTATAAAATAATTAAATGCTGATTGATTAACTTGATAGCGAACATGGAATCTTATTGCTTCAGTCCGATGTTAGATGGCTCAACAGGGGAAAAGTACTTCAACGATTTGTAGAACTCCCTTAGCCAATAAAACAGTTTTTGGAATCCGGAAACGAAAGTTATAAAGAATTGGACGATAATAATTGGTTATCCTATCTGTATTTTCTCACGGATATAATAGCTAAAGTGAAAAAAACTGAACGAAGATCTCCAGGGAAAAGAAAAATCCTTTTTCGATTGACTGGGACTGTAACTGCTTTTTCAGATAAAGTTAAATTTGTGGATAAATCAGATGAAAGAAAAAAAAATTCACCCATTTTCAGAACTTAACAAGCCATATTAATAACCACAAGGCAATTGAAACAGAGAAATACTCGAAAAACCTAAATGCATTGAAAAAAATTTTGAACTCCGCTTCTCTGGTTTCCATAAAGTTCAATCAATATTATTATTCATCTCAAACCAATTGGCCGAAATTAATATTTCAGGTGTATCACATAAGATTGGAAACATGTTTAATAAAAATGTTGATGTTTTGGAAATGCCAAAGGATAAGCACCACTGTTTTAGAGGGTAGATACAGAGCATGTTCTGCCTTGCTGAAGGCCACGTTGCTCTTGAGAGGAGTGTTCTGCGGCGTTGCTCTATTCTCGCCATTAGACTTGTCATGCCGACACGTCAGAGCGAACTTGGGTTTTACTTGGATTGTGTAACCGTCAGACTAGCTTACTAAGTTAAATTATTTAACTTTGATTTAAACCATAACTGCTGACTATATATATTGTATGCACGAGTGGTGTCGCTCGTTAACTTTTATTAGAGTCGAATAAAGGGTCCTTTCATAGTCTCTGGTACCTTACAAAAACAGTGATAATTCACTTTGCAGTTTTTTAAGATGTTTCGTACGTATTATGTTTGCAAAAGAAACGTTATAACATAAGATACAAATTTCAGGTTAATTTTATGTATCTTAATCTCCTTTAACATTAGGAATGTGTCGCTTTTAAGTTACATTCATTTTTATGACATATTTCATGCTCTCTTTTATTTCATCTAAAATGTAACATGTTATAGGGTACATACTCCTTTTGTCTAAGATGAACAGCTAAGACGTACACTCGAGAAGAGTTAAATAACCTTTTTATTAACTCAAATAAGAATAACATTCGGCCCCGTCTCGGGCTTACAGGAACGGGGTTTAACTCAGACTAAGAAATAAGAAACTAAACTATAATTAGCTAAACGAGACTTAGCTTCACAATCATCTGAAGAATTTGGCCCCTAAATTAAACTAACCGGCAAATATCAATAGACACGTACACTGACTACCAATAAGTATTTGGACACCTGTGATAGAAAAGAAAAACTAACTTTATTCAAGATCAATACAGCCTCCACGAGAGGTAATTACAGCGTGGTCCCTTCAGGGCATACTTTCCACAAGTCTTTAGACTAGCTTAAATTATTTATCTTAAAAATTATTTATCTATTAAAGCTAGTGGTATTTTCTTCCACTCGGCTTGGAGAAGACATAGAAGTTCCTTCACCGATTTTGCACGGGTAGTGCACCCCTGAATTCGGCGATGCAACTCGTCCCAGAGGTTCTCGATAGGGTTCAGGTCTGGACACTAGACAGGCCAGTCCATTCGATAAACTCCATTGGCACCATACCAAGCCTTGGTTAACGTCGAAACACGACAACTGGCATTGTCGTCCTGAAAGTAACAGGGGTCCAACCCGTAAAACTGCCTCAACGTAGGAAGCACATTGTCATCCAAAATAGTGCAGTAGGCACCGGAGTTGAGCTTACCATGAATGGGGACCAAGGGTCCCAGCCCATACCAGGAGAAACACCCCCAGACCATAATTTCACCTCCGCCGAACTTGACTGTTGGCACAATGCATTCTGGCAGGAGACGTTCTCCAGGTAGACGCCAGACCCAGACATCCGAACGGTAAAGGGTGAACCTTGATTCGTCACTCCAAAGAACCCGTTTCCACTGATCTACGGTCCGATTTCGATGTGCTTTGCACACACATTAACCGAGCAGAGCGGTTGGACTTTGTGATCAAAGGCTTATGGGCAGCAGCACGACCATGTAAACCAAGCAGATGTGCTTTCTTACGGATGGTATTCATTGAAACAATACTCCCGAATGCCTGTTGAAACTCCTCGCGGATGAGCGCCATCGGTTGGGTGCAGTTCTTCCGAATTTCTCTGGACAGCACTCGTCGGTCTCTATCTCCCAGTTTCGTTGGTCTGCCGACTCGGGGCACATTCCGACAATCACCTCTCCTTTTCCACCTCCTAATCACATAGGCCACTGTCGATTTTGGGTACTTCAGATCGCTAGATATGTCCCTTAAGAATCGGCCCCATTTGTGATACCCGATAATTATACCTTTCTCGAAATCAGAGAGCTCCGAACTGCGAGGCATCTTGCATGCGACTAAAGCCGATGCTGTTTCCTACACGATATATAACGGCGGAGTCCGGGACGTACCTTAGGACCGCAGTATCGTCACTTGCATAGGTGTCCAAATACTTATTGGTAGTCAGTGTATAATACGGCCGAGCGTAATAGCAGAAAGAGTGACTTAGCCCAGAAGGCAGATACTCGCTACTAAGAACTCCTAGCTCTCTCTATCGAAATTAGTTTGAGCCTTCCTTAAATACTTCTTCTAACACATTTGCATTGAACGCGATTCTAAAAACTCATTCTGGTAGGAAGTTGTAAGTGGAAACAAGGCAGGGTAGGAAAGGGTTTCAAAATTCAAATATGCCTTACAATATTATCATTAATAGGCAGTCTTTTCGGGAAATAATTAAGTAATTAAAATATCTCTAACTGCAGCACGTTCATCCTTAACACACTAACATTTACTTATCAGAAATATCTCAAGAAAATCTTGGGTGTAGATAAAGTGGCACCGAACATTTTATGGAAACTCCTACAAGCTGAGATCATTATTAACCAACAATATAATTCGATAACAACACCTTGCTCTGGAAAAAATTAATAATATTTTAGCTGTTAACCTCAAGTGGATTATTCTATTTACGAAACATTTACAAGGGTTGCCTACTTGAGCTCCATCCTAATTTTGACCAAGGGTCGTCCGGAAGATAAAATCTGAATGTCTCGCACTCCTGTTGTTGGTCTCTCACCAACTTCTTTGTAGAAGACTTGAAAAACACCGGTGGAAGAATAAGAAATGATAATTGCTGAAGACAAATCGTACAACTCCAGCTGCAGACAACCTTATAAATGATCATCTTACCTTACAGCAATACAGGATAGCTATCAAGAATTAAACGAATTACAAACAAGAACACACACAAGGAATTTCACAACAAGACGTACACGCCAATTCACTGTAAAACATTAAGCACATCAGTAAGATGTCGAGGCAAAAATATGCAACTTCAATGTTGCACCCAGCTTTTACAAGGCCAAGAAACTTTGTAATTAAAGCCTACCAGTAACCGAGGGAATAAAAGTGTCAATTACTGGAAGTTCATATCCCGGTTGGTTGGTTGATTTTTTAAATGGCACAAAACCTCGAGGGTTATTATGCGCCAGACAAATGATGAGTAAAATTCAAGATGCATAAACACACTGTATCAAGTGAATTGATGACATGAACCTGAAAATGTTGATGAAACATGGAGAAATGACTTTAAAACGTCCACGCAAAAATGACTGAAAAATGCTCTAGCAACAGGTTGAGCAGGATAAAATGTAGTTCAAATCATATGGTAGTTCATATTCCGGAAAAAGGCTGAACACATAAAATCTTTGTCGCTTTCCCCGCATTTAAGGTAAATACCAATTTCCTTTACGAAGTTCTCCAGGAAGGTATCCTTGCCTTAGATACATAGATAACCTCGTGCACTTAGCTTTAATCTAACCTAATTTGTAATTAAATGTATAGTAGAATTCCAGTTTTATATGGTTGGTTGATCGGAGTTTTTTGGCACAAAATCCACCAGTTTTATACGGATTCCAGCAGTTCTATGCCAGCCAAAATAACCATTTTAAATTTATTTACATGGTTTGACATTTTCCCTTAGATAATTAAAACAGATAACTTTAAGAAGTTGTTAAATTTGGCATAAATTGTTTGAAAGACACTTATTAACATGTCTGGAAAAGAAATACGCATTTGCACGTAACCTTAATTTTCTTTGTTTGCTCCCAGAATCCTTTGTTCTACCTGATATTTTGGTCGAAAATGGATCGAAAATGTAATCCTTTTGCGTGTAGTCGACTTGGGACTAGACGCAAAATGATTAGATTTTCGATCCATCAGAAGGATTAGATTTTCGACACGCAAAAGGATTAGATTTTCGATCCCTCGGAAGGATTAGATTTTCGACACGCAAAAGGATTAGATTTTCGATCCCTCGGAAGGATTAGATTTTCGACACGCAAAAGGATTAGATTTTCGATCCATCAGAAGGATTAGATTTTCGATCCATCAGAAGGATTAGATTTTCGATCCCTCGGAAGGATTAGGTTTTCGCCTTGCGGATCTTTCATTTTCCGCAAGAACGGAGACTCTGACAATTTTTAACAATCGTTTAAATTTTCTTCCAAAATTTTCAAAAATCGCTTAAAAATAAAAATTTAGATCGTATTAAAAATCCGAAATAACCAAAATGTTTCCTCGAAGCGTTCTATCATTAAAAAAAAAAAAAAAAAAAAAAAAAAAAAAAAAAAAAAAAAAAAAACACAACTGTTCCTAGCGCAATTAGGATCGAAGATGCATTTGGATGTCCCTACCCATATAAGGACACTTAACATTGTGCCTTTGGAAATACGGTTGAGGGTACTGCACATTCTTCCGAGTCTCTGTTTCCTCCTCTTCCCCCCCCAAAAAAAACTGATAACTCTAGAAGAAAACTAAAAGGTGCCCGAACTGAAAGGTGGTGGCGATAATTCGTCACCACCAGGTTTTGGCAATTTGGTCCCTTCCTCCCCAGTCGCCCTTTAAAAGCGGAAGCATATAAGTATTTTCTCTCTTCCTCCCGCAGGTCTTCGTTGTGTGGCCCCTGGTTCGAGTTCCGGCGACGGCGCTGCATATTTTTCACGCATCCTGCTTTAACAAAAAAAAAAAAAAAAAAAAAAAATAATGACTCTACAAACTATCGATTGTTACAAAGAAAAACAAATAAAAAGTAATTTGTTTGCGTTTGACTTTTTTTAATACCTAATCCCTGACACACTTCATATTTGCCGAATAAAACATAATTAGTCCAAAGGGCCAATTTGCCCTGAAGGACTGTTAATTTCGTTTTGGCATTTTGCGTCGAAAACTTTAAAAGGCTGTATCACTTTTCAGATCGTTACCACCATATATTATCACCCTGTCTTATATTTGAAGAAATTAAATAATGAAGCATCTGCATAAATGTTTGTATGTTTCTCGCATTGTGATAAAACAACGGTACCTAGAGAACGCAATCTTCCACAAAGCATGGGTATGTGGAAGCCCTAATTCGAATTTGGAATTTGTTTTATAATCGATTTCATATTTTGTAACACTTCAACGAACGAATTAAAAAACTAAACGATTTCAAAGCGAGCAATGGCAACATTGTACGAAGAAAAAAAACATTTTTATGTCCAGCGCTGCGAGACTCTGTATCGGAAATTCTAAAGATATGCTCATTTTAAAATTATTTTGTGATATTGCTGTTGAACTGAATTTTATGGTTTGAGTACGTAGAACATGATATTTAATAAATAAAGGTAACACAGAACACGTTTAAAAAAAGCCCCTTTGGACGTAATTTAAAATCTGAAACATTTCAGACTCTTTTAAATCAATTGCTTTCGGGTAATATGAATCTGGTCTATAGAAGAACGGGCAACCTAATTATTATTCCATATTTTCGATTATGCCGATGGATTACTGTCTCATTTAATCCAGAGAATTAGGCTTCCACAGTAACTGGATTAGTCTGCAAAGAGAATAAAAAAAGGAAAAGCCCGCAGAAGCGTTTTTCGAACACTTTGTACGCATATTATACGTGGCTAAGGAATTGATAAGTATGGAATGGAATTTCGGAAACCTAATCCTGACTGCAAAAGATCTTAAACCTTCGAATCGAATTTCAGAAGGTTTAGAAGACTGCCTGAGCCTACAAACATGACGTCATAGAGTTCAGGCTTCCGATTTCGAAATGTGATCATCGTCACCTACAACAGAGTATTTAAACAAGAACTTGCAGAAAGTAAGCGTTTATTGGATGACTCGTTCCTATCAGTGAAGTTACGGAAGGCTGAAACCAGCAGCTTCGAGGGCATCTACAGATTCTTTCAAAATCGATTAAAACACAGATAGTAAGCCCCAACTCACCTCTTCTCTCTCTTTCAGTGGCATGAGCAAGAAAGGTGAGGAGCTGTCGGAGTACTTTGTGGTGGTATTTTAAGATATAATTCTGACATAGTTCTCCGAAACAGGAGAAATTTCTCAACTGTCTAAAGAAAAGTACTGTTTACTATTTTCTTCTGGGAAATAAAAAAAAGTAATCCGGATTTAAAGTAATATTCAAGTGCTTCGGTCTGGAATATATTTGCCCCATTCTCAAATTTCGCTTACATGTGCTGTCCCAGAAGAAAAGAAAGAAAATTCAAGATAAATTAATATTTAAACTTTAATTTGAGCAATGCAGGGCATAAAGATGAGTATAAATACATTTCTACTTGTTGAGGGAATACCACAACTCAGTTTCGTTTTCAACCACAAATTCACTTCTTATTTAAACAACTAATTTTTATTCTGATGATGACTGATGGAAGCTATGTAAATACACAGAAGGGTACTATTCCGTTTCATAGGACCGTAAAAAAATTGCAGCGAAAATATATGCGATAAAGCGCCAAATCTAGCCAACGTGCCTATTTAACAGCGCGCCAAATCTAGCGTAAGCGCTGATTTGACATTTCGTAAGTTTATATAGTTCTATTTTTCTTAAGACGCCATTGAAATACTAGTTTAATTTTTAAACCCCATTTTTGATTTTGAATTATTTTTTGATTTTAAATTCTTTTTTGATATCCTATGGATTCAACAATTTGGGAATTGCCGATGACGACAAGTCTGCAATAGAATTTTGGATGAAGTGCAGAATCACCCACTGCTTGACGTGTTTTTAGGAATTGCACATACTCCGTGTCCACGTACACATCGGCATCCCAGAATTGCACAAAAATGGCACTGCGCACACCCTTGACTTCTTTATCAATGTACACATCGACTTATTTTTCACTTAAAAAGTAAAAGAAAATTGACAAAAATCCAATTGTTTTTTTAACTCTTGTAAAAAGCGGCAAACAAATAAGTGGACGATTCTGCAATTTACCGAGATTTTTTTCAAAGAAAAAGCATCATTCATTATAGAAAATTATGTTTGAACAACCGCCGAGATGAAATTATGCTTTAGCGATAACTCGGTAGCGAAATAGCGATGCAGGCATCCATTCCGTTATGTTTAGCAATTTTTATATAAATTATAATAATGATCTGAAATAGTTATTTACTGTTATGCTTCCATTCAGTCATGTTTAGCCTTTTTTATATAAATTATAATAATAAAAAAGTATTAAATGAAATAAACTTTTCATCTTAATTAAAACATCAATCGTAGATAGTTATTTACTATTATACTTCCTTTCTTGCGTTAGGGTTGCCGCAATTATTTTTGGCAGCACAGGCATCAACAATAGTTTGGCGATTTTTTACGGCCCTCAAAACCGAATAGTACCCTCAGAAGTATTAACATACAAAAAAAAAAAAAAAAAAACTGAAAGGTTTTAGATTTTAAATTAGTTCGAAAAAGGCGTTTTTTTAATGTTTTGTGTGTTACCTTTATTTATTAAATATCATGTTCTTTGCACATAAACCATAAAATTCAGTTCAATAGCAATATCGCAAAATAATTTTAAAATGAGAATATCTTTAGAATTTCCAATGCACAATTCCGCACGCTGGAGATAAAAAGATCTCCCCCCCCCGTAGAGTGTTGCCATTGCTCGTTTTTAAATCGCTGAGTTTGTTACTCAAAAATGCGTTAAAGTTTTAGAAAATATGAAATCGATAATAAAACAAATTCCAAATTTGGTCTTCCACATGCCCATATTCGTAGGAGGATTACATCTTTCAAAATTCGATGGCTCTAGGTACCATTGTTTTAACCACAATGCGAGAAATATACATACATTTATGCAGGTTTTTCATTATTTAATTTCTTCAAATATAATGCAGGACTCTAACATTTGGTGGCAACAGTTTAAAAAGTGAAACGGACATTTATAGTGATTCAACGCAAAATCGCAAAACGAAAACAATAGTCCTTCAGGAACAAAGCCCATTTGGACTAATAATATGTTAACTATTAAACGTTACAAATACAGAATCTGAAAAATGACTTTGTACGAGAAAAAGTAGTTTCTAAATTTAGCAACGCTATTGCCGCAGCTTAATCACACATTTGTATTATATAAATAAATGTAATGTAATGTGTATATGGAACAGGCAGTTTAAATTATATACAAAGCTGCATTAGTGCTGTTTTCAGACGAGCACTTTAAACAAAGAACAGAACATCATTCTGCATTTTATGCTAGATAAAAACAAGGAGGATTGGATTATTGGATTATTCAGTTATGGCAAAGCACACGAGGGCTATCTGCCTAAAGGGAGGGATGCCTTTCGTGGAGGACTTTCTAAGGGAAACTGGCTCGTATACACGTTACATATGGGGAAAACCACGAAAACGCCCATGCAGCCAGCCCGTTCGCGGGATTCTAACCTCAGACCGAACTACCAGTGTTCAGCGTCTTTACCGCTCGGCCGCTGGTGGGCTGAAAACAAGGAGGAAATACTCCAGAAGTTAAATAATTCACTAAAGACTTTTCCTTTTCTTATATAAAAAAAAGGGCATTCTTCATTTCAACTCCCAGATTCAGGAAAAATAATGATCGAAAGTAAATATAAACATTTAATTCAGTTGTTAAAACCTCAGTACTCAGCTTATTTGCTTTGTGACAATCCCTTCAAATATTTTACTGTAACCAGGGATAATAATTCCAACAGTTCCGAAGAATGGTTAGTTTTTCTCCATCAATTTCTAACAAATCTTCGGTCGAGTTAAAATAAGTTCAAAAAACATCATCTTTTGGATGCGAATTTCAGTCTTGCCTGCGACCGAACGTCATCGATTTTCAAAACCCAATTTTGAAACGAACGACTCACAGAAAAGGGGGAGGGGTATGAAAAAAAAAGGGCACTCTTCATTTTGACTTCCGGGCATTTGCTGTCTCTTGGTATATAAAGCCAGAAGAGGGAGGATAAAAAATCGGTTTCCAAAGATTGCCTCCCTGTTAGAGAACTGAAATCCTTTACGTTTGTCTGGTTCTTTTCAAGGTTTGACAAGGACTTTAAACAACTTTATATTGTTTTTTCAAACAATGTTTGTTCAGTCAAGTAGGGGGATGTATAAGACGAGAACTCGATACAAAATTTACGCTAAGTTGCGTTCGGAGGAAACAAAACAAAAACGACAATTTCTAAAAGCAATATTATGAGGAAGAATTATATGAAGTATGAACAATTGTCCCTAATATCCTCCATGTAATTGATGTGAAAGAGAATATTTTTTGTTCAGTTATCTGAAGTACGACATCTGAAGCAACCAAATGTTCACATTTCTGAAGTAACTGATATGTAAAGGATTCTTGTTACTTGAGATACACTGCGCCCGTGCCGTTTTGCCCTAATTAATCGTTGACTAAATCAATAAAAGTCTCTAGGGTTATTATTTTATGTAACCAGTTATTTGTAATTTCAGCTTCACTATCACTTCTCCTTTCCGTTTCCTCACCAGAATGCAAATCAATTTGAGAGTATTTAAATCAAGTTTTTGGACTGTAAAACAAAGCGTGTTTCTGCGTCCCGAGGTTACATTACTAGGTTTTGCGAGCTTTGATATGATTCTAATTTTTCGGCTTCGCGTTATTGCTGCCGATATTTAAACTGTTACGCCGGTGAGAAATTTTGAGCGAACTTCGCGTTAAATCATTTGTGTAGGCTATAACTACTAGGCTTAGTTTTAAACTGGCTTGTTTTAAGTTGCATCGCCACAAATGTTGGCTTGATCATGTAAGCACCAGACTTGCATTTATGTTCAAATTCTGACTTTAATATAAAGGTTGTTTTAAACACTTCCAAGCTTCTGTTGCTGCTGCAGACCAGGGATGTTTCGCTGTACCCCGTATGTTAGGAATTCGATACTAGTTTATTCCATCCTCCCCCCCCCCCTAAAAAAAATTAACTAAGGAAAGTTAGCTCAATTAACATTTTGGAAAGCTTTAACCTTTTTGCTAAATTAATTTATGTCTCGCAAGATAGCAAAATAGAGACATAATACGAAATTTTTAAATCTAAATCCTTTCGATGCAAACACTTGCAGCAAAAATATGAAAATTCTTTTATAGTCCATGACATGCAACTCTGTCGAACTTCTTCTAGTTTCAACGTGCTAAGACTAAATAAAAATAAAATAATACAAATGAGAAGTCACACTCCCCAATTTTCAGTACAAGTACATATTGCTACAAATTTTGTACATATGTAAATAATTTTAGTGAAATTATATGTGAAATAGTAGTACTTTTTTGTATAATGTAATATGAAAATCTAAAAAAGCGAAGCTTTGCCGGAAAAGTAAAAATACAGTTTACTTTCCCAGCTGCAGACAGTTTCAGCAAATAACTTTTATCGCCAAATAAAGCCAATCTTGGCGACAAATCGCCAAAAGTCGCCACCGTTAGCAACCATTTGGTGGCATTTTGGTCGAGTAACTCTAACTGTTATTATGATTGAATAAATGTAATTAATCTAGATAATAACTGTAACCGCATCCGGCCTAGCGATTTCTCGGAGAACGGGTGAAAACTACACAAGACCAAAGCGAATATCTGCTGCCATTTGTTTACTTCAGCGTGAGTTCGGAGTATTCAGATACCTCCGTGTAAGCTTCGCTGTTTAGATGCCCTTTGCATTGCGTTCTGTTTAACGTTCTTAGTAGTTTGAAGTGTAAATACTGATACTGATACTGATCTGTGATACTGAGAAGAACAGTACGAATATTTTTATAGAAAGTTCCAGAACTTGTGAAGAGTTTTCTTTTGGTAAAATAAATTTTATGTAGGTATCATCGGTTCCGTATGCATTTAATCTATTACGGTGTGGTGGTGTGGTGTATTTAATTATGGCAAAGCTCACTAGGGCTATCTGCCTAAGGGGAGGGATGCCTTTGTGGAGGACTTTCTAAGGGAAACTGGCTCGTATACACGTTACACATGGGGAAAACCACGAAAACACCCATGCAGCTAGCCTGTTCGCGGGATTCGAACCTCGGACCGAACTACCAGTGTTCAGCGACTTTACCGCTCGGCCGCTGGTGGGCCTTAATCTATTATGAATCCCTAGGCATGCAACAATATTTTCCAACTTTCTTGCTTGTAACAAGCATACAACACAATATTGTGCACATTTCACGATACTTTTTTTTAATTGAAAATTTTAAATTCCTTGTGCACCACATAGTACTTACACACGGCTTACAGAGGTTAAGTGAAAAAAAAAAACCACGAAATAAAATAAACTTACAAATTCACAGACGACACGTAAGAAATAAATTAACAAAAAAAAAAAAAAAAAAAAAAAAAAGAGAAAGCCATTTTATCTTGAATAAATGCACATGAAGGGGGGGATAAAATGTAATATTTACAGAGTTTAATCTAGAAATGAGTTTTTTTTCGTCTTTCCTTGAGCTTTGAACAATAGAACAACAAATGTTCGACATTTTGCACTCCCCCGAAACTGTATGAACACAAGTCTGTACTAGATGATCTAAATCTCTTCAGATATGAATTGAATTTACCATGCCCAGTTAGAAATTGAGTAACTTCAAAATTGCAGGAAAAGTGTTTATTATTCGATCTGTGAGGAATGGATGGAAAATATAGTTTAGTTAAAGAGGCAGTAGTAGAATTCCTGTATAGTTCATTCCGCTTGAGTATTGTATCATCCCTATTTTTGTTCTTGAAAAATGACTTCGGCAATATCATTGGAGTATTTACTTGAAGATGTGTAGCTTGTTTTGCCAACCAATCAGGTCTTCAATTTCCTAGATTGCCAGTGTGGCCACGTACACGAGAAAAGATAACATCAACACCTTTATTATTAAGGTTCTTAAGAAGGGCGTGAGAAGTGACAATTAAAATTTATTACATGAGAAAATATTCCTAAGAGAATATAAGGATGAAAGAGAATCAGTGCAAATAAGGAATTTAGCACTTAACGAACAGTTAACTTTGGTCAGGATAACGTTCATATTGTTTTCTTGAAAAATGCTAAGTCGCTAATTTATAAACTGTAATCTAAGGCATGTAAGGGATGATGGATACTACAGTAACACAAATGCGATGTTTCATATCCTTTAGGGTGATCGCTTCAGTTGCGCAGATTTCGTTTCATCATTTTCTTCTCAAAAGTAAACTGGTGGCATAAGTTTCGGAAACAGTAATGGACAAACGGCTATCCTTCGCGTTGATTTATCGTTCAGGAAAACATTTCATCCCCCAACTGCGTAGATTTCCGGAGGACTCCAGGCATTTGAAAATTCCGGATAAAACCTGCAGCCTCCGGAAAGTGCAAAATCCACAAATGTCATCTAGTCTGCAATTTTAACTTTTCTTTGAAACTACGCTTCTTTTAACCAAAGAGATCATGTGCGAACAGACTATGCTTTTACTCGTCTTTTAATCAGAAAATCGGATTTAAAAGCATTTAATAAAACATAAAAGTTTTAAGCATTTAATTTATACTATAAAAAGGTTACTTTCTTGTCGAAACTGTATTCTTAAATTTATTCGAAGAATCTGCAACATACTTTCGCCATGTTGTATAACTAAACGTATGCTGCAGATTTTTATTGATCATATACGAGACGAATATTATATTTTCTTCTCCGTAATTCAGTTGCGAAAAAACGCACTTGAGACTTAAAATAAGAACTTAAGAAAATAAGAACTTAAAATACACAGTACATTCAAAATGAGAAAGGAAAATAATAGAAGTTAAAACCTTACTTAATTATACAGTACGCTCTAAATGAGAAAATAAAATAATAGTCATAAAAAACTTAAATTATGTGATTCAAATCTTATTTATTGCAACAACTTAAACTATTATGACCTCTCTTTTCGACCTACACCAGAGCATATCTGTGATTGTCGACATACACGGGTGAGGGTCCGAATGTACAAGAATGTAATGCAACATTCGATCTTTCACCGACGTATTTGGTGAATGTTGACATTCCCCGGTGAAAGTCGACATTCTCCAATTTCGGTCTTTCACGGTAACAGCTACACTTTCCAAAAACCTTTCCTTAAATACTACTTCTTTCTACCTCATTTTAATACACACAAGGCTATAGCCTATTACTATCATGACAAGAACGAGTGGGTTGAAAACGAGAATCAAAGGAAAGTGTCTTTAAAATAAAAATTAACCGTTGGATAAATTAAATGAATCCCCACAATACGATTACATGTTTGTAGTTTCTAAATAGCTCTACCAGACGTGGCATAACTACCTTTCTTTCTACTATTCTGATTCACTGAAATGCGTGTGGGGGAACACAAAATCATGTTCTCTGTTCTTTTTTAGGCGACAACCAATGACTAAATGAAGACTCAATGATGTCACTACCCTGCATTATTTCGTTCAGTTTCCTGACGTCACCTTATTCTGTGAAAGATGCTGAAGATATTGCTCAACAGGTGGAAGGATCTCCGAGTTAATTCGCTGATGCGTCATAATTCCGTTCAGCTATGATTCGCTGGTTGAATTTAAGAACTCATTTTAAATAATCTATAGCTCTCCGTTAATCGGTATTTAATTCAGTGCGGTCTATTAACATTTCAAAACACAATAAAAAGTTCGCTCACGATCCTCAAACTTCTTCGAATTCTTTTTAACATGAATATATAAAATATTAGCGTTTCCTTATTTTCAAAGCATGTTGTTATTTAGACTGACCAACTTCTTTGTCCTTGTTATGATTTCTCTATCAGAAGTTCTGCTGCTACGAATAAGTTCTGACCTTTTCAGTGATACTTATAAGGTATTTCTCCCGCCTTATTAGCATGCCTTCGTGGTGCAGTGGTCAGCACGCTGGGCGCGTATTCCAGAGGTCCGTGGTTCGATTCCCGGCGAAGGCGTTGCTAATTTTTCACATCTCTTGCTTCCAAAAAATCATACTGTCTCTACAGTAGCACCCGAACTAAAAGGGTTGTGGTTATGGTTATGCGCCACTGACCAGGCTTCCGACCTAAGGTTAAACCGAACGGAATGATGATGATCAGTGGAAAAAACAACAAGCAGCCACCACAACAAAACACTGGCTGAAAGACCAAGTGCCATGAATTGCTCTTAATCAGGAATGTCACAAAAAAGTACTTTACAAAAATGATTACAGGACATCTTGCATAAGATGCTACATATTGCTGCGTGCGTACGGATTGACGATTAAATTGACTCCGTACAATTTTTGGTGTCAGGAGTGGGGTTCGTTATGAAATGAATGCACAAGCACGATGAAAAATGAACAAAAATTTATTATTATCACAACAAAAATGCTTACATTTTCTCAAATTATCATGCAGTATTACAATATCTCACAGTAGTTATCTTTTAACTTTTTAAATGTCCAATAGAACGTAATTCAAAACAGCTAAAGAAAGCTAATCCGCGAATTCGCTACAATCAACAAGAGCAGTTTTCTAAACAACAACAAACTAAGCAACTACTACGAACTGAGATGTTTTCCTCCTTTTATAAGATTTTAAAATCACGCGCTAGAATTTTCCGGTACTTTCTCGAAATCAAAAAGAGAGATTTATTTATTTAATGCACGCGCTCTTGTATTTTCAATTTAATTCATTTAGTAATAAGATATAATGCATTTAGTAATAAGATACACGAATACATAATTTAATGGTATTCCATAGTATAATGCCTTAATATTATGAGACAGAGCTATGATAAAGTACGAATAATACTATAGTTAAATACGATTATGTGAAATGTGACACATTAAATTTATGTTGTTTAACATAATAACACACACTAAAAGGGTGTTGGATGATGATTCTCCTCACCCAGGATTTGGCCATTGGGTCCCCAAAACCCCAGTCGCCTTTTAAAAGGGGGAGTATGTAAGGTATTTCTCCCGCCTTCCTAGCGTGCCTTCGTGGTGTGGTGGTCTGCACACTGGGACGGTATTCCAGAGGTCCACGGTTCGATTCCCGGAGAAGGCGGTCGCTAATTTTTGATCTCTCTTGCTTCCAAAAATTCCTAATGTCTCTACAGACTGTCCTGTAATTAAACTGTAGCCATGTTATATAAAAAATAGTCTTGGAAAATGCATAAAATAAATCCAAAACGATATCGCAGGCGAACAATAGGATTCCATCATGAAAGCATAAAAGTATACTTGCTAGTTCGTAAATACACATATTTGAATAAACGTGAAGAATTTCAGTCGGGAGATTTTACATTAGATTGCATAGTACAATTGTGATATTTTCATCATGTAGGAATTGGTTATTATAACTAGAAAAATAAATAAATTATTTTTTAAGTGAAACAATTAATAGCACCAAAATTCCAGGCGAAATTATCACAGCCATTTCCACAGCGGCACACTATACTTAAAGCACTCTCAAAGAATAATTTCAAGGACGATTTCCAAACTTCTAACAAAAATTTCTATAATGAGCTTGCAGCTTTCAAACGTGATCATTTTAAGGACATATAGCGAAATTTTTTACAAAATTGACTGCTTTCTTACAGTAAGCAATTTCAGAAAACCTTTCAGAACTAACACTTGCTCGTAAAAGTAAATCAATATAAAAAAGGTAATCTGAAGGTTTCAGGTTTTAACGGTCGCTCAAAGGGTTTGTTAACGTTTTTTACGCGTTCGATGAACTCGCAGTCTACCAGTATGCTGTTACACTTACTCCTGCTAACCCCCCCTTTTTTTTTTTGTCCTTTTAGCTTTATTACCAAGCATCGTTTTTTGGCACTGACGCCATATAAATTCAACAGCAAATTAAAAAAAAAATAATAACAGTAGTATATGTTTAGAATTCCCGATGCAGTGTCAAGTGCAGGCACACATTTTCATATTTTTTCAATCTTTTCTCAGTTCATCATAGGAATGCTCAGTTTTCTGAGATGTCTTACAAAATTTTTTGGTGCGAGTCTCTTTTTATTATTAACGTTTTATGTGTTGACGTTAATTATTAAACATTACCTTCTTCGCCCTTACGTTGCTGAGTCATTAGGTTATTTTAGAAGCAGGAGAGAAAAAAAATGAGCAATGCCTTCGGCGGGACTCTTAACCTGGACCTCTCGAATGCGCGCCGAGTGTGCTACCGTTACACCACGAAGGCATGCAGAAAGGAGAGAGAAAATACCTTATTAACGCCACATAAAATGTAATTCAAGAACAAAATCGCAAAATATTTATAAAAAGATTATCTTTAGAATTTCCGACAGACAGTCTAGCGAGGTAGAGATCAAAATGTTTTATTCCGCGCAGTTTTGCCATTGCCCGTTTTCAAATTGCTGAATCAAAAGTTAATTAAAGTTTTCATGAAATAAATAATAATAAAATTATAACGTCATTCGGTGAAAGTATTGAATATTTCTAATTAGATAGATCATGAATTAAATGCATTTTTAATATTTAAATCAATCCGAAAAAAGTACGAAATGAATATTTTTAAGAAATGCATCGATCGCGTTTAAACAGCTTAAGGGGACTCATACATCTTAAACCCCTCATGATCTTCGAATATGTGACTGTTGCAAGAATTGAGATATTTTATTTATTTTAAAAGCAATTACTTCCAACTTTTTACAGCTGACTACATAATATAGCTGCTTTGGAAAATTGTAACCAGAAAGTTTGTGTTGCCAAATATATTTTCGTAATTTAATCCTCTTTGTGACAAAATATTTCGCCGTGTTTCCACCTTGCGCGCATGATATTTTAAAAATGGCTAATGGTACATATTTGAAATTGGATAGAATTCTATATGGGCACTATTTTCTAACTGAACCAACAATCTGATGAATATTTTATTATTAAAAACTTTTATGGGCGAAAGCATTACAGATTTTTTTAATAAAATACATTTTATAAACTCAACTCCAAATAAAATAAAAATTTAACATGAAATTCTTAAAATTTTTGGTTCACGGTAGTTTCCAAATGTTATAAAAGCTATATATTAAATATGGAATTAAGTTATGCAACAGAATGTTTTAAAGTGTGCGCGCAAGGTGGAAGGAAACATGACGAAAAATGTTGTCACAAAGCGGATTAAATTATAAAAATATTTGTGGCAACACAAACTTTCTGATTACTATTTCAGAAAGCAGTTATATTATGTAGTCAGCTGTAAAACGTTGGTAGTAATTGCTTTTAAAATAAATAAGTTATCCCAATTCTCGCACAGTCACCTATTCGAACATCTTATGGGTTTTAAAGTGTATGAGTCCCCTTAATTTGTTAAGTCGCAACAGACAGATTCAATTTGAAACATAAATATCTTACATTTTGCCGAATGGCTGGTTTATTGGCTTGCTTTATTTAATTACGGCAAAGCACTCGAAGGCTATATGCCTGAGGGAAGGGTTACCTTTGTGGTGAACTTTGTAAGGAAAAGTGGCTCGTTTACATATGGGGAAGCCATGAAACCGCCCATGCAGCTAGCCCGTTCGCGGGATCCGGACCGAACTTCCAGAGTTCAGCAGCTTTACCGCTCGGTCAAGAGGTGAGACTCTGCCGAATGGCAAAGGAATCGAATGAAAAGTGAAATGACGTATTTACAGTGATTCGACGCAAAATTCTATTACGGGATCAAGATTCCTTTTGGAGTAACGAAATTAATACAATGAACTTCATTATAAAAAAATCTGTTACGCTTTGATTTTTTTAAACCTCTTCAAAATGACAAATAGAACACAAAGAGCAATCACAACTGCCACAACAGCGCATTAAACCCGGATACAAGCTTCATATCCGCTGTATCAATCATAAATGTGTTCCAAGCAGATAAAGGATCATAGCCCCCTGATACAGAAAATGTCTCATTAACAGGGATAGGATAGCACTGGAGAAAATACGACCGTTCCGAGAATCAATAGTCAAAGAGTATTAAAGTGCCGTCCATCTTCGCCTGTTCCTCCTATCCGAAACAGCTATCCCGGGGGTGGGGGAGGGGAGTGTTAAATTCGAACGAGTCACGCACACTCGTCCAGAGGCATGTCGTTAATCTTGGTAAAGATGCCACGTGCAGTAAGTGGAGGAAAGCAAAGCTAATCGCCTTTCCAAATTGAAAATGCGATAGAATCAATGTATCAGGGCTGGGGTACAAAACGTCTTGTATGTATTTTAGGCTTTATGTGGAGACAAACGAATGCAAATGTTATTCAGAATTTTGCTGGGCTATGTCTTAAATCATATGTCATCATTATTTTAATTTCCTTGCCGATTTTTCAGTATTAAGGCATACATCGAAGTTTTAATCGATAGCTAGTGATCGATGACTCCGATTCGATATATTGTTGCGTGCGTGTAAGTTCGTAACGGATTGGAGCCCACTACCGGGCGAGCGATCAAACACTGATAGTTCGGTAGTTCGGTCTCTCTCTCTCTCTCTCTCTCTCTGTGTGTGTGTGTGTGTGTGTGATTATGGCAAAGCCTCGAGAGCTATCTTATAAGGTATTTCTCCCACTTCCCCAGCGTGCCTTCGTGGTGTAACGGTAGCACGCTGGGACTGTATTCCAGAGGTCCGTAGTTCTATTCCCGGCGAAGGCGGTAACATCTTTTCTGCTTCCTTTCTTGGCTTTTCCCTTCTTGGTAACTTTTTCACCTTTTCTACTTCCAATTAACATAATGACTCTACAATCTGCCTAAGGGGAGGGATGCCTTCGTGTAGGACTTTCTAAGGGAAACACGTTACACATGGGGAAAACCAGGTAGTTCGGTCTGAGGTTCGAACGGGCTGGCTGCATGGGTGTTTTCGTGATTTTCCTCGTGTGTAACGTGTGTACGACTCAGTTTCCCTTACAAAGTCTCCACAAAGGCATCCCTACCCTTCGGCAGATAGCCCTCGAGGCTTTGCCATAATCACATAAACCAAACCAAATTGAAAGCACACAGAACCGATGATAGCTTGATAAAATTTAGTTTACCAAAAAAGAAACGCTTCGCAATTCCGAAAATTTCCACAAAAATACTCGATACTGAATAGTACAGTGATACTGAATAGTACTGTGATACTTGACAGTATCACAGAGTCAATAACTAGTTACACTTCCAACTATTAAGAATGTCAAACACAATGCAATGCAAAATGCATCTAAACAGCGAAGCTAACACGGAGGTATCTGAATACTCCGAACTCACGCTGAAGTAAACAAACGACAGCAGATGCTCTCTCTGCTGTTGTATAGTTTTTACCCGGCCGACAAGAAATCTCTAGTAAAAATATCAGTCATGAAATTACTGGAAGGCATATGAGGGCCGGATACGGTTACAATTACTTAAAGATCAATTACAGTTACCTATTAGAGTTAAGCAGGGATAAGACCAAAATGGCATCAAATGATTACCAGTTTGACGACAAAATTAATTACCAAAACAATCGACAGCTCTAAAAGGCGAAGCTATCACCGATATCTCAATTCAGCGCTACTCTCTTCGATCTTATATAGTTTTCATCCGGCCACCCAGAAATCTCCAGTACCTTCCATTTCTCGAAATTACTGGAAGGCATATAAAGTCACATCCAAGGGCTGGATATAATCTACACATATAATCAAGTACCGTTATTCAGTTACAGCAGTGATTCTCAACCACTGTGCCGCGGCACTTCTGCGTGCCGCCAAATTCTTAAAGTGTGCCGCCAGATTTTAGAAATCTATATATAGTAAAAATTACAATGAGTTTAACCAGGTACACATGAAAATAATAATAATGGGTTTAATACGGAACACATGAAAATTGGCGAAATTCGGTTTTTAAGACATTAATAAACGCGCCAATTTTGGTATCCAAACCGATTTTGGTGCCGAATACTTCTGTATTTGAATTAACATTGAACGAAGAGGAAGAACTACCTTCGCTTTCTAATAATCGAAATTTAATTTTAAAATATTCAGAAAAATCAATTAATTCATTTCGGATTAACATTAGATGCGATTATCCAATGATGGCCAAAATAGCTTTAAAAATATTATTACAGGTTTCTACATCTTATTTGTGTGAATTCGGATTTTCAATATTAACCAACATAAAAAAGAAAAAAAAGAGAGAGACTGTTAAATGTAGAAGACGGTATGTCATTAGTAATATTGTCATTTTTACGACCAAATATAAAAGAAATCATCAAAAAAATATCAAGTTCAAATTTCTCATTAAAAGTATTCTTATTAATAACTTGTAATTAATCCCTTAATAAACGTACTGCTGTTTTTGTAGTACATATTATTTTATTTTACATTCAAAATTATTATCATAAACTAATTTATATAGTGTATTATAGGTAAGTAAACAACTTTTAAACTTTTTCTTTCAAATATTTTTCTTTGTGTTCCGCGCCAAATTTTGAAACTGTTAAAAGTGTGCCCCCTCCGCCAAAAAAAGGTTAAAAATCACTGAATTACAGTATCAATTAGTTATACAGGGACAAGAGTTAACTGTCTCCAAATGGTCGCCAAGTTTGGCGACAAAAATCGGTCGTCCAAACCATCGATAGGCCTGCTCCTGTATTCTTATTTTTCCGGCACAGCATCGCTTCTGCAGATTTTCATGTTACATTATATAACAAGTAATATAAAAAAAATTAAATTCCTACTTAGGTCACAAAGAAAAATTTTAAAATAAAAAAAAATTAATTAAAAAATTATTAATATATGAAAAAACTGTATTAACATCAAGTGTCATCCACTACAAGTTTAAAAAAATGTATTTGAACTTGAGTGGATGAATAAAAAGTATTTTATTAACGATTAAAAATTAATTAATTAATAATTAATTAAATAAAAAATTAAATAAAAGTCAATTCCTTGGTCAACAAAGAAATATTTTTAAAATATCCCCAAAATTTTAATTTTTAATATGTGAAAAAACTGTATTAACATCAAGTGTCATCCACTACAAATTTTAAAAAAATGTATTTGAACTTGAGTGGATGAATAAAAAGTATTGTATTAACGATTGAAAATTAATTAATTAAATAAAATATTAAAGTCAATTCCTTGGTCAACAAAAAATATTTTAAAAATACAAAAAAATTAATTTTTAATATGTGAAAAAACTATATTAGCGTCATCTACTACACGTTTATAAAATGTATTTGAACTTGAGTGGATGAATAAAAAGTATTTTATTAACGATTGAAAATTTGAACAAGATTATAAGGAGAGTAGGAGCTAATAGTAGGAATTTAAAAGATACTACAATTCTCCATTTAATTTCACTAAAATTACTTACATATGTAGTACAAAATTAGAAACAATATATATTTCCTGCTATTTTGCTTTGTTGGCTGCTTTACTAGTTGCTGATTACAGTGCATAAACAAGTTTTTAAATTAAAAATATCCATTTGCAATTTTATAGTGTCCGATTCAAATCTTATCCAGTGGTGACGAAATCATTTCCAGTAAAACAGGGCGGCCCTATATTGCAGTTTTATTGCTTATCCCAGATCTTCCTTTATTTTTTAATACAGATGTTTGGTAAAGAGCTCATCCCAAAACTAAGAAAACAACTATTATCTTTGGATGATGAATGCACGAGCTCCTTGTCATTTACAGTATTCGGACATCTGGATGGAGTAATAAAAGTCTGATATGAAGGATTTCTTCCAATATCTTTAAGGCTGAGTACTAAGAGAAAGATACTTTTTTTCCTCAGAAAGCAATTGATATTTGTGGTGATGTAACAAGTAAGGTTAAAGCATTTGTGCGTTTATCTTTAGCTTGGCTTGTTTGGAGATCTGGTTGAAACAATTTGGCGAAGAATCAATGCAGTACTCACACATCTGAAAACAAACAGTAATAAAAGTCTGATAGGAATGATTTTTTGCAATATATTTAAGGCTGATTACCAACAGAAGAAACTTTTTTCGCAGAAAGTCACTGACTTTTTTGGTGATGCAAAAAGCAAGGGGAAAGCGAACATGCCTTTAGCTTGACTTGTTTGGAGAATCTTGGCTGGAAAATTTTGGCAAAGAGTAAATCAAAGTCATCAACTATAATCAAGTCGAATAAGCAGATTTTGCTTGTCAAGTAATCGAACAAATTAAGCCCACTAGCAAAATAAACAAAATATACGATTATTTCACTTGAAATTTCAAAGCATAAAGGGTACAAGAATTGGCTTTTTGATTATCAAATTGTGAAAGATGCTTATACATTACAGACAGTAATTTGCATTAATATAAAAAAGTAGTTCGTGTAGCTGAGTTTCACGTCTTTGTGATAGAATGACCAAACAGTCCCGCCAATTTTTTTCATACTTTTCTTAAAGCTCAGCATCAGTTTGAAAGAGCTCATTTCGAAAGTCACGTTTATTTCATTAAACTGATCTAACACCTAATCTTAAATTATACTAAAACCAAGATATGAAAACTAAATTATGCTTTGCAATTAAATTCGCAGATATTATTGAAAAATACTCTTAAGGAGAGTTTATAGTTTTAATACTCTTAAGGAGAGTTATACTCAAAGTTTATTTGAATATGGCAAACCATACAAGGGAATGGATGTCTTCGTGGAGGACTGTCTAAGAAATTTTGGTTTGCTGCACATGGGGGGGGGGAAACCGCGAAAACCCGTCATGTAGCTAGTCCTTTTACCTGAGTTCAGGAGCCCACCAGCGGCCGAGCGGTAAAGTCGCTGAATACTGGTAGTTCGGTCCGAGGTTCGAATCCCGCGAACGGGCTGGCTGCATGAGTGTTTTCGCGGTTTTCCCCATGTGTAACGTGTATACGAGTCAGTTTCGCTTAGAAAGTCCTCCACGAAGGCATCCCTGCCTTTAGGCAGATAGCCCTCGAGGCTTTGCCATAATCACACACACATTACCTGAGTTCGAATGCGGGACGACTACATACTGGTGGGGGTCGTAGTTTTAAGGGTCAAATATATCTAAGGTCATTTAGATTTTAATCTGATGGAATATTTAACGTAATTGCTCAGAATAGCTTAATATTTAATGAATTCTAAGTGAAGCTCCTATTCACCGTTTCGTTACCTTATGATCGATCTGTAAACAAAGTGGTATCTCGGATTAGAGTCATCGGCACCTTGGAAATAGTAAAATAATTCGTAGTCGCAAAAAAGGTTTTAATGTATTAGTTTTGACATTAGAAAATTCTGTAACATAAATTTTACATGTCTTTTAGCCCAGAAGGGCTATTAATTTCGTTTTAGCATTTTGCGTTGGTTCACTATAAACGGCGTTTCACTTTTCAAATTGTTGCCACCAAATATTATCTCCCTGTATTATATCTAAAGAAATTAAATATACCAAATCGGTACTATTCGGTTTCGAGGGCCGTAAAAAATCGCCAAACTATTGTTGATGCCAATGCTGCCAAAAATAATTGCAGCAAGAAAGGAAGTATAATAGTAAATAACTATCTAAGATTGATGTTTTAATTTTGATGAAAGGTTAATTTCATGTAATACTTTTTTATTATTATAATTTATATAAAAATTGCTAAACATAACTGAATAGATGCCTGCATCGCTATTTCGCTAAAGAATAATTTCATCTCGTTGGTTGTTCAAACGTAATTTTCGATAATGAATGATGCCTTTTCTTTGAAAATATTCTAGGTAAAGTGCAGAATCGCTCACTTATTCGTTTGCCGCTGTTTACAAGGGTAAAAACAATTGGATTTTTGTCAATTTTTCTTTTACTTTTTAAATGAAAATAGGTCGATGTGTACATAGATAAAGTCAAGGGTGTGCGCAGTGCCATTTTTGTGCAATTCTAGGATTTTTTTTAAGTGAAAATAAGTCGATGTGCACATGGATACAGAGTATGTGCTATTCTTAAAAACGCGTGAAGCAGTGAGTAATTCTGCACTTTACCCAACATTCTATTGCCGACTTTTCGTTATGGGCAATTCCCAAACTGTTAAATCCATAGGATAACAAAAAAAGGATTTAAAATCAAAAAAGGATTTAAAAATTAAACTAGTATTTCAATGGCGTCTTAAGAACTATAGAACTATATAAACTTGCGCAATCTGAAATCAGCGCGTACGCTAGATTTGGCGCGCTGTTAAAAATGGGCGCCTTTGCGCGTACATTTTCCCTGCAAATTTTTTAAGGCCCTCGAAACCGAATAGTACCTAAAAATCTGCTTAAATGTATGTATATTTCTCGCACTGTGATAAAATAAAAGTACCTAGAGCTATCCAGTTTTGAATAACGTAATCCTCCACCCGAATATGGGCATCTGGAAGCCCGAATTTGTTTTGTTATCGATTTCATAGTTTGTTAACATTTTAACGAATTTTCGATTAACAAATTCAACGATTTCAAAGTGAGCAATGGCAACACTATACGGAAACAAGTTATGTAAAAAAAAATTTTTAAAGTCAATTCCTACTTAGGTCAACAAAGAAAAATTTTATTTTTGTTATTTTTTATTAAAATTTTTTTCGTTTCTAATGTATGAAGCTGATGGTGGTGTATAATTTCTGGTTTTATCCGTCGTTTGTAATGCTTCATTACTGCAAGGAACCTTTCCAGTGAGTTCCGAGCAGTCCAGTTCTTCAATTAATATTCCATCTAATGATTTCACACGACTCAAGGCGACGGTAAAAGTTTACAATTGGGTGCCCCTTGTTTTTTGGCGATTCTTTTTTGACGCCAAGATCGGCGCCAGGAAGACACAATTTCAAGATGGCCGTTACACAAAACCAAAATAAGAAGTCAAAGAATTGCATAAACTCTGTGTCCATGTACACATCGATCTGTTTCCACTAAAAAAAAATATCCCAGAATTGCACAAACTAGGCATTGCACACTGCTTTAAATTTGTCCATGTACACATCAATCTATTTTTATTTAAAAAAAATCAGGAGGCTAAAACAAAGTTAAACAATCATGGTAACCAGAAATGAGATTTCATCGCGAAAATTTTACAAAAAAATTTTGGCTGATCGAAGGGGCACCCAATTTTACACTAGAGCCAAGGCGACATATGCTTGGCACATATTACTTACTTGTGACAAATAATATAAGAAAATTAACAAATTTGTTTTTAAATCAATTTTTTAATTATAAAAAAATTTAAAATTATAAAACATTTTTAAATCATATTTTTTTTTTTAAATTTAATTTATTTATTGCAAAAAACTGTACTAACATCAAGTGTCATCCACTAAAAGTTTAAAAAAAATGTATTTGAACTTGAGTGCATGAATAAAAAGTATTTTACTAATGATTGAAAATTTGAACAAGATACAGGGAGAGAGTTTGAGCTAATAGTAGGAATTAAAAAAAAAAAAAATTATCTCCAGCGCGCGAGACTGTGTATCGGAAATTCTAAAGATACGCTCTTTTTAAATTACTTTGTGATATTGCTGTTGAATTGAATTTTATGCTTTAAACGCGAAGAACATGATATTTAATAAACAAAGGTAACACATAAAAGGTTAAAAAAAGTCCTTTTGGACGTAATATAAAATCTGAAAAATTTCAGATATTTTCAATTTTTAATTTTTCAATTCTGGAATGCAAACCCGGGCTTTTCGCTTCAGCAGTCAGCGCCCGTATACCAGGGGCATTTTGACATTAAAATCAAGAAAATAATTCTTTCTCATGATAGTTTGGGGAAAATTACTTTTGGTGGTTGTTGCCATCTTGTTCGTGTATTTCATGGAAGAATGATTGCCAAGGCATTAAGGAGGTTGGACGTTTCTTCCACTCCCGCTTTCAGGGAAAACACCCGGGGGGGGGGTAGGTTCCGAAGGTCTCCTATCCCTTTTTCTCTACCATCAAACCACACGAGAGGACTTTCTACTTGCCGCATATTTAGAGTAACCCCATGCCGCGAAGACACTATACATTTACAAACATCAATGTCTTCTCCGGGATTCGAACCCAGGTGCTTCGATACATACGTTGCTTTACTGACAGGTCCGTTATTGAAAGAAAAGCGATAGAATGAATAGGTAGGGGGGGTCGGTATAACTAGTAAATTTAATTCGCCATAAATTTAAATTTTTGGCGTTTCTGGTTTTTTTCTCATATGTTGGGTACATTTGTTATTGTATTTTCCCGTGTAAAATATTTGATTTTTATTATTTAGAAAAATAAATCTAGTTAACGACGGATACAGGACAATACATGTTAACCACTGGTAAATACAAGGTGTTTCCATTCGTCGTCTGTAATTATTTTTACACATTATATGTCTGTGTTGTTAAATTAGCCCAATTTACTTATTAAGAGATTTAGTTCTCTTAATTTATTAAGAAATTTAAGAGATTATTAAGAGTAAGCGTCAATTTAAGAGAAAGAAAATTAAGAAAGATTTAAGAGATTAAGAGATTAGAGAAAAATATTTCTTAGTTAAGGTTGGGTTATTTGAATATGGCAAAACACACAAGGGCTGCCTACCCTAAGAGAAGAGATGCCTTTCCTGGAGGATTTTTTAAGAGGAACGGCTCGTATTCACATTACATTTTAAGAAAAAATGAAAACCAACTATGCAAAGGTATAGTTGGTGTGCCTGTAACTTCAAAATACACTTTATTCCTTATTTCAATAAAACACAGAAAATTTATGATTTGTAGATAATTTTCAGATTTTAACAGATTACGTTTTTGCATAAAAGAAATGGTTCATGGAATACTTCTTTTAACCAAACGGAATTTTGAAGGAGAAAAGGAAAAAGCTCTATTCTAACCAAAAGATTTTTAGCTTTTCCTGTATAAACTTTCGATGTCTAATCAGAACAAGAAGCTGAGTAATAGCACCACATCGTCAATAACGCGAAAAATTCATAACAGACGCAGAAAATATCAGTGGTAGCTCTTCGAGTCATTAAGGAAGCCGCAAAAAATGAATGCGATGATTTTTTAAACAAATCATGTTTACAAACAAGCAGCCTTTTCCTCTGTCGTTAAAAAGCCATTACATACGTAAACCTGGTCAAACATTACACGAAATCTCAAAACTGTGACTTACGCATTCACTCATTAGTCGATGCAACCTGTTCCATTTACTATTAATGACACATAACGAAAAAAAATATTCAAAAGTTGGTAAGGTTCATCCTAAGTTTTTTAACAGTTGTCAGGACTCGCGTTTCTCTTTATTTGTGTTGGAAACATGAATGACCCTGAATAGGAACAGAGAGCTTACTCAAGCTATGTTCAAGAAGGTGTGAAGTAGACAACACAAGCAGGAAGGGTATACGAAACCCTTTATTTTCAATACTTTACAGGAATTTCCGAACTTCGGAATACAGAGACCAACCACTTGTGGTCTGAACGTAAGAATATAAAAACTACTAACTAAAACTCTAACTAAAAGCTAACTTTGAATTAGTATACAAATGCCTAGCACTAAGACTGGCCTTTATTAAAAAAAGGTACGTATGTAGTACGCCGAGCTGCTAAAACTACGATAGGTCTGCAAATATCAAGAGGGCTAAACCTCTGGCCTTAAAGGCAACCAGCAACCGAGTGAAAACTCCTACAACTGCAGTGGCAAGCGGCTTGCTTCCTAAAACTCCTTCTCTCTCTCTTTTGGCAAAAAGCCACAACTTAGGTACTTGGGCGTTAGCAAGACAATTTGCATAAACAAGTTAAAGCATTTAATTCTGGCCGGAAGTAGAAAATAAGAAGTGATAGTACAGTTTTAAAATAAAATAAACGTTAGTAAAACTTAGGATCCTTACACAGTTATCCTTAGTTAAAGCTACTTTCCTGTCCTTCCTAATTTCAGCTTACAATTTCCTACCAGAATGTGTTTTTAGAATCGCGGGTAATGCAAATGAGTAAGAGTGATATTTAAGTCGAAGTTCCACTGACTTCGAGAGAGAGCCAAAGTTTCTGACTAGCGCGCGTTCGATTTTGGCTACGTCTCTTTCTAAACTAATTACGTACGCTTGGCCGTATTTTTGGACGAGATTGATTCTTGATAGCTTCGCCAGCTTATTTGACATTTAGAGGCCAACTACATAGAAATCTTGATAGCTTCGGTTACGTCTTTTAGTTCAGTTTTTATTTCTTATTATTGAGGCCAGGCCCAAGTGGAGGCCTTGCTGTACGCTCTTAGAATGGAGCCAACTTTTAAGTTCTTATCTCTACATATAATAAAAGAAAGAGTATGTCTGTGTGTGTGTGTGTGTGTGTGTGTGTGTCTTTCGTTCGCGCTTGCGCGTAAGCTAATAGACCCACGGCTACGAAATTTGGTACATAGGTGCATCTAGACAAGATCCAGTGCACCTCGAAGCGATTTTTTCGAAATTCGGATTTTTTTTTTTTTTTTTTTAAATTTTATTTTATGTTTTGCGACGAAATCGCGTCATTTTGAGACATAATGGGCTATAGGAAGGCGAGATTTTACTCTGCACACTCCATTTTCACATCGTCATGAAACGTAGGCACTTAGCTATTTTACGAACTTAAAATAAATTTCGTGTTTCAATAAATCGATTAAATACGAATTTATTTAACAAAGGGGGCTTAACACCTTTTCAACGGGATTTTTTCTAAAAAAGTTTATTTTAAAAAATGTATAGCTTATTTTTCTTTAATTTTTGGACACGTTAAACTTTCATCCTTGCGACTGCTTTTACAAAAAGAATTTTGGAAAAATGATAATATTTTGTATTTAAAAAAAATTTTAAATGAAGCTTCCGAGTACGCTTCCACATCTTTAAAAATGTGATTTTGGCAACAATTTTCCTGCCTTATTGTTGTTGATAGATTTTTGATGAAATCGCATCATCTTGAATAGTTTCATTCTTTTAGAAATATGGGTTTGGCAACAATTTTTCATCGTATTTCTTATGTCACTGTTTTTAAGAGATTGGCATATTTCATTGTCATTTATATATATATATAATACATTTTTAGTGATTTTTGCTTGATAAAGTTGTCCTGCAGAGTAAAATTCTGCGCGGAATTTTATGATTTTGAGTTGCTTACACCTTATTTTTTGCTTATTTCACTGTTTGTAAGATATTGAAAAGTTTTGCATGATCTTTTTTTCTTCAACGAAAAGTTAGTTAATTTTTTATTAGAATAATTAATATTTGTATTAAGGAACATAGCTTATTTCATTGTAATTTATTTTCTCTTGAAAATGTAAGATAACATATCATTAATTATACTTTGCTTTTCAGAATTTTTTTTTTTTTTTTTTTTTTTTTTTTTGTATTCTTTCATGTTATTTATTGCTCATTTCACTGTTTTTAAGATATTGAAAAGTTCTGAGTGATTTTTTTAGGAAACAAAGTTCTTAACCTCCTTTATACCATTTGAGTTCTTAAGATTTTGCAAAGGGAAGTTGGCTAATTAATATTTGTATTAAGGGATATTGCTGATTTTATTGTACGTAATAACTTTTTTTATGAAGTTGTTCTACGGAGTAAAATTCTACGCAGTTTTTAAATTTAACGTTTGGTGCCAGCCATTTTTCCGGTGCATTTAAAAGCCAGACGAAGGCTGCCAGCGAAGCTGCTAGTTTTGAGAAATAAAAGATAATTAACACTTCTTGCGATTTCGCATCTGTTCATGAACTAAAGCGATTTATTCGCTTAAATGTTCACGAGGTTCATACACACTTAGTTGTTAGATAAAAGGTTGGAATGACACAAGTTATTTACATTTGTTTTTGGTTTGGTTTATTTTAATTATTGCAAAGCATTCGAGGGCAATCTGCCTGAGGGAAGGGAAGCCTTCGTGGAGGACTTTCTAAAAGAAACTGGCTCGTATACACGTTACACAAAGAAAAAAACCACGAAAACGCCCATGCAGCCAGCCCGTTCGCCTGGATTTGAACCCTGAACCGAACTAGCAGTGTTCAGCATCTTTACCGCGCGGTCTCTGGTGGGCCAAAAGTTACTTAGAAGTCCCTTAGAAAAGATGCCTTTAAGGATAGTATTATAATGAAACTTATTCCCGCAGTAAAGTTAATTTGAGAACACTAGGAAGGCTGACATATTTACTACATGCGACATGCGACGGGGGACGTGGGCACCACCCCTTTACCGTCGGTTAATTGGTGTAGCGCCACGTCCACCAATATCTAGAGTTGAACCTTGAGTCTTTCAAAAGAGCAATTACATGGCCATACAAGGGCTGTTAATATTTAGTATTACATTCTTGTTTGCTGGTTAACATATTCTATGGATAACGTGATTTACAGAGTTACATACTGACTTTGTCTCTCATTTCCGGCATAAAATGCATATGCATTACCTGAATTACATTAATCTTACATTGCGTTGGATTACTTTTATGTACAGTTACAGTTTTTAGCTGTACATTTCAATAAATATACCTACATTACTTGTAGATTGCATATAAATACAGTTTGCATGTACAGTTACATATGCCAATATTACATGTGCCTTGCGTTACATTATTTTTATATACATACATAGTCAGGCACGCCTGCTTCACATATTACTTAATTTTACCTACACTGCTTAAACTTAGGTTACATATACTTGCAGTTGCATATAGATACATGCAGATACATTCTGATTAATTTTTTAGATACAAATATTTACAAACATAATAGTCTTACAGGTTACTTACATTACATGTTATTTGGGTACTTATTGCATAATTTTCCAGTACATGAAATAGACATTCCAATACATACATTGCTTTGCGTTAGACATCCTATATCCCTTATTCATAATACAAAACATATATGTTACCCATGCATTTTTATTAGACATTTCTGCATTTATATTGCATTACTTTAAATTGCATAACTTACTTATACATAGCTTACTGATACACAAAAATATTTACATATATTACATTCCCTTACATTACTTTGCTTACAGATATATGCACTTTCATACATTCGTTATGCCTACATTATATATCGGTTCATTATATATGGTCTTACGGTATAATTTGCCGAAATTTATTTACACAGTACATGCACATTGTTAAATGCAACTGACTTTCCAGGTATGAATACAGGCAGTCTTTATACTGTGAGTTTCTAGTCTACATTATAGTTTCTTACAATTCACTTGAATGACAGTTTTCCTACATTGCAATACATGTCCTTTTTAAAATGCTTAAGTTGTTTTTACATGCTGGGTTTGTTCTATAGCTGACACAAGTCTGTATCTAAGTCGGACAGTCTGTCCATCAACTGTACCAGCTTTTTAATAAAGTGCCGCTGTTTTATCATATATTTACAGAACGGCTGGCGATTTGTTTCAGGGAGATTGATATGCAGTCCTTCTGTTAATGGGCATGACGTTAGATAGTGCTCTGGTGAGCCTGAGTCGCCGCATGCACATTGACTTGTGTGACTTATGCCACGCTTGAAGAAATATTCCGGGTAGGGCCCATGCCCGGAAATGAACCTTACCAACTGTGCGTTCGCTACATTTCGGCTAGTGTCCACATAGCCGATGAAGTAGTGGGTCCGCTTAACGCTGTTTCGTTTAGCGCTGTTTCGGTTTAGCGCTCTTTTATTTCAACCCGGGGATTCTCCGAAATTGTGCGCGGCGCTAGGTTTCCAAATAACATATCCGAAACAGTGTAGTTGTGTTTCTTGCTTGGTGGACGCATTTCTATCATTTGAAACATTTGTTGACATTATTGTAAGTTTAAATTTGTATAATACTATAACGATTAATACAGTGACAAATATTATGATCTTTAGTTTTTATCATGGGTGATAATAAAAAACAAGAAAAGAAAGCAACCAGAAAAAGCATTTCACTGGAAACTCAAATGCAAGTGATTAGAAGATTAGATTCTGGTGAACGTCAATCTCAAATTAGTGCTGGATTGATTTTGGCAACTTCAACAATAAGGACAATTCTTAAGAATAAAGAAAAAATACTGTCATCGGCAACTGCAACTACGTCAAGCTCTGCAACTAGAATTACCCGTTCTAGAAATAACATTATAGAGGAAATGGGAAAACGACTGTCTATATGGATTGACGACGAAATTGAACGCAATATGCCATTAAGCCAATCTATCATAATGTCTTCTTGACAAAAAGGCAGAAAATTGGAAACCCAGAATAGACTGAATGATCTGACTGAGAATTTTATTTGTTTTTAAAAGTATATGCGTTTATATTGTTTTTATTTTTGTAAGAAATAAATGTTTGATTTTATTTTTATTAAAAAAAACATTATTAAATTTAATGCCTAACCATTTTTTATCCGTCTTCCCCTAACCCCATTATTTACATGTTAAGATAGCCTCGCTTAGCGCTGTTTCGCATTACGCTCTACTTCGATGGAACGTATCCCCCGCGTTAAGCGGTATCTTACTGTATTATCTTTCTCATTATAAGAGCCTTATAAAATATTTCTCCCATTTTCCTAGCGTGTTTTCGTGGTGTAGTGGTTCTGCACGCTCGGCCGGTATTCCAGAGATCCGTGGTTCGATTCCCGGCAAAGGCGGTTGCTACTTTTTCATCTCTCCGGCTTTTCCAAAAATATACTTAATGTCCTTACAAGTGGCGCCCGAACTAAAAGGGTGTTTTTTGAGGTTTCTCCACACCCTGGATATGGCGATAGGGTCCCCTGAAAACCCCATTTGCCCTTTAAAAAGGGGAGTATATAAGGTATTTCTTCCATTTTCCTAGCGTGCTCTCGTGGTGTAGTGGTTCTGCACGCTGGGCCGGTATTCCAGAGGTCCGTGGTTCGATTCCTGGTGAAGGCGGTTGCATATTTTTCATCTTTTCTGCTTCCAATTAACCTAATGACTCTACAAACTTATGAAACTGTTTAATAAACATATCTGGATATTATTGCTGCTTTATTCATTTTTAGGCGATATAAATGTTATTCTGCGAGTTTTACAAAAAACATTCAAAATACTAATCTTTGACGAGCTATATAAAGACTTTACGGGTCGGGGAAACGCACGCAATCCAGAATGTCAATCCATTTTGCAGTTCTAGCTATTGGCTTCGCTTCGAATGTATTCAAAATATTTTAAATTAGGCAGCTGTTACCAGTAGAGTTTAGTTTCTAAAATTCGGATTATAATTCGTACCTGAAATAAATATAATATAAATAGTAAAATTATTAAAATTTATTTCCTTCTACGACTTCATAGATTGGTACTTATGTTGTCGTCAAATTATTATTATTAGTCTTTACTTTATTAGAATTTTTTATAGGAGTATTCCCAATTCATTTGTTTGTTTACATTCTGTATATATACTGTATATATACTATATATATATATATGTAACTTAAACTGTTATCTTTGCAACAATCTTAGTGAGTTTTGTATTATATATATATATTCAAAACTCACTAAGATTATATTTATATTTTTTATATCTTAGTGAGTTTTATATATTTTGAAAACTTAAATGTCAGCTTTTACTAAATATAACTATTTTGTTATGGAACATATAAAATATTGGGTTTCGTAATTTTTTTATTAACGTTCAGTGTTTAAATTAAAAAGTGACAAGACATGACTATTTGACAAAAAAGTGAAACACTGTATAAGAAAACTGTGGACATAATGTATATTAAAATTGCATTTTCTCAAAAATGAGATACTATTTCATAAAGCAATAGAAAATAATAAAACAGTTATACTAAGGAGCTTTAGGGTACAGATTAAAAAGAGCTTAGAAAACTCTCTTAGCTACACTTAAAGTATCATTTCGAAGCAAACACTGAAGATTCTGTGCTACTTTGAATAAAATATAAATGTAAAGAAGTCTGAGAGGAAAACATATTTCCGCATCTAAAAAATTAATATTGCTCAAATCTTTCAAATATAGTTTTGTGACAACCACAGATATATATCCGTTCATAATTATTGGTTTCCGTAACGAATTAACCACTCAAGGAATGATTCAATTCAAACAAAATGAGCTCATGCGTGGATTCTGTATTCAGATCAAAACATAAATTAGTGTCGCCCAACCGGGATAGTGACGCTGAGTGCTGTACCAAAGGACCCGGGTTTGAATCCCAAAGAAGGCATGGGTGTTTTTAAATGTATAGTGTCTGTGCGGCATGGGGGCACTTTAAATAAACGGCGAGCTTCTCGAGAAGTTGGAGGTAGGGGAAGAGGGGTAGGAGACCGTCGGACCAGTACCCTGGGGGTGCTCTCCATCGTAACTGGGGGGAGGAAGGAGCGAAACTGTATAAAGTCGATATGTCACCTGTATGGTGGGCAAGGCTCTTGTCAATAACAGGTGCGCAATACTGACACCTTGCGTAGATGAATTTCGGGGGCTCGCTGTGATGTCAGAGACCTGATCTGATGTTACTGTCGATAGAGTGGGATAAGTCACAACAACGACACATACATTAGTAAAAGAATCACTCAAAATTCAACAGCCTTTAATTATGTTTGTCCTTTCATCTACTGATGATTCTCTATTAAACTCTTAGTATCTGCAACATGACTACGAATCAGTATCCTTTACAGAGTCCAAGTATCTGCAACATGACTACGAATCAGTATCCTTTACAGAGTCAAAGTATCTGCAACATGACTACGAATCAGTATCCTTTACAGAGTCCAAGTATCTGCAACATGACTACGAATCAGTATCCTTTACAGAGTCCAAGTATCTGCAACATGACTACGAATCAGTATCCTTTACAGAGTCCGCTAAGAAAATATCCTGCAGGTAGACTTATTGATTTGCCACAGTCGTCTAAAACAACCGACCAGTTTTCAATGAATGCGCAAAATTTTAGAATCATAAAATATTAACTTGTCGTTATCCATCTTTCCAATACAGAGACTACAAAAACAGGGTTTACAATTTAAAAGCAGCCTAAAAAAAATAATCTTCGAAGTGTAACTGTTTATAATAAAAGCCTTTGCAAAACGATCCGAAAGAAATGCTTCAAAATGATCATTTTCCCAGTTCAATACCGATATCCCAGCAGTATGACAAGTGTTAATTTTTTAATTTTAAGCTCGTTACGTCATCTCATTAAGAACGGTATAATGTGCTTACCTTAAGGAACGCTGACAAATCCAGTCACATTATTTTAAGTGACTTAAATAATGTGACACCCAGTCACATTATTTTAAGTGAAGAAACAAAACTTTGCAATAACAATACCTTAACTTGCAATTATTGACTTCTCCAGTATAGCCTAGAATAATATCCTACTTAAATAATGTGACACCCAGTCACATTATTTTAAGTGAAGAAACAAAACTTTGCAATAACAATACCTTAACTTGCAATTATTGACTTCTCCAGTATAGCCTAGAATAATATCCTACTTAAATAATGTGACACCCAGTCACATTACTTTAAGTGAAGAAACAAAACTTTGCAATAACAATACCTTAACTTGCAATTATTGACTTCTCCAGTATAGCCTAGAATAATATCCTACTTAAATAATGTGACACCCAGTCACATTATTTTAAGTGAAGAAACAAAACTTTGCAATAACAATACCTTAACTTGCAATTTTTGACTTCTCCAGTATAGCCTAGAATATTATCCTACTTAAATAATGTGACACCCAGTCACATTATTTTAAGTGAAGAAACAAAACTTTGCAATAACAATACCTTAACTTGCAATTATTGACTTCTCCAGTATAGCCTGGAATAATATCTACGTGATATAAGAGAAAAAAAAAAAAAAAAAAAAAGGCTAACTAACGCAGTTTTAATCTCAAAATTATGTTCTATATTTCCTTTCCCACCATGCGTAACAAAATACTTATTTTCAATTCAATACAATATGGTATGGTCATAAAGTGAAATTTTTACAAACTTTGCATTTCAAAATGAACTACAAATCTTTCGCTTACCTTTAAGAACGATAGCCTTTAAGAACGATAATATCTTACTTAAATAATGTGACACCCAGTCACATTATTTTAAGTGAAGAAACAAAACTTTGCAATAACAATACCTTAACTTGCAATTATTGACTTCTCTAGTATAGCCTAGAATAATATCCTACTTAAATAATGTGACACCCAGTCACATTATTTTAAGTGAAGAAACAAAACTTTGCAATAACAATACCTTAACTTGCAATTATTGACTTCTCCAGTATAGCCTAGAATAATATCCTGCTTAAATAATGTGACACCCAGTCACATTATTTTAAGTGAAGAAACAAAACTTTGCAATAACAATACCTTAACTTGCAATTATTGACTTCTCCAGTATAGCCTAGAATAATATCCTACTTAAATAATGTGACACCCAGTCACATTATTTTAAGTGAAGAAACAAAACTTTGCAATAACAGTACCTTAACTTGCAATTATTGACTTCTCCAGTATAGCCTGGAATAATATCTACGTGATATAAAAGAAAAAAAAAAAAAAAGGCTAACTAACGCAGTTTTAATCTCAAAATTATGTTCTATACTTTATTTCCTTTCCCACCATGCGTAACAAAATACTTATTTTCAATTCAATACAATATGGTATGGTCATAAAGTGAAATTTTTACAAACTTTGCATTTCAAAATGAACTACAAATCTTTCGCTTACCTTTAAGAACGATAGCCTGTAAGAACGATAATATCCTACTTAAATAATGTGACACCCAGTCACATTATTTTAAGTGAAGAAACAAAACTTGCAATAACAATACCTTAACTTGCAATTATTGACTTCTCCAGTATAGCCTAGAATAATATCCTACTTAAATAATGTGACACCCAGTCACATTATTTTAAGTGAAGAAACAAAACTTTGCAATAACAATACGTTAACTTGCAATTATTGACTTCTCCAGTATAGCCTAGAATAATATCCTACTTAAATAATGTGACACCCAGTCACATTATTTTAAGTGAAGAAACAAAACTTTGCAATAACAATACCTTAACTTGCAATTATTGACTTCTCCAGTATAGCCTAGAATAATATCCTACTTAAATAATGTGACACCCAGTCACATTATTTTAAGTGAAGAAACAAAACTTTGCAATAACAATACCTTAACTTGCAATTATTGACTTCTCCAGTATAGCCTAGAATAATATCCTACTTAAATAATGTGACACCCAGTCACATTATTTTAAGTGAAGAAACAAAACTTTGCAATAACAATACCTTAACTTGCAATTATTGACTTCTCCAGTATAGCCTAGAATAATATCCTACTTAAATAATGTGACACCCAGTCACATTATTTTAAGTGAAGAAACAAAACTTTGCAATAACAATACCTTAACTTGCAATTATTGACTTCTCCAGTATAGCCTGGAATAATATCTACGTGATATAAGAGAAAAAAAAAAAAAAAAAAAAAAGGCTAACTAACGCAGTTTTAATCTCAAAATTATGTTCTATATTTCCTTTCCCACCATGCGTAACAAAATACTTATTTTCAATTCAATACAATATGGTATGGTCATAAAGTGAAATTTTTACAAACTTTGCATTTCAAAATGAACTACAAATCTTTCGCTTACCTTTAAGAACGATAGCCTTTAAGAACGATAATATCTTACTTAAATAATGTGACACCCAGTCACATTATTTTAAGTGAAGAAACAAAACTTTGCAATAACAATACCTTAACTTGCAATTATTGACTTCTCCAGTATAGCCTAGAATAATATCCTACTTAAATAATGTGACACCCAGTCACATTATTTTAAGTGAAGAAACAAAACTTTGCAATAACAATACCTTAACTTGCAATTATTGACTTCTCCAGTATAGCCTAGAATAATATCCTACTTAAATAATGTGACACCCAGTCACATTATTTTAAGTGAAGAAACAAAACTTTGCAATAACAATACCTTAACTTGCAATTATTGACTTCTCCAGTATAGCCTAGAATAATATCCTACTTAAATAATGTGACACCCAGTCACATTATTTTAAGTGAAGAAACAAAACTTTGCAATAACAGTACCTTAACTTGCAATTATTGACTTCTCCAGTATAGCCTGGAATAATATCTACGTGATATAAAAGAAAAAAAAAAAAAAAAAAAAAAAGGCTAACTAACGCAGTTTTAATCTCAAAATTATGTTCTATACTTTATTTCCTTTCCCACCATGCGTAACAAAATACTTATTTTCAATTCAATACAATATGGTATGGTCATAAAGTGAAATTTTTACAAACTTTGCATTTCAAAATGAACTACAAATCTTTCGCTTACTTTTAAGAACGATAGCCTGTAAGAACGATAATATCCTACTTAAATAATGTGACACCGAGTCACATTATTTTAAGTGAAGAAACAAAACTTTGCAATAACAATACCTTAACTTGCAATTATTGACTTCTCCAGTATAGCCTGGAATAATATCTACGTGATATAAGAGAAAAAAAAAAGAAAAAAAAAAGGCTAACTAACGCAGTTTTAATCTCAAAATTATGTTCTATATTTCCTTTCCCACCATGCGTAACAAAATACTTATTTTCAATTCAATACAATATGGTATGGTCATAAAGTGAAATTTTTACAAACTTTGCATTTCAAAATGAACTACAAATCTTTCGCTTACCTTTAAGAACGATAGCCTTTAAGAACGATAATATCTTACTTAAATAATGTGACACCCAGTCACATTATTTTAAGTGAAGAAACAAAACTTTGCAATAACAATACCTTAACTTGCAATTATTGACTTCTCCAGTATAGCCTAGAATAATATCCTACTTAAATAATGTGACACCCAGTCACATTATTTTAAGTGAAGAAACAAAACTTTGCAATAACAATACCTTAACTTGCAATTATTGACTTCTCCAGTATAGCCTAGAATAATATCCTACTTAAATAATGTGACACCCAGTCACATTATTTTAAGTGAAGAAACAAAACTTTGCAATAACAATACCTTAACTTGCAATTATTGACTTCTCCAGTATAGCCTAGAATAATATCCTACTTAAATAATGTGACACCCAGTCACATTATTTTAAGTGAAGAAACAAAACTTTGCAATAACAATACCTTAACTTGCAATTATTGACTTCTCCAGTATAGCCTAGAATAATATCCTACTTAAATAATGTGACACCCAGTCACATTATTTTAAGTGAAGAAACAAAACTTTGCAATAACAATACCTTAACTTGCAATTATTGACTTCTCCAGTATAGCCTAGAATAATATCCTACTTAAATAATGTGACACCCAGTCACATTATTTTAAGTGAAGAAACAAAACTTTGCAATAACAATACCTTAACTTGCAATTATTGACTTCTCCAGTATAGCCTGGAATAATATCTACGTGATATAAGAGAAAAAAAAAAAAAAAAAAAAGGCTAACTAACGCAGTTTTAATCTCAAAATTATGTTCTATATTTCCTTTCCCACCATGCGTAACAAAATACTTATTTTCAATTCAATACAATATGGTATGGTCATAAAGTGAAATTTTTACAAACTTTGCATTTCAAAATGAACTACAAATCTTTCGCTTACCTTTAAGAACGATAGCCTTTAAGAACGATAATATCTTACTTAAATAATGTGACACCCAGTCACATTATTTTAAGTGAAGAAACAAAACTTTGCAATAACAATACCTTAACTTGCAATTATTGACTTCTCCAGTATAGCCTAGAATAATATCCTACTTAAATAATGTGACACCCAGTCACATTATTTTAAGTGAAGAAACAAAACTTTGCAATAACAATACCTTAACTTGCAATTATTGACTTCTCCAGTATAGCCTAGAATAATATCCTACTTAAATAATGTGACACCCAGTCACATTATTTTAAGTGAAGAAACAAAACTTTGCAATAACAATACCTTAACTTGCAATTATTGACTTCTCCAGTATAGCCTAGAATAATATCCTACTTAAATAATGTGACACCCAGTCACATTATTTTAAGTGAAGAAACAAAACTTTGCAATAACAGTACCTTAACTTGCAATTATTGACTTCTCCAGTATAGCCTGGAATAATATCTACGTGATATAAAAGAAAAAAAAAAAAAAAAAAAAAGGCTAACTAACGCAGTTTTAATCTCAAAATTATGTTCTATACTTTATTTCCTTTCCCACCATGCGTAACAAAATACTTATTTTCAATTCAATACAATATGGTATGGTCATAAAGTGAAATTTTTACAAACTTTGCATTTCAAAATGAACTACAAATCTTTCGCTTACTTTTAAGAACGATAGCCTGTAAGAACGATAATATCCTACTTAAATAATGTGACACCGAGTCACATTATTTTAAGTGAAGAAACAAAACTTTGCAATAACAATACCTTAACTTGCAATTATTGACTTCTCCAGTATAGCCTGGAATAATATCTACGTGATATAAGAGAAAAAAAAAAGAAAAAAAAAAGGCTAACTAACGCAGTTTTAATCTCAAAATTATGTTCTATATTTCCTTTCCCACCATGCGTAACAAAATACTTATTTTCAATTCAATACAATATGGTATGGTCATAAAGTGAAATTTTTACAAACTTTGCATTTCAAAATGAACTACAAATCTTTCGCTTACCTTTAAGAACGATAGCCTTTAAGAACGATAATATCTTACTTAAATAATGTGACACCCAGTCACATTATTTTAAGTGAAGAAACAAAACTTTGCAATAACAATACCTTAACTTGCAATTATTGACTTCTCCAGTATAGCCTAGAATAATATCCTACTTAAATAATGTGACACCCAGTCACATTATTTTAAGTGAAGAAACAAAACTTTGCAATAACAATACCTTAACTTGCAATTATTGACTTCTCCAGTATAGCCTAGAATAATATCCTACTTAAATAATGTGACACCCAGTCACATTATTTTAAGTGAAGAAACAAAACTTTGCAATAACAATACCTTAACTTGCAATTATTGACTTCTCCAGTATAGCCTAGAATAATATCCTACTTAAATAATGTGACACCCAGTCACATTATTTTAAGTGAAGAAACAAAACTTTGCAATAACAATACCTTAACTTGCAATTATTGACTTCTCCAGTATAGCCTAGAATAATATCCTACTTAAATAATGTGACACCCAGTCACATTATTTTAAGTGAAGAAACAAAACTTTGCAATAACAATACCTTAACTTGCAATTATTGACTTCTCCAGTATAGCCTAGAATAATATCCTACTTAAATAATGTGACACCCAGTCACATTATTTTAAGTGAAGAAACAAAACTTTGCAATAACAATACCTTAACTTGCAATTATTGACTTCTCCAGTATAGCCTGGAATAATATCTACGTGATATAAGAGAAAAAAAAAAGAAAAAAAAAAGGCTAACTAACGCAGTTTTAATCTCAAAATTATGTTCTATATTTCCTTTCCCACCATGCGTAACAAAATACTTATTTTCAATTCAATACAATATGGTATGGTCATAAAGTGAAATTTTTACAAACTTTGCATTTCAAAATGAACTACAAATCTTTCGCTTACCTTTAAGAACGATAGCCTTTAAGAACGATAATATCTTACTTAAATAATGTGACACCCAGTCACATTATTTTAAGTGAAGAAACAAAACTTTGCAATAACAATACATGAACTTGCAATTATTGACTTCTCCAGTATAGCCTAGAATAATATCCTACTTAAATAATGTGACACCCAGTCACATTATTTTAAGTGAAGAAACAAAACTTTGCAATAACAATACCTTAACTTGCAATTATTGATTTCTCCAGTATAGCCTAGAATAATATCCTACTTAAATAATGTGACACCCAGTCACATTATTTTAAGTGAAGAAACAAAACTTTGCAATAACAATACCTTAACTTGCAATTATTGACTTCTCCAGTATAGCCTAGAATAATATCCTACTTAAATAATGTGACACCCAGTCACATTATTTTAAGTGAAGAAACAAAACTTTGCAATAACAGTACCTTAACTTGCAATTATTGACTTCTCGAGTATAGCCTGGAATAATATCTACGTGATATAAAAGAAAAAAAAAAAAAAAAAAAAGGCTAACTAACGCAGTTTTAATCTCAAAATTATGTTCTATACTTTATTTCCTTTCCCACCATGCGTAACAAAATACTTATTTTCAATTCAATACAATATGGTATGGTCATAAAGTGAAATTTTTACAAACTTTGCATTTCAAAATGAACTACAAATCTTTCGCTTACCTTTAAGAACGATAGCCTGTAAGAACGATAATATCCTACTTAAATAATGTGACACCCAGTCACATTATTTTAAGTGAAGAAACAAAACTTTGCAATAACAATACCTTAACTTGCAATTATTGACTTCTCCAGTATAGCCTGGAATAATATCTACGTGATATTATATATATATATATATATATATATATATATATAAATAAAAAAAAAATAAAAAAAAAGAGGCTAACTAACACAGTTTTAATCTCAAAATTATGTTCTATAATTTATTTCCTTCCCCCCCTGCATAACAAAATACCTATTTTTAATTCAATACGATATGGTATGGTATGGTATGGTCATAAAGTGAGATCTTTACAAATTTTACATTTCGAAATGAACTACAAATCTTTCGCTTACCTTTAAGAACGATAGCCTGTGTCCCCAACGACAGCGAATCACATTTATAAATCCATCACGCCACCCATTCGAAAAACAGAAAGTTCGAACATTCCTCCTGATGCGCTCAGCAATCGCCCAGTATCTCATTTCTGCATGCTTTTATGAAGAGAAATCGAACTGAAAACCAGTTGCTAGTCAGTGGAACGAAAGAGTTTTCCCTCCCTACCAGTAAGTGTATTCTAGTGACACCGATCCGCGCTACGCGACCTTCCTTGAACCGGTCCGAAGATTTTGAGGAGGTCAGAGGCCTCTAGGGGGAAGGTCACTTATGATGTGCAGACGAACATCATTCCCAGAATAGGTATTTTTAATTTTTCTTTTCTCTCTCTCTTTTTATTAGAAGACTCTTTTAAAAATTTAGTTGCACAATTATCATCGTTATATACACTGAAAGTATGTTATAATTTCTGTCACTTTCACTCGTTTTTATAACCTAATGTTTTAAATTATTTACTTAGAAACTTAAGACCCGCCTTTTGAACTGCCACTAGGGCGGCAATATCAGCTGATACGGCTCCCGCTGATTTAATATCGTTTCGGTTTACTACGGCCGAAAGTATATTTAGGAAATTAAATGTTAAATGGTTAAAATACAGAAACCCAAATAGTCTACCATGCAAATTCCGATATTAATCATGAATGATTCAATATAAACAGGCAGCTTTTATTCCGCATAAAAAGGTGCTTAAATGCAAAAGCACAAGTGTTATTACTTCCTCATTAAAAACAAATTAAAAAGTCGAATTACTTTATTTGACAGGCACGGAAGAAAGTATAATATAAATGTACAATGTACACTTTATTACCATTTAACTATGCTGACAATATTTTTAAATGCTGTCACATTTTTAAATAAATATGAGATTGTATACTGGTTCCCAAAAATTAGCAATTTTCGTTGAATTTCACTTCCTAAAAGTCACTACAGATACAGATGGTAGCAAGCAAGTATTGCATGTTACAGCCAATCCCGTCTGACTGCCCGAACGCATTATTGGCAAGACACACAGCATGTTCGAACACATGGCAATTAGCCAGACATTGCACACACCAGCATTCTGAAGGGTTTGAGGACGTTTACTTAAATTCCGATACGATGTGTCTGTAACTCTGAAAGATAATTTTGTTGATTCGTGTCTCTATGGCTGAAAGAAGACGAATGGAAGATAGTGAGAGTTGACATGCTGTTGGGCGCATTGAAGCAGTACAGTGAATCTTAAGACATCGCTGTTTTCTTTGGCGTTAATTATTTAATAATTTCTGCGGAAATAATTCCAGAGAAGTAAAACCCTTGTTCGAAGTCCTGTGCCCATTCAACCAAAGATTACCATCCTTCCTGAAGACCGGTACATTGCTGTAGTAGCCAAGTGGAATCGACAAGCGAACTTCACAACTGTTAGATCTACGGCTGCAGCATGACTAGGTAAGATACTATCCACCAGAACTGTGCCCAAAGGTTTCAAATGAAAGAACTGTACGTCTCAGTACCATTAATCACCTAGCACAGAGTGACAAGATTAAAGTGCTGTCCTTAACATCGCTGTTGGACTGAAACAGATTGGTACAACGTTCTCTTTCCAGACGAGTCCAGATTTGCCCTGGAATTACATGATAAGCGTGTAAGGATCCGAGGAAGACACATGCAGTAATTCCCAGAACATCATCGAACATCACGCGCATATTCACAAAGCCTGCAGAACGTTTCTTCTATGGTCTCCTCTCAGTGGATGAAATGTCTCCTTGACGGTCATTTTAGGAATGGGGCGCTATCGCCTTGTAGGCTTTGTAACGAACCCAAAACACACCGTGTGAGAGTTTTCAGTACAGAGAAGAGAAACGGCATTTTAAATAACCTACTACGGCAAACATTTTAAATAACCTACTGATCTCATTAATAGTTTATTTGTATTTGGATAAACAATAAACTGAAAAACTTCGGTAATTATTTGCGAGAAAAGTGTTTACTTAGAAATGGTATATGTACTTTTTTGCCATTTATGTTAGAAAGAGTCGGTTCTGTAAATTTCCATGGCGCATTAATTTATGCAAGTAAAGGAATAGTTAAAAAGAAGTGTAGAATGAACGGAAAATATACAACTTTCAAAGCACATCCACAAGCGTTATGCAAGGTCTAAACTCTGAACATCGCGGGGAGCATGACATAGTAACATAAACCATAACGCAAAATAAACCAAACACTCAATAAACATTTAAGGCCGTCGGATACCTATTCTTTTTACTTTAATTATGAGTAAGTCTCATTAAAATTATGTTTTATTCGAGGATGCGCTATTTCTACACAAACGCTTTTTGGCACACCACGCTCATAAACAAATAACACGCCCAAGGACATCTGAAAGATTTTTAATGAGATTAAAGTCCAAAAAATACGACAGACACCTCATACGAGAAATATCATTTTCTAGATACTTGTTAAAGATATTGGCTCGATGTGATCGGGCATTTTCATCGACAAGGAGCAAATCAAGGTCATCTGTTGCAGCGCCATCTCACAATAGGATGAACGACGTCACCGCACAGGCGTTACAGAACCGTCTTTAAACGTGGGAAGCTAGATGCGATGTCCCATTGAAATTTCAGCCCACACCACGATGAATGCTTCCACTTCTGAATGCGTGATGGGCATATTCACAAAGCCTACAGACCTTTTCTTTTTCGGTTTGCTCCGATTGGTTAAAACAGTAAACGTGGGGTTACAGAATCTTGTGCTCCAAGCATTCAGAAGCAGAAACATTCATCGTGGTGTGGGCTGAAATTTCAATGGGACATCGCATCTAGCTTCCCACGTTTAAAGACGGTTCTGTAACGCCTGTGTGGTGACGTCGTTCATCCTATTGTGAGATTGCGTTGCAGCAGATGGCCTTGATTTCCTTCTTATAGGTGATAATGCCCGATCACATCGAGCCAACATCTTCAACGAGTATCTGGAAAATAAACGATATTTCTCGTTTGAGGTGGCTGTCGTATTTTCTCGACTTTAATCTCATTAAAAATCTTTCATTTGTCTTTGGGAGTGTTGTTTCTGCATGTTTAGCAGATCTTCAATCTTCAAAGATCATCTTCAACCGATCTTGGACAGTTGGAAACTCCCTTATGGAATGGCCATTGTTGGCATCTCTGACATTGATCCCGTCATTGAAAGCACGGCAATCGCTGTAAATTTTCTGTGAAGGGCTAGAATGGACACAAACCTTAATGTAAATTTTGTTTATTTGCTTTTAGCTCTAATAACAATTTTTAATGGCACAAATGTGACGGTATCATATAATTTACGAATATTAAACATTGTTTTCATCTTTGTACACAATACTTGCTTTCTTTCTTATATATTCACCTGCAATTTTATGTTAATGAAACCTTTACTTTTCATTTTTGTTTATTTTACCGTGCTTGGCTTTTAGAAGCCAATGTTATACTTATTGTTGCGAAACGCCCAGCTGCGGTCAGATAGCTTCCCCGCTAGTGTTGCCAGAAAATGGCAACGAAAGGCAGGGTTGCCATATTTGGCGGGAAATCGCCCATTTGATGGCATTTGGGGACAAAATTGGCGATATGCCATAGATGAAGCGAGAACGTTCTAGAACGAATTATTACCCGTTTTCCGGAGAATGTTCTCAAAGGCAGGCCAAAGCTATGTTACTGATTGTTTCACCGTGTTTGTCAAGAGTTTTTAGACAACTGTAGCGCGTCTTAAGAGGTTATCACACATGGCTACAGTCCCTCCTAGACGGAACTTTTCTGAGAAACGAGATTTTGGTAGCATTTGTTTAAACGGGAGGATTCCTAGAAAAAAAGAGCCCTGCCTGAAGCGAAGTCCCGCCTAGCAAAGGAAACAATGTTGCGGCTAAGCGGAATTTTTCAAACCTCAACGAAAATGGCTCGGCTGGACCTTAGTCCCGGGTAGAGACAACCAATCAGACGAAAGTTCTTCTTCTGAAGCCTTACGTGGACCCAATCTGAGGGGTAGTAAATTAGTGTTTGGCGTTCAAGTCTTTGTAGTAAGTGAAAATGGTAACCTAGCTACGTGGGTTTCCTGGAATTGTGCGGGTTCTGAGAAGTGTCCCTTTCGACGTCAAATCCCGCGAGCCGAAACATAATGTGATTGGGAGCTTAGGTCGTCTTTTCGACGACCAAAGCGTGACGATTGTAGCGCATCCAGGGTAATACTGACGAATAAATTATGTTTTTATTCTTCATCAAGAGTTGTCATTAATCACTCCAAATCTACGAACCCGCAGAACCCAACAATATATAGTGTCATATTCGTTTAAAATAACTATATTTCATGCTAGGTATAGCTATATTTCGCAGATACACATCATTCATTTCAACTCGTCTAAGTAATACCAAAAACTTCAGTTACATAGCTAGATTGACAATTAGTCGCTTTTAAATAAAGTTTATAATACTTCGAGCGAGGAGTTCAAAGCTCGCCCCCCCCCAGAAAAATAACATATAAACTGAAAGGCAGCAAATGCATATGGGTGCTAAAGCAATACAAAAATAGCATCTCAACCAAGCATACAAGACAGTTACAAGAACAAGGAGACAAAATAAATAAACAAGGAAGAAAAAACAACCCAATTTCCAATTTAAATTAGGCCATACTACATTTTTGACTGACACTTTTCACACATTTAAAAAATTTTAAACGCTTATTCTTTTTACTTCCTTGTACGAAGTAAAAAGCAAGTATTGTAATCGCGAAAAGCTTCAGGCAGCATATTTCAACGAAAATATCCACTTTGATCGCTTTCGAATGCAATTTAACGATGTTTCTGCGTGATATCTGTACGTAAGGACAGAATAAAAGACTCTTTTCCTAAAAAAAAAAAAAAAAACTAAAAAACTGCTTTAAAATGAATTCTGAAGAGAATTTTTCGTGGCGTCTATACGAACGTATGTACGTACGTGCGTACGTACGTATCTCGCATAACTCAAAAACGAGAAGCCTCAGAACGTTGAAATTTTGTATATAAGACTACTATAACATGTAGATGTGCACCTCGTATTCTGGTTTCAATCGGCCGCGCCAAACGTATATAAATATATTTATAAATATATCCACTATGTTACCCGGCTCAGTGATCTCAGTTTCTTTACTCTTATATGTTTGTAAATTGTACATTTTTTGCTTTAAAAATGATTGAATTATGTTGTTTTTGTCTTCCGGTTAAGGGTTTTATGCCTTTAATAAATCTGTATGCAATATTTTTAGAATTATCAATAATTTTAAAATTGTTTAAGTGCCGCTAAGCCTATTTTAATGGCGGCCATTGATGTTTACATTTGAAACAGGAGACTAATGGATTTGTTGCCAATCTAGAGAAACTTAGCTTCACAACAACAAAGATAACGCATTCATTTATTATTGCCAATTAAATCATGCTTAATCCTTTCTTGAATTTTTTCGAGGAAATACGCGTTTAAGATTTACTTCGTAATTTTTAATACAGATATGTTGAGTTATGTATTTTTGCCTTGTCGCGAAGTGAGAACTGAATTAATTGAAAGAGAAACTCTCAATCGTCTGTGAAAAACTGTTTCTTTTTTGTTTTGTTTGCTTGATTTCTTTTATACATAGTTCTAGCTTTATTATAGTATTTGAATAGAACATGTGGCAACGATTAGATAATTCTTTAAATGATATAAATTTTGTGCATTCAGAGTTATAAATATGAACGAAGTATAATACTGTTAAGTAAACCTAGCGCCAGAGTGTCGCTATGGTAAACAAAGTGAATTTTAAAGAATGCATTTATTCTATTGTGGTTTATGCGCTGTCGGCGAAGTAGGTTTAATTCAATCTAATAAGTTTAAATAAAATGCAAGAAAAAATGCGTATAATTTAATATCCCGTACAAGGAAGTCATGTGGTGTACACATCAGAATTTTTAATTAAAGATTGCTGTGTTTTTTTAAAAGCTATTCCTTTTACAACCTTTTTATATGAAACTTAATCTAAGACTCAAATTTGCCTAAATTTAAAGAGGGAAAAAAGAAAAAGAAAACCTAAAGAAAGTAGCAGATTAATAACATTCCATCTATCGCGCGGAGACGTCTTATCTAGTGTCTTTTTAATAAAATGTAAACAACTGCCAAAAAATAATTAAAGTGCATTATTATGTAATTAATACTTTGTACTAGTATACATCTTTTCAAAAGTTTTCATATTGTTACCCGTCTTCATAATAATAGAGACTAATTTAAAGCTTCTCAACTACTTTGCAAAAAATATTTAAGACTGCAGAAACATTTTTAAGTTATATTTTTGCAACAATAATTTAAACATCTAAATTTTACAAATGTACCAAAAATCAATATGCACTCTCCTGGATATGCACTCTCCTGGTACTTTAGCCTGCTGTAAAATATTTCACGATTAAACAGAATTTATTTAAAAATTTTTTCTAAATTTTTTTAATTTATTAATTTTTTTTAATATTTTACGTTTATGTAAATTATACTAAAATTAAGTTTTCAATAAATTTCCCAAATATGATCATAAATACACTTCAGTTCCCGATAAATTACACGTATTTTATTCAAGGGAAAAATCACAAAACCTAAATGAAAACTATAGCATATAGTTAAAAAGAATCACGAGTGGTAAGAGTCAAAGATATTTTATTCGGTGCATTCGCCAATCGGGGTTTATAAAACCATTTATTTTAATTAGTACCAGCTTATATATAAGCAGAAGTCTAAGTAACTCGGGTTAATAGTTAAATCAATACTACATTATCAATCGCGATATTATTATACATACATTACCCTTCAACACGGCATAGATGCAAGCATTCCTTATATAAACCATCAGAAAGATAGCAAGTGTTCTTACCTGTAAAAGAAAAAAAAATATGGTTAGAAAATGCTTATAGTTTTATCAAACTAATTTTTGGAACAACTGAAACTAATTTTTGGAAATCATCTTATCAGTTACACATGTTATAAGATAAAATTTTTAAAAATCTGAATTTTTTCTCTTCTATGATTTATATATATTTTGATACAGATGTAGTTAGTGAAATTTTAAACTTATTTAAAAAAATCTGAAAGTTTCCAGATTTTATATTACGCCAAAGCAGGCATTTTTCTCATTTACAAACGCATACACGTTTCGAGGGCATTTGGGCTAACACTTTACGCTGAAAATATTTAAAAACAGAATATCTTTAAAATGTCCGATAGACAGTCTCGCGCAGGAGATAATAATATTTTATTCCGTACAGTGTTGACACTGTTCGCTTTGAAATCGTTGAGTTTTTTTTTAAATCAAAAATTCGTTAAAATTTTACAAAATATCAAATAGACAATAAATTTTCAAATTTTCACACAAAAAATTTTCAAAATTTTTTATAGACAATAAAACAATATAGACAGACGTTTGTATAAAATAAAAAAAAATTCCAGGTGCTCATATTCGGGGGGAGGGTTACGTTATTCAGAATTTTATTGCTCTATATAGCGTTAATATTTCATAATGAGAGAAATGCAGATTTTTTATTATTTATTTAATTTCTTTTAATATAACGCAGAGCGATACTATTTGGTGGCAGCAATTTGAAAAGTGACTGAGAATTTTATAATGATTCAACCCAAAATCCCTTTTTGAGACTAATACCCCTCTCGGCTAATGCCACTTGGACTAACAGTTAAGAGTTTTGTCAGTAATTAAATGCGTGCTCATTCATATACACAGTCTAAAGCAGGGGTCTCCAAACTACGATCCGTGAAATTTTTTTAAAAATAATTTTATAAAATTTAAAATAAGCAAAGTAATATACATACACTTTAACTATTTTACATCACAACCAATCTATAAATAAATTACCCATCATGCAAATACTTTATAAAGCGCATTATAAACATTGTAGAAGCTTAGCAAATGGGTACCCCATTCACCGTCCGTTACAAACAAGCAAAAAATGTTATGCTGCCTGTTTGTCATTGCTTACTCAGCATCGCAATGCATTCATATTTGATCGAGTACTCACCAACGATGAAGAGTGGGCCACCCAGACGTTCCAGACATTGGTTGTCACCACAGGACCCTGTGTCTCATACTGCGAGACTTTCTCTCCACCCACGTAAGATCACGCTCTGTATTGGTGGACTAGTCGCCCAGTGGTGCACTATGAGCTCCTGCCAGTGAGCAAAACCATAACAGCAGGCCTGTACTCGCAGCAGTTGGAACGTGTGCATCAGGCAGTGATGCATTAAGAGCCAGCATTGGTCAATCGTAAGGGTATACTACTTTCTCCATGACAAAGCGAGGTTGCATGTGGTTCGGAAGGCCAGGGACACCATCCAGCGACTGGGCTGGGATACACTACCCCATCCCCCATACTCGAGCCAACAGACTACCACCTTTTCTAATCCCTGTACAACCATCTTTGAGGGAAATCCCTCAACAACCGGCCAGACCACGAAAAGACACTAAAGGACTTCTTTTGCGTCTAAGACTCCTGAGTTTTACCGCTATGGCATCGGACAGCTATTCACTTGTTGGCAAAAGGCACTGGATGCCGAAGGTTTACTTTGAGGATTAGTGATGATTGTTATTTGTTTTTGATTAGTGGTGATTGTTATTTGACTTTTTCTTTCTGACTGTACAAAACGGCAAAAACATTTCTGGTTATCTTGTATATGAATGGATATGAAATCTTTACAAAAAAAAAGTGTTATGGATGCATAGTTGACTATTTATGCACAGATTAAAAAATTCTTATACAAAATTTCATCCAAATCTTAACGACATAATAGAAAAATTATGGCTAACGAAGATAGTCTTACAAATATCTCAATTTCTCTTCCGAACTCTTCCTTAAGGTATTAATAATCTAAAGTCAGCCACGGTGGTAACTTTTTCAACAAAAGCGCTGAAGGTTTCCTCTAGTCCATTACGGCAAAGCACACTAGTGCTATCTGCTTGAGGAAAGGAATGCTGTTGTGGAGGACTTCCTAAGAAAACTTGCTCGTACACTTTTGGGGAAAACCACGAAAACGCCCATGCAGCCAACCTTTCCCCCTGATATCAAAACCAGGTCGAAACTACCAGTGTTATAAAATTTTACCGCTCGGCAGCTGATGGTCTTAGTGCCATATGTCATTTACGCTACACTTAAGATCCGTAATAGTGAGACTTCAAACAGCAAGAAAACAACCTATATCAGCGCTCATAAAATGCTTCCCTTACCAGGGTTATCAGATCATCGAGGGCATCTTATTTAATAGATTATACGAAGATTTTTTTCTATAAGAGAGTTTCTGTTAAGAACAATACAATTAACACGTTTGCATACAAAACAGGAATAAGTACACACACACACACACACACACACACACAAAAAAAAAAAAAAAAAAAAAAAAAAAACTTCATAATGATTTTAAGCAACCCGTTAGGTATGGTTTGGTACAAATGATTATGGCAAAGCACTCTAGGAATACCTCCCTAAGGGAAGGGATGTGTTCGTGGAGGACTTTCGAATGAAATTTGGCTAGTATATACGTTACACATGGGAAAAGCACAAAAACACCCATGCAGCCAGCCCGTTCACCTGCAATCGAACCTAGGTTAGAACTACCAGTGTTCAGTGATTTTACCGCTCGGCCGGCCGCTGGTGCGTCCAGCAACCCGTTAGTAGTGATTTTTAATTGATGATGGCAAGTAATAATAGCAAAACACTCGGATGGTATCTGCCTAAAGCAAATGATTTTCTAAACAAGAGTAAGCGGAACTAATACAGGGTGGTCATAAAGAAACTTTCCCAATATATGAACCCCCAGGGAGCCTATCCACTCAACCAATAGAAATGAAATTTCATATATTGTCATTTCAAGGTATACGTTCGCGATTGTGATGATTTAAAACATTGGAGATCTCACGGTTACAGATACAGTGAAAACATTTCGAAATTTTCAAATGGCAACACTCTTTTCCTGCGAAAATTTATCAGCGCATCATTGAAACCATAAATGGTGTTGGTACGACACACGTATGACGAAAATTGCCGGCGTAAAACACTTCTAAAGATCAGCAATGTAAAAGGCCAATAACAGCACAAGAGAGGGAAAAAAAAACTTTTATTAGAATTATAAATTTTCATTGCATACAACTTTCCAAGATATCCCGTAAAAGTGTAGTTTCGTGGCCACCTCGATCCCCGGACCTCCCACTGATAGATTTCAGTTTCTGGGTTTAACTGAAACCTAACTGCTCACTTACTTTTCTTCATTATTATAATAAAATGTTATTTAGTGAAATATTAAACTGATTGCCTAAAATTAAATTTAAAATTAATTCACTAAAATTAAATTTAGTGATTATAATAAAATGGTATTTATTAGTAATGCTATTTCTTGAAAGGTTTATTGCCTAACGCGATCATTTCTATTTGAACTTAGCATGTAGAGACATTAGGTATTTTTCTTTGGCAACAGGAGTCATGAAAAATGAGCAACGCCTTCGCCGGGAATCGGACCACTGACCTCTGGGATACGCGCCTAGCGTGCAGACCACTACACCACGAAGCCACGCTAAGAAGGCGGGAGAAATACCTTATAAGCATTAATGGAAAACATATTCTGACGCCAGTCACCTGTCTAAGAACCAATTACTGCGTAATTTAAACGTATTACTGAACTTTAAACGCAGAAATGGACCTCTTTTGTCAAAACCAAATTCCACTTAAAATAACTTTTAAGCGCAGAGTAGATTACTACGTAAAGTTTATCACTTCCCTATGAAAAAGAATACTTTTACATACAATTATCTGACGGGAACTCAACAAGAATGGCGTGCAGGAACTGAAAAACGAGTGGGAACCGAAATCCTTCGAGTTTTACAGAGAAGAAAGTACAATGAAGAATTTGTGGTCTAACGAACCAGATAACAATGGAATTAAAAGGCGAATCGCAAATCGGCGACGCGGAAACGACATCGGATGTCGCACGTTGGAGACGATATTAGAAACAGTTAACGAACATGAGGTGAAAAAAATCCAGTAATGGACGGAAATGATTGATCAGATAAGATTCCTTCCACTCTCCGTAAAAATCAAAATACTTCTTTGTCTAAGAGCGAGCTTTATTTCATTTATTTAAATATTCAATGATTCTGATAATAAAATGGAGCTTTTGTTTGGTCAACACAAATAAGGCAGTTTTGTTTAAGAATGGCTAACACTTTAACTGTCCTTTTGGGCAAATAGTAATGACAAGAGGAAAATATTTGATGGCAGATCTTCAAATAAAGTTTGGTCCATTTAAAAGTCTTATTCTTGACGTATTTAAATGTAAAGGATTTATTTATTTTACGTTAAGTAGCTTTGCTGTCATTCTCCCTTTCCGTTTTCCTGCCAGAATACCAATTTTATTTCGCACATATTTAGCAGAAGGAGGTAGTATTTAAAGGAAGAAGTATTATATTCCTTATAGTATATATCAGTATACATACTTAATATATACTATAAGGAATATTATACTTTTTTCTTTAAATCCCTTACTATCTAATTACCCTACTATTAAATATAATACTTTTCCCTTACTATTCTTTAAATTCTTTATCCTAATACTATATACTATCCTTTAAATACTATCTTAATATATACTTATAGTATATTTTAAGTATGTATTCCTTATAGTATATAGAAGTATTATATTCCTTATAGTATATAAAAGTATTATATTCCTTATAGTATATAGAAGTATTATATTTCTTATAGTATATAAAAGTATTATATTCCTTATAGTATATAGAAGTATTATATTCCTTATAGTATATATCAGTATACATAATATATACTATAAGGAATATAACACTTTTTCCTTTAAATCACATCTTACTATCCTTTAAATACTTTTTTCCTAATACTATATACTATACTTTAACTACTATTTTAATATACAGTGATAGTATATTTTAAGTATGTATTCTTTATAGTATATAGAAGTATTATATTCCTTATAGTATATATCATTATACATACTTAATATATACTATAAGGAATATAAAGCTTTTTCCTTTAAATCCCTTACTATCTAATTACCCTACTATTAAATATAATACTTTTCCCTTACTATTCTTTAAATACTTTATCCTAATACTATATAATATCTTTTAAATACTATTTTAATATATACTTATAGTATATTTTAAGTACGTATTCCTTATAGTATATAGAAGTATTATATTCCTTATAGTATATAAAAGTATTATATTCCTTATAGTATATAGAAGTATTATATTCCTTACAGTATATATCAGTATACATACTTAATATATATATATAAGGAATATAATACTTTTTCCTTTAAATAACATCTTACTATCCTTTAAATACTTTATCCTAATACTATATACTATCCTTTAAATACTATCTTAATATATACTTATAGTATATTTTATGTATGTATTCCTTATAGTATACCTTATAATATACGTAGAAGGATATAAGGAATACGGTATATAGAAGTATTATATTCCTTATAGTATATAGAAGTATTATATTCCTTATAGTATATAGAAGTATTATATTCCTTATAGTATATAGAAGTATTATATTCCTTATAGTATATAGAAATATTATATTCCTTATAGTATATAGAAATATTATATTCCTTATAGTATATAGAAGTATTATATTCCTATATATAAGTATATAGAAGTATTATATTCCTTATAGTATAGGAAAGGAAGAAGTATTATATATTCTTTATAGTATTATATTCCTTTGTAGTATTTGAACGAGTATATAGAAGGAGATAGTAATTAAAGGAAATTTTTAAACTGTTTAGTCAAAGCGTGTTCCGCCTGCTGAAAGCCACGTTACTAATTGCAGTTCTATTATAGCAATGTATTTTCGGCGTCGCGTTAATCTTGCAAAAACAACAAAGATTTTATTTGAATTCCTTATCTTTTGATTTCCGCCATAAACGCTGGCTGCCTTGTAAGCGCAAGAAGTGCCTTCAGTTAAATTATCTTGGGTTCTGAATAAAAGGGGTCATTTACACCCTTCTTACTTCTGTTTCATCTTAAACATAGCGATGAGTCGTTTACAGGTCTGTTCAAGGATTTGCCACGAGTTGCACTTAGTTACACGCACAATCCCTACAAATATTCGAGAAGTATTCGTTAAAACACACATGAGCATAATATCATTAGTTATGAACTGCCATCGCTGTGTCTATTACGCAATTATTAAATTTAGAAAGTAACATAAAAAAATTAAACCATGAAATGTGACAATTCAAACTCCAGCAAAGTCTGAGGAAACAATAAAAACTCAGATCATATAATGGATAGAAAAAATATAGTGCAATTATCTATACATAATAAAATAATAGAGCCACTTTCATTTAGCAAGTCTCCCACGATGGCATCCCTTCTATTAGGCAGATAGCCCTCGAGTGCTTTGCTTTAATTAAATAAACCAACCAAACCAACCTTTCTTGCCACGATGACGTTTGTCATAGAACACCTGACACAACTTTTCCATCGATATTCTCCCCCAAACAGCCAGTAATATGTGTTGTTGCTGTTACTAATGCTCACTTGTCTGACCTATAATCAGCCTAAGAAATTCCTCGTGGCCCATGAAATTCCTCGAGCGCGAGTTAACGCCTGTCGTTGGCAACAGCATTGAGCACCATTCGAGTGACAGCGCGATTGAGCTCAGTTCCGCCCCCCAATTTTGATGAAGAGCACCCCAGGGCGACGGGTCCGAGAGCCTCCCACCTTTGTTTCCCTACCACCAACCTCTTGAGAGGACTTTCGGCTCGCCGTATATTTAAAGTGCCTCCATACCGTAAGAGCACTTACAAATATCCATGCCTTCTCCGAGATTCAAAACCGTACCGTTCGGCACGGCAGTCAGCTACGCTAACCACTGTACCGGTTGGGCGGCTACCGGTTGGTTAACTTCAGTATATATTAAAAATGCTCCATATTAAAATTGCATTACAAAATATCAGATAATAGAAATCATGACATGCGAAGGTTACTACTATTTTAAACAACAGTATATGCAGACTACATAAATACATCATTATACGACAGTTACGTGTACTTTTAGTTAGCTTTTACATTTGTCTTTTAGACAAATAGTGCGCAGAAGTTACGAAAGTTCAAATCATGTAAAAAGAGATTGCTATTAATATAAACAGGCCACGTGTTAATTGCTTACAAAATATGTTAAAATATTTAACGAGGTATTTTCAAAAAGCACCAAGACACATTCTATTTGCCTCTATAAGTAAACAATTTAATCTGAATTACTAAGATGTTAGGAAGTCTAGCTTGTGGCATTTCTTTTTACAACAAAGGGTTCTAAAAATTTAGTTGGGAAGATTTGCTCTTTCTTTTTATTTTATGACTGTCTTATATGACTCTGCAAATGCAATACAGTGCACCAGGAAATTCTTTCGCTCATATCTTGATTAAAAAGCTGGCAAAGAGGGGCTGTTTCGATTCCCACCAAGGTTACCCCTTATGACCAATTTATTTTGCAGCTTAATTTGATCCAATTTCCTCTTTTACCACTAGAAGGAATAAATTCGCAATCAGAAAGACGAAAATACTTCAAGTTGCCGTTAATAGCTGGCATACTCTACACACACACACACACACACACACACACACACACACACACACACAAATTCTTTATCTCCCGCTCTACTGAGCCAATTGACGAAATTTAATTTGCGTCTTTCATGTCTCGAAAACTCGACTGACGATATATAATGGATTTATATACAGCAATTCTTCTAACAAAGGTATTTTGATACAAAAATCTGACTTTTCCGAAATGATATACCGAATTTTGTTTCCATATTTCGATTCTACTACTCATATTATGCCTAAACATTAAATTTTGCAAAATTTACTGAGAAACGTAAAAATTTATCTTGGCCCACTTTTTGTCAGTTTGCGCCAAGAATATTTCACTTGGCGAAATTCTTAATTTGTGGCAACCTGTTTTACTTTCCCTTTCATTGTGCACGAGCGAAAAAAAAAGGTGCAAATAATATGAATATTGAAATCCTCAAAAAGCGGAAAGGTAACGTCTTCACAAAAAAAGGGACATACATTCTACTGAGCTCTTGACGAAATTTAATTTGCATTTTCCATGTCTCGAAAGCGTGACTAAGGCTATACATCAGATTTATATATAAAAATGTTCTAACGTAAGTATTCTGGCATAAAATCGGATTTTTTCTGACATGACATACCAATTTTTTTTTTTCAGATTTCGTTTCTACGACTCAAATTATGCCCAAATATTGAATTCTATAAAATATGGTATGAAACTTAAAAATTTAAAAATTTATCTGGGCGCACTTTTTTTAGTTTTCGCCAAGAATTGTTTTAGCTTCGGCTAAATCTCTTTAGTTAGTCATTAGTCAGTTCTTATTTCTTACATTTCGAGTTCAAGACCAAATGGAGGCTTTGCAGTGCGCCCTAAGAAAGAGACCGATTGTTAATCTTATTTTGAGTGAAATAAAGGGTTTAACCCTTCTTGGTTTTCAGTTTCTGTTCTTGGACTTAGACGATTATTCGCTTAGCAGTTCAGTAGGTTCCTCGACATTTAGTTTACCAGAATAAAAATGAGGAACTCTATAACTTATTTGCACGAATTTCACAGATGCTGGTTTAAAACTTTATTCGTTTGGGGATCCCGTTTCCTTTCCGTTTGATCAGTGATTAAAAAAAAAAATCTGATGTGTACACCACACGACTTCCTTGCACGGAAGATTAAATTATACGCATTTATTCTTGCATTTCATTTAAACTTATTGCATTGAATTAAACTACATCGCGGATAGCACATAAACCAATAAATGCACTCTTTAAAAATTCACTATATTTGTTTACCATAGTGACACTCTGGTGCTAGGTTCACTTAACAGCGTTACACTTCATTCATTTTATATCTATCCATCTATCTATCTAGTATCTTATATCCTGGCATCAACTTTCATTTATTAACTCAGAATCCACAAACATTAAATCGTCTGAAGTATTATCTAATCGTTGCCACATTTTCTATTCAAATACTATAATAAATCTAAAATGATGTATAAAAGACATTAAACAAAAAAGAAAGAGTTTTTCGCAGACGATTCAGTACTTCTCATCCAATTAATTCAGTTCTCACTTCACGACAAGGCAAAAACTCATAAAAAATCAAAATATCTATATTAAAAATTAAGAAGTAAATCTTAAACACTTATTTCCTCGAATAAATTCCTGAATGGATTAAGCATGATGTAATTCACAATAATAAATGAAAACGTTATCTTTGCTGTTCCGAAGCTTAGTTTCTCTACATTGGCAACAAATCCACTATTTTGGATAAGTATTATTAAACGTAAACAAATATGGCCGCCATGTTTAGGCTTAGCTGCACTTAAACAACTTTTAAATTGTCGATAATTTTACAAATATCGCATGCAGATTTACTAAAGGCATAAAAACCTCAACCGGAAGATAAGAACAACGCAATTCAATCATTTTTGAAGCAAAAAATGCACAATTTACAAACATATAAGAATAAAGAAAGTGAGCTCACTCAGCCGAGTAATAGAGTGGGTATATATACCATATATTTATATACTTTTGGAGCGGCCGATTGCAACCAAAATACGAGGTGCACATCTACATGTTATTGCAGTCCTACATACAAAATTTCAACGTTCTGAGGCTACGCGTTTTTGAGTCATGCGTGATACGTACGCACAGACGCCACGAAAAATTCTCTTTAGAATTAACTTTAAATCAGTTTTATAATTTTTTTTTGGGGGGGAAAGAATCTTTTATTCAATTCTTACGTACAGATGTCACGCAGAAACATCGTTAAATTGCATTCGATAGCGATCAAAATGGATATTTTCCTTGAAATATGATGCCTGAAACTTTTCGCGATTACAATACTTCTACTTTGTAAGAGGAATTAAAAAGGGCACATACACATTATTAATTTGTTAAAGTTTGGCACTTTCCGAACATATTGCAACAGTGATATGTTGCATTGAAGCAAACAGTTAGAGAGAAAGGAAAGCAGAATTTCAGAAACTGAAACAGAGAATGTTTAATTCATTACTGCAGCCCCTTTTATAACCTACGAGAGAAAAGGCGAAACACAGACTTCGCTAGCTGTTAAACTTCGTTACGGACTTGCCGCCTTGTCAGCAGAATAGGAAGATTCATTGGGAAAAAAAAAAAAAAAAAGGCACGTCCTCAAATCAGTATTAAACACTGACATCTTTTAAATGGTCTCCTGCACATGTCCTGAACCACCCCAAAGTCCAGACAAACAGATTGTAAAATGACCTTTGAAAGGAATAAATTACCACCTCCGCGCGTGTCGGTAACAGACGTTGCATTCCTAGCTGCAGCGACATTTTTATATCCTGGCATTGTCTGCTGGGTTGTTGCGTAACGAAGTGTAAACGACCTACTGCTTCCGCCCCAGCGATATTATATTTCGAGGAGACTTAACAAAGGGTAAAGACCTTACTGTACAGATATATCAAGTTATTTCCATTAATTCACTAATGTGATAAGATTAAAGGTGGAACGAATGCTAAATGTTTTCGAATCCGATACATAAAAGGTTCGTGAATTTAAGAAAAATCTTCCACTTAAATATTTTCGATTAAAACGAATTTACATTTAGAAAAAATTATACGAAGTACATAATTTTAACACTTGGGGTTGATTTTTAGTCCAAAGGGGCAACTTGCTCAAAAGGACTATTAATTTCATTTTGGCATTTTGCGTTGATTCACTACAAGCGTTGTTTCATTTTTCAAACTGTTGCCACCAAATATTCTCACCCTGTATTATATTCAAAGAAATTAAAGAATGAAGAATCTGCATAAATGTATGAATGTTTCTCGCATCGTGATAAAACAACGGTACATAGAGCCATCCAATTTTGAATAACGTAATCCTTTTGCGAATACGGGCATCTGGAAGCCCAAATTTGAAATTTGTTTTAAAATCGATTTCATATTTTGTAAAACTTTAACATATTTCTATTCTGCGACTCAAGGAATTTTTCATTAACAGACCCAAGGATTTCAAAGCGAGCAATGGTAACGTTGTACAGTAAAAAATATTTTTATTTCCAGTGCGCGAGACTGTGTATCGGAAATTCTACAGATATGCTCATTTTAAAATTATTTTGTGATATTGCTTTTGAATTGAATTTTACGTTTTATGTCCGAAGAACATAATGTATAATAAATAAAGGTAACACACAAAACGTTAAAAAAAAAAGTCTCTTCGGGCGTCATTTAAAATCTGAAACCTTTCAGATTTTTTTTAAATTTTATTTTTTAGTACTTTTTCTAAATTTTTCAAAACAATTTGGAATAAAACATATAGAACTTTTACCATCACCTAAAAGTAGACGTATTTCTAGGCACAGCTGTAAAAAATTAGAGTATATTATTCAAAATTTCCCAAGATATAAGTGAATTTATATACCGGGTGATCAAAAAGTCAGTATAAATTTGAAAACTTAATAAATCAAGGAATAATGTAGATAGAGAGGTAAAAATTGACACACATACTTAGAATGACATGGGGTTTTATTAGAACAAAAACAAAAACAAAAACAAAAAAAAAAAAAAAAAAAAAAAAAAAATACTGTTATCGGGCCTTTTTTCTTCGAGGAAATGCGTGATTCTGGTTTTGTAACTGCTACCGTGACGGGTGAGAGGTACGCCGATATGTTACAGAATCGCATCGTCCCCAGCCTGGCTGATAAATACCTGCTGGAACGTACGATTTTTATGTAGGATGGCGCTCCACCCCATATTGCTAGACGCGTGAAAGATCTCTTGCGCGCGTCGTTTGGTGATGATAGTGTGCTCAGCAGCCACTTTCGTCATGCTTGGCCTCCTAGGTCCCCATACCTCAGTCCGTGCGATTATTGGCTTTGGGGTTACCTGAAGTCGCAAGTGTATCGTGATCGACCGACATCTCTAGGGATGCTGAAAGACAACATCCGACGCCAATGCCTCACCATAACTCCGGACATGCTTTACAGTGCTGTTCACAACATTATTTCTCGACTACAGCTATTCTTGAGGAATGATGGTGAACATATTGAGCATTTCCTGTAAAGAACATCATCTTTGCTTTATCTTAATTTGTTATGCTAATTATTGCTTTACTGATCAAATTATTGCTTTTCTAATAAAACCCCATGTCATTCTAAGTATGTGTGTCAATTTTTACCTCTCTATCTACATTATTCCGTGATTTATTAAGTTTTCAAATTTATGCTGACTTTTTGATCACCCTGTATTTGAGCGTTTTGAAATTTGGCATATATTTTATAAGCGATAATAACGCCAAATGTGGTTTACGTACTTTGTTATAATTATTTCAAAGAATGAACGAACTCCGCTCGTTTCGCCAAGTGAATTAATTATTCTTGGCGAAAACTCAAAAAAGTGCGCCAAGATAAATTTCTAAATTTCTCCGTAGATTTCATATTAAAATTTTATAAAATTTAACATTTGGGCATAATTTGACTCGGTAGAACCGATATACGAAAAAACATTGGTAGGTTATGCCAGATAAAATCCGATTTTATGTCAAAATACCTATGTTAGAGCATTGTTATACATAAATCTGATATATGCCCTTAGTCAGGCTTTCGAAACATGGAAAATGTTAATTAATTAAATTCCGTCAATGGACTCAGCAGAACGAGATATATAAAACTGTCCCTTTTCTGGTGCAGAGGTTACCTTCCCGGCTTTACAGGATTTCACTATTCATACACTTTTAACGGCCCAGAAACAATTCGAGTGCAAAAAGATGTTGTTCCTAGCTTTGTGCTGCTTCAAAAGTTAGCGAGCACGATAAGCTTCTTTGTCCATTACCATTATCAACAGTTAAGAGGAAACAGTTATTAATCCTCTTAACTGGAAAGAATATTCTGTAACTATGCGGAGATAAAAATTTTTTGACAGTAAGTAAAGACTTGTTCTGTTCAGATGGAATATAATCTCCGTGGCTTTGAATGCAACAATGCGAAGAGCGGATATTGAATTCGAATTAAAATCGAACTGCTAGATTTCGAAAAGAATATTTATTACCGTATTATAAAGAAGCTGCTTAAATCTATTCAGATTTACATTTCCTTTGACTACCGTTACACAACATGATTTCCAAGATAAATATCAATATAAGATTCCAACCGTTTTTATACTTTATCTAACAGGATCCTCATTTCGTCTGAGAGAGGATTATTTCCACACGCAAATTAGAAACCAACAAAAAGAAAATGACAACGCTAATTAGCGGGAATGAGAATTTCGTACCATCATCTATTTCACCGACATCCTGTTCTGAAACATCTGCAGAACATAAAAGAAACGTTCCATCACAATCCATACCTAATTAATAGAGTACAATTGAGAGGAAAAAAGGATTTAACAACCTGAGCGACACAGTGCTCACAGACTTCATTTAAGTTTTTGTTCAGGCAAAGAGAAATAATTGCACTTCTGTCGATAATGACAATTTTTTCCTCCTCTTCTCATTTCTCAAATAGATCTCGTGAAATAAAAGAAAATTAATCATTCTTATTGAGTTAAAACAAATGAATGAATGGAAAGTCTTTTTTTTTATATTAAAAGAACGCTTTCATTACACAAAATATGATAAATTGGAATGAAGGAGAAATATATTACCTTTGGGAAAACTAAGGTTTACATATTTTATTTTCGGAGCTTTTCACGACCCAGCTTTGTCTTAATCAAATGCAGAGTAAATTTGTTAAGAAAAGAAAACACTCAAATCTTTAGGTGGAAATAATTACGAGACGAATCCCAGCCATATTTGATGCACACTGTGAAAAATAAAATCTGATGTGTACACCACATGACTTCCTTGTACGGAATATTAAATTATACGCATTTTTTCTTGCATTTCATTTAAACTTATTGGATTGAATTAAATCTACATCGCCGACAGCGCATAAACCACAATAGAATAAACGCATTCTTTAAAATTCACTCTATTTGTTTAACATAGCGACACTCTGGCGCTAGGTTCACTTAACAGTATTATATATCGTTCATATTATAACTCAGAATGCAGAAAATTTATATCATTTAAAGAATACAATTATCTAATCGTCGCCATATGTTCTATTCAAATACTATAATAAAGCTGGAATGATGTATAAAAGAAATTAAGCAAATAAAACAAAAAAGAAACAGTTTTTCACAGACGATAGAGTATTTCTCATTCAATTAGATCAGTTCTCACTTCGCGAGAAGGTAAAAATATATAAAAACTCAAAATATCTACATTAAAAATTACGAAGTAAATCTTAAACACTTATTTCTTCGAAAAAATTCCAGAAAGGATTAGGCATGATTTAATTGGCAATAATAAATGAATGCGTCATCTTTGTTGTTGCGAAGCTAAGTTTCTCTAGATTGGCAACAAATCCACTACTCTGCTGTTTCAAATGTAAACAATCAATGGCTGCCATAAAAAAAGGCTTAGTGGCACTTAAACAACTTTAAAATTGTTGATAATTCTAAAAATATCGCATACAGATTTACTAAAGGCAAAAAAAACCTTAACCGGAAGATAACAACAACATAATTCAATCATTTTTAAAGCAAAAAGTGTACAATTTACGAACCTATAAGAGTAAAGAAACTGACATCGCTGAGCTTGGTAACAGAGTGGATATATATATATATAAATATATTTATATACGTTTGGTGCGGCCGATTGCAACCAAAATACGAGGTGCACATCTACATGTTATAGCAGTCCTATATAAAAATTTCAACGTTCTGAGGCTACTCGTTTTTGAGTTATGCGAGATACGTACTTACGTACATACGTTCGTACGAAAAATTCTCTTCAGAATTCATTTTAAAGCAGTTTTATAATTTTTTTTTGGAGGAAACGAATCTTTTATTCTGTCCTTACGTATAGATATCACGCAAAAACATCGTTAAATTGCATTCGATAGCGGTCAAAATAGATATTTTCGTTGAAATATGCTGCCTGAAACTTTTCTCGATTACAATACTTCCTTTTTACTTCGTACAAAGAAGAAAAGCAGTTTTATATCTCCTTTTCTATTGTGAGAATTGTCCGAATTTAACTTGCGTTTTCCATGTCTCCAAAGCTCGACTTAGGGTATATATTAAATTTATATACAGCACTGTTATAGCATAGGTACCTTGACACAAAACTGGGCCTTTTATTAAATAAAATACCAATTTTTTCCATGTTTCGATTCTACAACTCAAATTATGCCAAAGTGCAAAGTTTTCTAAAATTCGTAAGAGTAGTTTTTAAAAAATTAGCTCTCAAAATGTTAGCTCTTCCTTGTTAGTTGAACTGGGTATATATTTATTAATATCTCTTTTTTATTAAACTCATTTGATTCTTCCTTTCACGTTTTGAAATTAAGGTTCATTCGAAATAAAATTCGCCTATTTATTATGATTTATTTTTAAATTTTTTAATTATAATCTATAATTTTTTTAATTATAATCGAAATTTTTTTAATTATAATCTATAATTTTTTTAATTATAGTCGAAAAATTTTTTAATTATAATATATAAATGTTTTACAATTATCTTAAAGCAGATGTATTTCTAAGCATACCCGCAAAAAATTAGAGCTTTTATTTGAAATTTCCTAAGATATACGTTTACAGATAGATTGGCGCATTTTGAAATTTGGCATATTTGTTGAAAGCGATAATAACGCCAAATGTGGTTTACGCACTTTATTAAAATTATGAACGATGACTGATTTTCCACTCGTGTGCAATGTAAGAAAGGGAAAGGAAAATACGTTGCTTAATAAGAAGTTGGCTAATTGTATAAGGTACTTCTCCCGCCTTTTTAACATGACTTCGTTGAGTAGTGGTTAGCACACTCGACGCGTATTCGAGAGGTCTGTGGTTCGAGTCCCGGCGAGGACACTGCTCATTTTTCATCTCTCCTGCTTTCAAAAAATACTTAATATCTCTACAATTGTTTTGGAGTTATGCTATATTAATACATACATACATGAAAACGTCATGAAAATTTCCCGTCTGAATCTATTTTATATGCCGTTTTGGAAGAAATAGTACTTCATTTTGTCCGTACGTACAGATGTTATGCAAGAAAATCGTTCAAATGGATTCAAAATCGGTCAAAACGGATATTTCCATTGAAATATGAGTCCATTGTTTTTACTTCCTTTACTTCGTACAAGAAAGTAATAAAAATTGGAATTTATGTTTTAAGAGAAGACATAGATGATACACATTCGGATATCTTGTCTAAAATATTTCCTAAACGAAGCGTTTGCAGGATTTCGATATCATGCCCTTATAGTATGGGATGATATCTCCGAATATAAAATATGAATCCATGTGAATATAAAAACAATTCAAATGGAAAAAGAGAGAAATGAAATATGCTAAAAGGACAGAAAATCCGGTTTCCACCCGAAAAGGAACCCATTCGGCAAAATCCTTTTATAATGCATATAATAAATTCTCTGCAGTAGAAAACACAACATTCAGAAATAAATTCCGACATTCATGGCGACGCTTTGAATGGTTTAGTATATTTTTTTTACTAACGCTTTGTAATGCAAAATATAACATGAATCAGACGTATCTATAGTGTGCCATCGAAAACAAAATTAAAAACCAGATTTTGAAAGATGTAAATATTATGCGGCATTCTCCGAATCCATAATGCAGCTTGAAGAATAAGCATCTTTTAATGTAAACCGAATATAAAGATGCTTCACAAAATTTGTTCGGTTAAATATAAGCAGTAGGCTTCCAAAATAAGTCGTGAAAGTATATATCAGGTGCTTCCAACCCTATGCACACAGGTACCATGGCGCCCGCCCATAGTTTAACGTCTTATCCGCCGCTGTGATGTCAAAATAAAAATGTTTTAGTTTTCGATATTCTAAATGGAAATTTTCTCATTTTTAATGAAATAGTAATGGCGTCCAGCACAGGTACCAGCACGAAGTGGAATGCAACCGATATCTTTTTACTTCCTTGTACGAAGTAAAAAGGAAGTATTGTAATCGCGAAAAGTTTCAGGCAGCATATTTCAACAAAAATAATCCCATTTTCACATCTTTCAAATGCAATTTAACGATGTATTTCCGTGATATCTGTATGTAAGGACAGAATAAAACACTCTTTTCCTCCAAAAAAAATTATAAAACTGCTTTAAAATGAATTCTGAAGAGAATTTTTCGTGGCGTCTGTACGAACGTACGTACGTACATGCGTACGTACGTATCTCACATAACTCAAAAACGAGTAGCCTCAGAACGTTGATATTTTGTAGGACTGCTATAACATGTAGATGTGCACCTCGTATTTTGGTTGCAATCGGCCGCCCCAAACGTATATAAATATATTTATATATGTATATATCCACTCTGTTACCCGGCTCAGTGATCTCAGTTTCTTTACTCTTATATGTTTGTAAATTGTACATTTTTTGCTTTAATAATGATTGAATTTTGTTGTTTTTATCTTCCGGTTAAGGTTTTTATGCCTTTAGTAAATCTGTAAGCAATGTTTTTAGAATTATCAACAATTTTAAAATTGTTTAAGTGCCGCTAAGCCTAATAATGTTTTTGATGGCGGCCATTGCCCTTGTTTACATTTGAAACAGCAGGATAGCGGATTTGTTGCCAATCTAGAGAAACTTAGCTTCGCAACAACAGAGATAACGCCTTCATTTATTATTTAAATCATGCTTAATCCTTTCTGGAATTTTTTCGAGGAAATAAGCGTTTCAGATTTACTTCGTAATTTTTAATACAGATATTTTGAGTTTTTATGTATTTTTGCCTTGTCGCGAAGTGAAAACTGAATTAATTGAATGAGAAATACTGAATCGTCTGTGAAAAACTGTTTCTTTTTTGTTTTGTTTGCTGAATTTCTTTTATACATAGTTCTAGCTTTATTATAGTGTATGAATAGAACATGTGGCAACGATTAGATAATTCTTTAAATGATATAAATTTTGCGCATTCTGAGTAAAAATATGAACGAAATATAATACTGTTAAGTAAACCTAGGGCCAGAGCGTCACTATGGTAAACAAAGTGAATTTTAAAGAATACATTTATTCTATTGTGGTTTATGCGCTGTCGGCGAAGTAGATTTTATTCAATCCAATAAGTTTAAATGAAATGCAAGAAAAAAATGCGTATAATTTAATATTCCGTACAAGGAAGTCATGTGGTGTACACATCAGATTTTTTATATATTGTTAACTCTATCCAACTATAAATTCACCTTGAAAAGTAAATGGTGCCCGCGGTCCAAAAGAGGTATTTCAGAATGTGCTCTAAGGGACAAAATGGGATCCTGGCATAGTTTCATGCTCCAACCTTAAAAACTCTATAGAGGGTGTAGTGACATTGGGATATTTGGAAGCAGGAGACGTAATAAAATGAGCAATGCCCTCGCCGAGATTCGAACTACGGGGGTCTCTGGAATACGCGCTGAGTATACTGACTACTAAGACATGCTAAGAAGGCGGGAGAAATACCATATATACTTCCCTTTTTAAAGGGCAACTAGGGATTAAGGCACCCAATTGCCAAATCCTTGTGATGGAGAGTCATCATCCAGCACCTTTTTATGTTCGGACGCCACTGTAGGTTTATTATGTATTTTGGAAGCAGGAGATGATGAAAAATGAGCTATGCTCTCGCCGGAACTCGAAACACGGACCTCTCGAATACGCGGCGAGCGTACTGACCACTACACCACGAAGGCATGCTAAGAAGGCGGGGACAAATACCTTATAAGGCTTCTTCTAAAAGAGCATTTTTTGGCTTCCAGCCAGAGCCAAAAAATGTTCTTTTAGAAGAAGTCAAGACTATTTTACTGCCAGCAAAAAGCATTCCTTACAGCTACACTGGATAAAAGCACACGTGGGACATATAGGTAACGAGAGGGCGGATGCACTGGCGAAAGAAGCCGCCCTGGGGGATGGATCTGATTATTTATCTATAAAACCCGCAAGGCGGAAGATGATTACTATCATGAAGGACTATTATTATAAAACATGGAAAGAAAATTGGGATTCCTCTGACAAAAAGATAAAGTACCTGAAAGAAATACAAAGATCAGTGTTTATTAAGATTTCTAGCTAGTCGCACCCCATTGAATCTGACAATATATCTCCCGCACCCCGCTGAAAAATGTGTTTTAATTTTTTTCGTCTAGAAAAATACATTTTTTACGAAACTTATTGTTTATTGAAAAACATTGTACATTTTATATAAATACAAAACAATATTATTTTTATTAATGACTAGTCTGTTGTTTTTTATTCATTATTATACTGGGGAAGCGAGGTTCCTTTTTTGAAAGACATGCGCGTAACTCATCACTTGCATTTAAGCGATTTCTCGGTTTAGTTTTTATATGCAAAAGCGATGAAAATCCCATTTCGAACAAGTAGGTGGTAGCAAAGGGTAAGAGTAACTGCAGTGCACCGTTTGCCAACTCTGGATAACGTTGTAAGTGTGAATGCCAGAATTGTTGCAATTCTAATTGTTCGAATTCCATTTGAACATGTCCAGTTGCTCGCATTTCAATAAGTTGATCTTTTGTCGGATCACTATCATCCATCAAATTTAAGTCAAATAGAAATGGATCCAGTATCCATCTCTGAGTTTTGGTAATATTTCGGTAGAAAAATATCCATTGAATGATTCGCTCGATCGTCTTAAATGTATTACAATGTCGGGTATAATTGTATTCTTTTCATTTTTCGCAGTAACAGAATCAAGCAAGGGAAAGTTTGCAAAATTCCCCTTTTCTACTCGACGTATCCAAATTTTTAATTTTGCGATAAAGGAAGATAATTTTTCACTAGATATTATTATATTTATGCCAAATCCTTGCATCTTGCATTGATAGATTCATTTCTTTAAATGGCTAAATATGTCTGCTAAGTAGACCAGCCTCAGCATTGCATCATTACTCTCAAAATCTTTTACTAAATAACAGTTTTGACTAGTCAGTAATTGAATAATTTCCTCACGCAATTCAAAAACTCTGTTAAACATTCGACGCTTAGATAACCATCTTATTTCGGGGTGATATAGGAGCACGGTATGATTAGGACCGATTTCTTCGCAAAATGCACGAAAAATGCGATGATCAAGCTCTCGCCCTCGGATGTATTTTACTACATTTACTGCTGTAGTTAGATGTTGTTTTAAACTTTCTGGCAATGCTTTCGACGCAAGCGCATGACGATGCAACATGCAATGCGTTATTATAACTTCCGGTAATTCTCTTTTCATGTGTGAAAAAAAATCCTGAATTTTTGGCCTAACATTGCTGGGGCTCCATCAGTGCATATTGAGCCAATCACATTCATTGGTAATTGATATTTAGTAAAAAAAAAATCTTTGATGAGATTGAAAACATCAATTCCTCTCGTATTCACCTCCAGTGGCTCACAAATATAGAAATTCTTCTATCACCTCTTTTTCCTTCACATACCTGACAAATACCTAAAGTTGGCTACAATTATCAACATCAGTTGACTCATCCAGTTGCATGCCTATTTTAGTGAACTGATTTTGGTGTCTTCAATTACTTGCATTAAAATATCTTCACTGAGATCTTGTATTCGCGATCGTATAATATCATTCGATAATGGAATCTGTTGGATTTTTTTTATGTGCTTCCGAATCTAAAACTGTTTAGGCAATAATAAACAATTTAGGCTAATAAATAATAAACTGTTTAGGGTTGTATCGTGGCTATCGAGGTTTCTAGAAAGTCACGCTTGTCTTCCCACAAAGATTTTATCTTTTCTCTGTCACCTAGCTGCCTGTTCGAGTTTGTTTGTAGCGTTTCACGCCTTTTCGTAGCGTAGTGTATACGCCCATCGGCACCGACTGTTTCCTGTGTCTTTTGCCGATAAGTGAGCTAGGGGCTACCAATTTTTATGAGCTTCAATATTGGGGACACTATTGCAGATTTCAAATATTTTATTATAAGAAATTTAATAAATGATATTTAATAATTTTTATAGTTAGGTGGGGTCTTCTCCCGCACCCCCAAAAATACATTCCCGCACCCCCCGGTTAAGAACCACTGATATAGATGTAAATCAATTGTTGTCAGGACACGGTAGGTTTCCCTATTATTTGAGAAGATTCCACCACCAGGGGAATGAAAACTGCCTTGTATGTAATGAAATTGGCGACGTTGAACCCTTCGTTGTGACTTGTATTCTTACCAAGGGAGTGAGGAACAAATATGGAACATTTGACGTGAAATATTTAAAATATGAGATATTACAAAGCTTTTCAAAGGATATCATGAAGATTATTAATAATAATAGACAACAGATTGGTATACAAGTATAAAATGGAGTTTATTTTGGACTGAATTAAATATATAGGATGGATTTCAACTAATAGAATTTATAGATGATCATCAGGATAGGACTTTTGTTTGTGTGTTTTCTTTGTGTTATGTATGGTTATGTGTAGTTCTGTTTTGTTTTTTCTTTCTACTAACCCTGTTTAATTATAATTATAATTTTATTTTGTTAGTTTTTGTATGAATGGATGTTAAAAGATTTTATTGGCTTGCAACCATTTGTAACTGTATTTTTTAGTTTGTTATGTTTCATTTTTTTAACCCTTTTTGTTACTCGGAGCTCGGTTGACTTTTGAGAAAGCTAGTTTTATTTTTTTCTTTAATTATTGTATTTTATATTAAATTGTAAGGACACGGCCGGCTCGCTTGCTCTTCGTTTTTGTGCTGGACGGGTTTGCCCCTTTTATGGTCACATGGCCGACTGGCGTCGGCTAGGGGGACCGGGCTGTGCCCATTACAGACCTTATAAGGCTAATGATAAATTCAAAACTTTATCATTAGTTTTTGTGCTCGAGATTATATTTTGAAATTACCAACTATTATGTCTTGAAAAGGTGTTATAAAATAAAGACACTGCAATGTACAGCTTTCGCTCCGTTTATAATTCACACTGCAATTTCACATCCGTGTGACATACATATGGGCCAGCGCCCATTAGAAAATTTTCCCACGAATATGTATATCTTAAACATAAACAGCTCTCGGATGATTTTTCGTAATAAATGACTTCACATATGATTTACATTAGAGAAAACTTGTCATTCCAGCCGATCTCACTATCTTATTTTCATGAAGCAATCGTTTACTTATCATGGCAAAGCACAAAATGCAACTTGACTTTCCTCTAACCACATGTTTTTAGTAGGTCTTGCTAAAACAAAGTATTAATAAATAAGACAAGGTATTATTGATTAACAAAGTATTTGCTAAGGCAAAGTATTGATAAGGTATCAATAAATACATACTAAATTAAATTAATATTGAAGAGCTAAAATTTTTAAAGCTAATTTTTTAAAACAAACTAATTTTGTTTTTTAAAGATTTTTAGAAAACTTGGCAGTCTTGCATAATTTAAGGCGTAGAATCGAAATATGCTAAAAAAAAAAAAAAAGATGTTATTTCAGAAAAAGTCCGATTGTGTTAAACTACCTATGTTAGAACAATGCAATATCTAAATCTAACATATAGCTTAAGTCGCGGACATGAAAAACGCAATTTGAATTTCGTTAATAGGCCAAGTAGAACAAGAGATCTAGAATTGTAACTGTCCAAAGACACTTTGTCCCTGAAAGACTATTGTTTTCGCTTTGCTATTTTGCGTTGTATCACTATAAATGTCCGTTTCACTTTTCAAACTGTTGCCACCAAAAGTTAGAGTCCTGCGTTATGTTTGAAGAAATTAAATGATGAAAAATATGCATAAATGTATGTATATTTCTCGCATTGAGAAAAAACAACGCTACATAGAGTCATCGAATTTTGAATGACGTAATCCTTGTAATATGGGCATACGAAAGATCAAATTTGAAATTTGTTTTATGAGCGATTTCATATTTTGTAAAACAAACGAATTTTTGAGTAACAAACTCAACGATTTAAAAGCGAACAATGGTAACAATCTACGGGGGGGGGGAACTTTTTATTTCCAGCGCGCGGGGAACTGTGTATCGGAAATTCTAAAGATAGGCTCATCTTAAAATTATTTTGCGACATTGCTATTGAACTGAATTTTATGGTTTAAGTGCAAAGAACGTGATATTTAATAAATAAAGGTAATACACAAAACATTAAAAAAAAACGCCCCTTTGGACGTAATTTAAGGGGACTCATACACCTTAAAACCCATAAGATGTTCCATGTTCCAATAGGTGACTGTTGCAAGAATTGAGATAACATATTTATTTTAAAAGCAATTACTACCAACTTTTTACAGATGACAACATAATATAGCTGCTTTTTGAAATAGGTATAGGTAACGGGGGGCACGGGCACTGTCCCTTTACCATAATGGTTAATCGGTATTGCACCGTGCCCACCACTGTCTAGAATCAATGTGTAGGAGCCACATTTGCGCCCAGCACCAAAAGCCAAGGCCCGACGCTCGGACCATCCAGAGGGCAGTCAAACTGACCAAAAGCGCCCTCCACACAACGCTCACCCAACCGTCCAGGCATTAGTACATATGATAGCAAATACTGAGATTCTCTGACGATTATAATACAATTTGCAATTGGTACATAATGAAATTGCAATTATAAATATACTGCATAATACAAGTCTAATAGTACAATATCAATGTAAAAAGTAAGATATAATTACAAATGCAAATATTTCGTGAACCATAAGTGCAAAATAATAGTAAGTTAAAGGACTACTGCTTCAAATATTAGTACATATGATAACAATTATGAAATTCTCTGACAATTATAATACAATGATCAATTGGTACATAATGAGATTGTAAATATAAATAGACTGTATAATACAATACAAGTCCAACAGTAAAATATAATGCAAACACGAGTATGTAATTACAAATGTTAATATTTCATGAACCATCAGTGCAAAATAATACTAAGTTAAAGGACTATGCATATCAATGCAAAACATAAAGTGTTAAAGAGTAGTAGTATACAATGTTAGATATAGATATACTATACAAAAGAAAGTCATATTCTTACAACAGAATGGTATTGCGATTTAAATACCAACAGTATTAAAATATAATTATAATAATAAACTCAAATAAAAATCCGAACATATGACCAATACAAAAGCAAAATGTTATTCTTAAAATATCTATGCAATGCATATTCAAATACAGTCAGTAGATATATACTGATATAATTATACATGCGTAACAAGTTAAAGACATATCGAGAAAACAACCCAATACAATCGATAAGATCTATACAATACAAATTCAAATACTAAAATAATCCAGATATTAATAGAAAAGTAAATGCATATATCAAATGGTACTTCTAACAAATATAAATAATATATATATATATATATAAACATTCTTATTGAACAAAATTCAACGAAGATTCAATGAGACAAATACCAATCCAAGCATGTGATAAGTTGACATATGGGAATAGTAGATTAACACTAACATGTATGCGTACAATATACTAAAATTGTAAATTATGTTACCAAGCACAAGTCAGTACCATAGGAATGAAGTATTTCCATAATTTTGATCAGTTTTTTAACTAAGTATTTTTGTTTAATTAAAAACTTACAAAATGCACGAGTGTTAGTATTTGGTATGGGAATGTGATAATCTTGTGTAATAGGACACTGAGTCACATAATGTTCAGGATTTCCAAGTTCACCACATACACACATATCAGTATTTGAAATCCCATGTCGATAATAGTAAACTGGATAGGGTCCATGCCCTGTAATATAACGTATCAAACCTGTCTATGTATATCAACATATGAAATATGAAAATAAGTACGACGACCTGTGTCGGAGTCATCCCAGTTTGTTTGCCACGCAGAAATAGTCTTGAGTAAAATTTCCTTTTTAAAATACGAAATTGGCCATTTTACCATTCGGTTTTCAATTTCACCAATATGATCAATACTTTTTTGGGCAGCTATTTTTGCAAACAAGTCTGCTTGGATATTGGCAATGTTATCTGCATGACCTTTTGTCCAGGCCATCAGTATTTTAGAATTTCCGGACATGTGCAATTCCTGCTGAATGGCAGAGATAATAGGCGAAGAATGCCTTGGATTTTTAATTGCAAAAAGAAATGAAAGGCTATCCGTTATTATTATACCTTCCATCTCGCCGGTTTGTTTAAAATATTGAACAGCTTTAAGAATAGCCATCGCTTCTGCTTGAAAAACGCTGTTTTCAGCAGTAAGATATCCTAACCATTTAAATATTGTAATCAGAAAGTTTGTGTTGCCACAAATATTTTTATAATTTAATCTGCTTTGTGACAACATTTTTCGTCATGTTTCCACCTTGCGTGCATAGTTTAAAATATTCTGTATCATAATTTAATTCCATATTTAATATATAGCTTTTGTAACGTCTGGAAACTACTGTGAACCTAAAATTCTAAAAATTTCATGTTAAATTTTTATTTTATTTTGAGTTGAGTTTATAAAATGTATTTTATTAAAAAAAATTTGTAATGTTTTCGCCCATAAAATTTTTCAGTAGTACAATATTCATCAGATTGTTGGTTCAGTTAGAAAATAGTTCCCATATAAAGAATTCCATCCAATTTCAAGTATGTCCCATTAGCCATTTTTAAAATATCATGCGCGCAAGGTGGAAATATGGCGAAATATTTTGTCACAAAGAGGATTAAATTACAAAAATATTTGTGGCAACACAAACTTTCTGGTTACTAGTTTCCAAAGCAGCTATATCATGAAGTCAGCTGTAAAAAGTTGGAAGTAATTGCTTTTAAAATAAATAAAATATCCCAATTCTTGCAATAGTCACATATTCAAAGATCATGAGGGGTTTAAGGTGTACGAGTCCCCTTAAAATCTGAAACCTTTCAGATTTTTTTTTTTTTTTGGCTTGTTGTAGTTGTGTAGCTAGAGCTGTCATCAATTGCGTCATAAAAAATATGGCTTATTGCTTTTTTTTTTTTTTTTTTTCCGCAGTGCACCTTCTTTTTCATCGTCGAACAATTTTGCACACAGTCATTTCGAAAGAATAAATGTAGTAAATAAAAACTAAAATGTATATGTGTGTAGGATCTTTTGTTTGTTTTATTTGTTCTAGAACATCCTCACATTTCCGTTAGTAATCCTAGACATTTAACACCATTGGTTCTTGAAACTAAAAGAGAAAACCTGCGTCAATTTTTTAACAGTAGCTTACAAATAAAAGCTTGAAATTCGAGAAATCCTAAGATTTGATTGAAGAAATAGAACAAGATTTGTATTGGCAAAACGCAAAGCATGACACACAACAAACACTATACACCCCCCCCCCAAAAAAAAAAAAAAGAAAAGAAAAATCTATACTATCTTTCCCCACTCCCCTTCCCAAATGGAAAAATCAGAACTTCTCCATTCACTTTAATGGAAAAGTCACTTTGGAATAAAAGCATATTCAAGAATAAAAGGCTACCTTCCGTTCCAAAAGAAAACCATTTGTGACTTCGATTTTTCGAAGCATTAAAATGACTTTTGTGTCCTATTCCGGAACTAACGGCAAAGTCTAATTAATGCAAGAAGGATGTCTATCGTTAAAAGTCATTTAAACGTCATTAAGTTCCCATATTTTAAATGGATTTATTAATCTCTGCTAATAAGAGAAAAACTTAATGTCAGAAAATTTAAATCCCATTCTAATACAGCGAAGATTATGTAGACTGGGTTCATACGATAGAATAATTTAGTAGGAAGGCTGAGTTCGCTCTTTTACAGTAAATCAAAATTTAGTTACACAATTAGGCGGTGTTTTCTACATCACAATGCGTCGATCTATGGTTCGTTTTAAATCTAGAATTTTCATTTTTAACACAACTATTTCTATGTCATCCAGAAGTTTACCATTAACGTGGCCTTACGTTATGCATTAACATAATTAATAAAGATACAGTAAACTTGCAAAAAATGAAGGTAAAGGAAGAAAATCTGATGCGGACAACACATACCTTCATTGTACGGCTTATTAAATTATACATCTTTTTCTCTGCACTTCATTTAAATTATTTCCTCGAATTTCATTGGAGATATACTATTTCTCATTCAATCAGTTTAGTTCTCACTTCGCGGCAAAGCAAAAATACATAAAAAAAAAAAAAAATCTTCGTTAAAAGTTATAAAATGCAGGGAAACCGAAAACAGCAAATACAGTTAGAAAAACAATTTTTACAACTAAAATTAAGATTTTCTATGGGAAAATAAGCAATTCGGTCTACGGGAAGGAAGACAAAATATTCGGCGCACAACACTGGAAGTTAACGTTCGGTCACACTGGGTAAAAAGACACCACAGCTGGTACACCAACTGACTTAATTCACTAGTCTACTAAGAGTTTCAAATGTAAACAACTGGCCGCCTCATTAGGCCTAGTGCTCCTTAGACTTTTAAACTGTTGATAATTCTACAACTATTGCATGAAGATGAACTAAAGGCACAAAAACTTTCATCGGAACATAAGAAGATTATAATTCAGGCACTTTTAAAGCAAAAATTGCTCAGTTTACCAATAAAATAAGACAAAAAAAAAAAAAAAAAAAAAACTAAACTCACCGAGTCGGTTAACAGAGTGGGAATATACTTATATGTCTGGTGCGGCCGATTGCTACGAAAAAATGAGGTGCACAACTAGATGATACAGTCTCATATACAAAATTTCAATTTGTGATCTATGCGAGATACATATATACGTACTTACGTACGTACGCACGCACGTATATACAGACGCCATGAAAACAAAAACCCATTTTACAATCCGTTTCGCAAAAAAGAATTCTTTATTCTGTCCGTACGTATAGATGTCACCCAAAAAACTTCGTTTAGATGGCTTTAAGAACGGTCAAAATGGATATGCACGTCGAAATATTATATCCGAAATTTTTTGCGATCATAATACTTCCTTTACTTCGTAGCAGGAAGTAAAAAAAGAATTAAAAATAAGTAAATGAAAATACAACTACAAATTTAAATGTAAGCAGTAGAAAAATTTTAAGTATTTAAAAGTGTACAAGCATTGAGAAATTTCTGCAAAATCAAAATTCTGTATAATTCTAAGAAAGGAATTATTTGCAAGATGCAATCATGTCCTTTAAAATGGCTGGAGGTATTCTCCTCTCCTAAATATGACAAACACTCCAGAAAAATATGATTAACATCATCTCTGCCACTCTCGCAGCTGCTAAGCCCATTTGGAGGAAGTCCAAATTGCTTTAAATAACTCATAAAATTGCTCAGTCCAAATTTGAGTTCATATAAAGGCTTATCTGGAAATTGCTGAATTTTTAATCTTCGAAATACTGTGCGAAAAAAAAACATTTCTGTCCAGTCTCAAATGCAGGTAACATCATTTTTATGAAAGCACTGTCGGAAGGAAAAACATATTGCTCATATTTTGGATTTACACAAAGATTCATAATTAATTTTGCCAAAATAGAAACCCTCCTATTTCTAGAATTTCAGATTGGGATTCAGAGTAGAATTCTGTTAAATTAAAGTAAAATTCTAACTTTTTGAAATAATATTTGGAGTAATATTCTAAGTATTTGACGTAATATTTGGAGTAAATTCAAACTATTTAAAGTGATATATGTTAATTCGGATAATTATTTTTTATTTGGATTTACTAGATTATGGAATAGCTCACAAGGGGTATCTGTTTAAGGGAAGACGCCTTCGACAAGGCCTTCATATTTAAATAACTGTATTTAAACAAATAGGAGACCGGTGGCGCAGTGGGTAGCACGTCGCGCAGCAGCATCACAGGTCTGGGGTTCGATCCCCAGGCTGGGCAAGGTTGACTCAGCCTTTCATTCCTGGAGGGGTCGATAAAATGAGTCTTGTCCAGACAGGAGCACACTGGAGCCCATACACAAGCATCCTGGAGCACAAGGTCTAGAACGCAGATATCGAAGCACTTACGGTCAATGGATCACTAAGGGCTGTTTGTGCCACCGAGTTGAGTTGAAGTAAACAGATAAAACTAGAGGTCGTTAACAATTTCAAATACAACAGATTTACCGTACCATTTTTAAACGGATGTGCAAAACTTTAGCAACAATGTAAAAGTTTAGCAGATAGCCATGAAATTGCAGAATAGGAGATCTGGAGATCAGTACAATGAACACGTAAGTCAGTAGAAACGTCAAATATCAGGAACGAAATATCAGAGGCGACGTGAGCGTACACAAAACGCGTGATGTCTGCGCGCACAGCTCAACAGTAGAATAAAAGGAAGGACGGAGACGCAATTCAACATATTCGCTGCAAGTGCCAGTGAGTCAGTTCCTAAAATATGGCTAGAAGAAATCACCTGGACGACTTCACACGTGGAAGAATGATCGGAAGGCTGGAGGAAGGGCGTACTGTCACCACTGTAGCTGCAGAGTTCGGAATCAACAAAAGTGTCGTTTCGCGCGCTTGGAAAGCGTTCCAAACCACAGGTACAGCTGCTAGGAAGGTTGGTGGTGGCCGCCCGAAGACGACAACTGCAGGGGATGACCGATATATCGTCCTGCAGGCGAAAAGAGGCCGACAGCAGTCAGCAAGCGCCATTGCTCAGCAACTCTGTACAGCAACGGGGCGACAAGTGTCGCGGTTTACTGTGGCCAGACGCCTTCACAAAAAAGGGCCTATTCGCCTGCCGTCCTGAACGCTGCCTCCCGTTGAAAGTTGGCCACCGACGCCACCGTTTACAGTGGTATAGAGAGCACAAAAACTGGACAACTGATCAATGTAATCGTGTCCTCTTTACGGATGAGAGTCGGTTCAGTACAAGAAGCGATTCTCAACGCGTTTTGATTTGGAGACAGGTCGGGACACGGTTTTATCACAGTAACATCAAGGAAAGACACCGTAACGGTGGTCCTGGAGTTCTTGTCTGGGGAGGCATTATGCTGAACGGGCAAACTGAGCTCCACGTTTTCGACAGAGGATCTGTAACCGGGGATCGCTATTGTAAGGAGGTACTCCTTCCCCATGTGCGTCTGTTCCAAGGTGCCATTGTCCCAGACTCAATTTTTATGGATCACAATGCACGGCCACATCGGACTCTTGCTGTTGAGGAGCTACTGGAAAGTAAAGATATCTCTCGAATGGATTGGTCAGCGTACTCCTCAGATTTAAATCCCATCGAATATGTGTGGGATACTTTGGGGAGACGCATTGCAGCACGCTTACATCCTCCGGAGAACACCCAACAACTCAAACAGATGCTGATTGAGGAATAGGCACTCCTACCGCAAGAAATGTTGCACCAGCTGGTTCTGAGTATGCGGAGACGGTGCGAAGCAACCATTGCAGTGAGGGGAGGCATATCCTATATTAAGGAACATCTGCTTGTTGTTCTTCCTCTTGGATAGACAATCATGAGTCACGATACTATGCGTTCAATAAAGCTTGTTTTTGTTTGATTCCATACCGTATGCATTGTATTTCTTTTTCAGCTCCGATGCTTTCGTCATCCTTTACGTACATAATACTCTCCTTCATTTCTGCATTTCATGTCTCTCAGTTGATTTCTCGTGGAGTTATGACAAAAAACCCTGTTGTTGCTTAAGTTTTGCACACCAGTGTACTTTAAGCTTAATTTTTGAAATTTCTGCGATTTGCAACTTTGGCGGCACAAAAGAATGTTTTGGGGTATTTACTTGGCATTCAACCACTTCCTGGTCCTGCAAAACTCAAATATTTCGTCTTGTATTTTCCTTTAAAGGTAAAGTGGCCTTAGAGAAGATAAACTGACCTCAGAAATATTTCTTCCCCTCCCTTTCATCAGCAGTCGAGTCCTATTTATAAAAACCATCTCCTCGTCTCTACTACTTCAGAAGAATTTCTTTTGTGTTCTTTAATCATTTATCTGGAAATTAACAAAGACGATGCCCCCCAAAAGCGCGCTTTTAAATGAGAGGTAGTTTCACTGCGATACCAGCTGAAGGCAGCTAGGAGTGCATTCTTTTTCCCGTCTTTATAAGTGAAGTTAGCTTTGTGCGATCCTGATACAACCTCGCTGTGGAAAGAGAGTGACCGACTAAACCATCTGGTAACATTCGCTGCATTCTAGAGGGTTGGAAAACACGAAGCGACATGTGTCTCTCGAGGGTCATATGTCACTCCGACGTGTGTGTGACACTTGAGGACAATTTTCAAATCGACTAGTCTTTCTCGGGGGGGGGGAACAGTGAAGTAGTTAAGGCACTAAAATTAACAACATAAAAATTGCAGGCAAGTATTTTAAACTCTTAGCTTAAACAATTACTCTTTAGTTAGTAATTGTTAAAGCTAAAATTAATCTCAATTACTTTTTACTCCACGTGAAAACAGTTTTACATTTTAAAGGAAGCTCTTATAACCTTCTGTTCAGTCATCTACGACTTTTGTTTTCAAAACACTCTAGAATAAACTCAAATATAGTCTATGTCTAACCTCCGAATTGCACAGAAAGGATTCTTAATGGTACAAATAGACCACAAAATATATATTTTTCAGAAACTTTGCTTTTAAACAATTCTTTTTCAACAATTTTGATACCAAAGCTCGTTAATAACGCCGTATTCCAAAGTTTTAAACAAACCTCAACTAAACCAAAAGCAAGAACTAGAATGTACGGGGGTAATCTACCAAATGAGAACTTGGATACAACTATTATTCTTCTTAAACAAATGCAATAAATACCTTCAGAATAGAGTTTCAACTGTTGTTAAAATATATGCACCAAGTTTCACTTACTTTAGTATGTATGGGAGCGTTTAATGCATCAAAAACCCTTTTGTGTAGCTAATGGGATATTAGCTGAAATAAGTTGCTAAAAGTGTATATTTTCGCATTTTCCTGGCTTGTTGCTATTCTTTTGTGGATTTGATTCAATAAGCTTAATTTGGCACCTTTGTCTTGGATTTTAAAACTGAAGGATTTTGGGAGGATGGGGGGAATTTTGCAATTTTATATTACACATTACAACTTTTAAAACTTCTTTTAGACCTTAAAATGCTGCTTAAAAACAAAGAACGTTAAATACTGCTACAATGAATAATTTATTATAGTTATGATGACAGGTTTAAACATAAAAATTTATTTTACTATAGATATATTTCGATGTGAGCTGCTCAATAAAAAGTAATACAAAATTACAAAGACAATTTTGTGTTACATCATGTAACTCTGAACTGCCTTTAAAATATTTTCCACAGACTTTTAAATCGATTTTTGCCCCTTATGCCGCAACGTACCGTCATTAGCTTGGCATCAAAATACAGCTAAAGTCGTAGACAATTTCCTGTAAAACTTCCCTTTGCTATGACCATCCATAAGTCTCAAGGCCAAACGTTCAAGCGTGTTGGCATTTTTTTACTTGAGCCTGCATTTGGACACGGTCAACTTTATGTTGCTAGTTTTAAATAAATAGGTGCTGTTGGTAACGTGTTTGTTTCAGATTTATATAAATGACACGATATATTATTGCCACGTTCATTCTTTTATTAATATTGAGAAAATGTTGTGATATTACATTTAATTTAAATCAGGACGTCATAAGTATTAACCTCAAGCGTGAAAAGGTTTTGTTTTCTGGTTCGGCAATAACAAAAATTATTTACGAATGGGTTGTAGCTTGGAAAGAATGAACTACGAGTAATTTCTTTCATATTGAAATATTTTTAAACATTTTCTTGTCAAGGGTACATAGAACTTAATTATTTTGCTTTGGCTACAAGCCCGCTAGTAAATTCGTAAGACGCAGTCGACATAAAATAATGGAAGAAATTAGATGTTCCAGTAAACTATAAAACTCGGTGTTCATTGCTTTGAAGATTGATTTGTAATAATCCAAAGACACAGCTTGGGGTAAGTCCCATTCCGGATATCATTCGTGTAAGAAAATACTTAATAACAATACAGAAAAGGAAAATGACTGTCAGAAACAGACTGTACAAAGATCATTGATAAGACAAACCCCACGCAGATACATATTCTGAGTAGAAAAGACACAGAAGCTAAGGTCATCATAAATACAGCGAACTCGATGACAGAAACAATTTCCGGCAATGGAATTGCATCTACTTCATCGATTGGATCGACATGGCATGTTTCTCGTTTATCATTGGGTCCTATGATCCCACGTAAACAGATTTCCTCCATGGCTTACCCCCCACCTGCGGAAGTGAGAACACAAGCGGAGATTAATCGAACGTCAAGCTTGAGGTAACTCGATTGCGTTTACGAAGCACAGTGCCCCAAAACCTACTTGAAAAGGCATGTGAACCGATATAAGAACAAAAGCAGTGAAGAGCTTTGTATAAAGGTTGTGTCTCTCACGAGCTCATCACAGTTAAAAGTCTTGTGGAATTCTTCCTATGATAATCGAAGGATTTTAATACTCATCATAACACCAGGCGTAACGGTACAAATTTTAAAAAAAATCTGATGTGTACACCACATGGCTTCCTTATACGGAATACTAAATTATACGCATTTTTTCTTGAATTTCTTTTAAACTTATTGGATTGAATTAAATCTACTTCGCCGACAGTGCATAAACCACAATAGAATAAATGCATTTTTTAAATTCACTCTAGTATTTGTTTACCATAGCGACACTCGGGCGCTAGATTCACTTAACAGTATTAATAATTATATAACAGTTAACTTATATAATAATTATATAACGGAAACCAAGTTAACTGTTATATAATCCAATAATTATATAAGAGTTAACTTATACATTTCGTTCATATTATAACTCATAATGCACAAAACTTATATCATTTAAAGAATAGAATTATCTAATCGTTGCCACATGTTCTATTCAAATACTATAATAAAGCTAGAATGATGTATAAAAGAAATTAAGCAAACAAAACAAAAAAGAGAGTTTTGCACAGACGATTGAGTATTTCTCATTTAATTAATTCAGTTCTCACTTCGCGAGAAGGCAAAAATACATAAAAACTCAAAATATCTATATTAAAAATTACGAAGTAAATCTCACACGCTTATTTCCTCGAAAAAATTCCAGAAAAAATTAAGCATGATTTAATTGGCCATAATAAATGAATGCGTTATCTTTGTTGTTGCGAAGCTAAGTTTCTCTAGATTGGCAAATTCACTAGTCTCCTGTTTCAAATGTAAACATCAATGGATGCCATTAAAAAAAGGCTTAGCGGCACTTAGACAACTTTAAAATTGTTTATAATTCTAAAAATATTGCACACAGATGCACTAAAGGCATAAAAACCTTAACCGGAAGATAAAATCAACATAATACAATCATTTTTAAAGCAAAAAATGTACAATTTACAAACATATAAGAGTAAAGAAACTGAGATCACTGAGCCGGGAACGGAGTGGATATATACATATATAAATATATTTATATGCGTTTGGTGCGGCCGATTGCAACCAAAATACGAGGTGCACATCTACATGTTATAGCAGTCCTATATACAAAATTTCAACGTTCTGAGGCTACTCGTTTTTGAGTTATGCGAGATACGTACGTATAGACGCCACGAAAAATTCTCTTCAGAATTCATTTTAAAGCAGTTTTATAATTTTTCTGAAGGAAAAAGAGTATTTTATTCTGTCCGTACGTACAGATATCACGCAAAAACATCGTTAAATTGCATTCGATAGCGGTCAAAATGGATATTTTCGTTGAAATATGCTGCCTGAAACTTTTTGCGATTACAATACTTCCTTTTTACTTCGTTATAAGGAAGTAAAAAATTGACTGGTTTCAATGGTCGCCCAAAGGGATTGTTAAGGTGTTGATTTCGCAGTCCACCAGTCTGCCATTGCACTTACTCCCGCTATATCTTACTTTTTTTGTCTTTTTAGCTTTATTATTAAGCCTCATTTCCTTACCTCATACATTTCTCTGCTGCTTTTTTCAGTCTTTTCGCAGTTCGTCATATCAATGTTCAGTTTTCTGCCTAAGATGGATTTACAATTTTTTTTTCCCTTTTTATTGTTAACGTTTTGTGTGCTCGCTTTACTTATTGATTGTCACGTTCTTGGCGTTTAGGTTACATAAAATACGATTCAATCGCAAAATATTTAAAAACAGCATATCTTTAAAATATTTTAGTCCGTACAGCGTTGCCACTGTTCTCTTTGAAATCCTCGAGTTTTTTCATGAAATATTCGCTAACGTTTTACAAAATATAAAATAGATAATAAAAAAAAATTCAAAATTCAAGCTTCCAGGTGTCCATGTCCGGATGGAGGTCCGGGTTATTCAAAACCGCTTTTTTTCCCCAGTGCAAGAGACATATATTTATGCAGATTCTTCATTATTTAATGGCTTTGATTGAAACTCAGATTTACGGTGGTTTTACCAAGACAAAGTTCATCCAAGTCAAAGATGGAATTTTAATTCTTTGCCTGCACATCAAGTAAATATTAAACGAGAGGAAAAGATGAGGGCCAGGTCGTAGTATGAAAAGACAACAAAAATTCTACAATAAATATTAAAACTGGTTTTCAATACTGCACATGGAGGTAAACAAAATACAGATCTCTTCACTCTTACACATATACAGGTATCACAGGGAAATAATACTCAAATTACACAAGACAGATTGCTTCTAAACACATCGAAATGTTTCGAGAATTAATATGTCACGCACATACTAACATGTGAATGAAAAATTCTTCAACGGCTGCCGAGGGGAGGAATGCCTTCATGGCGGACTTTCTAAGGAAAACTGCTTCATATGAAAGTTACACATGGGGAAAATCACGAAAACATCTATACAGTCAGCCGGTTCGTCGAGATTCGATCCCCGGACCGAATTACCAGTGTTCAGCAACTCGTTCGGCCGCTGATAGGCCTAATACACAACTGAGTTACTGAGCCATAGCGTTGAATGTTGAACGATAAGCGTCTCTGCACAGATATTTTTATAACTAAAAACACAAAACCTTGAAATCAAATAATCTCATACAGAATGAGCTAAGGACCTTTAGTCAAGGATTTTCTCGAAGACCCTTGCCCCCCTCCCAAACAAAAGAAAAAAAAAAGATCGCACAAAGCAAGTGTAAAGAAACTTCATCCTTAGCCATTCTTGGTGGAATACTTAAGTTTCAGGAAATACTCTGTTATTCTGAAGAATAAACTGGGAAATTACCCAAAAACATGAGGTACGATTGAAAAGATCTGTTACTTCCATTCCTGTGATAAAGGATTGCAACACTTTTAACAAATGAACTTCATACCTTTATGGGTTTGACACAAGATACGGTTTCGATGTATGGAGCGCGGTAAGCATAGCAATATCGAACTCTTTTTTTTTTTTTTTTTTTCAGAAAGATTAAAAACTTCGTTAATTTTTCATTACTTTAAAATTTGAGCATTTCTATACTTTTAATAATATTTGAATAATACTGATGCGAATTCTGTACATATATAAAATATTTTAGTGACATAACATGCGAAATTTTAGTTTAAAATACACTCATGTCCATAAATTAAGGATAATGCAAAATCAGGCAAAGGAAGAGTTAGAAACAAAACAAATTTGACTTATTTGTAAAGCTTATTAAACAAACGGTAAAAAGCAAAAAAGATGCTAAATGTTTGATATTATTAAAAAAATTAGCAATTTTTTCTCCCTGGAGCAAATTACAAAATAAAAAAACCTATTTACAAAAAACCAATATTACATGGTTGGTATGATTGCTAATACATTGTATGTCTCCCAGACGATGCAATACAGTCCGTACAACGCCTAGGCATACTGAGTATCAAATTATCGATCTGATCTTGGGGGATATTACACCACTCAAAAAGCAATGCTCTCCGAAGTTCCGGTAGACATGTAGGAGAAGGTTGACGGGCTGCAACTCGTCGGCCAAGCATGTCCCACACGTGCTCTACTGGATTCAAGTCCGGTGAGAATGCGGCCAGTCCATAAGGGCGATATCCTCCGATTGAAGACATTCGCTTACGATGTTTGCAAGGTGAGGACGGGCGTTGTCATCCATAAACACAAATTGTGCGGCCATGGCGCCCCGAAACAAACGTACATGTTGTTCCAGAATGACGTCCCGATAGATTCGGCTTGTCATGGTTCCAATTTGAACATGCAGGTCAGTTCTGGAACCCAGAATAATTCCACCCCAAACGAGCACTCCTGCATTACCGTAACGGTGTCTTTCAATGCTGTTTTCTTGGTGGTAACGGGTACCTGGAGATCTCCATATGAAAGTCCGGCGAGAATCAGACTGCAAGTTAAACCTGGACTCGTCCGAAAACATCACACAAGTCCACTGTTGCGGTGTCCACAATGCATGCTCTCTATTCCAGGCTAACCGCAGGCGACAGTGAGTTGCAGTAAGTGTAACGCATCTGACAGGTCTACGAACATATAGACCAATCTGCCCTAAGCGTCTGTACACGGTCTGCCTTGAAATTGTCCTACCAGTGGCTGAAGAGAGCTGACGGGACAGGTCTGACGCTGTGGTCCGCCTGTTTCTTTTGGCAGTAACTGACAAATATCGGTCCTCATTCGGCGTTGTAACTCTAGGGCGACCTGTGCTGTAACGTCTACTCACATTACCATCATCTTGGAATCGTTGTCAAAGCCTGGAGATGACACTCTGGGAAATTCCAAGTTCATCTGATACTTCCAGTTGGGTACGCCCACATTCCAGACGGCCGATAATTCTACGACGTAAAAAATCATCCAAATGCGTCCTTTGTGTCATAACTATTCGGTTATTGCACTGAAATGCTTATAAAGCGCCTGCGAACAATTTTACTTCTTTGCCTGTATTCCTTATATATCACTGTCTTACACTCTCGTCATTGTGACGTACCATCGGTGTCATCTGGTTACTTCCTGAAATTTGCATATGATTCTTGAAGATGTGTGTAGTGATTTTACAGGTGATATATTTATTTTAGATCTCGATTTCCGCGTGACTCTGAATTATCCTTAATTTATGGACATGAGTGTATATATATATGTGTGTGTGTAATAATAAAATTGCATAGTCAAGAATACACTTAAAATTCTAACTGTATGTTCTTTTCATTTTTAATGACGACGTTCTCTTATTTGAAAGTACGTGGAATTAAAGCCACAGCCCCGTAGTCAAGTTGTTTTTCCCGCCTTTTCTACACGTACAGTTACAGAATGTTCTGGAGATATTTAAAGCGAACTGGAATGGCTGACGAGGCTGACGTCATTTCTTGGAAGCTCCGCCTTTCCAGAGGCTATAAAAGGACTCGCAAATGAATATCGGTGTCTTTTCTTTAATGTAAGGATGCAGTAAACTTCATACAAAAAGTTATTAGTAATTCTTTTTATTTACTCCGGATATCTGATTTTGTAACTGCTATTTCTCCTGACCAATAATAAATGGATCTTGTTTTTTTAAACTTATCGTCTGATAATTTAAGCTACGACTACATCTATGATTCTTCGCCAATCTATTTATTCCGGACAAAAGCTAGTACATCACATATATCTACCTATATATATATATACTATATATATATTATAAGAAGGGTTGTAAGAACAAAACTAAAAAGACCAATTTAGGTCAAATTTTTTTTGCGCATTGTGCTGCAAAATTAAGGAAAATAGAAGAAAAATTTTAGTAAGCTCGCCAAAAAGTTACTAAGACCTGTGGCTCCGAGAAAACTTCAACATAAGCATATTCAGTTGCTATGAAAAGTATATGTAATGAAATTGGAGGCGAAGGCAGATTAAATCTTCAAGAAAGAGCTGGCAGACTAGTCGAAAGCGTAGAAATCAAGTGCATTTATGTTCAAGTTGAAATCTTAATTCAGACTGAGTTAGTTTTGGTTAAGAGTCATACGACATGGATTAATCTCGAAATGACGCAGTGCAGAGAGATTACTATTTTTAGAATACAGAAGGGAAATTTACGTTGCAAATTTAATATTTTACACATTCTTTATTTTCATTACACACACACATATATATATCTTTCTTCTAAACCATTTTTACTTTTTAGTAGTTTGCAACAACAGTTTTCACAAACAGTAGCAGTACATATTTTTTACTTTTTACACTTTTCCACAATGACTCAAAGTTAGCAACATTTTTGCACGCAAACCAAGCATTTAAGATTTCCTTTTTTAAAATTTACAACATCGGTTTTTACAATAACTCTCACAGGTAGCAGCTTTACACTCAACTTTACAGTTAGCAGTAACAAACTACTCAACTAGTTTAGCAAATGCTAGTACAACTCAGAAATTCAAATATGTACATCTAGGTAAGTTAAATTAAAACTTGCTATTTACTAGCCTTTTTATTATTTTTATATATTGATTTTTGTATATTTTTATTTTAGGTTTACATGCATAATTCGTGTTGGGGAAGTTTACTGTAGGCAAGAGTTTCTAAATTACTTTGGTTTTCTACTCTGAATTGGCTTTTAATTAATTTAATTTAAATTATTTACTTGCTATTTTCTGAAAATTCCACTGTTTAAATTTCTTTTTTCGTAATTCAGAACATTTCATTTTACTTTTGGTTTTGAATTTTACTTTTACCCTTGCCTGTATGGATGACTAAACACGAATTGAGTAATTGAAGAGTTAGGTTTGGAGGCAACTTCCCCTTGATAAGTCTGTCTCCTTCCTGCTAAACAATTATTCACTTATGCAATTTTAAGGAATAATAAATTTAATTTTTTGGAAGTATATATTTTTTCATGGTTTTAGATAAGTGCAATTAATTTACATATGCTCTTTTAAATGATATTGTAAATTATTTCGCAACAATAATAATTTTTATTTTTATTTCTTTACAATTAAAATTTCTTAATTAAATTTTAATTTAATATTTGCTTTATATGAATAGCGAATATTTGTTAAATTCAAATTTATTTATATATATATATAATGTAACACGAAATGCTTGAAAGCAACAAAGCTCTGCCACAAAAATAAAATTACAGGAGCATGTCTTTTAACATTGAGTAAATAGCTATCTCGGTATATTGGCGAGATATCGCCAAGCTGGCAATGGTTTTGGCGATTAATTTTTATCGCCAAAAGTCGCGAAACCTGGCAACATTTTAGTCTGGTCCCTTTATAACTGTAACAGGTATTGTAATTGAAAAACAGTAGAAGATGCTGTATGTGGCTCTTACTGTATCCGACCCTCATTATGCGTCCCAGTAATGCCGAGAAGTGGAAGGTACTAGAAATATCTCGGCAGCCGGGAGAAAAACTATATATAACGGGGAACACCATCAATTTTAGGAGTCATAGTTAATTCAGAGCTGAATTCGGAGTACTGAGATATCCGTAAGAGCTGTTGTGTTTCACTTTCTGGCTAATCTTTGGAATATGAGTTTGGCGAGATTTTGGTAAGGCGATAAAGGTTACTAGCTAGGACTTTAGAAGTGTACATGGATAAAGTTAAGAGTGTGCGCAATGCCATTTTTGTGCAATTCTGGGATTTTTTTTATAAGTGAAAATAGGTCGACGTGTACATGGATACCGTGTATGTGCAATTCTTAAAAACGCGGCAAGCAGTTTGCGATTCTGCACTTTCTCCCAATTTCGCACCTAATCTTCGTCATGATTAAGAACTTTTGTTCCATAAAAGTTCTAGCATAAGCATAATTCGGCTAGCAGATTGTTGGAAAAAAATGTTCGGTAAAAAAAAAAAAAAAAATGCCTATACTTCGTGAAAACAAAATGGCGTCCAAACAAAAACTAGCAGGTTGCTGTAGCAGGTTTGGTCGCCAGATTTTCGCCAAAAAATCGTTAAGTTACCATTATCCAAAGATTAACCCACTTTCTTTGTAGTTTGAAGTGTAACTACTGATCATACTTTGAAATACGATAAAGAGCTGTATGAGTATTTTTGTGAAAAGTTCCAGAACTCTGAAGGGTTTCTTTAGGTAAATTAAATTTTATTATGCTGCCATCAATTCCATGTACATTCAATCAATTACCAACCCCTACGCACGCAACAATATATCTTAAAACTACTATACTTTTTTTGACATGTATATTTTGTAAAAGAAGTCATCTCCTCTTAAAACGCAATAAAATCATGGTACATTTCTTACAATGAAGTTTCACGTCTGTGAACCAGATAACAGTCGCTTTATTTCCCGGAATAGCCAAGTTTAAGAGAAAAAAGACCTCTTTAACGGCACCTGTTTATTTTCCCTCCCATAAAACGCGACATCTTTTAACACTTAACTTTCTCTTTGAGCAATGGCTGTCTCTTGCAAAATTCTAAAGCGTGTTACCGCCGGTGTTTTGCAAAGGAAATCTTCGAAGCAGTTTATCACTTTTCCACTTACATTGCAGACGACCTCGTTAAGCAGGAGGCTACGTCTAGCCAAGAAGTAATTATTTTGAGGGGAATTATTTATGAGCTACGTCTGTAATTCCCAACTCCGTAGTTTACATTCATTCCCACCGAAAGTAGCGCCGTTACAAAAATTAAGAGTGCACTGACCACGTATGCGCGAAGATTCTCTTTCATCTTTTACAGCAACTCTCCATTAGGATTTTCAATTACCCAAAACTTCCAGGATCCCAGATCTTAGAGTGTAAATAGAAATGAAATGAAGTACTTAGTTGATAAGTTTATGGCAAAGAACAGTAACTAGATCCATTAAAGATACTTTAATCCACCAAATGTGCGCAGTTCTGCTTTTATGGTAGGTAAGTTTTCGGAAAACCATGAGAAAAGAAATGTTGAAAGAATAGAAATGAAGAACTGAGGACTAATTTCAGATGTAAAAGTGTGGCACATATAAATTGTAGTTTGGAAAAACCACATTAGAATCTTTGAAACTTTTCTATGATTATTTACGATGATTTTCTATGATTATTTTCAAAGAATGGGATATAACATAATGAAGTAAGGCATTTATTACACGGGAATAATTATTATTCAATTTATTTAATTATTATTCAATTATTAAAAACCACTTTAGAATCTTTGAAACTTTTCTATGATTATTTACGACATCAACGATAAAATATTATCAACGACTAAAACCTTTGTGCTTAGATCTGTATCTTATTTATCAAATTAATGATTAAGCTGCTCTTATCTCAAGGTTTTATATGATTTTTATGCAATTAAAACGATTTTTCGATTTTGAAAATGCTAAAAATAATCATATCTTTGTATATAAAGCAAATATGCAGAGATAAGCATTAATTTAAATTGAAGTATCGTAGGAAAAACACAATGTACCTTTGGACGAATGCGGACTTGTGGTTCTTCAAATTGCTGAAGTAAAAATGCAACCGAGAAACGACATTTGATATTAAAGATACGTATCATCAAAATAATAAATAAAAATAAAACTGATGAAGAAATGTTTACTCAACAGAAAAACAACTTCAAAGTTGTTTTTTTTTTTCTTTAGCCCAAAGGTGCGATTTGCCCAGAAGCGCTATGAAATTTGTTTTCATATTTTGCGTTGGTTCACTCGACATAACGGGTGGCCATAATTAAACTGACAGTGCTGTGTAGTGTTCTGTAGCGCGATCTATTTGCGAGAATGACGCCACATTTTGTAGGAAGATTAAACAAGACGGGGGACGAAGGATTCCGCGAAAAAAAATTAGTTCCTAAAGTCACCACTAAGGGAATATTTGGCGCTGTGTAATAGAAAATAGAGTGTTAACAAATGCAAATCAATACGGAAATTACCTTTTATTTTGCATTCAAATGAGGTTCAATGTGGCTGCCGTTGTTGTGGATCACATATTGCATTCTGTGCACAGTATGCACAACAGCAGAAAGTAACATGTCTGCAGAAATCTCCCGTACAGTCCGTGATATGTTATCCTTTAACGTAGCCAGGTCGTGGACCACTCCTTGATAGACCTTGGACTTAAGGTAATCCCATAACCAGAAGTCCCATGGGGTAAGATCAGGCGACCGAGGTGGCCATGCAGTTGGAAAGTAGCGGCTAATGACTCTCTCTGTTGTGAATTTCAGTCGTAGCATCTGTTGCACCCGTACTGCAACGTGTGGAGGGGCTCCATCTTGCATTAAAATGATTTCCCCCAGGCATTGCCTTTGCTGAAGTGCCGGAATGACAAAGCTGTTCAACATGTGGCGATATTTCTCTCCGGTAACAGAACAGGTTTCCGGTCCTGTCGGGGTAATATTCTCATAAAGAATGGACCTACGATAAATTCCGCTGTGAACCCTCACCAAACAGTTACCTTTGGTGAATGTAAGGGAATTGCTGTGATTGCATGTGGTGATTTGTCATCCCAAGTTCTTCAGTTCTGGATATTCACAGTTCCATTCAGGTAAAAGTGGGCCTCGTCTCCCCATAAGATCATCCATCACGGCCAAGCATCATCCACCGCCATTCTGGCAAGAAAGGTGAGATTTCATGGTCGGGGTACAGTAATTCCTGTGCACGGCTGATCTTGTACGGATAGAAGTTGATAATCTTTCGTAAGATTTTCCTTACCGTACTGTAAGGCATATCCATATTCCATAAGGCATATCCATAATAAAAGGTAATTTTATTCCGTATTAATTTGCATTTGTTAACACTCTATTTTCTATTACACAGCGCCAAATATTCCCCTAGCGGTGACTTTTGAAACTATTTTTTTTTTCGCGGAATCCTTCGTCCCCCGTCTTGTTTAATCTTCCTACAAAATGTGGCGTCATTCTCGCAAATAGATCGCGCTACAGAACACTACACAGCACTGTCAGTTTAATTATGGCCACCCGGTGTATTAGAGCTCTGCATTATAGTTAAAGAAATTAAATAATGAAGAATCTGCATGAATGTATGTATGTTTCTCGCATTGTGAACGAACAACGATACCTAGAGACATCAAATTTTGAATAACGTATTCTTCCACTACGCGATCAGCTCTCGTCTGGCTTTTAAATGTACCGGAAAAATACCTAAAGGGGACACAAAACCATAATTTTAAAAACTGCACAGAATTTTATTCTGCAGAACAACTTTATTAAAAAAACCACAAATTTCAATAAAAATGTATTGCATATAAAAAATTTACAAGGAAATAAGCAATATCTCTTAATACAAATATTAATTATGCTAATAAATAAACTAACGAACTTCCCGTTGCCCTCTCTCGACAAACGTCCAGTATCCAAGAGAAACATTCAATTTAAAAACTGCACAGAATTATCGCCCTCATTTTTCCGAGTGGCAGCAGTGATATATCAGCAACAATGCGTGCCATTGCTGCTATTGAATTATCGATTTGATGAGATTTCATCAAAAAACATAAAAAAAAGAAAAATCTCATTCGAATTGAAGAAAATCGCTTCGAGCTGCACTGGCTCTTGTTTAGATGCACCTATGAATAGTTCGACCGTCTGAAGCGCAACCCTGGTTGGCATTCTGCCAAAACACATAGACTCGTCCAAAAGGGGCGGTATTGCTGTGACGTGAAAGGTCTTCTCTTCTCTGGAAAGAGAAAGTCCTTCCACCCTATTCTGAGAATAATTCGGTCCAAATGGCGCATGCGTTTTTGCGCTCATGGTCGCAGATGAGGCAGTCGAACTATACCAAATTTCGTAGCCCCGGGTCTATTAGCTTACGCGCAACAGGAACGAAAGATACAGGCAGACTTTTATATATATATAGAGAGAGATTTCATATTTTGTAAAACTTAACGAATTTTTTATTAACAAACTCAGCGATTTCAAAGCGAGCAATGGCCACACTGTACAAAAAAAAAAAAAAAAAAAAAAAAAAAAAAAAAAAAAAAAAATTCTAGCGCGCGAGACTTTACCAGAAATTCTAAAGATATGCTCTTTCTAAATTGCTTTGTGATATTGCTGTTGAATTTTAACGTTTAAATGCGAAGATGCGAAGAACATGATATTTAATAAATAAAGGTAACACACCAAACGTTAAAAAAAAAGCCCCTTTGAAGGTAATATGAAATCTGAAAGCTTTTCGATTTTCCCCTTCTTTTAAAGTTTAACTTCTATCAGAAAATACCAGCTGGGGCAGCGAGAACAGCGTCATTTAATGATTGACTAAAAGCCTTCAGGCCTAGGGAAAATCCTAAAGTACGCCATATAGGTTGAAAGGCGAAATATTTGGGATGATTATTTTCAAAGAATGGGATATAACATAATGAAGTAAGGCATTTATTACACGGGAATAATTATTATTCAATTTATTTTGTCCAAATTTAATTTTAATTTAAATGCTATCTTGTTTTGAATCCTATTCTATCTTGTAACTGTATACTTGCTTGGTAACAAAAAATGGTTACAGATGAAAACATCGCGGGAAAAAAACCGCGTTAGGAGAAAATATGGAAGTTCTAAAACAATGTTAGAAAATAAAGCGCTGAAGAAACTTCGCAGTTTTAAAACATTCTCCTAAAAATATCGCGGTAAAAAATAAAGCACCGAAACTCTCGCATGCGCATGATGATAAACATTGCAAACATGGTTTTCTGGCTGAAAAATGAATTTTCGCATATTGATTTGAGAGCGCAAGAAGAAAAATATATTATTTTTACCTCTACATGACATTTCGTTATTAACTTATAAATTATTTATGAAAAAGCAAGAAAGATACTCAAGCATTCAAAAACTGGATATTTTTTTAGGCCAGGAGAGCTATTAATTTCGTTTTGGCATTTGCGTCGATTCACTTTTCAAACTGTTGCCACCAACTATTACAGCCCTGTATTATATTTAAAGAAATTCAAGAATCTACATAAATGCATGTATGCTTCTCGCATTGTGATAAAACAACGGTACCTAGAGCTATCAAATCTTGAATAACGTAATCCTCCAGCGAATATGGGTATCTGGAAGCCCCAATTTAAAATTTTTTTTATTATCTATTTTTTCATACTTTGTCAGACATTGAAGAATTTTTTTATTAAGAAATTTAACGGTTTCAAAGCGAAGAATGGCAACACTGTACGAAAAAAAAAAAAACATTTTTATCTCCAGCACGAGAGACTGCATGGGGAATTCTAAAGATATGCTCATTCTAAAGTTATTTTGCGATATTGCTTGCTGTGAAACTGAATTTTATGTTTTAAGTGTGAAGAACATGATATTTAATAAACAAACATAACACACAAAACGTTAAAAAAACGCCCTTTTGTGCGTAATGTAAAATCTGAAAACTTTCAAATTTTTATGAATTTATTTTTTAATTTTTTTTCCGGCGGAAACTACTCATTCTTAGCTTTTCACCACTACAAAGGCTGGAAGTGGTGGTCATCTTTTTATGGGGGCACCCAATAGGCCGTCATCGTTACCTTCTGTGAAAGGACAGACAGCTCACCTCCATGCCTTATGCGGAATTCGAACTCGGCCCCTTTGCTATCGCAGTAGGCTTCTCTAAGCACTATACCGTCTGGGCGGCATTTTAAAAATTAATGATACATACAACAGTTAATAAAATTTAAACGTCATGCATCTTTCTCTTTATAAACTTTTAAATACTATATTTTGTTTTTATAAAGTCGTATTAGTACATTTTTATAAAGAGATTATTTGAATAATGACTTTTAATAGTTAACAGGTGACAGGTTAGAGCAAGCTCGGCCACCCGGGTGGCTTGCATAGACTAATCGGATATCACCTCGATCCCGCAACAATCTAAAATTACACTCTTAAATCTAGACATTATACAGTCATACAAAGTATCAGATTATTCTGCATGTGTTGCATAAAGTAGAATATACAAAGTACAGATAACAGATATGAGGACACAATACATTTAAAACTACTTTTGATGGAATAACTTTGTTTTAAAAGCTCATTGTTGCGGAAATTTTGTTCTACTCCGAAAACATACGAAAAGTAACTTTATAATCAAACATTCTCCTAGTTACATTGCATGTTAACACATTGCTACACATACTCGTTACAGTATGCATTTCATAATATGCATTGCACTGATCACTACACTGTACTGAAGGCACATTTACAAAACTCATTGCTATTTTAATAGCTATGAGTATACGTTTAAAATTGTATTAACTGTATAAGGTATTTTTTCCTTTCTTCCAGCATGCCTTCGTGGTGTAACGGTAAGCACACTTGGCATGTATTCGAGAGATCCAGGTTCGTGTCTCGGCAAAGGCATTTGACATTTTTCCAATTTCAAAAAATCTTAATGTCTCTACAACTACTTTAAGTAGTTTATTAATTTTTACTAATTTCCAGATTATTTATGCTTACGTTTCCTTTTTGCTTCTTCAGCAAACATTAGTTAATATAAACACATGAAATACAAAGGTAAAACTATTGTTTCTCTTTATTCTCGCACATCAATTACACAAAAATTAAAAGTTTTGTAGTCAGAAACCAAATACGGGGATTCGTATGTTTTTTTAACCATGACATTCTGAACGACGATGTTTAAAAATTGCGATGTTTTTGCACCACTTTTTTACTTCCTTGTACGAAGTAAAAAGGAAGTATTATAATCGCGAAAAGTTTCAGGCAGCATATTTCAACGAAAATATCCATTTTGACCGCTATCGAATGCATTTTAACGATGTTTTTGCGTGATATCTGTACGTACGGACAGAATAAAATACGCTTTTCCTTCAAAAAAAATTATAAAACTGCTTTAAAATTAATTCTCAAGAGAATTTTTCGTGGCGTCTGTACGAACGTATGTACGTACGTATCTTGCATAACTCAAAAACGAGTAGCCTCAGAACGTTGAAATTTTGTATATAGGACTGCTATAACATGTAGATGTGCACCTCGTATTTTGGTTGCAATCGGCAGTACCAAACGTATATAAATATATTTATATATATATCCACTCTATTACCCGGCTCGGTGATCTCAGTTTCTTTACTCTTATATGTTTGTAAATTATACATTTTTTGCTTTAAAAATGATTGAATTGTGTTGTTTTTATCTTCCGGTTAAGGATTTTATGCCTTTAGTTAATCTGTGTGCAATATTTTTAGAATTATCAGCAATTTTAAAGTTATTTAATTGCCGCTAAGCCCGTTTTTAATGGCGGCCATTGATGTTTACATTTGAAACAGGAGACTAGTGGATTTGTTGCCAATCTAGAGAAACTTAGCTTGGCAACAACAAAGATAACGCATTCATTTATTATTGCTAATTAAATCATGCTTAATTCTTTCTGGAATTTTTTCGAGGAAATAAGCGTTTGAGATTTACTTCGTAATTTTTAATATAGATATTTTGAGTTTTTATGTATTTTTGCCTTCTCGCGAAAGGAGAACTGAATTAATTAAATGAGAAATACTCAATCGTCTGTGAAAAACTGTTTCTGTTTTGTTTTGTTTGCTTAATTTCTTTTATAGATAGTTCTAGCTTTATCATAGTATTTGAATAGAACATGTGGCAACGATTAGATAATTCTTGAAATGATATACATTTTGTGCATTTTGAGTTATAATATGAATGAAATATAATACTGCTAAGTAAACCTAGCGCCAGAGTGTCGCTATGGTAAACAAAGTGAATTTTAAAGAATGCATTTATTCTATTGTGGTTTATGCGCTTTCGGCGAAGTAGGTTTAATTCAATCTAATAAGTTTAAATAAAATGGAAGAAAAAATGCGTATAATTTAATATTCCGTACAAGGAAGTCATGTGGTGTACACATCAGATTTTTTATTTCTATCACGGTATTTTCGATGACATATTTTCTGCTTGCTTTTTCTTATCTCCCACGATGCTCTGTTTCAATGACCATTTTTTCCTTGCGTTGTTTTCTCCGCGGCGCTTTTATTCGCGATGTTTTCTGCGAACACCAAAAATATAAGAAATGTGATTAACTAATTTTAGTGATGTTTTAGAGATGAATCGTTCTTTACTAATGAGGAAACAGGAAAGTACTTTCGAAGCCTGCCATACAATTCTTTAAGGTTAGTGTACTCGAACAGACTGAAAAACATGTAAAGTTTGAAGAAGATACGGTGAGATATGAACATCATATCAATATTTTAAAAACATCACTTTTATTTTCAATACGAGACTTGAACAAACAGTTTGATACAAATGGTTTCTTCGTGCACTAGGATCATGCCAAAAATTGAAAGAAAATATCCATTTTGACCGCTCTTGAATCCATCTGAAAGATGTTTTTGCGCCATCTGTACGTACGGACAGAATAAAGGACTCTGTTTTCAAAATGGTTTGTAAAATGGATTACATTTTATCTCCAGTGCAGGAGACTGTCTATCGGAAATTCTAAAGATAGCCTGTTTTTAAATATTTTTAGCCCAAAGGAGCATTGGCCCAAATACTCCCGAAACGTGTTTGTGTATGTAAATAAAAATAAAAAAAAAAAAAAACCCGCCCCTTTGGACATAATATAAAATCTGAAAGCTTCCAGATTTTCGTTTTTTTAATAGCTGAATTTATTTTACATTTATAACCAGCATATTAATGTAATTAGTAGTATAAAGAAAACCTCATATGTCGCGCTGAATAGTAATAGCTTTCGGTTTTCAATACGTGAAAGAAAACAATAAGCTTTCGGTTTTCAATACGTGAAAGAACGTGAAAGAAATCATACAGTTCAAAAAAATCAAAATTTCTTTTTATTTCCTTCTACAAAGTAAAGGAAGTATTGTAATCGCAAAAAATTTCGGGCATCATGCATCAATGAAAATATCTATTTTGTCCGCTCTTGAATCCATCTGAACGATGTTTTTGCGTGATCTGTACGTACGGACAGAAAGTACGTATGAATGTATCTCGCATAACGCAAAAACGAGTAGCCTCGGAACATTGAAATTTTGTATATAAGACTGCTATAATATGTAATTGTGCACCTTCCCTTTTTTCGTTGGAATCGGCCGCATTAAACATATATACATTCCCACTCTGTTACTCTAGTCAAAAAGAGATTACCCAGTTGGATCTTCTTGCCTGATTAAATGATTAAGTTTAGTATATTTCTTGTTATTTCTAGTATTAGAAGTCCCGCTTAAGGAACAAAAAAATTTTACAGAACTTCACATTTTCTTACAGAACGCGAGAAAAAGAACTCAAACTGTATTCCAAAAAATAAATTCCTGGCCTTAATTCCAGAAATGCGAACGCGGGTAAGTGAATGCACAAGTCCACAAAAGTAGTATTTTGAAAGCGACAATATATTCTAGTGCAGCATTCCTTTAGCTTTTTTCCAGTGGGAACCACTTTTATAAATTAGAACGTTCTACGGACCATCTTACCCTTGCCCGTGAGAAAGCAATTTTTCAGCATATACTACCAGTACATATACTGAAATATTTAAATATATTGTTACGTTTTTCTTCCGACACCAGTTGTTACGTAATTTTCTTCCTTCACGTTCGTACGGGGTTCGTAGATTTGGAGTGAATAACGACGACACTGGATGAAGTACCAAAACACACTTTATTGGCCGGTATTATCAGGACAGCTCCAACACACGTTTATAGTCGTCGATGAAGTACTATAAACACTCTGACACGATCAGCGACACAGCCTCCAGGTTATCACGGTGGAGAGAGCTTCACGGCAAAGCACTAGAGTACAGCTCCCGACTCTGCTTGGTCGTTCTCGGAACTCCATGTACTCTCGAGACTCTCCACGTTACAACTCGCGATGACACACAGAGTACAGCTCCCGACTCTTCGGTTAAGTCGTTCCCAGAGCTTAACACACACTCTCGACGATGCACTAACCGCGATACACTACGAGACTCTTTCGGTGCACTCGCTGCCCGGCTGTCAACTCGATCGACTCCGCAGGGATTGACTCGCTAGACGAGACACCAACTCGATAAAAACTCACTCTCCGCGTACCAGCAGGGTTTATATAGCTTTTGGCTGGTGTTCGCGAACATTCTGGACTAAACCGGTAAGAATTCGTTCCAGAAGGTTCTCCATCCGTCCATGGGACATCACCAATTTTGTCGCCAAATGGGCGATTTCTCGCCAAATGTGACTCCCCGCCTTCCTTTGCCATTTTATGGCAACCCTAAACCTGCTTTGCGGGGAAGCTATCTTACTGCGCCTGTACATTTTGTAACAACATACATGTATATTAAAACACAATTAATTGAAACTCGTTGAATTTTATATTAGTATTAAGTAATTAAGCTAATAGTAAATATTATAATCGTTTTTAATAATTTTAGACTTATGATCTCTCCTTTAGATCTTCAATTCCTGGCGAAGGTGTCGCTCATTTTTCATCTCTCCTGCTTCCAAAAAATACCTAATAGCTCTACAAGGAAACGCCGGCTATCTATTAAACGCATCTCATGATTATTTTCTTAAACGATTTTGTGGCAAAATTCTACATTCGATGCAGAAATGATTATCGCACTTTTTCCCCATTGCTGCCAAATTTCCCAAGGACATATTTTAAAATTGATTTTAAGGGAAAATATATCGAGATTTGTCAATAAAAACGGTTGGAATCGGACATACAACAAACAAACAGAACGCAATGACATTTCTTAACCGAAGGAGTGTTAGAAGCATGGCTGCCCGAAAGATTGTTATGAACGTGAATGCCGTCTGAAATGAATAAAATCGAGTTTTGAAGTTTATTATTAAATATTTATATGCCTAAAGCTTTTCCTCTGCTATGAAAACATTTCTTTCCCATTTGGGATTTATTGTCGCAAAATGCAGATTTAGATCTGGCTTTGTTATAACGATGAAACACTGCATGTCACCTACGAATTTGTATTTTCATCTCTCTAGAGTGTTTGATTATTTTACCATCTAACAAGACTTCTGCGATTTAAATATTCCCACAGCGAAATATCAAAAACGAATTAGTAAGATTTGAAGTTAACATAACATGATTAAAAGTTAAATTCTTAGATTTAATCATTTGCTTTCGACAAAGCATTTAAAAATTTTCAAATTACCAGAAAAGATGACCAAATATTTACTAAAATTTAAAAACTACATGCATGCAACTATCGCTTGAAATAATCGACGGATTATGCATAAGAAAAAAAAAAAAAAAAAAAAAGCAGCACAGAAATAAATTACAAGTTTTTAAAGGAAAAAAAAAAAAAAGCGCGCAAAAATTGCGTCACTTAACGCAAACCAAGTTTTAAAATGCTTTTATGGGAAGAAGAGATCACTTTTTTAGATGTTTTCGTTACTCGACGTGCGTGTATTCAAGTTAAAGGTGCTTGCGTCTGCAGGTGTTTTTTTTTTTTTTTTTTTTTTTTTTTTTTTTTTTTTTTTTTTGCATATGTCTTCGATTATTTACTTTAAATGCTTGTTTTGTTTGTATTATATTCCCCGTGTATAGTTCGTAAACAGCAAACTACGTGATAAAAAAGCTCTTGTAACATGCACTGAGAAAATAAATTTTCATTTTCTTATACCGAATATTTTAATTAAAAGAAGATATATGTTACGTTTAAGCAGAGAAAACGCATATTTCATTTCTAATTTATGATTTAATAGCTGTCTTTTGCCTTAAACATCAACGACACTCAAACGTAATTTAGAAATCAATGATAAAGAACTAAAAGTAAGATCTGTATATGTACATTGGACACACACACACACAAAAAAAGGAACAGTTCTATATCCCCTGTTTTACCGAAATTTAACTTTCCTGCGTCGTAAGCGCGACTTAGTATATGTACTACATTTTCCTAACATAGGTATTCTGACCCCAAATCATTCCTTTTTCTGAAATGATATACCGATTTTTATCCCTATTTCGATTTTACGACTCAAGTTATGCTGCCAAGTTGAGTAAAAATCGCAGAGTAGGTTTGAAAAAATTAGCTTTCAAAATTGTAGCTCCTAGATGTTAATCGAATTTAGTATACATCTATTAATATCCTTTTTTTTCATTAAACTTACTTTATTCCTTCTTTCACACTTCGAAATTTAGGTTACAGTCCAAACAAAATTCGCAGATATTTTCTGATTTATTTTTTTTTTAAATTTGTATTTTAAGGAATTTTTATAATTTTTTTGGAAAACGTTTTGAGTTAAAAAATATAAAAGTTTTACCATCACCTTAAAGTAGATGTATTTCAAAGCATACCTGCGAAACTTTACAGATTTTTATTCAGACTTTCACAACATGTACGTGAATTTATATATTGATGCGTTCTGAAGTTTGCCATACTTGTTATAAGCGATAATAACGACAAATGTGCTTTACGCATCTTGTTAAAATTACCTGAAAGAATGAGCGATGTCCCTTATTTTTCCGCTCATGCATAACGAAAGTGAAAGGAAAATAGTTTACCATAAGTTAAAAATATCGCCAAGTGAATTATTCTTGGCGCAAATTGAAAAAGTTGGCGAAGATAAATTTTTAAATTTCTCGAAGTTTGTGAACAAATTTTACAAAATTTAATATTTAGGCATTATTTAAAATATGGAAAAGTATGGTCTTTTCGAAAGTAATTCTATTTTGTATCAAAATACCTATGTTAGAACAATGTTGTATATATATATCTAAACTTTCGAGACAAAAACGCAAGTTAAATTTCGGTAATCGACTCAGTAGAACGGGAGATTTGAACTGCCCCTCTCCGTTTTTATGGCGCAGTGTACATTTATTATACTTCATTTCATTGGACATTATAGTTGTTAGCAGATGAGGCTCACTGCTACCCTAAAATAAAGAAAGTAAATGTTACATTTACATATGGCTTGGCTCGCATGAATGTGTTTTATGTGAACAGGAGATGCCCCCTTTTTTACGCAGAGTATACATAAAAGGATTAAATATTAATTAACTAAAGTAAATTACATTTAAATAAAACTGAAATAAGATTGGTTTGGTTTGGTTTATTTAATTATGGCAAAGCACACTAGGGCATCTGCCTAAGGGAAGGGATGCCTTCGTGGAGGACTTTCTAAGGGAAACTGGCTCGCAAACACGTTACACATGGGGAAAATCACGAAAACGCCCATGCAGCCAGCCCTTTCGCGGGATTCGAACCTAGGTGTTTGGTGTATTTAATTATGGCAAAGCACACTAGGGCTATCTGCCTAAGAGGAGGGATGCCTTTCGTGGAGGACTTTCTAAGGGAAACTGGCTCGTATACACGTTACACATGGGGAAAACCACGAAAACACCCATGCAGCCAGCCCGTTCGCGGGATTCGAACCTCGGACCGAACTACCAGTGTTCAGCGACTTTACCGCTCGGCCGCTGGTGGGCGATTCGAACCTCGGACCGAACTACCAGTGTTCAGCGACTTCACCGCTCGGCCGCTGGTGGGCAAACTGAAATAAAAAACGCGTAGATTTGAAAATAAGACATTCATGAATCATCTTCCATTATTTAATATTTAGGGAGTAAGATATAACCTTTTATTTAATTATTTTAGTATTTATTGCGAAAAATATTCAGCAAAAACTAACGGAAATAAACAATTGCCATTAGGAACGTCTTTTGTTATATTTATATTAATGGCATAAATGTTGACAATACAAAGAAAATGCAATAGCTAAAAGGTTAAGTTTTTCTTACACTCTTAAGCAATATATCGCTATACTTTTTAAGGAAAATAAATTTTGCAAGAAAACTGGTAAAATAATCTGTCAGCACCGTGTATGCGATGCAAACAACGATAATACACAGGGAATTAGCAGCCAAATGTGAATACGTGCTAATTTGCCTTAGAAAGCCCTCTACATAGGCATCCATTTCCTTAAGCACAGACACCTGGCATACTTTGCATATTTTGCCTGGCATGTATAAACAAATAAATCAAACCATTAACACAGATATTGGATTGTATGGAATATATAAGTTAAAAACACCCCACTACATATGAAAAGAAAAATTAGTGCGTGGGAATACCATTCAGCTACAGACATGGTTAACAAATTTAAGAGTTACTGAAATACAGGGTGTTTATTTAATATCACAACTCTGAACCCTTTATAGCTCATTCTATCAGCTGGAATGCCACCAAATTTGGTAAGGGTACTGAAGACGACTTGGGGGGGGAGGAACTCCGTGAAAAAAATAGTTTCGAAAGTTGGGAATAGGGAAAATGTGGCGCTGTTTCAGTCTACAGATCCTGCATGAAATGCAGGTAAAATTTGAAAATGCAAATACGCAGTTACATAAACGACAGCAGCGTAAGTAATTCAGTTTTTCATCTTTCATTCAGCGTCAGTCTTCGGTCTATGCATTCCAAATTTTAGCTGGGTTCAACATGCGTCTCGCTTTACTTCACTGCGTGTTAGTTGCAAAGTGGTTTTTATCCTCAACAATCAAATGTAACGGCCGTTCAGAAGTCGTAACATCTATCCTGGTAAAAACAACTGATACAGTAAAGGCTCTCTATCAATTAACTCTTTCGCATCGAAGTCGCCCGTAACGCCCGTTCATTCAGGCAACGGCAAACCGCCCCAACGCCTCGTTTATTTTCTACTTAGTTCTTTCCCCTCCACGTTTGTGCATGGCTCATTGGTTTCGCGAGTTGTTAAAAGACATGTCAATCATTCTTTTGAAGCAAATAAAGGAGAAATACGGAAAGCTATTGACGTTCGCAGGTGCAATCCGGCCCTAAGGTGAAACTGCACACAATGGATCTACCAGGCAGGGGGAAAGGAAAACTATTCCAAGAAAAATTCGTAAACACGGGCGTTTTCGATGTTTGTTGAAAACAGATTTGGCCGTCTCTCGATGCGAAAGAGTTAATGCATTGAAGAATCTGAAGAAACAAGATCAGTTTGATAGAGGGCGCAAACCGGTATCAGAAAAGCCATTTACTGATGCCACAGCTGCAATCGTTGACTGACCACTGCTGGTAGTAGCACTGGCCGGGCAACAGCACGATACTTGGATCTGAATGGCAGATCCTTCAAGAAGTTCTTTACTTCTGGCCATACAAAATAAACCGTGTGCCGGAATTAAAACACAAGGTTATGATAAACGGGTGGCATTGGCTCTGGCATTTCCTGCCAGGATGCAGGTCAACACTGCTTGATTATGGAGAATTCTCAGGGAAGATGAAACCCATTTGCATCTAAATAGGATTGTTAACACTCACAATTCTCGAATTTGGGCATCCGAACAATTACATGCAGTTCAGGAAATCCCACTGCATTTACCAAATATCACTGTTTAGTGTGTCTTCACATTCTATTCTTTCTTCAGAATACTACTCTAAAAGGACTAGACATCTGTATCATTATCATGCATAGGTATCATAACATGCTGATTAGTTTTTCCATTCCATCAGGGGCGTAGCTAGAGGGGGGCATCTGTCCCCGGGCGCAGAATCCAAGGGGCGACAAACTGATGTTAAGACATTTTAGAATTATATATTTTCCATCCTTGGCAAGCAGTAGGGGGCACTAAATCTTCAGTTGACCCTGGGCGCTGAAAACCCTAGCTACGACTCTGCATTCCATAGCTTCAGCAAAGGCAGCTTTTGTATCACGTAACTTTTATGGAGCAGGCAAGTATAGTATCACGTGACGCTTATGCACCACCGTATGTTGCCACTGGTCTATCGGTACAGAGACTGTTGCGCCAACCGGTTACGGAACAAAAGAACCTGCATGACCACGTCGCTTTCTGAATCTAACCCACGTGACTCCTACCTTGAACTTTAGGAAAAATCTACCATGAACCTACCATCCTACCTTGAACTTTAGGAAAATGTTCAGGATAGGATCCAGCCCTTGACGACCTTAAAGGTAAACTTATCATGGACTGTGCTAAGCGTTCACGATTCTCCGGCGAGAATTTTGTATACAGAATGCAATGTGTGATTCACGAAAAGGGGGGGTCACACTGTAAAGGCCCATTTACACTAGCGGAACTTTGAGCCTAAGAAATGCAAGCGGAAGTTGCTAGCTTCACTAAATGGCGAAAATGTTACTCTTTTTTTTTTTTAAACTGAAACTGAATATTTACACATTTAAATAAACAGCCTAACTTATAACATTATTCAAGAGTTTAAGAGTTAAATATTCCCTCACAATAGGAAAAAATTGCTGTTAAAAAGCTCTCAAGCGAGTCTTCAAATTCGCCCGCGTTTCTTAGGCTCAAAGTTCCGCTAGTGTAAATGGGCCTTCAGAGGTCTGGTTCTCGCCGAGGAAGCGCTTTTATTGGTTAAAATGCTATGGTACACTGAAATATCATTTCCGTAAAACTTTGGAGCAGTTCATTTGCAAAGCTAAAGAGGTGTTAATCTTAAATTTCTTCTTGATTATTAATTTATCTAGTTCTCAGCTGTATGGGCTAGAATAGCACCACATTTCCCCCTCTTGTCAATTTTTCGGAACTATTTTTTTTTTCATGGGATCTCTTTCCCATATCGTTATAAGCCATCCTACAAACATTTGTGGCATTCCAGTTGACAATCGTGCTACAGATGGCTCTGAAGAGTGTCAGGTAAACAAAAAGACACATTGTATTTGGAAACACATCTGGACAACAGATTTCAACAGAACAGTTTTAAGTCTAGATTGCAGGAAAACTATTTTATAAAACACTGATAAGATATAATAACCCTGCAGAAATAAAAATCTTGCTACAAATGACGAAACTTATTATTTGCTACAACACTTGAGGAAAATTTACTATTGTATAAAGTACTAAATATCTCTTTTTTTAACTTTCGACTGATTCGGTAATCTAAATTTGAATTGAATCTTAAAAAACACTTTTTAAACAATAACACGGTTCGAATTTATAGAGAGATAAAACTCATTAAATTGTTTACAATTATTAAAACGTTTCCACAAACATATTTGCTTTTATAGAAAATCGCTAGCACTTTAAGAGAAACAGGCAAGGATCCCCCCCCCTTTTTTTTTTTTTTTTTTTTTTTTTTTTTTGAAGAAATCTTATGTTGCAAAACGTTTTTGATCCTCGAAAGAAAGGGAAAGAGTGCTTATCTCCCTTGACAATTTTATTTCTTTTCAAATTTGATACTGATTCAATAAACTTCCATGAAACACATTTGTGGAATAACAGCAAATTGGTAACAGTTTATATAACCATAAATATGAGAGGTAATAAAATGAGGAGAAAATTTCCAATCATTCAATAAATTATAAATGAAAAAGAAGAAAAATCAAATTGCGAAATAAACAAATACATGCATACTTGGGAGGAAAAACAATGCATTTATATAGAAGGAAATGTATTTTCGACATTAACCCTGTACCTGAATTTCGTGTGTCTGCATTAAATTTTTAATTAAGAATTTTGAATCCATACTTAGAAGAAAACCGTGCTTCTCTATTAAAATACTCTCCCCTTTTCATATTCTCTTGGTTTAATACTGCACAATTATGCTGTTTCTCTAAATTTTCTGTGGATTGTTTAGAGCGCTGTCCTGCATTGCAGCTTCACTGCCTACATTCCATCATTGCTGAGAAAACCGTTTTACAGTCAAGCGTTTTGTCATTCGACTGAAGAAGACTCATTAATTTTGTTTACTCAATATTACATAATTTCAAATGGAAAGCAATTTAGTTTGTTAAAAGCTGGTACCGCGATCAAACGTAGACGCACAATCAAGCCCGGCCCCAATTTAAGACCTCCGTCTTAGGTGGAAGATGGATCTCCCAGGCAGAAAAATGGCCCATCGGAAGCTTAGAGAAATCACTACACTGCCGGCATATTTCACACTTAACGGACGACAGATCAAAAGGTACTCTTGTTACTCACGGCTGGACAGGTCGACCGGGTCACCGCTATAAGGTGCGACACTTTTAGCTGGAGATTTGGCTGGTCGTCAAAGTGCCCCCGCCAGCGGGCAGCTCAAGACTGAAAGATTAATACGGAATACCGTGTTGTACAACGGACTGGCCGTCGCACCGCTACCATAGAATTAGACAGAATACCGTTCAAGTGGCGAGCCACGTCCTCTACCAAGGCTACCAACTTGAGGACTTACAGCAAACCCTCCCTTGGTCCAACCGTACAGACGATCTACCCTCGGGGTTCTGGAACCGCAAGGCTCGTAATTATGTTCCCCCAGAGTGCCACCACCATGATAAAATACCAAGCCACTATAAACACCCCAGGGGGAACATCGAAAGTAAGAAATTTTTGGTCGTTCAATAAATTATTATTGCTTCATTCTCATAAATTACGTTTATAACGTACTCTGCAGTTAGAAAAATATTCGCATCAGCTTTATAGACCCAATAAATTATTTAAAAACACGACTTTTCCCCTCTTTCTCTACGAAATAGATTTTGAGTTGAATATACAAATATATAAGATGGAAACGCGAAAGATAATTTATAAAGTACTAGCCGCTATGCGGCCAGTACTTCTGACTGTACTTCTGGCTGGTATAGTCTGGCTTTTAAATTTACCGGACAACAAACGTCCTCTCGACAAACATCATATCCAAGTACCTCTCGACAAACGTCCAGTATCCAAGAGATTTACTCATTTAATATATTATACAATTTGTAATGTATTTGATCATCTTTACATCTGTACCTGATTATTATAGCACATCCTTAAGGGGGCTCATACACCTTAAACTCCTTATGATCTTCGAATATATGACTGTTGCCAAGAATTGGGATATTTTATTTATTTTAAAAGCCATTACTTCCAACCTTTTACAGCTGACTACATAATATAGCTGCTTTGGAAACTAGTAACTAGAAAGTTTGTATTGCCATAAATATTTTTGTAATTTAATCCACTTTGTGACAAAATATTTCGCCATTTTTCCACCTTGCGGGAATGATATTTCAAAAATGGCTAATGGTGCGTACTTGAAATTTGATGGAATTATTTATATGGGCAGTATTTTCTAAATGAACCAACAATCTGATGAGTATTTTAATATTGAAAAATTTTACGGGCGAAAACATTACAATTTTTTTAATAAAATACCTTTTATAAACTCAACTCAAAATAAAATAAAAATTTAACATAAAATTTTTAGAATTTTAGGTTCACAGTAGTTTCCAAATCTTATAAAAGCAATATATTAAATATGGAATTAAATTATGCAACAGAAGGTTTTAAACTGTGCGCGCAAGGTGGAAATATGACGAAAGATTTTGTCACAAAGCGGATTAAATTATAAAACTATTTGTGGCAACACAAACTTTCTGGTTACTATTTCAAAAAGCAGCTATATTATATAGTCAGCTGTAAAAAGTTGGAAGTAATTGCTGTTAAAATAAATAAGTTATCCCAATTCTTGCAACAGTCACCTATTCGAAGCTGTTATGGGTTTTAAGGTGTATGAGTCCCCTTAATATAACTGTATGCCTCACATGTATGATAATAGTGAAACATGATCCCCACCATGCACCTTCTGGTCCTTATTTCAATGTTCCTCATTTCGTGATCAATCCCCGGAGGACACAGTACTAAGCTTTTTGTTTATATTTATTCATGTATTTACTTTTAATTCCATCGACGGGATCCAACAAGCTGAAAAGCACCTACCCCAGTGGGCCAACTGTTTCGTCGATGGTGAAAAGAATTGAAAGTATCCAAGAGAAATGTTAAATTTTAAAACTGCACAGAATTATAGCCCTCATTTTTCCGAGTGGCAACACTGCTAATATCGGCAACAATGGCGACAGTGATATATCAGCAACAATGGCTGCGTGACATTGTTCCTGATATAATGAGAGAGAATAAGCGATTTGATGAGATTTCGCCAAAAAACATAAAATAAGAAACACTCATTCGAATTTAAAAAACTCGCTTGGAGGTGCACTAGCTCTTGTCTAGATGCACCCTAAGTACTATATTTCGCAACCCGGGGTTTATTAGCTTACGCGCAGCACGAACGAACGGCACACAGACAGACTCTTTTCCTTTTATTATAAGTAGAGATTCATTACAATGCATGCATAATCAAAAATATCTTGATGCCATTATACCTTTCATACGCTAATTTTGTTCTCCATATTTATGGCTGATCAATGGCCGAGTGGCTAAGGCCTTGAAATTCTGGGACTTCGACCCACATCCCTTTCGTGGCAATCAAATAACTGCATTTGATGAGAAGATTACTTATAGAGTCAATACTACTTTATTTACAGCAAGGAAGAAGAAGCGTTGGAAATAACTGTAAGCTTCGAAGACAGCAAGAAAGAACTAATTTAAGGCTTAGTGTTCACAATGCGAATCACATTACCGTTTCCGACTCAAACAACACGAAATGCCATTTTTTCGAGAGATTTTTTTACACGTCTGGGGAGCGAACGACCTGTTATTTTTCGCTTGATCCGGAAAAGAATCGATGTTTCTCTTCTAAATAAAACATGGTCTACCTTTACAATCTCGTTAGCTCCGTCCTCCGCCCTCTACGAAGAAAACAAAAGCGGAGAATGTTCCAAACAAAAATCGTATTAAAAGATTTTTCCAGTGCTCCAGACGGTGATGTTGCTGCCAGAGCATTCGGAAGGCGAAAGCTTTCACTTGGAGGTGGTGGAATGACAACAGGCGCCCGCTCTTCTTAATGATAGAACATTAGGACGGAAGCTCCGGAGCACAACAGAGTGGAGGCGGTGGTAAAGGAGGTTCGTTTCGACGCCTGGGGTCGATAAAAGGATCTCTTGTTTTCAAGTGGAACGACTTAGGCATTGGCTTTAGATGTACCCTCTTAAATGATACACAATAACCGCTGTGTCTTAATTGATCTCTACAACTTTATTCTTTCTTTCTCTGACAGCTAATCAAAGATATGGTGTTAGACGTAGTTCCTCCATTTCATTTTCAGGAAAGTACGTGCGTTCTAAATGGAACTAGAGATTGATTAGTCGTGAATAGATGCCAAAATAAGCGATTAAGCTTAAATGCAATAAAACTACCTTGCAAAAATAAAAATGCGATAAAATTATCTTTAAAAAAATTGGTATACGACGAGAGGCGTAATGCTGATACCCAATCCTCTTACATCGCAAGCATATACTTGTTTTGCAGAAGATGGTTCATGATTTCGCCAACGAATTATTGCTTTTGGTGAGAAATACTGTAAAATAAAAGTATGAAGACTTGAGCAGTCGATGAACATCTCGATTTTTGTTAGCAGAAACTTCCTCCTTCATTTCAAATAGATAAAATGCAGAATCAAATATCATACCGACAGAAGACGTAATTCTAAGTAAGCTGAAGTAATTCTTTTTATTTTAAATTAAGTTACATAACCAAAAATGATTAGGTTCTAGCCATGTTATCAGCTGATCAGCTTTTGAAGGTTAGTTTGTATTATTATTATGGCAAAGCCTCGAGGGCTTATGCCTAATGGGAGGGATGCCTTCGCGAAGGACGTTTTAAAGGAAACTGTCTCGTATATAGGGTGATTCAGAATTCATCATCAATATTTGGTGGGGAGGTAGGTAATAGGAAAAGAAGGAGATTTCACATAGGAATGCATGGGCGCATATGCCATGTAATAGAGCAAAGTGACCCCAGTTCAATAATGGAAAGAACACATAAGAAGGAAGTGGTAATGAAATAAACATTTATTATCTTACGTGCGACATGCGATGGAGGACGTGGGCATCATCCCTCTACCAATACGGTTAATCGTCCATCTTTATCTATTGCCTAGATACATGATACATAAGAACATACAGTGGCTACAGATAGACTGTGCAGAAGATATATATATATTCAGATGCCTAAATAGATCTTACGTAGGAACATGGGGTGCTGAAACATTCTTTTGCGTCGGTTTTACAGACTTACAAGAGGTGCTGGAACTGCCAACCATGTGCTAGAAGGCATGACTCACAACGGCGTTGCATGGACAACCGGTCCTTCTGGAATATGTCTGGCATTTCTCGGATGCTTGCAGCAGCAACCGATATGCGTGCTACGAGGTCCATAGCACTGTCAACAGGGGCCTCGTACACCATATTTTTCATAGCATCCCATACAACGAAATCGATTGGACATAAATCCGGTGAATGTGGTGGCCAAGAAACTAATCCACTGAGACCAATCCATTAACCTCCAACCTTTCTGCTTGGGTAAGCACGCACAGCATTTGCGAAATGTGCAGGAGCACCGTCATGCTGGAACCACATTCGCCGAATAATACGTTCAGGAACCTCGTTCAGAAGATCCAGTAACACAGTCTGAAGAAATGTCAGGTACTTGCGTCTTCAAAAGAAACGTCCAAACGGGACGGTAGTAAATACGAGCCCAACAAACGGTCATGGAATAATCCCAGTCCACACACTGACAGCAAAGTGTTGTTGCGCAGCTCCAGGTCTTGTACGTGTGTTCTGATGAGCCCACACATGGAAAGTGTGTGTGTTGAAGGCACCTCTCTCGAGTGAAAAACGCTTTATCAGTGAAAAGAACAAACGTTGGGAAATTGGCATCAATGGTTGTTCTCTGCATGAACCACTGACAAAAAATAACACGCTTGGGATGGTCGTCTACTGCCAGTAACTGCACTCTTTGCAAATGAAACCCTTCATCGTGTAATATCCGCCACGCTATGCGAAGCCTAGCCATACCTCGTGTGCTAGCATCAGGCTGTTCGTCGATTTCCTGTGGGACAGCTTCCTCTACTGCTACTGTCCGTGCCGATCGGCACCTCCCTCGATTAACATTACTAGCAGCAACTGTTTCACACATTTGTCGATGAATACGTGAAAACATTTCATGCTGTGGCCCACAGCGGTTGGGAAAGCGCGCTGCATACAATTGCCTGGCTTGAAGACATTTTCCTACTGCCGCACCGTAAGTTACACGTATATCTGCAAGTTCATTCCACGTATACCGGTTCATAATACTTCTGCAAAGTCACCTAGTAGAATGACGACTGACTGCACGCGTCAAACAGCTGTGCATATGTATGGGTGTTATGTATATACAGCGCCCTCTACAACCCCATGCGTTCGTCTGCGACCATGCTTTCCTATGTGAAATCTTCTTTTCCTATTCCCTAACTCCCCCCCCCAAATATAGATGATGAATTCTGAATTACCCTGTATACGTGACACATGGGAAAAACCACGAAAACGCCCATGCAGCCAGCCCGTTCGCGGGATTCGAACTTGGAATCGAATTACCAGTGTTCATCGACTTTACCGCTCGGCCGCTGGTGGGCTTAGCCTCTGAAGAAAAAAAGCGTATGAAGTGCTTTGAACAACGACACTGGAAACAATAAATAACCTTACAAAAAGTATTTTAAAAAAATCTCAAAGTTTTCAGATTTTACAGTCGCCCAAAAGGTTTTTTACGCTCTTGCTAAGCTCGCAGGCTATCATTCGGGTGTTGCACGCACTCCTACTAACCCATTTTTTTTGTGTATTTTTAGCTTTATTATTCAGCATAATTTTCCTCGAACTTACGACAAACACAATTCAACAGCAGAATTATAAAAATTTTAAACGCGACGTAGCATTATACATTTAGAATTCCCGATGCAGGGTTAAGTATGCAGGGTTAAGTATCCCGATGCAGGGTAAGTTCCTCTTATTTCAGTCTTTTCTCAATTTGTCATAACAATGTTCTGTTTTTTTCACTATGATGGCTTTAGAAAACTTTTATTATTTTTTTTTCTTTTTATTGTTAAGATTTGTGCGTTTATTTTATTTGTTAAATATCACGTTCTTGGCGATTACGCAACATATCAAACAACAAATTTACAAAATATTTTCAAATATTTATAAATATTTACAAAATATTTCGCGAACTATCATGCCACCCCCCTGTGAATTCTCCCCCCCCTCCCACAACCAACACATAAACGATGGAGCCCGAATAGGAGTCCAAAATAGTGTAACTTTAAGAAGGAAAATTGAATTCGAAACATAAAATCTAACAAAGAAAAGTGGAGACGTACAAAAAATTAAATAAAAAGTTAGGCTTCACCGTCATCAATAAAAATAATATTTCAAAAAAGTCCAATATGCCGCACGCCGGTCTTAATCGTTACGAAAGGCAATAATAAAAAGAATGGCCCCACCCACAATGACAACGAAAAGCCACAAAATTCCATCAGAGGAACAACGGCGTCCTTCAAGGGTCCTTAGGACAGTACACAAAAGCAAGCCCTCCCAACAAATGGCTTTTCGCATTTATCCGCTTTATCACTACACTGGCGCCAGACTGGGAGACACTGCCTTACAAAAGTCGCCTCCTACTCCAAAAAATAAATTTCCTCCATGGTAGAGGGGGCGGGGCGGTAACACGAGGGAGTCATTATTTCAAAATGACGATGAATCTGTCTGAAGAGGATCTACAAGCAAAGAGAGAATCAAAAAGAGTTGAATACCATTCTTTGTGGATCACTTATTTCCAGCTTCTCAACAGCTGCATCACTTGAACTTATTTTAGCTATTTATTGTTTGTGAGTGGGAATCATGAAATGTACATAATGAATATTAAAATAAATCTTATTCAGCAACACAATTACCGGATCAAATGAATTAAGTACTATAAAGAACTCAAGATACAGCTGGTTCTTTGCAAACGTAGGTGTCTCGACTTCAGTGAAAATTTAGTATGCTTCTCCTTCACCAAATAAAAGTTTAAATATTATGCAAAATAAATCTTACATGTATTTATAGGCTTTAACCAATGGCCAAAAATATATTGAGAGATTAGCTTAATTTATTTTAATTCTTAAGTGAGGAGAAATGAAACAATTTACTGAAATACATTAAAAAAATTTAAGTCTCTTTACTATTTTATGCATTCTGCTTGATAACAAATAATCAGTAGGTTTCTTTGGGCTTATTTAGTTTATTATGGCAAAGTACACTTGGGTTACTTGCCTAAGGGCAGGGATGCATTCGTGGAGGACTTTCTGAAGGAAACTGTCTCGTATAGAGTGATAGGTATTCAAACTGATATTTCAAGCCTTCAAGTATTACAAGCTTAGAAACAGCATTTCCCTACTTCTTCTGGTCCTTCGAAATTTATATTTGGCTTTGATGAGAAATACTTCTGAAAATATTGACTTGTATAAATATGATATTACATGGGTAATCAAAGTTCTCAAAGTCCTGTTGGCTATAGTGGCACACTTCTGCTATGAAACGTAGATCTCATTAATTTTATGATATATTTCAAGAAGTAAGCTTTAAAAATCACCTCATCCGCATGCAGAAGTTTCCAAATTCGTTCAACGCTGTTCCATAAAACACAGCCCCTCACTAAAACCTTGACTCACAGTTTGGACCGGAGGCCGAAAGATAAAGCCTGTGAACACTGGTAGCTCGGTTCTGAGGTTCGAATCCCGAGAACGGTTTTCGTGGTTTTCCCCATGTGTAACGTGTATACGAGTCAGTTTCCCTTAGAAAGTCCTCCACGAAGGCGTTCCTTCCCTTAGGCAGATATCCTTCGAGTACTTTGCCATAATCAAATACACGAAAATACACACACACACAAAACTGTTCATTCAAGAGCACTGTTATTTTGTGTATCGAAATCTCGTAGAACTTCTTTAGCTACCCTGTCCACCACTGGGATATCATCTGCCCAGTCTCTGCCATTCGGTTTTGGTTTGGTTTGGTATATTTAATTATGGCACGCAAGAACAATCTGTTAAACTTTCCTACTTCCTCAGGTACGGTTCTTACATATTGTGCTTTCGAGCAACTTTTACTAATTATTTTCAAGTACGAACAATTCGTTCCTAAATAGTTTTATAAATATAATTGCCAAGAGAATTTACATTTATGTTACAATTAAGTCTACAGTTAAACTAATTTTACATTTAGTTAATATTTTTAATCATTTTATATTTAGATATCTAAAATGATTAAAAATAACCAGATTTTTTTCATAATAATATTCAGAGAAGTTTAAGAATGAATAAATCCTTTTTTTTCCAAATACATTTATAAATGATTTAATTAATATTTACGTTTTTAATTAGAGCCGTTCTTTTAAAAGATATGCATAAATAATTACAAATATTTTAATATTTTTCATTTTCAGCATGTTCAAATCTCTGTTTTCCTTGAACTCAGTATATTATTAAGTAATTTAATCTACAATAACTTAGCATGTATCAGAATTTTTAAGTAAGATATATGTATAAATATTAAATTGAAACTTTCGCGCGGTGATTTTAATACACACTTAAAACGCAATAACGTTTCGGTAAGCAATAATGTACCAAGAGTGTATGTCCCAAAGAAAATGAGCCCAACTAGTAGCCAAATGGCTAAGAGGAGTTTTTCTATTCTAAGAGTTCTTACTTGGATTCATAGCCCAGGTAAACGGCCTAGCTACTAGTCGCTTTTCCCCATGAATAATATAAACATGAGCTAGGTTTCCTTAGAAAATCGTCCACGAAAATATAGCTGTACTTAGGAAGATAGCCTTCGAATTCTTTGCATATTTAAAAAACTTGACTTGTGCCGAGTAACAAATATTTTAACATGTCTAACTTTATATTTAGCCATAAAGTTGCAGTGTTTAAACACATTTCTGTGTACATTCATTATCAAATTTATATTTTGGCAAAGCATTCAATACATCACTTAGCAATTTTACTTAATTTAATAATTCTCTATTAATATAATAAATAACAACAACCCATTTCACATTTAAACATTAACTTCATTGTCGCAGTTTTGAATTCTATAATCCCTAACTGAGTTTAAAAATGAGCAAATATATTGCCTCTCGTATGAAATGTTTAAAAATTGCCTTTAATTAAAATTTATTTAAAAAATAGCTCATTATAGAGTCCAAAATGTTTTTTTGATTATTTTTAAGAAAACATAATTCTGTTACTTTTAGAGAGCAGGTCATTTTGACTGAACATCACTTCAATATTTTGAAGGAAAAAAAAAAAAAAAGAAATATAATGCATGCATATTGATTTTAACCTAAAAAAATATCTGAAAGGTTTCAGATTTTAAATTACGTCCAATGGGGTGTTTTTTTAACGTTTTGTGTGTTACCTTTATTTATTAAATATCTCTGCACTTAAACCATAAAATTCAGTTCAATAGCAATGTCGCAAAATAGTTTTAAAAGGAGCCTATCTTTAGAATTTCCGATACAGAAACTCGCGTACTGGAAATAATGTTTTTTCTGTACAATGTTGCCATGGCTCGCTTTGAAATCCTTGAGTTTGTTAATCAAAAATTCGTTAAAGATTTACAAAATATGAAATCGATCATAAAACAAATTTCAAATTTGGTCTTCCACATGCCCATATTCGTAGGAGGATTATGTCATACAAAATTCGATGGCTCTAGGTACCGTTGTTTTATCACAATGCGAGAAATATACACAGATTTATGCAAATTTTTCATTATTTAATTTCTTCAAATATAATGCAGGACTTTAACATTTAGTGGCAACAGTTTGACATATGCCTGTTTACCTTTGTTAAACATCAGGCGTCCGCGTCCTCCGTCACCTGTCCCCTGCCTATTCTGCTATAAAACTGAAAGGAGAGCCGGATGTTTTTTACATACTACAGCTAATTCAATGAAATAGCTTACTGAGGTATAAAATGTTCTGTATTTAGCAGCTGTTTGGAATTAAAGCAATTATAAACATTCAACATAAATTCCAAAATTTTAGTGTCAACAAGATAATGAAACCTTCTACATAGTTTGAAAAAGCATGAAAGCGCTTTCTGTTTAGAATTTACACGAAAAAGGCCCGAAATATTATAATTATGAGGAGAATGTATAAAACAGCTGCTCTTGTCACGAAAGAAAGGCTTCAAAAAGACATGGAAAATTTTTCACGAAGAATGCAAGCATGAAAATGAGGAACAGTAACTGCATGCTGTATTTTAAACCACAAATTATTCCAGTTTTTAAGACATGCTAATATTTTTGTGGAATAATTTTGGCACATGTTTGCGAACCCAGAAAATAAAACGCTACTAACGATTTAAAAAATTACTAAAAATATACGGGATGTTTTGCAATATTAACTGCGAAACACATTTTATGCGGAATAAATAATTCGATAAAAATAAATAAAATGTTTCTTACGTATTTCATGATAATTAAAATTACAGTATTTGATAAGAACAAAACGCAGTGAACACAACACAAATGATTATTTGGAATTTCATTTAAATTAGAGATAATTACAAAAAGAGTTTATTAAATTTGTGAAATTTCACCATTAACGAAAGAACACTTAATTATGAAATTAATCATTTAATGATATAATTAAGTTACCAGAAAAGGTCATAAAATACTGATTAAGAACTTTATAGTTCATTTGGTAACTCAAGAAGAAAAACAGCTGGAAGTTCTCATTTATTTTTTTGTTTTAAACTTAGGAATCTAAAAAAGTCGTATTTTCTTAAGGAAAAATATTAGAATTTAAAAAGTTTTTTCGCATTATCCTACGGATGGGGGACTTATTTTCCCATTCTCGACAGTGCTTTTTAAATATTTCAAAATCTTACTACTAGATCCTCGTGACGCATTAACCAATTTATATGTATAATTCATGATATATAAAGAAAGTGATTTGCAAAACGCTTTAATTTTGTTTAGTGCCGTTGGCTTCAAGTTGCATCATGAAGTAGATTAAAGAAATACACACATTTGGCCAGTGAATTAGAAACCCAAGATCAATATTTTATTTTGGACCACCTTTTGCACGGATAACTGTTTTGATTCGTTTGGGCATCAAGTCTGCATACTTCTGGAGTGCTTTTACGTCCAGAGAATACCATGCATTGGCTATGCAGTTTTTTATATCTTGTAAATTAGATGCAAGAGCTGTTGCTGTTGGACGAGTCTTTCTACCATATTCCACACATTTTCTATGGGGTTGTGATTCGGGCTGTGCGGTGACCAGGGAAAGTGTTGGATGTCAGGTTGATGTTCAGCACTTCTGGCACGATGTATAGTTGCATTATTGTCCATGAAAAATAAGTCGCCATCAGGGTAAAAATGCAACATTGCGGGATGCACTTGATCTGCCAGTATATTTAAGTATCTCATGGTTCTTTGTTTACCCTCGAGGAACACCATGGGAACAACTTCCATGCCAGCAGAACATGCCCCAATCATGATACACCTATCAGACCTTGCAGAGTGCAAGTAAGAAAAGATGGATCCATGGCTTCATGAGATTCTCGCGAAAATCGACGTTTCCCATCAGTGCAGAATAAGATGTAGCAAGATTCATGCGAACACAGTATCTGTTACTAATCCTCAGATGTCCAGTGTCTTCTTTTCCGGCACCACTGCAAACGAATTCTTGCATGTCGGGCAGAAATAACTGGTTTTATCACAAGCAACCCGACTATACATTACAATCCTCTGCGCATGGTTGGAGCTGAAATCTGTTGGGAGGAGCCTTGGTTGACGATTTGAAATCTGTTGGGAGGAGTTTTGGTTGACGATTTCTGCGAGTTGAAGCACAGTAGAGTCCTTGTCCTACTTAACAATTCGTTGGGGACGACGCCGATCACTGTGTTCGAACCGCGTCTTCTGAAAAAGGACTGTGGGTTCTAACTTTTGAAAACCATTTTGGCTGCTTTTGAGAACCCAACGAGATTTGCTGTCTTCGAAATCGATGCTAAAACGGCATCAACAATAAGCCCTTTTTCAAATGACCAAAAATCTGTCATTCATAAATACATTTCAAATGGTGTCGTTTTTCCAATTTTACTTCAGTCATTGCAAAAAGCACTCTTTACACCATACTTATACTAGCATTCTAATCACGTGTAACGCACGCCATAAAAAATTTTGCATAATTCCTCCCTAGCACGCATTCAAATGAAAATGTCAAAGGTTTCTCATTCATTGGCCACTGTGTGTATATGCATTATTTTCACAGAAATAAGTATTATATTAACTGCAATTAAGCATGCATTTCTTTTGTTTGGTTTATATGATTATGACAAAGCTTCATCAAGGGTTATCTGCCTAAGGGAAGGGATGCCTTCGTGGAGGACTTTCTGAGGGAAACTGGCTCGTATACACGTTACACATGGGGAAAACCACGAAAACGCCCATGTAGCCAGCCTGTTTGCGGTACTCGAACACCAGACCGAACTACCAGTGTTCAGAGACTTCGCCTCTATTGGGCTCCCATGCATTTCTTTCTTCGCATGGAAAACTGTTTATATTAAAATCACATAGAAATTTTATGAAGTATAAATAATTTTTTTTGTGTTATACACATACACAGATATGCACGCACATACATACATAAATACATTTCAGAATCTGTTCCCTATAATAGAAAAGTACCCTTTTTTGTTAAACGCTATAAATGTTTATACCAGTCTCTAATCACTGTAAAATAATTGATATGAATTATTCGAAAATAAATTATTACCAAAATGGCTATGTCCTAATTAGCTTCTATAAAAGGGAATCTACCATATTTAAATTTATTTCATAACATTAAAAGAAACCCTTCGCAACGAAGTTTACACAAATGACCATGAAAAATAAAAGTTTAGAAAACGTTTAAAAAAAATAAGTAAAAAAATTTTCACAACGCTTAATTGCGAAAATACTACTACGCAATATACACAAGGGAAAAAAAAGAAACATAACGAAGATACTTAAAAAGTAACGAACAGACCATCACAAAAAAACTTTAATCGGAAATGAGTAAAAGTTGATTTCAGGTTACCTGCAAAAACCAGAATACCTTGACCATTCACCTTTTCGGTAACATCTTTCAAACCACGGGAACTGACATCAGAGGTGATGCCATCCGCTCTGAAGTAAGAAGCCGTAGTAAAAATACAACACAACACAAAAGAGAGGCAAAGAAATAGCGCGCAGGTTTGTTTTTCTTTTATTGAATGCAACGAAGCGGCAAGAGTCCTGAATGAAGTGATCTCGAGCTCTAGCAGCTGCTTCTGATTCGCTTGGCGGAATTCGTGTATCTTCAATCTGGTGGCGTGTGTGCCGCTTCGTCCATTGTTTCTTTGTGAGGGGTCGCTATTCCATTTCTTCGAGGAAACGGAACGGAAAGATCAACAGAGGGAATTTATTTCCTTTTATTTGGAGTGGCGATTTTGCTGGACAGCGATTAGGGTCAGAGATTCCATTTTTGGATCGCTGCCGCAACTCTCCTCTTGACATGCTCCCCCCTTCTGTATTCTTTTAATTGCTGTTTAGCCGGGCGATTTGACGAGTCTCCATTAAGGTTTCGTAATAACAGAGCAGTGAAAGAGAATCACATATTATGCGAAAGTCCGTGAAGGAGGGCTGGTATTTCAGGGTAGAAATCTGAAGCAAAAGGAAGGGGTTCTTAAGAGACAGCAACAAAAAACCCTTCTTGACATGTGAAGGTTCTAATTACAGGGACGGGAAAGAAATTGCCACAGCAATGGAGATATCAATGCAATTTGCATTAAAAAAAACAAAGCATTAAGTTTGAAAAACCTTTGTATTCTACGCTATACGCGTGACAATAACTGCAAAATTGCACAGATATTCACAGACGAAGGTTTAACTTGCGTCTTCTTCAAAATCCATTTTATACACCCAACCTATCGTCATGTCGTCCAGACGGTGTAGTGGTTAGGAAAGCCTAATACGGTATCGAAGGGCTTGGGTTCGAATCCCGGAGAAGACATGGATGTTACAGTGTCGGTTCGACATGGCGGAACTCTAAATATCTCAAAATATCTGTATTAAAAATTACGATGTAAATCTTAAACGCTTATTTCCTCGAAAAAATTCCAGAAAGGATTAAGCATGATTTAAATTATAAATGAAGGCGTTATCTTGTTGTTGCGAAGCTAAGTTTCTCTATATTGGCAACAAATCCGCTATCCTGCTGTTTCAAATGTAAACAAGAGCAATGGCCGCCATCAAAAACATCATTAGGCTTCGCGGCACTTAAACAATTTTAAAATTGTTGATAATTCTAAAAATATTGCACTCAGATTTACTAAAGGCATTAAAACCTTAACCGGAAGATAAGAACAACATAATTCAATCATTTTTAAAGCAAAAAATGTACAAACATATACGAGTAAAGAAACTGAGATCACTGAGCCGGGTAACAGAGTGGATATATATATAATTATATTTATATACGTTTGGTGCTGCCGATTGCAACCAAAATACGAGGTGCACATCTATATGTTATAGCAGTCCTATATACAAAATTTCAATGTTCTGAGGCTACTCGTTTTTGAGTTATGCGAGATATGTACCTACGTACATATGTTCGTACAGACGCCACGAAAAATTCTCTTCAGAATTCATTTTAAAGCAGTTTCATAATTTTTTTGGAGGAAACGACTCTTGTATTCTGTCCTTACGTACAGATATCACGCAAAAACATCGTTAAATTGCATTCGATAGCGGTGAAAATGGATATTTTCGTTGAAATATGCTGCCTGAATCTTTTCGCGATTACAATACTTCCTTTTTACTTCGTACAAGGATGTAAAAAAAAAAGGCTTTTTTAAACCTATAGCCGTAATACTTGCTCGGAAGCATTCGCTGAGAATGGCCGCGAACCAAACAGTCACTTAGCTTTCTCATTACTCAGGACGCTGCCCATGGTGCATCACAAGAAGTAGACCGCTACTGCACCCGCGAGAAAGGAGATAAAACACATCCATGCGAGCCAAGCTTTATGTAAACGTAGCATTTACATCCTTTATATTAGGGTAGCAGTGAGCCTCTTCCTCTAAAAACTACAATGTTCAATGAAAACAAATGTAATAAATAAATGTGCCACTTTCATCAAGCTCAGTTTCGAACTATTTTAATAATCAGACGTAGGTCAAGGTTTACTTAACTGATCTCTGCAATTCCAACGAGGCAACTCAAGGCTCTTCATAGTGTAGTAAACTAATCTAACAATATTTCAACAGTTTAGTTTTTCAAATACAAGGCCCACCAGCGACAGAGCGGTAACGTTGCTAAACACTGGTAGTTCGGTCCGAGGTTCGAATCCTGCGAACGGGCTGGCTGCATGGACGTTTTCGTGGTTTTCCCCATGCGTAACGTGTATACGAGCCAGTTTCTCTTAGAAAGTCCTCCACGAAGGCATCCCTCCCTTAAAACAGATAGCCCTCGAGTGCTTTGCCATAATCTAATGAAACCAAAACCAAATTTTCAAATACAAGATTCTTTTCCATTTAAAGCATTCATTTCTTAATTTTATTCTTCAAACTTCATTCTCATATGTCCAACCAGCTAAAAGTGTTCGCCCGTATCTATGAGATAATAATCTAGTTCTAAGGGGACGGTGGACTTTAAAAATTAGTTTTTTTAATTTTTGTGTTTTCAACAAGAAATTTTATACATATACATATTATAACATCAATTTATAAAATATATGTTCAAAATTTCAATTTATTTTAAATTACAAAATTTTAAAACAAATAATTATTTTAATTAAAGATTTAAGATGTTCCTTGCGCGCTAGTTTTCAATATTTTTTCTTAATTTTTCCTTTTGACTTGACAAAAGTTTTTGTGCATCCGTTATTTAATATAATGGATCAGAAATTTTTAAAAAGAGTTTTTGTGAAAACGCAGTGTTCGGAAAAAAGTCACCTCTTGTTAAACTATAACAAGTTTAAACTTCTTAATAATATCATATTCAAAAATGCATACACAGATCTACTGTAACATATAACAAGATAGTTTCTGCCAAACATCATTCATTTTTAAACGCATGGAGCATTTTCAAGACATACGAACTGCGAAAAATTTTGTTTTGAGAAAACCGAATTTAAAGTTTTTCTTCAAACTTACCATTAATACATATATCCATGTATAAAAGGTAATAGCAAATTAACTTTAAATATGAATACGTAGACACTACATAACATTTTCGTATCATTTAATTATTTTTAATCTCATAACGTTAAATATGAGAAAAATAAACATATCGCAGATTGATATGTGATTAGAAGTTAGAAACGGAAACAATTTATGCATTATATCCAATGAAACTTTTATAATTCAACCGCATCATATGTTTTCCCTTCATTTGTTGCATTTACATTATTTTTTAATGCTTTACAATATTTTTTTTTTTTTTTTCAAGCAGGTAAACTTCTCTTTTTGCTTTGGTTCAAGCGACGTTGAACACGCTGTTTTGCAACGAGTAGGGAAAACGAGTTGGCTTCTTCCTGTTCTATGCTTATAGCATTTGCATAACCTATTAATGAATAAGTTAAATTCATTAATAGTTGTCAATACTGACATTTCTAGCCAGTTTACTTCCTTGTACGAAGTAAAAAGGAAGTATTGTAATCGCGAAAAGTTTCAGGCAGCATATTTCAACGAAAATATCCATTTTGACCGCTATCGAATGAAATTTAACGATGTTTTTGCGTGATATCTCTACGTAATTACAGAATAAAATACTCTTTTCCTCCAAAAAAAAAAATAATAATAAAACTGCTTTAAAATGAATTCTTAGAAGATAATTTTTCGTGGCGTCTGTACGAACGTCCGTACATACGTATCTCGCATAACTCAAAAACGAGTAGCCTCAGAACGTTGAAATTTTGTATACAGGACTGCTATAACATGTAGATGTGCACCTCGTATTTTCGTTGCAATCGGCTCCACCAAACGTATATAAATATATTTATTTATATATCCACTCTGAGTGATCTCAGTTTCTTTAGTCTTATATGTTTGTAAATTGTACCTTTTTTGCTTTAAAAATGATTGAATTATGTTGTTCTTATCATCCGGCTAAGGTTTTTATGCCTTTAGTAAATCTGTATGCAATATTTTTAGAATTATCAACAATTATAAAATTGTTTAAGTGCCGCTAAGCCTAATAATTTTTTTGATGGCAGCCATTGCTTATTTTCATTTGAAACAGCAGGATAGTGGATTTGTTGCCAATCTAGAGAAACTTAGCTTCGCAAAAAAAAAAAAAAGATAACGCCTTCATTTATTATTGCGAATTAAATCATGCTTAATCCTTTCTGGAATTTTTTCGAAAAAATAAGTGTTTAAGATTTACTTCGTAATTTTTAATATAGATATTTTGAGTTTTTATGTATTTTTGCCTTCTCGCGAAAGGAGAACTAAATTAATTGAATGAGAAATACTCAATCGTCTGTGAAAAAAATGTTTCTTTTTTTTTTTTTGTTTTGTTTGCTTAATTTCTTTTATACATCCTTCTAGCTTTATTATAGTATTTGAATAGAACACGTGGCAACGATTGGATAATTCTTTAAATGATATAAATTTTATGCATTCTGAGTTATATAATATCAACAAAATATATTACTGTTAAGTAAGCCTAGCGCCAGAGTGTCGCTATGGTAAACAAACAGAGTGAATTTTAAAGAATGCGTTTATTCTATTGTGGTTTATGCGCTGTCGGCGAAGTAGAATTCAATCCAGAAGTTTAAATGAAATGCAAGAAAAATTGTGTATAATTTAATATTCCTTTCAAGGAAGTCATGTGGTGTACACATCAGATTTTTAAAGAAATAAACACTTCCTTTGGTCAAATATATAAATTATAACATCAGTAAATAACTGTTGAAATACATTTTTTTAAAATTTTCTCCAAAATTTAAAGGGCAAAGATTACGCTGTTTACACATTTTAAATGCTTGTAACTTCTTTAAAAATTAGAATTTTTGAACTCGAGTTTTTTGCATATGATGTAGTTACATATGTGGAATATTACGAGAGTAAAAAAACAAATTCAATATTTTGGTTGAATTTTAGCTATTTTAAAGTCTACCGCCCCCCTTAAGGATAAAAATAAATATATAGATTATCTTGTTACTTAAGCAGAGGTACATTACATTCCCCACATTTTTAACAAAACATTTGTTTCAAAACTTACAAGAACAAAATGTTTTTTTATCAGTTAAGTACGCAAGAGCTATTTGCCTAGCGCAGGCATGGCTTTAGAAAAGACTAATTAAACTGGCTCCTATTTACAGCAAAACATCGGGGACATCCTACAACATGTCCGGTTGTCAAACACGGGTATAACTATCTGTATTCAGAGACCTTATCCTCTTATTCAGTGTTGGGTTAGGTTAATCAGATACGGCAAATCACGCAAGGGCTATCTACTTGAGGAGGAGGGATGCCTTCGTAGATAACTTTCGAAGGATTGAAGTTAGGTTGAGTTAGGTTAAGTTAATTGATTAAGGCAAGAAGTAAGGTGCCGATTTTTAGGTGCCTAAATAATAAAATGGCCACCGGTTCTGGACTTAGTAGTGGCGAAAGCCTAAAAATGGCTAGTGCCCGCCATAATAATAACTTTACAAAATTGGTTTGGTCACGTGACAATAAACTTCGCATCATATGTTGATAATTTGTCAATCATACGGTAAGCAATATTTTAAAAAAGTTTAATCTTCAAAAAAATCAAACATTTAAAACATACTTGTATGTATACATCTTAACACTCACTAAAATAATAAAATTTCATCGAATTGCAAGCTCTATGTAACAAGGAATTAAACGTCGCAGGCGAGAAAAATTTACAAACGGAAGCTTCGTATCAGAAGAAAATTCGCATACACGATTAAAATTTTATTTTGGAACTTTAAAAATCAAACTACGTTTAATGGGAAAATATCTAGTATAACCTCAGAAATGAAAGAGAAATGAAATATATACATGATATGTAAAAAAAATGGGAATAGGTTCTGAATTAATGCAACAGTTCCTAAAATGGCGCAAGTGGGACTGAACGGCACAAAATTAAAAATTAATGAAAAATTTTTAATAGTCATGTTAGTCAAATTTTATTTTGAAACTTCAAAATCAAACTAACTTGCTGATAACAACAAAATTTTAAAACTACTTTTAAAGGTAAAATCAAACTACTTTGAAAGGTAAAATATCTAGTATAACCTCAGAAATGAAAGAGAAATGAAATATATACATAATATGTAAAAAAAATGGCAATAGGTTCTGAATTACTGCAACTGTTCCTAAAGTGGCGCAAGTGAGACTGAGCGGCACAAAATTAAAAATTAATGCAACTTTTTTTTAATAGTCATGTTTTTTCTTCATTGTCTCTTCATTTATCATAGGATAATTTATGGAATACTGATAAGGTAATTCATCTTTATTTCACAAACATTTTTTCTAAAATATGCTGTAAGTGTTATAGATGAATATATATTTATGTATAAAAAGAGAAGTAAACTACAACATCTAATTCTGTTTAACTCAGCAGATGGCACTATTTCCCAGGAAGATAAAGGAAGCATGCAATCATATCACTTCCTGAAGCCAGCGAATTGACTCAGAAAAGCTGGGAAGCAAAGGCGGCGGTATTGTTTAGTTTTCGAAAGCGGCTTTCCAGGAAAGGATCGTGGTAATTCTTTTCCCTCGATCAGCTTACGATCAGAATTTTACTTCTGACTAGTATCTAGGAAGTAATACGTTTCGTTTTATGTAAAATATCTATGGGGTATATTTATATTTTATAGAAATGAAAATATTAGTAAAAATAAAGAACTGAAAGTTTTCAGATTTTAAATTACGTCCAAAAGCGGAGGTTAACACTTTGTCTGTTAGCTTTATTTGTTAAATATCACGTCCTTCGCACTTAAACCATAAAATTCAGTTCAACAGCAATATCGCAAAATAGTTTTCAATTGAGCCTTTCCGATACAGAGTCTCGCCGCGCTGGAGATAAAAATGTTTTTCTGTACAACGTTTGCCATGGCTCGCTTTGAAATCCTCAAGTTTGTTAATCAAAAATTCGTTCAAGTTTTACAAAATATGAAATCGATCATAAAACAAATTCCAAACTTCAAATTTGGGCTTCCACATGCCCATATTCACAGTAGGATTACGTCATTCAAAATTCGACGGCTCTATGTACCGTTATTTTATCGCAATGCGAGAAATAGACATACATTCATGCAGATTTTTCATTATTTAATTTTTTTCAAATATAATGCAGACTCTAACATTTGGTGGCAACCGTTTGGAAAATAAAACGGACATTTATAGTGAACCATCGCAAAACGGAAACAATAGTCCGTCAGGGACAAAGCCCCTTTTGAGATAATAATAAAATTAATAAAATCTACAGACTTTCAGATTTTATATTACGTCCAGACGGGCGTTTACTTCATTTATAGGCTCATACACGTTTGCACTTTGGCCTAAAAATATTTCAAAACTTCATATCTTTAGAATTTCCTTATAGACAGTCTCGTGTGGGCTGGAGATAAAAATGTTTTATTCCCCACAGTGTTGCCACTGTTCGCTTTGATATTGTTGAGTTTTTTAATATAAAATTCGTTAACGTTTAACAAAATAAGAAATATACAATAAAACAAATTGGAAATTCCAAATTCGGGCTTACAGGTGCTATGTTCGGGGGGAGGACTGTGTTATTCAAAATTTGATAACTCTAGGTACCGTTGTATTTTTCACAATGCGAGAAACATACATACATACATTTATACAGATTCTTCATTTTAGTTTCTTTAAATATAATACAGAGCGATAATATTTGGTGGCAACAGTTTGAAAAGTGATAAATCGAGTTAAAGAAGTTCAACGCAAAATGTCGTTTCAAGACTATTAGCCCTTCTGCGCTATCGCCCCTTTGGGCTACTGCCAATAATCCAACTAATAATAGTAATAATCAGGTTTGAGGTTACTGTAGTTGGAAACGAGTACGGCACGTGTCAGCCAGGCCTATATCATCTATATTTATTTCTTCCACATTTATGAAATCAAACTTTCACCCTCATTTTAGAGCTTTCCTTCGACTGAGAAAACTTAAATATAAATTGCGTGCTCACTTTAAGAACTGCTACAAATTACGTGACGCGTAATGTTAAATATTTCATCAATTCTAATCTTATTTATTTATTTATTTATTTGCTAGTTTATTTGGAATTATTTAAATTACGATAAAACCCGCGAGACTATGTGCTGAAAAGGAAGGACTGCTTTCATGAAAAACTTTTCAAGGGAAGCTACATCGTATTCATGTTGCCCTTATAATGATAACTCTCGTGCTGCTAATGCGTTTGAGCTTGGGTCGAACTACCAGTGTTGATCGATTTTACCGCTTCGCCATTGGTGGGCTCAGTTCAATCAAGATCATAACTCATTCCATTATAACAATATTCACTCCATTTGAAATAAGCACTTCAAAATTCCCCTTACATTATTACTATAATACTTGTAATAAGCTAACTGGGTAAAGAGAAGGAAAGGAATTCCTCTTCCTTCGGAAAGTATTTTTTATCAAAACAACACAAATGAAAATGCGCTTTAATTGGATTGCTGTTGTTATCAACAAGCTCACTTCCCAAACATTTTACTTTATGGAATTCCTGAAACAGCAATTAATTAATTTCATGAGATTTAAAATTCTTGAGAATCTAGAGATTATAAGAAGAGAATACATTAGTTATAAAAGGCATAATTTAATAAGAAAAAAATGAGGCATTAAAATAACTAAAACTGAAAGAACACTATATGGTTATAAATGTCTTCCGTTAATCCTTTAATTACATTTTAATTTTAAAACAACTGATAATTTTTATAAAGTAGGTGTTAAATATACACAAGCAATCTACTGATCTATCAGATAAACGGGGCGATGGTGTGGTGTATTTGATTAAAGCAAAGCACTTTAGGGCTCTCTGCCTAAAGGGATGGATGCTTTCGTGGAGGACTGTCTAAAGCAACTGCCTTGTATACATGTTAGATTTTTATATTACGCCCAAAGCCGCATTTTTTAAATATTTTGTGTGTTACCTTTATTTATTAAATATCATGTTCTTCGCACTTAAACCATAAAATTCAATTCAACAGCAATATCACAAAATATTTAAAAGAGCATATCTTTAGAATTTCCAATACACAGTCTCCGGCGCTGAAGACAAACTTTTCCCCCCGTATAGTGTTGCTATTGCTCGCTTTGAACTCGTTGAGTTTTTGTGTGTGTGTGTGTGTGTGTGTGTGTGTGTGTGTGTGTGTGTGTGTGTGTGTGTGTGTGTGTGTGTGTGTGTGTGTGTGTGTGTGTGTGTGTGTGTGTGTGTGTGTGTGTGTGTGTGTGTGTGTGTGTGTGTGTGTGTGTGTGTGTGTGTGTGTGTGTGTGTGTGTGTGTGTGTGTGTGTGTGTGTGTGTGTGTGTGTGTGTGTGTGTGTGTGTGTGTGTGTGTGTGTGTGTGTGTGTGTGTGTGTGTGTGTGTGTGTGTGTGTGTGTGTGTGTGTGTGTGTGTGTGTGTGTGTGTGTGTGTGTGTGTGTGTGTGTGTGTGTGTGTGTGTGTGTGTGTGTGTGTGTGTGTGTGTGTGTGTGTGTGTGTGTGTGTGTGTGTGTGTGTGTGTGTGTGTGTGTGTGTGTGTGTGTGTGTGTGTGTGTGTGTGTGTGTGTGTGTGTGTGTGTGTGTGTGTGTGTGTGTGTGTGTGTGTGTGTGTGTGTGTGTGTGTGTGTGTGTGTGTGTGTGTGTGTGTGTGTGTGTGTGTGTGTGTGTGTGTGTGTGTGTGTGTGTGTGTGTGTGTGTGTGTGTGTGTGTGTGTGTGTGTGTGTGTGTGTGTGTGTGTGTGTGTGTGTGTGTGTGTGTGTGTGTGTGTGTGTGTGTGTGTGTGTGTGTGTGTGTGTGTGTGTGTGTGTGTGTGTGTGTGTGTGTGTGTGTGTGTGTGTGTGTGTGTGTGTGTGTGTGTGTGTGTGTGTGTGTGTGTGTGTGTGTGTGTGTGTGTGTGTGTGTGTGTGTGTGTGTGTGTGTGTGTGTGTGTGTGTGTGTGTGTGTGTGTGTGTGTGTGTGTGTGTGTGTGTGTGTGTGTGTGTGTGTGTGTGTGTGTGTGTGTGTGTGTGTGTGTGTGTGTGTGTGTGTGTGTGTGTGTGTGTGTGTGTGTGTGTGTGTGTGTGTGTGTGTGTGTGTGTGTGTGTGTGTGTGTGTGTGTGTGTGTGTGTGTGTGTGTGTGTGTGTGTGTGTGTGTGTGTGTGTGTGTGTGTGTGTGTGTGTGTGTGTGTGTGTGTGTGTGTGTGTGTGTGTGTGTGTGTGTGTGTGTGTGTGTGTGTGTGTGTGTGTGTGTGTGTGTGTGTGTGTGTGTGTGTGTGTGTGTGTGTGTGTGTGTGTGTGTGTGTGTGTGTGTGTGTGTGTGTGTGTGTGTGTGTGTGTGTGTGTGTGTGTGTGTGTGTGTGTGTGTGTGTGTGTGTGTGTGTGTGATTATGGCAAAGCCTCGAGGGCTATCTGCCTAAAGGGAGGGATGCCTTTCGTGGAGGACTTTCTAAGGGAACCACGAAAACGCCCATGCAGCCAGCCCGTTCGTGGGATTCGAACCTCGGACCGAACTACCAGTGTTCAGCGACTTTACCGCTGGTGGGCTGAGTTTGTTAATGAAAAATTCATAAATGCTTTACAAAATATGAAAAGATAAGAAAACAAATTCCAAATTTGGGCTTCCAGATACCAATATTCGGGTGGAGACGTACGTACTCAAAACTTGATGGCTTTAAATACCGTTCTTTCATCACAATGCGAGAAACATATATGCATTTATGAGGGCTCTTCATTATTTAATTTCTTTAAATATAATACAGGACTGTAATATTTGGTGGCAACAATTTAAAAAGTGATTCGCTGTTTATAGGGAACCAACGTAAAATGCAAAAACGAAATTAATAGCCCTTCTAGGCATATTACCTTTTTGGACTAGAAAAAATATATATACAGAAAGATTCGAAAAAGAATGTAAGTTTTATTGCTTAACGTATGACATAATCCTTATTTAATTACTTCGAATTTGTATTTTAATTTGCTAAAGCATGTTTTCTTTTCCTATGTTGAAATTGTTTACCGAACTTAATATAAATATCGATAGTTTGGAAACTTTTCTAAAAAAGAAAGCGCAGACACCACTTACTTCCACATGCTTAACTTTTACATTTTCATCTCTAAATAATCGTCAAAATGCGCCAAGACACTTGCGATAGTAAGTAAGTACCAAACACGCAAATCTTTCAAAAAGGTAACCCAAATCTTCGCTTTTCCACCACATTTTTGATAATAGTGCTACTTCTAAAGTGGTGGTGGTGTATTGAATTATGGCAAAGCACACTAGGGCTATCTGCCTAAGGGGAGCGGTGCCTTCGTGGAGGACTTTCTAAGGGAAACTGGCTCGTATACACGTTACACATGGGGAAAACCACGAAAACATCCATGCAGCCAGCCCGTTCGCGATTCGAACCTCGGACCGAACTACCAGTGTTCAGCGACTTTACCGCTCGGCCGCTGGTGGGCCCCGTGCTACCTCTAAAATATAAGCTACACAAAGTATATTGCAAAGATAACAGATTCGTAAGTGACAAGAGGTATACATGATAATTCTTTAAAAAATTAGAAAATACCAACAGAAAGTGAAATTTAAAATCCGTAAAGCAGAATATTTGCTCACAATTAAGACACAAAAATGTCGATTTTCTAATTGGAATGAACACGCGACATTACGACTACAACAACATTTCCTTAAAACGCGAAACTTTACGAGATAGATAATTGCCGCACACGAAGAAATTTCGCTTTCTATTCGAACTAATTCGATTTTCACTAAATTAAGAACAGCCGAAATCGAAAAGACATGATACAAGATTCACAAGCGGAACAAAGTTCTTCGGAAGTTTTGGGAAATTTAATGTAATTGGATTTGATCGCTTGTCTTAGAATGGAGTTTTAAGCATGCTGTTATTTTCTAAGGATATTTCACTGGCACATTGCATAACAAACTTCAGGTCACCTGTATTTAAACATTCTGATCAGTGTATGTAAGCCGTCCGGGTGTCCAGACCCATTCTTACCTGTATTTCAATATCTCGAAATTAAGGATTTAATAACCACAACGTTACGATTAGTTTGGGATATTTAATGAAAAAATCTGATGTGTACACCACATGACTTCCTTCTACGGAAAATTAAATTATACGCATTTTTTCTTGAATTTCATTTAAATTGATTAGATTGAATTAAATCTACTTCGTCGACAGCGCATAAACCACAATAGAATAAATGCACTCTTTGAAATTCACTATATTTGTTTACTATAACGACACTCTGAATGCACAAAATTTATATCATTTGAAGAATTATCGTTGCCACATGTTCTATTCAAATACTATAATAAAGGTAAAATGATGTATGAAAGAAATTAAGAAAACAAAACAGAAAGGAAACAGTTTTTCACAGACAATTTAGTATTTCTCATTCAATTAATTCAGCTCTCACTTCGCGACAAGGCAAAAATACATAAAAACTTAAAATATCTGCATTAAAAATTACGAAGTAAATCTTAAACACTTATTTCCTCGAAAAAATTCCAGAAAGGATTAAGCATGATTTAATTCACAATAAATGAATTTTGTGTTGCGAAGCTTAGTCTCTCTAGATTGGCAACAAATCTACAATTCTGCTGTTTCAAATGTAAACAAATATGTCCGCCATGTTATTTAAAACTTAACCGCACTTAAACAGCTGTTAAATTGTTGATAATTGTACAAATATTGCTTCCAAAATTACGAAAGACATAAAAACCTTAACCGGAAGATAAAAATAACATAATTCAATCATTTTTAAAGCAAAAAATGTACAATTTACAAACATGTAAGAGTACAGATACTGAGATCACTGAGCCGGGTAACAGAGTGGATATATATATAAATATATTTATATACGTTTGGTGCAGCTGATTGCAACCAAAATACGAGGTGCACATCTACATGTTATAGCAGTCCTATATACAAAATTTCAACATTCTGAGACTACTCGTTTTCGAGTTATGCGAGATACGTACGTACGTTCGTACAGACGCCACAAAAAATTCTCTTCAGAATTAGTTTTAAAGCAGTTTTATAATTTTTTTGGAGGAAAGGCGTCTTTTATTCTGTCCTTACGCACAGATATGACGCAAAATCATTGTTAAATTGCGTTCGATAGCGGTCAAAATGGATATTTTCTTTGAAATATGCTGCCTGAAACTTTTCGCGATTACAATACTTCCTTTTTACTTCGTACAAGGAAGTAAAAAGGTAACCGAGCTAGATTTAAATGATTTTAATTGCTTTGGATTTTAGTAAAAACAATTGTTGATTTTCATTATTATTAGAGAATAACGTATTTTTAAATTCCTACAGTTAGCTTACACTCTCCCTATATCTTGTCAAATTTTCAATCGTTAATAAAAAAATTTTTATTCATCCACTCAAGTTCGATACATTTTTTTAAACTTGTAGTGGATGACACTTGATGTTAATAGTTTTTTCACACATTAAAGATAATTAAAATTTAAAATTTCGCATATTAAGCCTTACAAAGTATAACAGTTCATTAGGAATTCTCACGTCCTGGAATAATTAATTTTATAACATCTTCTAAATAATAGTACATGACTGTGATAAATGGGATTGTAATGTTTAACAAAATTAAGTGGCAACAGTAAGATAGAATTCTAAAGACTTTTAAAGTGTATGGAATTAAAGAATTGTAGTTTTATATAGTTGAATGAAGCGGATGGAATGTCCCATTACGTAACGAAAATTCTCTCATAAGGAGGATCTGGCTTTAAAAATTTCTTTTTATATTACTTGTTCTATGGAAGTTTATGTTGCTGTTTTTGTTGTTGTTGCTAATGCTGACTTGTCTGACCTATAGTCAACCCTAGCCCCCGAAATTCCTCGTGGCAAAGAGCGCAAGTTTTTTACTCCTGTCGTTGGCAACAGGCTTGAGCATATGGGGGACAAAGCGATTTAGCTCAGTTCCGCCCCCCAATTTTGATGGAGAGCACCCGGGGGGACGGGTCCATGGGTCTCCCACTCCTCTTCCCCTACCATCAAGCTCTCGAGAGGACTTTCGGCTCGCCGCTTATTTAGAGTGCTCCTATGCCGTACGGACACATCCGTGCCGTACATTTACAAACATCCGTGCCTTCTCCGGGATACGAACCCGGGCTCTTCGGTACGGCAGTCGGTGGCACTAACCACTATGCCGGTAAGTTTACAGAATATTTTATCAAGTTTGTTAGTTTATATAAAGACACTGAAACACACGAGAACCTTAATATCCAACGAAAGAGTGAAATCTGAAAATTTTAGAATTTCTTCTAAGGAAGAGTGGCTTTATTTACGTTACACAGGATCTGTCAAAAAATGCATGCTCACTCTAACGAAAGAAAATACTTAATTGTGTGTTAGTATGCTATGGTATATTTAATTACGGCAAAGAGCCTTCGAGTGCCTCGAGGCTATTTGCTTTCGATGAGGACTTTCTAAGGGAAACTGTCTCGTATACAACTTACATATTGGGAAAACCATGAAAACACCCACGCAGCCAGCCCGTTCCCCGGAATTGGAAACCGGGATCGAACTACCAATGTTCAGTGACTTTACCCGTCGGCCGCTGGTAAGGCCAATTGTGTGTTAGTATCGAACTTAATCATAGGTTAATATAATCACACATATTGTAAGGTAAGGTTAGGTTAGGTTATGTTTAAATATCACCCTTTTCGGTACTATTCCGTTTTAAAGGCTGTAAAAAATTGCAGCGAAAATGTATGCGCGAAAGCGCCAAATCTAGCAAACACGCCCATTAACAGCGTGCCAAATCTCGCGTACGCGCTGATTTCAGATTGCGTAAGTTTATATAGTTCTATATTTCTATATATATATTAAGACGCCATTGAATTACTAGTTTAATTTCGAATTCCTTTTTTGATATCCTATGGATTAAACAATTTGGGAATTGCCCATGATGAAAGGTCTGTGATAGAATTTTGGGTAAAGTGCAGAATCATCCACTGCTTGACGCGTTTTTAAGAATTGCACATACTCGGTATGCATGTACACATCGACTTAGTTTCACTTAAAAAAAGTCCCAGAAATGCACAAAAACGGCACTGCGCACACCCTTGACTTTATCTATGTACACATCGACCTATTGCCACTTAAAAAGTAAAAGAAAATTGACAAAAATCCAATTGTGTTTACCCTTGTAAAAAGCGGCAAACAAATAAGTGGGCGATTCTGCACTTTACCGAGAATGTTTTCATAGAAAAGGCATCATTCATTATAGAAAATTATGTTTGAACAACCAACGAGATGACATTATGCTTTAGCGATAACTCGGTAGCGAAATATTATATTAAATTAACCTGCCATCTAAATTAAAACATCAATATTAGATTAGTTATTTACTATTATACTTCCTTCCTTGCGTTAGGTTTGCCGCAATTACTTTTGGCAGCATTGGCATCAACAATAGTTTGGCGACTTTTTACGGCCCTCGAAACCGAATAGTACCAAACTTTCTGAATCTCTACCTATACAGTTGTTTACAGTTTTCAAAGTGTTGCAGAGATGGCAATCAGCGGCCAGACACATAACACATTGCTCGAACAACGTGGATCAGTTTGTCTGCGAGGGATGCTGCATATGCGGTTGTAATTTCTTAACAAAGGACTTCGAGTATAACCGATAAGGTCCTCCAAAGCCATTTTGATTCACTATCATAGATTTTCTTGGCGAACCCTGTACATATATGAAAATCATGAAAGTGCCCATATTGTCGATCCGTTCACTAAAATTAACCGAATTAATTACCGAAGAAGCAAGCTATTTACATTTCTTAATCAAATTTCCAGTTCTTCTATGAAGTTTCGTTTTATCAATTGGTTTCCCTTTTTCTTGCTTCTTATTTCAACTTACTCCCGTCCAAACGATGCAACTTTATGGCACACATGCAGTAGATTCAAAGAGCATCGAGTTAAGAGGTGAGTTACTTAAAAAATAAGGGTAAAGCAGAAAGGGCGCTCTCGCCTGAAGCCTCCGTAGAGGTCCCTTTAAGCTCATTCGGCCCACCAGCGGCCGAGCGGTAAAGACGCTGAACACTGGTAGTTCGGTCCGAGGTTCGAATCCCGCGAACGGGCTGGCTGCATGGGCGTTTTCGTGGTTTTGCCCATGTGTAACGTGTATACGAGCCAGTTTCCCTTAGAGAGTCCTCCACGACAGGCATCCCTCCCCTTAGGCAGATAGCCCTAGTGTGCTTTGCCATAATTAAATACACCACACCACACCATACCATTTTAAGCCCATTCAGTACAATCACGAGCAGTTTTCGTTATCAGTTTCTCACGGCAAAATGAGGAATTAAAATTGTCATACAACTAAAGTTACAAGAAGTAATTAACAGAGACAACAAGTTAACAAGTTAACAGATTAGTGCTAGATTGAACGAGAACATTTCGTTTATTTTAATTATGGCAAAGCATTCGAGAGCTATTTGCCTGAGGGGATGGATGCCTTCGTGGAGGATGTTTTAAGGGTAACTGGCTGGTATATACGTTAGACTTGGAGAAAACCACGAAAACACTCGTCTAATCTTTGGAATATGGTAACAGGTAGTTTGGCGACATTTTGGTAAGGCGATAAAAGTTACTAGCTAGGACTTTAGCAGTGTACATGGATAAAGTCAAGAGTGTGCGCAATGCCATTTTTGTGCAATTCTGGGATGTTTTTTTAAGTGAAAATAAGTCGACGTGTACATGGATGATACCGTGTATGTGCAATTCTTAAAAACGCGGCAAGCAGTTTGCGATTCTGCACTTTCTCCCAATTTCGCACCTAATCTTCGTCATGATTAAGCATTTTTGTTCAATAAAAGTTCTAGTATAAGCGTAATTCGGCTAGCAGATTGTTGGAAGGAAAAAAAAAAAAAAAAAAAAAATGCTTTTACTTCGTGAAAACAAAATGGCGTCTAAAACAAAACTGGCAGGTTGCTGTAGCAGGGTTGGTTGCCAAATTTTCGCCAAAAAATCGCCAAGTTACCATAATCCAAAGATTAACCAAATACTCATGCAGCCAGCCCGTTCGACAAGATTCGAATCGCGAACCAAACTACCAGAGTTCAACGTCTTTCCCGCTGGGGCGCCGTAGGAGCCTTTTATTTTAAGAAAAGCGAAAACAAATATTTTGAAATAAATACTATAGCGGATAAGAATAATGAAGACTTTATAGATCGATATACGTCAATATTTTCGCAGATGAAGAACCTCTCAAAATGCTCCTAGCTATACCACATTTCCTGCAGTTTGCCAGCAACGCAAAAATGGACTAATAATTTACTATATACTTCGAACAGATAAAAATTCGAAGTATAGTAAATTATTTGAATGATTAATTTACTAATTTTTACATAAAAAATACCGTAGCTATAGATGAATCACTGACAAAATACCAAGGTCCAATGAGCAGTTGATTGAGAAATTATCATCACAATATGAATGCATCAAAAAATGAAAGATGTTTTCTTTATAAGAGATTTTGCAATATAATGACTAAATAAAATCGTTTCTTTTATGCACCAGATATCCAAGTTAAATCATACCACAAAACATTAAAGGAAACTGAATTGTATTCCTATTATGCATGAGGAAAAACATAAAAACTCGCGTGCGATCAGCCCGTTCGCCGGGATGCGTTCAGCTATTCTACATTCGAGTTAGATGGCTTAATTTAGAATATAAATAGATGTTGGTTTGATTGCTTGATTGATAATGGTATATCACGGGAAAGATTGTTAAGGGGGGGGATGCCCTTCGTAGTAAGTGGCTCATTAAGCGGCGAAGCGGTAATTTCGTTAAACACTGGTAGTTTTGACACAGGTTCGAAACTCGGGGAATGTGTTGCATACAGAAGTTTTTTCAAGGATTTCGCCATACGTAACATGAATTCGAGCCAATTTCCCGTAGAAATTCCTCTACGAATGCATGCCTTTCCTTACTCAGGCAGCCCTCACGTGCTTTCCTGTAATAATTAACGCAACCTTCGCGTTAGGCGTCCTAAGAAAATCTGTTCATATTCATAAGGAGGAAAAAACGCACACTTATGTACACGTTACACATGTGGAAATGCCCATTAGAAACTGGTGGTATTCATGATGTGTACATGGAAACTCACAAAACATTTACGCAGACTGTCCGCTCACCAGAAACCGAACTAGAGACAAAAATATCAAGAACGGACAGAAAAATAATGGTACTTTTCCGTTTTGCCGGCGCAAACGCTAAAGTCGCCAATAATGGTACAACTGATGCCAAACGGAATATCTTCGCTGGTAACCTTTTACGCCTCAGTTTCAAAACAAGTCGCAGCCATTTTTTTTATCAGATTGATTGTTTCTTTCAATACTGGCATACTATTACATAGAATTTTTACAAAATAGTTGAATTTTATCCCCTAAGACAATTCGCGGTAATTAAGGCAATTAGAATGCAATCACACCGCTCATCCGAACGCGAAAATATAGAAAAGGCAAAATCAAAGGTTAAATTCATCCATTCTAATGAGAATGCACTAGCGAAGTAAAGCACTACGGTTTTACATAATTTATGAGTAAGCTATTCGTACGAATTAAAATAATTCTTGCATTTAAACTTGTATTCCAAATTAAGCTTTAACTTGAAATTAATGTAGATAATTAGTAAGAGAATTAGATTTTTGTAGCGTAGTTTACATGAGATCACTTGGGGTCACGTGATACGAACCGGCGAATCAGGATTTTGAACCATGAAAGCATAGTAAATTCTTAAATTAATGTCTTTTTACAAATTTATTGTCTTTATTTATTGGCTGTTTACAAATTTTTATACTCTATTAAAATGTTTATGCCTTCAAAATAAAAATTCTTAAAATTAACATTTGTTAACATTTTTTATGTGTATACTGTATGTTGTCGCCAACAAAGTCTGCTTGGCGAGATTTGCGCCGGCGAAACGGAAAAGTACCAAAATAATTTATTAAATTTACATGCACTTCAAGTTAAATACGAAAAATGGAGATTTGAAGTTTTCTTCAAAATACATATAAAGTAAAAGAAATAATGCTGATATTAAAATAACATTACAAATAAATAAATATTGGATTTGATAGAAAAAAAATCGCTTTAAACAAAGATACTGGCAAAAGATTTTAAAGAATATTTTTCAAAAGTCACTTACTCAAAAACATGTAAACATACTAACAACCTGATACCAAACATAACAACGTATTACAGATTTAAAGAACAGAAACCGAGAAAATTAGAAACTAAAAACGATACTTTGAGTAAAATTGTTACATATTATAAACTTTCAATCGAACTGTTGGTCAAAAATTTTTTAAAAACTGAATTTTTCAGAAATCTATGTGTAACTTCCTGTAAGCATAGTTATCTTACTAAATGACAATATAACCTGTCACCCAGACGGTATAGTGGTTAGGGGAGGTAAACCGTTGAGTTGGCTTCCGACCCAGGTATAGATATATCCATGCAGAATTGGTTACCAACTCGGCGGGAGGCAACCACTAGCTACCAGGCCGCAGCCCTGGACAGCCCCGGCTGAGCAGACGACATTTATAAAATGCAAAAAAGAGATATACATGTGCATACAAGGCACTTGAAAAGGGTACAACAATGTACAAAGAAATATATACATGTGCATACAAGGCACTTGAAGAAGAGTACAACAATGTACAAAGAAATATATAACATGTGCATACAAGGCACTTGAAGAAGAGTACAATCAAAATATATGTGTATACATATAAATACAAACTCATATACATATATATAGTACACACTTACATACATAAATATTCCGAAACAAATACATACTCTCATTCATATTGATATATATACCCATACATATACGTTATCATGTTAGTTAAAGTTTACATGAAGCATGCCATTGAGGTACGCGTGATCCTTAGTATGAATTAGGTACCATAAATAAAAGACAAACATGTACAGATACATTACAGCATTCAGATACAGTACGAACTTTATGCATGAAAACCTGGCACAGCATAAATACAAAATTACATATTGTACATACATATCACATACTCTGTTGCTGACCTATTGTACTAGCTTATATAGACTTTTATGACTACTATCTTCCAGTGTCAGAAGAGTAATTGCTAGTACAGTATGGTTAGGGGAGCCTACTAGGGTACCGAAGGGCCTGGGTTTGAATCCCGGAAAAGGCATGGATGCTTGTAATTGTATAGTGTCGGTGCGGCATGGAGGAACTCTAAATATGCGGCGAGCCGAAGGTCTTCTCGTGTGGTTTGGTGGGTGAGGAGAGGGGTGGAAGACCTCCGGATCCCCCTGGAGTACTCTCCCTCAAAATTGGGGGTGGAAAATAGAAGTCCAACCTCTCTTCGGAGTAGGTTGTGGCAACTATTGTTCCACATAATATGGACAAGACAACAATAATATAATCGAACAAAAAGGTTCGTTTTGGGTTTGTTTTACGTGATCGAGGGCTATCCCCCTGAGGGAAGGAGTGCCTTCGTGGGGGCCTTTCTAAGGGCTCTTATTCACGTTACACATGAGGAAAAAAACCACGAAAACGCCCGTGCAGCCAGCCCGTTTTCGGGATTCGAACCTCAGACCGAACTACCAGTGTTCAGCAACTTTACCAATCGGCCGCTAATGGACTCAAACAAAAAGGATTACACAATAAAAGGTAATAAAGAAACTAATGAATCAGACAGAAAAATTAATACTATTTTTTGCATAGAAATGCAAGAAAGCATATGTAATGGACATTTCAGCTTTAGAAATTTTGTAATATGCTTTAATATTCAATACGAAAGATTAGACTACCTTCATATCAAATTAATACGCAAAATTTAAGGGCTTTACGGAGAAATGCTATTTAATTTTACTTTTCTATTCAATATTTTTTTTTTTTTTTTTCCTGAAAGGTATTTTCTTCAACAACAATGGATAAAGAAATCAATCATAATTATTTTCTCGCTTTAAGTTGAAGCAAACGGGGGAAAATAAGCTACATGATTTCGATTAGATTAATTTAACGCATTCTAGGAAATAAAATCCAGTTTTAATTTTTACAGGGTTCTGGTAGATGGAGATTTGATTTTCTAGAATAGTTTGGAAAATAATATCAAGATGTAATAAACTTGCTATTCAAGCGCTGATCTTCAGGTAAAATTTCATATTTGACAATACAATTTCACGGATATATTAAAGGATTAAGAAAAATATTATATTAGGAAACCGAATATAAACATATCTCTGCATTTAGAATAACGAAGCTCGGAAATGTTTCCATGAAATGTACAATACTTATAAATAAAGTTTAATTTTCTTTATCGCAATGAAAATATTAGGATCCTGGTTAAAACTTTTCATACCCCAAAAGACACCACATTCAAATTGACAGATAATTTAAATTTCCTAACATAAATGGGATTTATTCAAATGACATATTTTTGGCTTGAAAGTGATGAAATTTACAAAGCAATAAATAAGAAAAAAATCCGAAAGGCTTTCCGATTTTATATTACGCAGAAAGCGGCATTTTCTTAACGTTTGGTGCGTCGCCTTTATTTGTTAAATATCATGTTCTTCGCACTTAAACCATAAAGTCCAATTCAACAGCAATATCCCAAAATATTTAATCTTAAAAACAATACTATTATGTTAACATGCTCACAGTAACATAACATTTATAATATATTAAAACCATCCACTACTCATAGTATCAAACTCAGTACCAGGAGCGTGTCTAAATGGTATCCACAGAATCAACAGGTGGAATGTTATGTGAACAACAAAACGAAAATTAAAAAAATGACAACACTTAGCTTACCAGACAGGCAACAGCAGCGACGCTTGCCGTATGTCAAACAGGAAGCAAATGGCTTGAAACAGTCCACGCGGCTCAGTGTTATCAGTTCAGGACGTCACTGGCAAGGTGTAGTAGTCGTGTTATCTCAACAAGCAGATACGACGAAGAACCACGTGTTCCACGATGATGGGAAGAGCCACATGGAAGTTCAGTCTGTCTGCAAATCGATAGTCGCGTCGATCGTGTCGTCCTGCTTTTCGTGCAAATCCATCGATTTCCAATTTGCGTGAATGATTAAATCGGCTCGTCTTGTTGTGACTTATAAACTTTTTACTTTTTATCACAATGCCTAAAGAGTTTTTGAAAATCGAAAGAAACAATCTTTTTCCGTCATTGATATCGAAGATAATTTTGTTCGTAGGTTAGCGGTCAGTTCACCCCCCCCTCTTTACATGGCTAATTACTTTGTGCGCCGGTGTTGCCAGATCGTGCGATTTATCGCGAATTTGCGACTTTCGACAAATTTGTGCATTTGACAAATTTTAGTATTTGCGATTTTGAGGAAATTTTTGCGACTTATGTCACTTCCTTACGCTACTTTTTGCGCCTTCAAAGATTTTTTAGTCCAAAGGGGCTTTGTCCTTGAAAGACTATTGTTTTCGCTTTGCGATTATGCATTGAAAACTTTAAAAGGCTGTATCACTTTTCAAATAGTTGCCAACAAATAGCATCGCACTATTATATTTGAAGAAATTAAATATTGAAGAATCTGCATCAATGTATGTATATGTTTCTCGTATTGTACCTAGAGCCATCCAATTTTGAATGACGTAATCCTATTGGGAATATGGGCACCTGGAAGCACAAATTTAGAATTTGTTTTTAGTCCAAAGGGATTTGAATCCCGAAGGACTATTAGTTTCGTTTTGGCATTTTGCGTCGGACTCATAAATGTCGGTTCACTTTTCAAACTGTTGCCACAAAATGTTAGAGTCCTGCATTATATTTGAAGAAATTAAATAATGAAAAATCTGCATAAATGTATGTATATTTCTCGTATTGTGATAAAACAACGGTACATAGAGTCATCGAATTTTGAATAACGTAATCCTCCAACGAATATGAGCATGTGGAAGACCAAATTTGAAATTTGTTTTATGATCGATTTCCTATTTTTTAAAACTTTGACGAATTTTTGATTAACAAACTCAAGGATTTCAAAGCGAGCAATGGCAACGTTGTGCAGAAAAAACATTTTTATCTCCAGCGCGCGAGTCTGTATCGGAAATTCTAAAGATATGCTCGTTTTAAAACTATTTTGTGATATTGCTGTTGCACTGGATCTTATGGTTTAAGTGCGAGGAACATGATATTTAATAAAGAAAGGTAACACACAAAATGTTAAAAAACGCCCCTTTGGACGTAATTTAAAATCTGAAACATTTCAGATTTTTTTTTTATTATAGATTTCATATTTTATTTTGTAAAAACTTTAACCGGTACTATTCGGTTTTGAGAGCTGTAAAAAATCGCGAAACTATTGTTGATGTCAATGCTACCCAAAACAATTGCGGCAACCCTAATGCAAGAAAGGAAGTACAATAGTAAATAACTATTTAAGATTGATGTTTTAATTTAGATGAAAGGTTAATTACATATACAGCTTTTTTATTATTATAATTTATATAAAAAAGGCTAAACATGACTGAATGGAAGCATAAGAGTAAATAACTATTTCAGATCATTATTATAATTTATATAAAAATTACTAAATATAACTGAATGGATGCCCGCATCTCTATTTCGCTAACGAGTTATCGCTAAAGCATAATTTCATCCCGCTGGTGGTTCAAACATAATTTTCTATAATGATTGATGCTTTTTCTTTGAAAAAATTCTCGGTAAAGTGCAGAATCGCCCACTTATTTGTTTGCCGCTTTTTACAAGGGTAAAAACAATTGGATTTTTGTCAATTGTTCTTTACTTTTTAAGTGAAAATAGTTCGATGTGTACATAGATAAAGGATGTGCCCAGTACCATTTTTGTGCAATTATGGGATTATTTTTTTAAGTGAAAATAGGTCGTTGTGTACATGGATACCGAGTATGTGCAATTCGTAAAAACGTGTCGAGCAGTGGGTGATTCTGCACTTTACCCGAAATTCTATTGCAGACTTTTTGTCATGGGCAATTCTCAGATAGTTAAATCCATAGAATATCAAAAAGATTATAAAAAAAGATATAAAAAAATTAAACTAGTATTTCAATGGCGTCTTAAGAAATATAGAACTATCTTAAACTTATGCAATCTGAAATCAGCGCGTACGCTAGATTTGGCGCGCTGTTAAATGGGCGCGTTTGCTAGATTTGGCGCTTTTGCGCATACATTTTCTCTGCAATTTTTTTACGGTCCTCAAAACGGAATAATACCCTTTAACGAATTTTTTTTAACAAACTGAACGATTTAAAAGCGGGCAATGGCAACAGTATACGGGGGGGGGATCGGAATTTTTATCTCCAACGCGCGGAACTGTGTATCGAAAATTCTAAAGATAAGCTCCTTTTAAAATTATTTTGCGACATTGCTGTTGAACCGAATTTTATGGTTTAAGTGCAAAGAATATGATATGTAATAAATAAATGTAACACACGAAACGTTCAAAAAACGCCCCTTTAGACGTAATTTAAAATCTAAAACACTTCAGAATTTGTTTACTTCTTTTTTTAATATATTGTTACGGATTTTCTAATTAGTTAGCTATTTTTTAGTAGAATTTGTAATTAAAATTGTTTTATATTCCTGTGCAATGCAGCACGAGACTTATTTGAAGAGAAAGCTACGCAGGAAAAACTAAAATGCAGGAGCACTCGTAATTGTACTCTTTTGTTCTCGTGCTGATAAAAAAAAGCTTATAAAAGTGTTAGGAAAACATCTCAGTTCAGTTGTTGTTCACTTATTGCTGTTATTGATTGTAGCGAATTCGCGGTGAGATCGAATTGGGTTTCTTTGTTTTGAATTGTGTTTTGTATAACGTTTTGTTAGTTTAAAATATAACTACTGTGAGATACTGCGATATTGTACGAATATCTCTGAGAAAATTTTAGCATTTTGTTTTATCTGTTGTGATAATAATACTTTTTATTCACTTTTCATCGGACTTGTGCATTCAATTTATTATGAACCCGTACGCAGGCAACAATATCGTAAAATGCTTACGTGTTAAATTAATGTATCAATTAAAAATAACTTATTTATATTTAAAAATAATTTATTTAATCTTAAGTAGAAGTTAGCATCTGATAATCCTGTTTACAAGCGGGAGTTTCCTTTGCCTGACGACAGTATAACGAGAAAGGTGTAGAGGAAAGGGTGAAGTAGTGGGAAAGAAAGGAAAAAAAATCTGATGTGTACACCACATGACTGCCTTGTACGGAATATTAAATTATACGCATTTTTTCTTGCATTCCATTTAACTTATTAGATTGAATTAAACCTACTTCGCCGACAGCGCATAAACCACAATAGAATAAATGCATTATTTAAAATTCACTTTGTTTACCATAGCGACACTCTGGCGCTAAGTTTACTTAACAGTATTATATTTCGTACATAGTATAACTCAGAATGCACAAAATTTATATCATTTAAAGAATTATCTAATCGTTGCCACATGTTCTACTCAAATACTATAACAAAGCTAGAACGATTTATAAAAGAAATTAAGCAAACAAAACGAAAAAAAAAATAGTTTTTCACAGACGATTGAGTATTTCTCATTTAATTAATTCAGTTCTCACTTCGCGACCAGGCAAAAATACATAAAAACTCAAAATATCCGTATTAAAAATTACGAAGTAAATCTTAAATATTTATTTCCTCGAAAAAATTCCAGAAAGGATTAAGCATGATTTAATTCGCAATAATAAATGAAAGCGTTATCTTTGTGTTGCGAAGCTTAGTCTCTCAAGATTGGCAACAAATCTACAATTCTGCTGTTTCAAATGTAAAGAAATATGTCGGCCATGTTATTTAAAACTTAACCGCACTTAAACAGCTTTTAAATTGTTGATAAATGTACAAATATTGCTTCCAGAATTACGAAAGGCATAAAAACTTTAACCGGAAGATAAAAACAACATATGTCAAAGCAAAAAATGTACAAATTACAAACATATAAGAGTAAAGAAACTGAGATCACTGAGCCGGGTAACAGAGTGGATATATTTATAAATATATTTATATAGTACGTTTGGCGCGGCCGATTGAAACCAAAATACGAGGTGCACATCTACATGTTATAGTAGTCTTATGTACAAAATTTCAACGTTCTGAGGCTACTCGTTTTTGAGTTATGCGAGATACGTTCATACGCACGTACGTACATACGTTCGTACAGGCGCTACGAAAAATTCTTTTCAGAATTCATTTTAAAGCAGTTTTTTAGTTTTTTTTGGAGGAAAAGAGTCTTTTATTCTGTCCTTACGTATAGATATCACGCAAAAACATCGTTAAATTGCATTCGAAAGCGGTCAAAGTGGACATTTTCGTTGAAATATGCTGCCTGAAGCTTTTCGCGATTGCAATACTTGCTTTTTACTTCGTACAAGGAAGTAAAAAGACTGTTTCGGTATCTCAAATTTTTCCCCGGATTTCCTTTCATACAAAAATTCGCAATTTTCAATACAGAATATCATAAATTTGTTGATTTGATCAGAATATATTAAATCCTACCGACTCAAACTTATCTTCCAAGTATTCAGTTCATAAATTCAGATCTTGATGTAAGGACTGAAGAATTGGACGAGAATTTTTATGAAAAACAATTAACTACTTGAAATTTGAAGCTCTAAGCCAACCAGGCGTAATTTTGTGAATAAAAGAAAGGAAGATATAAATACTTATAGAATTTATTGTTTTAATAGAAGAATGACATTTATTCAATAAGGCTACAAGAAATGTTGTCTGAAAATCTATTTTATTCGCCAGTAGAGGGCGTGAATCTTCATGATGCGTACTTTTTTTTTTAATCTGGCAACGCCAGTGGAATGCGTGATGAAACTGAATAAACCTTGAAGCTTGGAACCTGATGCGGATTTTCTTTGTTTTATAGTTATATACTGGTTTGGATTAAAAATATTTCTTGAACCGTCATCACAAGATCTATTAGTTTTATCAAAGGGAATAACAAAATGAAATTTCGACATTAGAGGAAATTTCATTTATTTTAATACTGGTTTATATTTACTAATAGCATAATAATCATGGATAATCATCTGCTATAATTATAGATAATCATCTGCCCTCTACTGATCTTAGATTAGATTCCGTAAGTAAAACATTTGATGGCCTTTTTGGAGAAATAACATTGCAATGCGAATCTGATGTCATCTAGGTAAACATTTTGCCTTTCAAGTAGCTCTATACAAAAAGGCGAACGTCTGACAGCATTGATATCACGGTTAAAACACCAGGTGAAATAATACTTCAAATCTCTAACACAAGGATCTTTCACTGCGGTAATTCTCAAAGCGTGATATTTGATTTATAGCGATAACACTTTTTTTATGAACATTACGTGTAGTACATAACACCGAATTTTCTAGCCCAAAGGCTCAGTTTGCCTAGAAGGCCTATTAATTTCGTTTTGGCATTTTTCATCGTCTACTATAAAACGGCGTTTCACTTTCCAAGCTGTTGCCACCGAATATTAGGGACTTGCATTATAATTGAAGAAATTAAATAATAAAGAATTTGTATGTTTCTTGAATTGTGAAGAGACAATGGTGCCTAGAGACGTCGAATTTTGAATAACGTAGTCTTCCACTTGAATATGGACATCTGGAAGCCCAAATTTTGAAATCTGGAATTTGTTTTATTATCTACTTTATATTTTGTAAAACTTTAACGAATCTTTTGATTAACAAACTCAACGGTAGGGGGGGGGGAAAGAAAAAAAAACATTTTTATCCCTAGCGCACAAGACTGTATCGGAAATTCTAAGGATATGTTCTTTTTAAATTTTTTGAGATAGTGCTGTTGAATTGGATTTTTATGGCTGAAGTACGAAGAATGTGATATTCAATAAATAAAGATAACACACAAAACATTAAAAAAAAAAAAGTCGTTTTGGAAGTGATATAAAATCTGAGAACCTTTAGAATTTTTTTTTTTTTTTTTTTTTTTTTTTTTTAAATTTTGTTCGGAAGTGACAATTTTTTCGCGAAGCAATTCAATTTCACGTCTCATGAGATTGGTTTTCAGCAATGTTAATTATGTCCTACTTCATATCCTGACTCAATAAATCTCCCCCCTTTTTCAAAGGAACACTAAATGTTTCTTGACTACTTAAATCCCACCAAAAACAAATTCAATATATCGCCCCCCCCCAGCTTCTGAGTGTGAATCGTGAGGATACAAAGGAATGGGAAAGAAATTAATAAGTTATAAATTTCATAATCATTTATATAAAATTCAATCATTCTCAAGCCTTTGAGCGGACTTTGCTGCGCCTGATAAACTTAACCAGTTTAAAGATTTATATTGAACTCTCGATGAAGAAAGGATTTATTCGACGCAGTTTTCTTATATTTTGCAATGAAAAATTTAAATTTTCCTTTAAATTAATTTATTTAATTTTCTTCAAATCATTATAATTTCCTGAACTGCCTTCCTCTTACGTATGAGATATTTTTTTCATATATCCATATCTGCATTTGAATCATTTATCTCTAAAGGTTTCTTGTGTTCTTTTCCTTCTCTCCATCGCTCTCTTCTCGAAGTCCCTTATAATGAATCATCTCCCTCAAATATATTTCAAAATCTCGAATATATTTCAAAATATATTTCAAAATCTCGAATATCCATTGGATTATTTAAATCAGAAGATTTACTTTAACGAACATTTATTCGACGTTTATTCGACAAACATTTATTCGACACCAATAAATCTAATATAATGTAAAATGTTTAAAAAAAGAATAAAACGATATACATGCATGATAAGCAGATAATTATGATTATTGGAATAGGCCACAGCTCATGAGGATTATCTGAAGGTGAAGGATATCTTCGTGGAGGACGTTCGAAGGGAAACTAAATCATATTCATGTTACACTTGATGAAAACGCCAAATCGGGTACTGGCTTGACCATGATAAACAGACAATGTTTATTTTCACTTGAATGGAGTAATGTAATTAAACAGATAAAAACTAATATAATTTATAAAAAAATCTGAAATGTCTCAGTTTTTAACGATCTCCGAAAACGCCTCGCTGAGCTCGCAGTCTACCAGTCTGTTGTTGCACTCGTTCTTGCTACCCTCCCCCTTTTTTGTCTTTTTAGCTTTATATTAAGCGTAATTTTATTCGCACTTAAACCATCTGCCCACCAGCGGCCGAGCGGTAAAGACGCTGAAGACTGGTAGTTCTGTCCGAGGTTCGAATCCCGCGGACGGGCTGGCTGCATGGGTGTTTTCGTGGTTTTCCCCATGTGTAACGTGTATACGAGCCAGTTTCTCTTAGAAAGTCCTCCCCTTAGGCAGATAGCCCTAGTTTGCTTTGCCATAATTAAATAAACCAAACAATTACGTAAAAATGTGTATCTGAAATCTAGGGGATTTCTTCTGACAGTGTATTATCGAGTTGTAGTTTTATTATTTAGCCGAAAGTATTGTAGAGACATTAGGTATTTTTTTGGAAGCAGGCAAGATGAAAAATGAGCAATCATCTTCGCCGGGAATCGAACCATGGACCTCTGGAATAGCGGGCCAGCGTGCAGAACCACTACACCACGAAGGCACGCCAAGAAGGTGGGAGAAATACCTCATACTATGTTGCCAGCTTACAGCAAAAAATGTTACTGATTCGGAAATTTTATTTTCCAATCCAAGTTTCTTTCAAAACCGCGAAGGGGCTGGCTGCATGGACGTTTTCGTGTTTTTCTCCATGTGTAACGTGTATACGAGCCAGTTTTCCTTAGAAAGTCCTCCACGAAGGCATCCCTCCCTTCAGGCAGATAGCCCTCGTGTGCTTTGCCATAATTGAATAATCCAATCCAATCCAATCTAACACCATCTATAATTCAACAACAAAATTATAAATATTTTAAAAGCAGCACGCGTTTAGATTTCTCAATGAAGTGTTAAAAGTTGGCATACATTTTTATATTTTCTTCAGTCTTTTCTCAGTTTATCATATCAATGTACACTTTTCTTAGCAAAACGACTTGCAAAACTGTTTTTGTCTTTTTATTAATAACGTTCTGTGTGTTTACCTTATTTATTAAATATCACCTTTTTAGCGCTTACATACATAAAATTCAGTTGAATAGCAGTGGCCCACTAGTGGTCGAGCGGTAACGTCGCTGAGCACTGCTAGTTCGGTCCGAGGTTCAAATCCCGCGAACGGGCTGGCTGCATGGGTGTTTTCGTGGTTTTCCCCATGTGTAACGTGTCTACGAGACAGATTCCCTTAAAAATCCTTAACGAAGGCATCCCTCCCTTACGGCAGATAGCCCTCGAGTGCTTTGCCATAATCTAATAAACCAAACTAGTTGTATTGCAAAAGATTTAAATATGGCATATCTTTAGAAATACCGATATACAGTCTCGCGAGCTGGAGATTAAAATGTTTTAATCCCTACAGTGTTTGTTGCAACTCCTCGCTTTCAAATCGTCGAGTTTGTTAAAAATTCATTAAAGTTTTATAAAATATGAAATAAAAAATTCGAAATTCAAAATTCGGGCTTCCCAGTGCCCATCTTAGGGTGGAAGACTGCGTTATTTGAAATTGGATGGCCCCAGGTACCGTTGTTTTTTCACAATGCGAAAAACATATATACATTTGTGTTGATTCTTCATTATTTAGTTTCCTTAGAAGTAATACAGGGTGATATTATTTCGTGGTAACAATAAGGAAAGGGATTCAGACAGTTAAAGTTATGCAACGCCAAATCCCGTTTCGAGATTGATTATCCATTTCTGAGGCTAAAAAATGTAAAATAGATAATTTAAATATATATTACTACATAATTTCAAATTACTTAAGATCAAATGTCAAACAGATACACAAATAATTTGTAATTTAAGTAATTTAAAATTACTTCATCCAAATTTCAAAATCACGGTATGTATGTAATTAATACAGGCACAACGCTTCTAACGGATCATAATGAGACTAATTCTACGATGCCTGATCTTCGTAATAAAATTGGTTTATGAAACTTATAAGGTATTTCTCCCGCCTTCTTTGCATGCCTTCGTGGTGCACCGGTCAGCACGCTTGACGCGTATTCGAGAGGTTCCCGCGAGGACAGTGCTCATTCCTTCCATTTCCTTGCTTCAAAGAAATCTAATGTCCCTATAATGGCGCCCGAACTAAAAAGGATGTTGGATGATGATTCTCCACCACCAGGGTTTGGGGAATGGGCCCCTAATCCCCAGTCGCCTTTTAAAAGGGGGAGTATATAAGATATTTCTCCCGCCTTTTTAGAATGCCTTCATGGTGTAGTGGTTAGCACGCTGGGCGCGTATTTTAGAGGTCCAGGTTCGAGTCTTCGCAAGGGCATTGTTCATTTCTTCGATTTCCTTGCTTCAAAAAAACCTAATGTCTTTACAAAATAAAATGTAAAATTCTTTGTAAAACGGTTTTAAAGCTATTTTCAAAAATGTTTAAAAGCACCAAACTGATAACTGTGGTCTACAAGCAGTTAATGATAAATAGTAATTTTTATTTACACCGAATATTCGGTTTCTCTATTGCTGTAACAACTGCATTGTTAGTTGATTATTCATTTATGGGAAAGCACACGAGGCTATCTAACGAAGTAAAAGGATACTTTCAGATGGGACATTTTAAGGAAAACTAGCCCATACTCATATAACATATATAGATATGTGATGTATCAGCTTTAGTCGTAGCTTAAATAATCAGACGATAAGTTTAAAAAACAGGATCCATTTATTATTATTCAGTAGAAATAACAGTTACAAAATCATATTTCCGGAGTAAATAAAAAAGAATTACTAATAACTTTTTGTATGAAGTTTACTGCATCGTGACATTTAAGAAATAGCCCCGATATTCCTTTTGCGAGTCCTTTTATAGCCTCTGGAAAGGCGGAGCTTCCAAAAAATGACGTCAGCCTCGTCAGCCAATCCAGTTCGCTTTAAATATCTCCAGAACATTCTATAACTGTACGTGTAGAAAAGGCGGGAAAAACAACTTGGCTATGGGGCTGTGGATTTAATTCCACGTACTTTCAAATAAGAGAACGTCGCCATTAAAATGAAAAGAACATACAGTTAGAAATTTTAAGTGTATTCTTGACTATGGAATTTTATTATTACAAATATATAATATATATATATATATATAACCCTACTATAGAGCGATATGGCTTACCGGCAACAGAATAAACCAGTGAGCACACATTTTATACATTTAGTAGGTCTTCATTGACTAAATATGGCAATTTTCAAACATGATATATGTAAAATGCTGAAAATATGAAACGCATTTCTTACACTAATCATGAAAAAGAAATTATCCAATAAGTCGCCTAAAAGAAAGTTTTTTAAATGATATTCTGTATCGTTAATGGTAATATACCCAACTCTTTTTTTGCACGATAGGTACATTCCTACCGTGCAAAACAATACATGCAATATTTGGCAAATTTGAGGATATGTTCCACAACTTTAAAAAATCGTGTAAAATGAAAAAACTCTAAATATTCCCCCTCCCCCCCAAAAAACCGTACAAAAAAGTAATAATAAAATCCATATTACATATTTATAAAACAAAATCAATTAACTTCCATTACAAAAAAAAAAAAAAAAAAAAAAAAAAAAAGAAAGAAAGAAAAAATTAAAACTAGTGTACATTGAAAATTCTGTCCATAAGTACATATAAAAATTTAAATTAAAATTAGGAATAAAAATCAATTTCGCAGCTATTCATCGTTACTTGTTAACAAGCGTGCAAGTTTATTATGAACTAGATCAAAAATACTATCATCATGTTGGATATATCAGCACAATTGTCGGGTTTGATTCAAATGAAGAATTTCGTTCGTTATAAACGTTGAGTCTGTTATTAGCGATTGTTTTTTGGTTTCTCAAGTTGCTTATAGAATTCTTAATATCCAGCTACACAAATATACTGAGGAAGGACGAATTCTCGTCGCCAAATCGCCAAGAGTACAGGAAATTGAGGAAAATACGACATGAAACCGAAGAACTAATATGATTCGTTTTTTTAGAAAGTTTTCGCGATAATTTGAATTCGGTGAAGTTTTACTTCACTTGCTGTTGATTGATCCATATCGCAGTTTGATCAGTGATTTAATTTACGTCGATTCGATGGGGGCAAAAATATGCTGTCAAAAGTTTGAACTCGATAAACGTGACCTTCGACTCACCTGCTCAATAGCTATTTTGCGCATGCGCATAAGGCTGGATGGATGTCCCTCTTCGGTGTGGCGGAGCCATTCCTACTTTAGCGAATTTTTTGTTCTTAACATTACAAATTCTTTGATGAAGTAGACCAAGTCACTAACACATGTGTGTGCATAAACCAACCGAATTCTGACCACACTGTAAAAATTAGAATTTAAAACAAAAAAAAAATTGGGCGAGAATTTGTGCTAGAACAAAAAATTCGTGTCAAAAAGTGTATTTTTTCTTATTGGTGAACTATGTTATTTCAAAATGTGTAAATAAAAGAGTTGGGTGTATATTGTTACGAATTTTGTATATGCGTAAATAATTTTAGTGAAAATATATATGAAATTGCAGTATTTCTTTGTATAATGTGACATGGAATGATAGAAAGAGACGAAGCTCTTGGCGAGACATCGCCAACCTAGCGATAGTTTTTGGCAACTAATTTTGTTGCCAAATTTGGCGAGAAATCGTCAATACTCACTAAATTTGGAGACCATTTAGTGACGTTTTGGCCCTGTCAATGAATAACTAATTGATACTGTAACTGAATAACTGCAATTGATCTCTACATGTAACTGTGACCATATCCGGCCTTCATATGTCTTCGAGTAATTTTGAGAAGTGGAAGATACCAGAGATTTCTCAGTGCCGAGCAAAAACTACAAGAGCATCAGTTTCGAAGTTTTTCAGTTTAGAGTTGGTTTCGGAGTATTGGAGTATCTCCGTGTGAGCTTCGCTATTTAGATGTGCATTGCATTGAGTTGTGTTTAACGATCTTAGTAGTTTAAAGTGCAGCTACTTATTGTGCTCTGTGATATTGAGAAGAGATGTACGAGTATTTTTGTGGAAAATTCCAGAACTATAAAGTGTTTGTCTTGGTAAAAAGAAATTTTATTAACCTATTATTGGTTCTGTCGACATTCAGTCCATTGTGAACCCGTACTCACTCAACAGTTTAATAAATAAGTGTGTGTGCGTGTGCGTAAGTGATTATGGCAAAGCCTCGAGGGCTATTTGCCTAAGGGGAGGGATGCCTTCGTGGAGGACTTTCTAAGGGAAACTGGCTCGTATACACGTTACACATGGGGAAAACCACGAAAACGCCCATGCAGCCAGCCCGTTCGCGGGATTCGAACCTCGGACCGAACTACCAGTGTTCAGCGACGTTACCGCTCGGCCGCTGGTGGGCCTCTCAATAAATAAGACAAATATCTATATATGCTGTATACATGCACGACATCCCAACGATATTTGTAGATTTTACAACTCTTTTTTAAGTGTTCCAAACTACTAGAGATAAAAACATTTTTCATTATTATTATTTTTTAAATTCCGTTTGTGACTGGATATTAGAGCTTTTTTTTTCAGGAAATATGTTATCCCATTTTTCGGGGGAGAGGGAAGGAATTCTCGTATAGTCTCATTGACATTTTCACGAAAATGAAAGTAAATATTTTCAAGACATTTCCCCGAATCATTACACTGCCTTCACTTTACTACCAACGTAAAAGCAATACAACAACTCATCATAAAAGATAATTGGGAAAATTATCACAACGTTGTGTTGAGTGAAAAAACAACGGGAGAAAATTTATCCTTTTTTATAGCACAGCATAAAGTGATTCATTTACAATGATGTTGAAAAAGGATTCCGAACAGCTGGTGAATGAGTAATTTAATTCAACTTAAATTCGAAACACACTGTATGTGAATAAAAAGAGGGCATCTGTACATGAACCCTGAAGATGATGACGTCAGCTGGAAAACATTTTGTAACTTTTAGGAAATGACCAGAAACATTGAATAACATATTTTGGCTGGTAAGAAAAAGAATCTTTAGAAGAAATTTTTAGCATATTTGACTATGCATGTGGATTTCGTTATGAACTATAGCTGTAAAAGAAAGATAGTAGGAAAATATTTTTCTTTCCTTTTCATTATAAAATCAGAAACAATTCTCTAATTCACTGGAATGAACTTAAAAAAAAAAATCATGAGTTTCCTATCAAATTTTCTAAATTTAAGATATGCAAGTCCATTAAGATAATTAATAACTCAGAGTAGAAATAAAGTTTCAAACAGTTTTGAATCATATATGAAAATCATTAACGTTATTAATTTAATCCATAAATTAATTCATGCTAAGTGAAACCATGTTAAGCAAATATCCTTAATGATAAAAATAACATTAATGTGGGACGTCATCTTTCACGACCGATAGATGGCGCTGCACACTGTTTGATGAAACTACTTTTTTTTGGAGGGAAGCGAGGCAGACTTGACAACATGAGACAAATAAAGAAGTTGTACGTCGTAATAAAGACGAAAAAATACATATTTTTTTTATTGTGACAAATTTGTAAACAGTCATGTTCCGTCGTCCATTTTCATAGTGTGTAAAAATCGTTGATAATCTTAATTAAATATTTAAATTAAAATGTCAATTGGACTACACTGGTGTGCAAAAATTAAGGACGAAGTCGAAAAATTAGCATATCAGCTGAACGAAGAGGCAGAGCGGACAGAAAGACCAATCAGTATAGTAAGGTGATGTACGGTAGCACATGCGCAGATATGCAGGTAGGCGTAATGGGGGAGTCTCTGAGTAGTATAAAGCATGTTGTCGGTGTAAAATCAGTATTTCTGGCAAACAGATTGCACGCCGTATAGCAGTTAAAATCACACCGAGTTGCTGCCTCAGCGAGAAATGGCGAATAATCAATCTGTTAGACGACATCTGGATGCTTTTACCCGAGGTCGAATCATTGGGAAGTTGGAAGAAAACCGCAGTGTGACAAGTGTGGCTGCAGAGTTCGGAATTGCTCACAGCATCGTTTCACGACTTTGGAGACAATTTCAAACTACAGGAACAGCTATCAGGGGGTTTAGTAGTGGTCGTCCACGAGGAACCGCACCCGCAGATGACCGGTATATTGCCTTACAGGCCAGAAGAAACAGGCGGCAGATAGCGGGAGAAATCGCTAGACACACGACACAGGCGACTGAACGACCGATATCGCGTTTTACCGTGGCCAGAAGACTGCACGGTGGTGGTCCGTTTGCACGACGCCCTGTACGATGTGTACCTCTAACGCCTGCCCATCGGAGAAGGCGTTCTTTGTGGTGCCGGGAACACCAGAATTGGAGAGACAATGAATGGGGACGAGTACTTTTTACAGATGAGAGCAGATTCAGTCTGAGTAGCGATTCTCATCGCATACTCATCTGGAGAGAGCGGGGAAGCCGCAATCATCCCTCGAACATCATTGAAAGGGACAGGTATGGAGGTGGCGGTGTTTTCTGTTTTCGTTTGGGGAGGCATGATGCTTGGTAGTCGTACAGACCTTCACATCTTCGACGCAGGTTCAGTCAACGGGAACCGTTATTGTAACGAGATTCTTCTTCCATATGTGCGTCTTTTCAGAGGCGCTATGGGTCCGCAGTTCCTTTTCATGGACGACAATGCACCATGTCATCGCACAGTAGCTGCCGAACAGCTCTTAGAGAGTGAGGATATTGAACGTATGGATTGGCCGGCACGATCTCCGGATCTCACTCCCATCGAGCATGTATGGGATTTTCTAGGCAGACGCTTGGCAGCTGGTACCTTACCACCAGTAACGATTCCGGAGCTTCGATTGGCGCTGCAAGACGAATGGGCAGCAATGCCTCAACAACTCATTGACACCCTCATTCTCAGCATGGGCAGACGCTGTGAAATCTGCCTAGCAGTCAGGGGAGATCATATCCCCTATTAAAGACCGGATGTTTCTTGCTGGACACCCATCACAGGGATGTTTCGGCCTTCAGTCGCATTGCGCTCCATGCTACTTTTTCGATAAAGCTTCTTTTTATCCCTCTGTTTCTCTTTTAGTAAGTGTTGCTTACATTACTCATGTCCTTACGTATTGGGGATCTTACGGTATTAAATGTGTTGATTTGGAAAGCTTTTGTACAAAGTTATATTGAAAAAACCGTCTCGTCCTTAATTTTTGCACACCAGTGTAGTGCATACATTTCCTCTAAACTTTAGAAAGTTTAAACCATTTCATAAAGTGTGTTTGTTCTCAGATCCCAAGGTAAGATTACCTCCACTTTAATAATTCATCCTACACTAACTAAATTTAGGGAAAAAAAGCTATATAACGAAATAAAATCATTTAAAATCAACAAAAACAATTGTTTTATTTTAATTTCTAAAAACATTCGACTGAACTGTTTTTAAAAAAATCATATGCCTGATTATAAGTTTAGGGAATAAAACATGGATTGATGGCAATCCTTCCTCCCCCCCCCACCAAGATTTCGAAATTCTATTACATGCCAGAATCAGCACCAAATAAAACTTTCTCAGTATAATCCGTATGACTGACAACTAGCTCCTATTCCTTCGCAGCCGTTAACATTATTTCATTTGCAGTCATTATCTTCCTCTTTAACATAACCACGCTGTTCGTTTATCGAAAGTTTATCATTATCGCTTAACGGAATGGAGATCAAGCGAGTTTCTGATGTCATCATTAACCAATTCAGGTCATTTTCAAATATGACGATTTCTTCAATTATGTTATCGCAGTTGGGGTAATGTTAGAAGGTTGCGTTGATTAATCATTTGCTTGATGGAGGGAAGAGTGTCCTTTCACTTAGCCATATGCCAATAGATTATGGCGCTTATTGAAGCCATGTTAATTCCTGTATTGTTTACAAAATTATGTTGTTGTATTGATTACAAAATATGTTGTTGGGAAGTGGTGATGCATAAATGTACTAGTTGATATTCATGGTTGCTTTACAACTGACTTCGTTTACTCTTCTCTGAATAATCACTCACATATTTACACAAAACTTAAGCCAATGGACTGTATAAAACTTGTTTTTATTCACACTTAAATCGCGATAAACCGCGTTTAGTTTTCGCACCCAATTTAAACTTCAGAATAAACACTAAGAGAAACTTGAATGCGTTGACTGTATCTCTTGAATCTCTTGAACATGCGCAAATGATATCATTATGGAGCATGCGCAAACAGATATCATTACGGAGCATGCGCAAAGGTACTGGCAAAAAATTGCTTTGCGATTGACTTACTGGAGACATGTGTTATGGTACTGTTGTAATAAATAAAATAAACAGTATGATACAATTCGGCTAAAATAAATTAGGGTTGGAGTTAAAGGAAATATTTTGCAGTCTTTTTTTTTTTTCCTTTAAGGTCCAAGTTCTTAAATTACCTAATTTTTCAATATATTGTTACGTTTTTCTCTTCCTGACACCAATTGTTACGTTATTTTCTCCCTACAATTCGAACAGGGTTCGTGTGGATTTGGAGTGAATAACGACGAAACTTCTTGAAGTATCGAAACACACTTTATTAACCAGTATTGTCAGGACATCTCCAAAACACGTTTTACAGTCGTCGATGAACTCCTATAAATACGCTGACACGATCAGCGACACAGCCTTCCGGTTATCAGGCTATCACGGTGGAAACAGCTTCACTGCAAAGCACCAGAGTACAGCTCCCGACTCTGCTCGGTCGTTCTCGGAACTCCACGTACTCTCGAGATTCTCCACGCTACAACTCGCGATGCACTCGATGACACACGAGCACAGCTCCCGACTCTTCGGTTCAGTCGTTCTCGGAGCTCAACACGCTCTCTCGACGATGCACTAACCGCGATACGCTAGCAGACTCCTTCGGTGCACTCGACGACCCACTCGGCACTCGCTGGCCGGCTGTCAACTCGATCGTCTCCGCACAGACTAACTAGATGAAACACTCTACGAGGCACACAAACATTAAATGACTGCGGACCAGAAGTGTTTATATAGCTTTCGGCTTGTGTTCGAGAACATTCTGGGCTAAATCAGTAAGAATTCGTTCCAGAAGGTTCTCCAACCGTCCATGGTATATCTCCAATTTTGTCGCCAAATGGGCGATTTCTCGCCAAATATGGCAACCCAGCTTTCTCTTGCCATTTTATGGCAACCCTAAACCTGTTTTGCGGGGAAGCTATCTGACCGCGCCTGTACATTTCATAACAATATGAACACACCGCCTTTTTGAATTCACAAGTTCACTTTCAAGATTCTCAAGAAACAATGCAATTTCCCAAAAAATTTATGGAAAATTCCAGGAAGGGGAAAAAATGATACAATTGAGACACTACGCAACAGGTCTAGCCCGTGATCTTCAAGATCACTGTATTTCAGTGTGTATGCCGAAAATACCGCAACAAAAAATCGCTGACGGAAACATCACGGAAAGAAACAACGCAAGACGAAAACATCGTCATATCGTGAGAGAAATGAAAATAACGTAGTATAAAACATCGCAGTGATTAAAAATGATCACAGTTTTAAACACTGCAGTAGAAAATATCGTGGTCAAAAATAAAGCACCTACAAATAATCGCAGACGTGTATTTTTCACGCTTTTAAAGTTGTATTCATAATGATTTGAATAGGAGGATGAGGAATATTTTTATCTATATATTTTATATTTTTGAAAAAAAGCAAGAAGAAAATTTAAGCATTCACAAACTTGAAAATAAATGCTACAAATATCAGTTACAGCAGTTTTAAACTTATGTAATTAAATATTAAAGGTCATTATTCAATTAATCTCTTTTACAAAGCTGCGTTTGAAGTTTTTTATACATATCATAGTCTAAAAAGGATTAGAAATAGAAAGGAGGATAATTAACTACATGATGTTAATTATATTAAAATTGTTTAATTAAATAATTTTATTTCAATTTGTTTATCTGATATTCTTTTTTAGAATGCATTTTTCATGAAAAACCCCAATACATCCTCATAAAAGAGATTAATTAAATAATAACCTTTCATAGTTAACTGCATAAGTTTAAAATTCTATTAAATATTATACGTAGCATTAATTTTCTATTTAGTTTCAATTTTTGAATGCTTAAGTTCTTCTCTTGCTTGTTGAGTAAACATTCATTAGTTAATTCAAAAATATGAATGTGTAGGTAAAAATATTCCTTATTTTTTCAGCTGCTCACAAATCGTATATAATATAAATTTATATTATATACGCATTACAATATATAAATTTACAGCATTTAAAGCCTGGAAACATATTTCTGCGATGTTAGCGTCATGTGATGACTTGCAGGTACTTTATTTTTTTCTGCGATGTTTTCGAACCGCTTTATTTTCTATGACGATGTTTTATATCACGATATTTTAGAACTGCGACGTTTTTTCCTTACTTTGTTTTCTTCCACGGTGCTTTGTGCGACAATGGTTTCGCAAGTCAAACAGCTCTTATGTTATTTGGTTGGTTGGTTATTGAGATTACGGCAAAGCACTATAGGGGAGGGATGCCTTCGTGGAGGACTTTCACAGGGTAATTGGCTCGTATACACGTTACACATGGGGAAAACTACGAAAACGCCCATGCAGCCAGGCTGTTCGCCTGGAATCGAACCCAAGTCTGGACTACCAGTGTTCAGCGACTTTACCACTCGGCTACTGGTAGAGCTGTAGCTCTTATGTACACACAAGCAACGGATTGTTGATGTAATATGAAACTGCCTTTAAAATGATCAAGATGTTAAGTTAAAATGTTACCAAAAGGCTCAGCATATTAACCTACAAATCATTTGCAGCATTTATACAAACCAACAAAGTGCAACAGAAATCAGTCATTCTACTATAAACCAGGAAAGATAGTCAGTAAGTTCTAAACCTTATCCTATTATGGCATCACCTGTTGTCAAATGGTTGAATACTGGGAATCTGATCTCAGACCGACGGACTGGCTGCATTATTTTTAGTCCAAAAGCGCTTTGTCCCTGAAGGACTACTGTTTTCGTTTTGCGTTGGTTCACTATAAATGTCCGTTTCACTTTTCAAACTGTTGCCACCAAATGTTAGAGCCCTGCATTATATTAAAAGAAATTAAATAATGAAAAATTTGCATAAATATATGGATATTTCTCGCATTGTGATATAACAACGCTACATAGAGCCATCGAATTTTGAATGACATAATCCTCCTACTAATATGGGCATACGAAAGATCAAATTTGAAATTTGGAATTTGTTTTATGAGCGATTTCATATTTTGTAAAACTTTAATGAATTTTTGATTAACAAACTCGAGAATTTCGAAGCGAGCAATGGCAACGTTGTACAGAAAAAATATTTTTATCTCCAGCGCGAGTCTCTGTACCGGAAATTCTAAAGATATGCTCATTGTAAAACTATTTTGCGATATTGCTGTTGAACTGAATTTTATGCTTTAAGTGCGAAGAACGTGATATTTAATAAATAAACGTAACACACAAAATGTTAAAAAAATGCCCCTTCGAAACGTAATTTAAAACCTGAAACCTTTCAGATTTTATTATTATTATTGGTTATTTTTCTTGCTCAAGTTTGCTGTATTGAACACCTCCTTATATATCAGTAAACCTCTAAATAATGGCATTCTCATTTAACGCAAACAACCCTCTAACAACTACTGAATTATATTCAACATCACAAAATATTAACTCTAGCTACTTCGAAGCACATTTTTACTCGATGCAGAAATGTTAGGAAATTAACATATTGTCGACATTCTACTAAACAAACGCATGTACTCATCAACAGACATTGCTATTGAAGCCCACGGTATTCCCTTTACATTTTCTTGAACAAACAGATTAATATCCTGATTCGGAAACGAGGCATCAAAACTGCAAGCAACTCCAAATGAGATCATATCAAACATTAAATTACCTAAGCCTTAAGTTCTAATTCTAAGGTTCCTTTATGTAATAAATGGTGATGCATGTTTACTAATGTAGCATGGTTCAAAAGATTTAACGATGTTTAATTTGACATACGTACAGTAATTAGATACCTGAATTATGTAACTGTAATTTATTTTTGCAACGAATCGGTGTTCTCCAAACGGTGTTTGATTTCAACGCAAGACAGTAAGTACGTAGAATGCGATGGGAATTCTACTTCAAGAAGTATTTATTAGTTGAAAATCTGTATATACGGTGAAAAGAATGTTCTAAATAAAACGCTTTGAAGTTAATGCGCTTAAAATTATCAAGGTATTCTTTGAAGGCTTATTACTCAAAGAATTTTTATTATTAATTTAAGAATAATTTAACTTCTCCTGTTACAACTTTTATATTCATTCTAAGACAGGTAATTAATTCTTGCAAACGCAAACGAAAAACAAAATGGCGCGTTCTAATAAATGGAATAATAATTCTGTAATTAAATACTTTTGTAGCACCGAATTGATGCATTTTTATCGTTTTATGAATTTATTGATTTGAAATTATTAAATTCTTACGTAGAATTTATTATTTAACACGTGCATAAAATTATGATTATTAGATAACGTTTATTGCTTAAAAATTAAATTCCTACCAAATGGAGTTGATCAGTGGGTAAGCACCAATTACAAAAATTTTTTAATTTACGTTTCGTGAGCAATTTAGATATAACAACTGATGAATCTAATTTTAACAGTTTTATGTTAGAACCGAGTTTGAATCCTGTCCAGAAGGGCTAATCCGACTTCATGCATTTCCTCATGTATAATGTAAATACGAACAAAGTTGCTTTGGTTTTGTTTAGTTGATTATGGCATAGCACACTACTACTACACTAGGGCTATCTGCCTAAGAGAAAGGATGCCTTCGTGGAGAACTTTCTATGGGAAACTGGTTCGTATGCACGTTACACATGGGGAAGACCACAAAAGCGCCCATGAAACCAGCACTTCGCCGGAAATCAGACCCAAGTAGGAATTACAAATGTTTATCGATTTTACTGCACGACTGGTAGTAGGCTTTAAATACGAACAAGCTTGCCATCGAATGTCCTATTCGAATGTCCTATAAGCTTCTTTGGTATGCTTTGCCTTGGTCAATTAAACAAACAAATGACGTAGAAATGGTTAAAGGGAATTTCTTACAGATATTTTGGGGCCGTTACGCGTTAAATAACTTTATATTACGCTACTAGGGCATTTATTATCTATGAAATGGTTACAGCCGAAAACATCGCGGCAAAAACATAGCGGACAAAAACGTCGCGAAGAAAGCAACGCAAGACGAAAACGTCGCGGTACCAAACCTCGACAAAAAGCAAAGCGAAAACACCACAGTTCTATAACGTCGTGGTCGAAAATAAAGCTGTTCAAAAACTTCGCATTTTAAAAACATCGTCGTCGAAAACATCGTGGTAAAAAATAAAGTACCTACAAATAATCGCACGACGATAACATCGCACACATGCGTTTTTCAAGTACCATACTGACATAGTATGTAACTGAGTTTCGTCATAACTTAAAAATCGGCATCCAAAAAGTTGATTGCACGCTATATATGAAAATGTTAACGACACTTTAAAAATAAACGGGAACAAAACAAAATATAATTTTCACTAAAACAACATCAGATTAACAAATGTGAAAGAAAATAATTTGATAAATAATTAAGCAATTTTTATAGAGGTAACATCTAGCTGTTATTTGTCTTCCTTTTTCTAAGCATTTTCAGACTATATTCTTGATAAAAAATTTATAGTTCGACCGTCTATAGAGGAACCCTGGTTGGCATTCTGCCAAAACACATAGACTCGTTCAAGAGGGGCGATATTAACTTGCTGCGAACGTGAAAGGTCTTCTCTTCTCCGGAAAGAGCTATGCTTAAGGGAAAGAAAGTCCCCATCCTTCCACCCTATTTTGAGAATAATTCAGTCCGAATGGCGCATGCGTATTTGCGCTCATGGTCGCGGATGAGGCGGTCGAACTATATCAGTAAAGATGTATGACAAAAGGTTAATGACCATTATTAAGTAACAATGTAAATTTTAAATTCTATTACGTTCTATAAGTTGCATTCATTTTCTACTCACTTTCAATTTTTAAATACCCTTTTACCTTCTTATTTTTTCAACAAAAATTTATTAGTTCATTCAAAAATATGAAATATAGAATTAAAAAATTTTTTTGTTATTTAAAGAAAAAAAATCCTCATGCACCACAAAATATCGCATGAATATTAAAAGAATTAATCTTTCCTTCTTACGCTCCCAAATCATTATGCGAACATGCATTTACAACTTTTAGAACCTGAAAACGCATGTGTGCGATATTATAGTCACGCGATGATTTGTAGGTACTTTATTTTTCATAACGATAATTTCGACGACGATGTTTTCAAACTACGAAGTTTTTGAACCGCTTTATTTTCGACCACGATATTTTGTTCCGCGATGTTCCCTCTTTAGTTTTTTTTCCCTCCTCCAAGGATGTTTTCGCCTTGCGTTGTTTTCTCCGCGACGTTTCCGTCCACGATGTTTTTTGCCGCGATGTTTTCGGCTGACACCCATGGAACATGGGAAGTATTGTCATTCAGAAATACACTAATATCCTTTATTTTGATACGGCGTTAATGTTCTTACAAATAATACAGGAGTTATTGAAATGTGTCAAAAATTACATTTACAAATTTACGATCAATTTTAACATGGGGCGCAAAAACAAATATTTTAAACAGATTTTATTTAGTTTCACAAAGACAAGTAAGCTGCTGAGGCTCGCTAACAGATATGTGAAGTTTACCATGTTGACTGGTTAACCCTTCGCGGCACAGTGTGTCCGGTGTGGACACACCTAAAACTTTCCTTCTGTACGCACAGAAAAATTGAATGAAAAAGAATCTATAGGTTACTATAGGTTACTCTGAACTTTATTTATAGTAGATAGCAGTTCAACACAAACCAGTCCATATATTCTAGCCATGTTTAGTTTTTGAAGACCATCATTTTTCAAAGAAATCTTCCAAATATTTTTCAGGGTATAAAAGGAATTGTTTGAAAAGAAATTTATATGTTATGTTTTTGGCTGTATGCTAATCTCCTTATTCTGTATTAGTTTTAAATTTTTACCTTGAAATCTTAGCTAGAATCAAACGGCGAACCCTAGGTGTGCCCAGATAGGGTTCACCGATAATCTAGGAAAACTGAGAGTCTGTATTCTTTGTTTCTCCGCACCTCATCGGTCAGTTCATTGACAACAATGCTCGTTTCAGCACTCTTTTCGAAGTTCTATTCAATCAGTGTGTCACTTTCGGCACAGCCATAGAATTAAAATAAGTGGTATCTTCACAAAATTTTACTTGTGTACTTCTCTAGGCCTAATTAGACTGCCTACTTTTTTTAAAATCAAAACTCCGACTTTAAAAGGTAGCGTGCCGGAAAGGGTTAACAGAACACGTGTGTCAGAATTGGTTTAAAAAAGATTTCGTTCAAGAGATTTTTCACTAGAAGATGACCAACCTTGCGGCCGAGCTTCTAAAGTTGTTAATGACAAAATCAAAGCCATAATTGAATCGAATCTTCATATAACTGTGCAAGAGAACATTCTTGCTAGCACACACATATACACGTAATAACTAGGAGCAGGACAAAATGAATAGCAAACTAAATGGATCCGCAAAATTTCAAGAATTAATGATTTATAATATTCCTGTTGAAGTTGTAACGTTTCCGCGGAAGTCTGTTACTCTGTTATGCGCAACTAGAAAACAAATAATAAGTTACAGGAAAAAATCATTAAAATTTACATCACACATAAAGCGCAAAAAGACATTACAAAAATGGTGGTCGACAGGAAAAAGGGAAGGGGGTGAAGAAAAAGAGAACTTCAGGTCACTTCTTTGAGTCATTTCTTACTGGAGGAAGGAAGTGCAGGGGGGGAGGGGCGGAATCGGGGAGAAATTCCATTTAGCACCATCGCTGGATGACACCACCGCAAGGAACGGATCAATACTGGAAATAACGGTGGTCCGTATTTCATTGGTTTGGAAGGCGGAAGGATGTCAGACCAAGACGAGTTTATATGCTCTATGATGTTGGAAAAAAATTCTAATAATCATAAAAGAATTCGAATTCAAAACGCTTTATTAAAAATAAAATCGCTGGACCAAGATATGATATATGTAAATTCTCACGCTTGGTTTAATTGTAGAGGCATAAAAAGATATTTCTTTTGAGAAAGCACTTCATGAACGTCGGTTACAGCTAGGGATAAAAGAGATGTAAATAAATTGTAAAAGAGTTACTTATTCTACTCAAAAAAGAATAAAACAAATTTATTTTAGTATTATTTATATTATAATTTATTGGCCTAAAAGGATTATTAATTTCGTTTTGGCATTTTGCGTCGAAAATTTTAAACGTCTGAATCACTTTTCAAATTTATATTTAAAGAAACTGAATTAATGAAGAATCTGCATAAATCTATGTATGTTTCTCGTATTGTGATAAGACAACGGTACCTAGAGCCATCGAATTTTGAATAATGTAATCTTCCACCGAATATAGGCATCTAGAATTTGTTATATTACCTATTTCATATTCTGCAAAGCATTTATGACTTTTTGATTAAGAAACACAACGATTTCGAAGCGAGCAATGGTAACACTGTACGGGGGGGGGGATCTCCAGAGCGCGAGACTGTGAATCTGAAATTCCAAAGATATGCTCTTTTAAAATTATTTTGCGATATTGCCGTTGATTTGAATTTCATGGTTTAAGTGCAAAGAACATGATATTTAATAAATAAAGGTAACATACAAAATGTTAAAAGAAAACCCTTTGGGCGCAATATAAAAATCTGAAAGCTTTCAGATTTTTTTTAATTGTTTTATTTGTATTTATATTCTTTGGAAAATTTCTAATAACTACACCACAAGAATTCGGATTCATCATACACTATTAAATTAAGATATTGTGACCAAAATTTGGTAAAGGTATTGCTGGTTCATAATAAAAAAATAAATTATTAAAACCTATTTTCACTCTTGATAGTTTTAACTCGGCATAAAATGGGCTAGGTATAGCTACTAGTTATAAGCAGGAGGGTTATGGGTTATTCATTTATGGCAAAGCACACGAGGGCTATCTGCCTAAAGGGAGGGATGCCTTCGTGGAGGACTTCTAAGTTAAACTGGCTCGTATACGCGTTATACATTGGGAAAACTTTATACATTATACATACAACGTTATACATGCAGCCGGCCCATTCGCGGGATTCGAACCTCGGACCGAACTACCAGTGTTCAGCGTCTTTACCGCTCGGCCGCTATAAGCAGGAGGAGGAAAGGAAGTTGTTGCAGGAAATATAATCCAAGACGCCCTTCCAGCATAGTGGTTAATGACTCTAATTGCTATACCGAAAGACCCGGGTTCGAATCCAGGAGAAGGCATGAATGTTTATAAATGTGTACAGTCTGTACAGCATGGGGGCACTCTAAATATGCGGCGAGCTGAAAGTCCCCTCGAGAGGTTGATGGTACGGAAAAATAACTGGGAGACTCGGACTCGTCTCCAAGAGTGCTCTCCTTTAGAATTGGGGGAGAAACGGAGCAAAGTGTTACAATCACCTGTAGCGGGTGCCCAAGGGACTTCCGAACAACAGGCACAATCTGGCCTCTCTGTAACGATTAATATCGTGAGATTGCTCTCATATCACACCAGCGAGATTAGTCCCAGCAGAAAGAACAGCAAAACTATTTAAGTTACTTCACGAAAAACTAGTTTCAAAGTTAAAGCGTAAGATCAAATTTACTTTCCAAAATTCGATTTTTCTAATTTTCATTTTTAAAAATAAAATTAGCATTGCTGATTTAAAAAATATTTAACATATTCGGGTTGGAGGTACCAAATGTTAGTATCGGGTCAGTCCGTAAATTCGTGCCCATTAAGAGTATGCGTGGAATTCACTATGACGCATTGACTAAAACAATATAATTTTGAACCTGTTGAAACTTGTCATCGTTTGACTAACATATTATTCAGCTCATCGCCAACTTTCGTAAATATCGAACGTATTTTAGTACCCATAGAAGATGAATATAGATAATCAGTACAAACGTGCCGTGCTACAATTTTTATTTTCGTGTGGTGAATCTGCCAGGTTTGCAGCGATAAATTTAATAGTGTACATGGTGAACACACTATTAGTGTAAGGACTGCCCAGAAATAGTTTAAAAATTTTTAAGTTGGAAAAAGCAGCATTGATGATGAACCCCGTTTCAGGACGTTTTGAACTGTTAAAACCAAATCAAACGATTCATTCAGAAGCTTATAGTGAACAACTTTGCCGTCTAAACTCAGAATGGATAAAAAAAAAACGCCCACGATGGGCGAATATCAAGAAAGTGTTGTTTCATCATGATAACGCTAGACCGCATACGGCTCGAACAACGCTGCAAAAAATGAGTGAATTTAATTGGGAGCTTTTGCCACGCCCTGCTTACTTCCCAGGTATTGTCCCACGTGATTTTCACTTATTTCGTGCATTACAAAATTTTTTACTGGGAAAAAAATTAAATTCTAAACAGGATGTACACAATGAACTTTCAAGTTTTTTTTTGCATCAAAACCAGTCTTTCTACCGCAATGGCATAAAAAAGTGCCTGTAAGATGGCGAGACACTGTAGATAATGGAAGAAAATATATAATTGATTAAAATGTTAAATTGTGTTTTGTTATATTATTTAAATATTTATCAAAAAATGCGGACGAATATATGAACTGACTCAATACATTAGGACAAATGACATGAGACAGCCAAGTTCCTATTTTAAAGGAAGGATTTTAGGCATTTACTTTAATTGGCTTTTAAATGAATTTTACCAGATTTTCATTCCTAATTATCGTGCTCTATGCATATCAAGAGTAATAAGCCTACGCATTTCCTTTCAGAATTACCCCTATTAGCAACAAAAATACTTTCCGGGGATCTGAGACCGAAGGTGCATTTAGTTGAGTACATCTATACAAGGCCTGACACTTCTAAAAGTGGTGGTGTCTTTAATTATGGCAAAGCACACTAGGGCTATCTGCCTAAGGGGAGGGATGCCTTCGTGGAGGACTTTCTAAGGGAAACTCGCTCGTATACACGTTACACATGGGGAAAACCACGAAAACGCCCATGCAGCCAGCCCGTTCGCGGGATTCGAACCTCGGACCGAACTACCAGTGTTCAGCGACTTTACCGCTCGGCCGCTGAAACTTCTAAAAGAGGTTTGTTGGTGTAAAACTTGAGTAATGAAGAATGGGATGTTTTAAATAAGGTATTTTTCATCAAACTGAAGTGCTGACATTTTCAACCTTCAATGCAGACGTAGACTAACACGTGTAAGAAAGGTTTCCGGAAATCGACAAAATCCATTCTTTTAAGTTGAGACATGATTTATAAAATCATTCAAAAAAAAAAAAAAAAAAAAAAAAAAACGATTCTTTGGAAGACAAAATAAAAGGGAATGCTGAGCTACAGAACAGTCGTCAAAACATGACTATGGTGCGATGAGAGAGATTTACCTGGTTTTTCACCTTTTTCTCAAGATTTACAGAGGTTGTTCCACAATTTTTAGATGATTTTGCTTTGCTGTAACAAATTCTTCTGCTTGGAATTTTTTTTAACTGCAACTACTATATCTTTGAGAGTATAAAGTATCGTCTGCTACTTGACAGTTTTGTTTTCATGCAAAATGTCGTTTTTAAAGAACGAGTGGATGGAAGGCTATGTTTGGTTCCTTTCTGAAGAAAATTATTCGTATATATAATTATTAAAAAATGCTGCGATAGCCAAGGTTTTTTTATATATAAAGCTGCGATAGGTAATACTGTCAACTAGAAAAGTAAAAAAAAACATCAAGTTTTGGCTTCGAGAAGGAAAAAATGTTCAGAATGCATACCCGAGAAAATAAACGGAGTGTTTCGTATATTGTAAAGGTAAGATCCTTAATGTTAATTTAGAACTCAAACAACAAAAATCAGCATTATATTTGCAAATTTTCGTAGTACTAGTTTCGATGGTTTTACCGAAACATCATCCTCAGCTGCCAAAGTGCATATGAGCCAAATAAGATATAGTGATGAGATAAGAATGGCTGAACAGTTGCCAAAGTGCAAATGAACCAGATAAGATGAAGTGATAAGAAGAATGGCTGAAATGACATGCCAATTTTTTTCCATATTTCCATTCTACGACTCAAATTATGCCAAACTGCCATTTTTTGTAAAATTCGGACAAGTACTTTTTTAAAAATTAGCTCTCAAAATTTTAGCTCCTCACTGTTAATTAAATTTGATATATATTTATTAATATTTCTTTTTCATTCGCTTAATTTTATCGAAGCATGCCTGTTTTGCTTCATGGATTAAAACATTTATCTTTTCAAATTAATAATTACTATCTGTATGAAATATTGTTACGAATTTTGCATATATGTCAATAAATTTAGTAAAATTATGTACGAAATTGTAGTATTTTTTGTATAACATTACATGAAACACTTGAAAGAGACGAGGTTCTACCGGAAAAATAAGAATACAGACAATCTATTTAATACTGAATAAATGAATATCTCGTTAAATTGACGAGATATCGCCAAACTTGGCGACATTTCGCTCCGGTCCCTGTATAACTAATTTATATTGTAATTGATCCCTATATGTATCTGCAACCGCATCTGGCCCTTAGATGCAACTTTAATCGTAAATGCCCTGCAGTAATTTCGAGAAATAGAAGGTACTAGAGATTTCTCGGCGGTCGGTGAAAACTGTATATGACCGGAGAGTTTCAGTTAAGAGCTGACTTCGGAGTATTGAGATATCAGCGTGTGAGCTTCTCTTTAGATGTGCTTTGCAGTGCATTGTATTTTTTTGTATAACATTAAAATCTAAAGAAGAGAAGCTTGCCGGGCAAGGTAGAAGACAGGGGCAAGTCTACATTGAGTAAATGGATATCTCGTCGCCAAGCTGGCAATACTATTGGCAGCTAATTTTTGTCGCCAAATTTGGCTGGGAATTTCAAAAAGTCGCCAAACTTGGCAACCATTTGGCGATATGAGCTTTCTTGGCAGACGAAGGAAAACTGTATAAGAACGGAGACGGCATCAGTTTCGGAGCAGTAGTCGTTAATTCAGAGTGACTTCGGTGTACTGAGATCTCATTTCTTTTTGTAAAATAACACATTCTCGCCATGTATACCATGCTAAAGTCGGTTCTATGTGCATTGAATCTATTACCGAGCCCGTATGCACACAACAATATGATTAACTGAAAACTAAAACTTCATTACCGCGTAATACTTCCGCATTTGCCCTACAGTAATAAAAACAACCTAATATAATGTGGCCCAGAAGTCACTTTACATTTTGAAAATTAAATAACTTTTTTTCTATTAATATATTTCTTTTTCTCTTTTCAGAATTAAAAAATATAATCCCTGGAAATTTTTGGCATGGATAAGTTTACAACAGAACAACGAGTGAAGATAATTGAATTTTACTTTGAAAATGGACGGTCAATTGTTGCAACGCAAAGATATGCGCCATTTTAATGTTCGACATCCCCCTAGTAGGCCTGCAATAAGGAACTTAGTGACGCGTTTTCAAGGTTCAATTAGTGCAATCTTTAAAACTTTAATCTTTAATCTTTAAAGTGCAATCTTTTCAATTAGTGCAATTAGTGCAATCTTTAAGACTTTCAGAAACGAGTAAATTATGCTGTCAGGTTTCAGAGAACTGCAAGAAATGACAATGAGTTTATTCACAAGTTGATCATGGGAGATGAAGCTCATTTCCATTTGAATGGACATGTGAATAAGCAAAAAATAAAAAATAATTAATTAAATACAGTCATTTAAGAAAAAGTTATTTAATTTTCAAAATGTAAAGTGACTTCTGGGCCACCCTATATATCTAACATTTCCAATGCCCGCATGCTTTTTGCCCTAGTTCGTAAATATATTTAGAACACAAATGTAAACTATGGCATACATATGTAAAGTACAATATACTTACCTTACTCGCAAGCATGTTAATTAAAATAAAAGTTTTTAAATAAAAAAATGAATGACACGTGCTCTTCATTATGTTCAATCAAGCAAAAATGGCTTAATACATTTCTCAGACTTTATTTAAAATAAAAGAAATTGTACATAATTAAGTACCAATTTAAAATGAAGATCATTTTTAATTAAATTTGGAACTCGAAGACAATGAATTTTAATAAATAAAAATCTAAAAGCTTTCAGATTTTATATTGCGCCCAAAGGGGCGTTTTGTTAACGCTTTATGTGTTACCTTTATTTATTAAATATCACGTTCTTCGCACTTGAACCATAAAATTAAATTTAGAAGCAAATATCGCAGAATAATTTTTAATTCATATCTTTAGAATTTCTGATACACAGTCTCGCGCGCTGGAGATAAAAATGTTTTTTTTTTTTTCGTACAGTGTTGCCATTCCTCGCTTTGAAATCGTCGAGTTTCTTAATCAAAAAGTCTTTAATGTCTGACAAAATATGAAATAGATAATAAAACAAATTAAAATTAGGGCTTCCAGATGCCGATATCCGCTGGTGGATTACGTTATTCAAAATTGGATGGCTCTAGGTACCGTTGTTTTATTACAATGCGTGAAACATACATACATTTATGCAGATTCTTCATTATTTAATTTATTTAAATATAATACAGAGCTTTAATATTTGGTGGCAACAGTTTGAAAAGTGAATCAATGCAAAATGCCAAAACGAAATTAATAGCCCTTCTGGGCTAACGTCGTTTGGGCTAATAAATCAAAGTAGCTGTAAAAATGACCTCTTTCGCTAAAATTTCTTTAACTCCTTCACGTGTATATATCGAAACTTATTCTGAACCTTGTTACTGTCATCCTCCCACACTAACGCTTTATACATTTATCTTATTTTCACTCGACTTCTATTTAATGCTTGTCAATTTCTATTTGTTCGAAATTAATGTTCGGCCTAGATAAATCTAAGAAACGAGAATTCAGGCACAGTGCCATTATTCCCCTCCCTTCAAGTATCAAAACAAATGACACCATCTGTTGTTACTCTAAGGCACTTCAGGGGGTGGGAAGTTGAGCAAATTATTTATAGCAAACGAAAGACTCAATTGAAAACAAATAATTCATAGGAGATGAAAGATCGAAGTAAAGACAATTTATAGAGATGAAAGATTGAGTATACATCCGGAACAATGCTAGACGAAAGCGGTTTTGAAAAAAAAAAAAAAAAAAAACTTGGATTTGTTATTAAGAAAATAAAACTTCCGAATCAGAAACATTTTTTGCTGTAAGCTGGCAACATACTATAAGGCATTTCTCCCACCTCCTTGGCGTGCCTTCGTGGTGTAGTGGTTCTGCACGCTGGGCCGGTACTCCAGAGGTCCATGGTTCGATTCCCGGCGAAGATGATTGCTCATTTTTCATCTTGCCTGCTTCCAAAAAAATACCTAATGTCTCTACAATACTTTCGGCTAAATAATAAAACTACAACTCGATAATACATTGTCAGAAGAAATCCCCCAGATTTCAAGATGCACATTTTTACGTGATGGTTTGGTTTGGTTTATTTAATTGTGGCAAAGCACACTAGGGCTATCTGCCTAAGGGAAGGGATGCCTTCGTGGAGGACTTTCTGAAGGCTCATATACACGTTACACATGGGGAAAACCACGAAAACGCCCATGCAGCCAGCCCGTTCGCGGGATTCAAACCTCGGACCGAACTACCAGTGTTCAGCGTCTTTACCGCTCGGCCGTTGGTGGGCTATTTTTACGTGAGATTTTCTAGTTAGAAAAAAAATCTGATGTGGACGCACACATGACTCCCTTGTACAGATTATTAAATTATACTCATTTCTTTCTGCACTTCATTTAAACTTATTTCCTCGAATTAATCTAACTTAATTAACCGATCCATCGAAGCAAACTGAAAATAACATCAAAAATTGAAAATTTTGAAATTAAATATCCCGGTTAATTTTTATCGTACGGAAGTTAAATTTCTTACAATTGTAACAGACCTATTTAAGTGTAATTGAACTATTTTATTCACGCCATGAACTCATGAACTGTAACCGAACTATTTTATTTAAACGCCATCTCGTGGCGATATGGAAAAACGTCAGTCGACCTCCAGCCGCCATGATGATAGCTTACTATGTTACGTTATTCTCAATGTTTGATGTTCCATTTCGTTTATGTTTCATTTTTATATATATTTCTTTTGTTTGTAACCGGTCCTGTGTGCTCTGTTAATAAATCCTTTTAAAGCTAGCCGGCATTAGTGTCTATTGAGGAACGGCTACATCACACAATTTTATTTTTTCATAACGAGCATAAAACTTTGCCAAATAAAAGTACCTAACTACTCTAAATCTCACTATTTTTTTTTTCCTTAAGGCCGCAGTGTTTTCAATCAGATCTTAATTGTTGTTTCTCTGTTGGTTTTATGTTACAGTTCCTTCCCCCTTTAAAACCCGGAATTTTCCACCAACTGAAAAGTAATGGTTTAGTTTTTGTATTCTTTACCGACGATTAATAATGCAATCAAAAACAACGTTTTGGAAAATATATTTGATTACATTTATCGATTGAACACATCCCTAAATTATTCAGTTAAAAAATTCTATTTTCCATTTATATAATCATTAAAATTTCCAGCAATTCACCAGAGATCGCAGCAAAGCAAAAATACATAAAAACTCAAAAACATTCATTAAAAATTCTAATATACAGAAAACCGTAAAACATCAAATACAGTTAAAACAGTTAGAAAAACAATTTTTGAAATTAAAAGTAAGAGTTTCCGCGCAAAAAACATACAACGCGGCCAATAGGAAAGAAGGCAGATTTTTCGGTGCACAAAACTGAAAGTTTACTTTGATCCCTCTCGGCAAAAAGGCATTAAAGGTGAAGAAACTGACTTAGTTCACTGTTCTACTCAGTTTCAAATGTAAAGAAATAGCGGTTCGTTGGGCCTAACTCGCTCTTTTAAATTGTTGATAATTCTACAACTACTGCATGCAGATTAACTAAAGGCGTAAAATCCTTAACCGCAACATAAAAACCACATAATTTAAACACTTTTAAAGCAAAAAGTGAACATATGAATTTATCAACATATAAGAACAAAAAACTATGCTCACCGAGCCAGGTAACTGAGTAGGAATATATAGATATATGTAAGAAAAATAGAGAATATGTAAAAGATTAAATTAGCAGAATAAATTAATTTCCCTTCTCTATTCTAAAAATAGCAACTTCTATTTGCATTGCGTCATTTCGAGAAAATTTTATGTCATATGACTCTTGCGTAATTCTGGTGATGTAAACTGAACTAACACTCAAGCAACCAATAATAATTTTACAGCAATATTAACTGTCCAATCAGAATGCTCTGAGAACCAAAACTAACTCAGTCTGACTTGAGATTTCATCCTGAACTTTACGCACTTGCTTTCCACGCTTTGGCCTAGCTAGACTGCTGTCTGTCTGCTGCTGCTTTCTTGCTACAAAGTTATCAAAAATGTAAGCCTTTTGGAGCAGGCACATTTAATGTGCCGATTTGTGTGTATCCGCAACATGTTGCCAAAAATGAAACTGAAGATTTAATCTGCATTCGCCTCCAATTTCCTGGTCATTGCTTTCTGAGTTTGAATCTATTACAATTCTGCTCTTCAACTCTTCTATGACAACTCTGCTACGTGCTCCTGAATTTATTACATATATATTACATATATTATATGTAAGATGTAACAAAATACGATAGTTGCGCTAAGAAACGATTGGCAAACCTCAAAATTAACTATTCTAGATTTTATGTTCTCCCAAATTCGAGATCTTTCCATGTTACATAACGCTCCTTGAAAAATGAAATTAAACCTAAAATTAACCAATCACAGATTAGTTGTACTTATGCATCATACTTAATATAAATACTCTTCGTAAGCAACACGTCATTCCTTTTCCTAGCTTCCGCTATGCCAACAACTGTATGCTGCTATGCCCTTCTTTGTCCTCATTATAAGGTGACGTAACGTGTATATAAAAGTTATTGTAATTTAGAAGTTATGATTTAGAAGTATTTTATCTACTAAGAAATGATTTGATATGTTCAAAAATAAAGATTGATGATTCGTAAAATCCACTTTTGTTATTGTCGTCTGTACGCCTTTCTACTCAACTCTGTCTACAGCCACAAGTTAAAAGTCCCGGATTCCTCCTACGAAATACTACATATATAAATATATATATTATTGGTGCAGGCAATTGTAATAGAAAAGGGAGGTGCACAGCTACATGTTATAGCAATCCCATATACAAAATTTCAACGTTCTACGGCTACTCGTTCTACGTCAAAAGGAAATCTCTTCTGAATCCATTTTAAATCCAATTTACAAGCCTTTTTTTTGGCAAAAACAGTCCTTGATTCTGTCCGACCGTACACATGCCACGAGAAAACATCGTTAAGTTGCATTCGACAGCGGTTGAAATGGATATTTTCTTTGACATATGATACACGAAATCTTTCGCGATTACAATACTTCCTTTACTTCGTACAAGGAAGTAAAAATGTCTTATTCATCAGAGCTTTAATATTAAGAAGATATTGAATTCGGAAAATGTTTTCAAGCTCTCTGCTTAGAGAATTCCTTTGATAATTTTCCTCTGAAAAACTCAAAAATAAATATTTGAAAAAAAAATTTATCGGAAATAATTTTTTTGCAATAAGTAATTCAGTATTTTCGTATTTTTTGCACTTTAAATAATTTGCAATAAAGTCACGAAATAATAAAACTAATACTACTAATTCATGAAAGGAATAATTTAATTACTTTGCCAATTAATAATGCGTTATTATTATCTTTAATGATGAAAAATAGATTTGTTTTCTGAAGTTTTCCAATATTAAGTGAGACTATTAAAAAGCTTGAAATGGAAACTTTAAAAAACAAATAAAATTCCGGCTTCCGCAAAATACCACTTTCGAAGGTTAAAAATAAAAAATGCATATAATTATCAGAAACAGAACAGTTTTTGCACTCGAAGTGACGTTTCTGAAATAGCTTATTAGCACTTAAAGAAGATTTTATTGCATGAGCGCACATCTTAAGCATACTGTACGTGAAATTATTTTTCACTTGGATTAAAGAGCAAGGAACTGTTTTTGGAAAAGAGCCAAACAGAAAAGTGTATTTGCAAGGATAAAAGAACAAAAGGAAGAAGGCACGAACAATAAAAATTCTTAACAAATTTAATTATCATTTACTTATTTAGTTGATTGGCCTGGCAGAATATGATGAATGATACAATTAATGCCTCGCATAGAAAAATTTGGCTTCTTTGAGTGATGAGGCATCAATACCAACAGCGACAAATTTGGAGACTTTTTAATTTCGATTTTGGCTCATGATTAATATGATTATAGAATCATCTAGTCAGCAGAGAGTTTTAATAATGGAAATTTGAATTTTGATAGAAGAGCACTCACAAAATTTCTTTGTCACAAAAGACAAAGAAATTTCTTTCCGCGATATTACTTAAAGACTGGATAGAAAATACATAGCTGTAGTTTTTAGTCCAAAGGGGCTTTGTCCCTGATAAACTATTGTTTTCGTTTTGTGATTTTGCATTGAAACACTATAAATGGCTGTCTCACTTTTCAAACTGTCGCCACCAAATATTATCGCCCTATATTATATTTGAAGAAATTAAATAATGAAGAGTCTGCATAAATGTATGCATGTTTCTCGCATTGTGATAAAATAACGGTACCTTGAGCCATCGAATCTTAAATGACGTAATCCTACTGCGAAAATGCGCATGTGGAAGATCAAATGTGAAATTTGGAATTTGTTTTATGATCGATTTCATATTTTGTAAAACTAAAGAATTTTTGATTAACAAACTCAGGGATTTCAAAGCGAGCAATGGCAACGTTGTACAGAATAAACATTTTTATCTACAGCGTGTGAGACTGTGTATCGTAAATTCTAAAGATATGTTCAATCTAAAACTATTTTGCGATATTGCTCTTGAAATGAATTTTCTGGAAATAGTTTTTAAGTAAGAAGAATGTGATATTTAATAAATAAAGGTAACACACAAAATGTTTCAAAAACGCCCCTTCGGACGTAATTTAAAATCTGAAACATTTCAAATTTTTTTATTTTATTTTATTTTTTTTAAATTTTGAAATTACAAGAAGCAACAAAACGTTTCTTTAAATTATTATAGAGAGTGCATTCGAAAGGGGAGCTAGGCCATTCGAAAGGGGCTCAGGGAAAACAGTGATAAAAATTCTATAACAAGAGGAAATGAAAACAAATTTTTACATGCCGTACTTTTATGTTTCAAACAGCTTTACAAGAGGTGTTGGATCTCCTCCCACCTGTACACACAGTACAACACGGCATTGCACGTTTACGAATGTTGCTGCCAGAATGTTGGATGCATTGCCTAAATTTTACGGCAGATATTCTGACGTAACTAGTCGATGGTGCATGGTTTGTGCTTGTACGCATTACCTTTAAGGCGATTCCATAGGAAAAGTCAAGGAGGGTCAAGTTTGGAAAAATGATTCCACCGCAGTCACACTCGTTATAGCATGTGGGATGTTGCCCAATTTTCCTGGTACCAGCCAAGTGTTAGCTTCTAACCATCCAGTTGATTGACAAATTCATGAAACAGTGTCTGGTACACTTCATTGGTGACGTTAGTATAAAAGACTTTGGCCCAATCATGCGCTGCTGTGTAATGCACAGAACACGCCCACCTTCTGGAAATGAAGGGGCTTCTCAACGACAGCACGTTGGTTGTCACTAACCCATAAACATGTGTTTTGTTAGCTCACATATCCTTATCGATATACCCAAGGTAACAAAAGGGCCGAATCTTTAGCTAAAAACGTCACAAGTCACCCTTCCATCGATTCAGAGATCCCATTTTCTATAGTCGCTGCCAAACACAAGATCTTCTGCGACTTCATGTCCATCTGGCAAACTCGCTGGGACGACCCAGAAAACACCGGTCGACACACCTACTCCATCTTTCCCGTGGTTTCCACCAAAAGGTTCAAAACAGATTTCTATCTATAACAAGCTTTCACAAATCACGGAAGATTTCCCGCCTACCTCAGGATCAAAGATCAAGGAAGTTCGCGTTACGGAGTTCTTACGCATAAACGCCTTTACCTCCATATCATCTGAAGAATAAAATGTCATCATCAAAAGAGGGAATTTTCTAACACGGTAAAAATTTTGTTAAGCCGAAAAAAGCTTTTAAAAATAAGTTTCTATGAACTTTTAAGAATAAGCAATCTTTGCGAACGTCAACTTCGCGGAGGCCTACCTCAGTAGGCTCTGCCATCAAAACGTCAAATGCGCCTGCGATGCCTCAGCTTCTTCAGCAGACGTTTCACATTACATCCACGGCTGTCCACTCACTTCTCCCATCAGAGCCTTCCTTCCAAGCTCCAAGGATCACATAGCCTCCAAGACAGGATTACTACGGACAGCGGGGCGTCAGAACCATCATAGAAAGTATGTCTATATAATTATAGAAATATAATTATAGATATATAATTATAGCAGATAACCAGGTCTAGGCATCTGACAAAGCGTAAAGGCAGCAAGCCTTCATTCATGTATATATGCAAATACATCTAATCTAACTAACCGTCTTTGCTAATTTTGCACTAAAATACCCAAAACATTTAAGTTGGAGCACCCAACAAAAGTAATACACTAATGTTAAATCTGTTTATTAATAATAAGGTTGAAAATTCTAAACAACCAAAAACGTTTGCTGGTGCAACAATCAGGATAACATGACTGACGTGTAGTGCCCATTGAGAGGTGAAGCAGGCGGAATAATAATAAATAAAGTAAAATAATAATTCACGCATCTTGACAAGTGGAACTACGCTTCATCACAATACAACGTATACTCTAGCAGCAGCATACATAAAAATGCAACGCCAAATTGAACTCTATATACATGGGGGGAGTTCACTTCCCCCCCATGTATATAGAGTTCAATTATATATAGAGTTTATAGAGTTTAGTACCTCTTGTAATGTATTTTCCTTTCTCAAACATAAAGGCATGTCATGTAAAAATTTGGTTTCATTTACTCTTGTAATAAGATTTTTATCACACTTTTCCTGGGGCAACTTTTAATTGGGACACCCTATTTTTTTTTCATGCGTATGTTCAGTTACAGAAACTTTTCTAAAGATTTCTATTTAATGTAATAATGCCGCAATAATTACTTTAATCAACTTGTTGCCTTTAGTTAAAAAATTAAGCCTAGGAACTATTTTTATTTATTTTTACGAACAGAACACCCATATTAGTGGCTGCCCAGTATTTGTGTATATGTGTATGAGATTATGGCAAAGCCTCAAAGGCTATATGCCTAAAGGGAGTGATGCCTTCGTGGAGGACTTTCTAAGGGAAACTGGCTCGTATACTTGTTACAAATGGAGGAAACCACGAAAACGCCCATGCCCGTTTGCGATATTCGAACCTCGGACCGAACTACCAGTTTTCAGCGACTTTACCGCTCGGCCGCTGGTTGGCCTAGTGGCTGCCCAGATCGTATTACAAAGTACGTTAAATTTACTATTTAAATTACTAATTTATTTCCAGTAGAAAAATTTAAGAACTGAAAAATGTTGTCTAATAAAAAATTATTTTCCCAAATGATGGAAATTAAATTCTATTTAATATTCAGCAATGTCCCTGCAGACACTGAACAAACAAACCCTCAACTATTCGAACAAATTCCTTTCAACACCTGATTCGAAATTCAATTACCTTTAAAGAATATTTAGTGAAAGAACAGTTAAAACCCTCAAGCAGTTGAACAAAAAAAAAAAAAAAAAAAAAACTTTTTGTAATGAAAAATAATTTTAAAATGAAATGCTTTCCTCGATGATGATTATTGTCGTTAAATAATCGCCAAATAAAAAACAAAAGCTTTTGTAAAATATTTAAAAGCTTTTCATAACTAGAATGTTTAAGCTTTATCGCTAAAATTCTCTGCAATAGATATTAAAATCTACACTTTAGATTTATTAATAAATAAAATACTGGAAACTTTTACAGAAAATTTTTATTAACATTCATACATACCAGCAATCTTTATTTCTGATCAAATGCTATGAAACATAAAAGAAAAGATTCGCGTAATTGAAAAGCATATTTAGATTATTTTAAGTAAAAAACTGTCTTCTAAAGAAATGATTTTGTTGAAAATAAACAGGAATGAAATCATTCAAATACTGAATATTCACGCTGTCACCCCTTCCCCTTCAAAATCATATATTTATTTCAGTTTCCTTTATTTTTATCAGGCCCACCAGCGGCCGAGCGGTAAAGACGTTGAACACTGGTTGTTCGGTCCGAGGTTCGAATCCCGCGAACGGGCTGGCTGTATGGGCGTTTTCGTGGCTTTCCCCATGTGCAACGTGTATACGAGCCAGTTTCCCCTAGAAAGTCCTCCACGAAGGCATCCCTCCCTTTAGGCAGATAGCCCTCGTGTGCTCTGCCGTAATTGAATAATCCAATCCTTTATTTTTATCTCTTCCTACGAGTGCTTCGAAAATACTACATAATAAAAGACATTACAAAATCATGTCAATTATTAATTTTACTTACCGTAAAACTTTATGCAAAGGTTAGAGATATAAATTTTTTCGTTCCAAAAATTCCACAGTGGGTTTTTTTGTGAATAAGCACGAATGAGGGTCCCCAAAATACAATTTTGCTGTTTTCAGAATTGTATCTGTCTATATGTGTGCGTTTGGCGATGTTTTCTTCCGTGATAACTCATGTGTCAACATCCCTAAAACTTCTGTTTTCCGTATATAAACCATAATATATCGTTGCAGTTATGAGAGCGTTGTTTACTGATATCTAAACGTCGCGGGGATACATGTGAAGATCAAAATTTATTTCGATTTTGCTGATACTATACAAATAACAAGGAAGGAAATTAAATTATCGTATTCGCTTCAAAGTATTTATTTCTATATAAAATAAAAGGAAGATACTGTCTCTGTGCGTGTGCGTCTTTCGTTCGTGCTGCGCATAAACTAATAGACTAAGGGCTACTAAATTTGGTACATAGGTGCATCTAGTGCATCAGTGCACCTCGAAGCGACTTTTGCAAATACCATTGTTGCTGATATATCCACTGTTACCACTATTGCTGATATCAGAACTGTTGCCATCAGAACAATGAGGTCGATAATTCTGTGCAGTTTTTACTTCCTTGTACGAAGTAAAAAGAAAGTATTGTAATCGCGAAAACTTTCAGGCAGCATATTTCAACGAAAATATCCATTTTGACCGCTATCGAATGCAATATAACGATGTTTTTGCGTGATATCTGCACATAAGGACAGAATAAAAGACTCGTTTCCTCCAAAAAAATTATAAAACTGGTTTAAACTATCTCGCATAACTCAAAAACGAGTAGCCTCAGAACGTTGAAATTTTGTATATAGGACTGCTATAACCTGTAGATGTGCACCTCGTATTTTGGTTGCAATCGGTCGCACCAAAAGTATATAAATATATTTATATATATAGCCACTCTGTTACCCGGCTCAGTGATCTCAGTTTCTTTACTCTTATATTTTTGTAAATTGTACATTTTTTGCTTTATAAATGATTGAATCATGTTGTTTTTATCTTCCGGTCAAAGTTTTTATGCCTTTAGTAAATCTGTATGCAATATTTTTAAAATTATCAACAATTTTAAAATTGTTTAAGTGCGGCTAAGCCTGTTTTTTGATGGCGGCCATTGATTGTGTACATTTGAAATAGCAGACTAGTGGATTTATTGCCAATCTAAAGAAACTTAGCTGTGCAACAACAAAGATAACGCCTTCATTTATTACTGCCAATTAAATCATGCTTAATCCTTTCTAGAATTTTTTCGAGGAAATAAGTGTTTAAGATTTACTTCGTAATTTTTAATACATATATTTTGAGTTTTTATGTATTTTTGCCTTCTCGCGAAGTGAGAACTGAATTAATTGAAGAGAAATACTCAATCGTCTGTGAAAAACTGTTTCTTTTTTGTTTTGTTTGCTTAATTTCTTTTATACATCATTCTAGCTTTGTCATAGTATTTGAATAGAACATGTGCAACGATTAGATAATTCCATTCATTAAATGATATAAATTTTGTGCATTATGAGTTATAATATGAACGAAATATATAAGTTAACTCTTATATAATTATTGGATTATATAACAGTTCAATCCAATAAGTTTAAATGAAATGCAAGGAAAAAATGCGTATAATTTAATATTCCGTACAAGGAAGTTATGTGGTGTACACATCAGATTTTTTAATTTAATGTTACCCTTGGATATTGGACGTTTGTCGAAAGGTACTTGGAGAAGACATTTGTGGAGAGGACGTTTGTTTTCCGGTATATTTAAAAGGCAGACGAAGGCTGGATGCATAGCGGCTAGTTTTAAATATTTTAAAAACATTTGTTGTGTGACTTATCTCACTTATCTAACAGTAACTTCAGAACAAGCCCACGAAATTCAACGAAGCAAGGAGTGCAAGGAATTCGCCTGTCGTTGGCAACAGCTTTGAGCAACATAAAGATGACAGTACGAGTTCGTTCAGTTACGCAACCAATTTTGGCGAACAGCCCTCCGGTGGGAGGGTTACGAGAGCCCCCCCTCTTCCGCCATTACTAGTCTCTCCAGAGAACTTTCGGCTCGCCCATATTTAGAGTGCCCCATGCCGCACAGACACTATACATGTACCGAATCCGGGCTGTCGGTACCGAAGTAGACTTCCCTAACCGCTATACCATCTGGGCTGCTTAAAAACATTTAATTTCCTTTGATTAAAACCCAATTAAATTATATGCAATTAAACTGCCCAATAAAATACAATTTTTTATAAATAAAAATGTAATGGCAAGCATTTGATTATGTTGGTATAAATTTAGAGAAACCAAGATTCAAACATACAGCTGATCACGTACATACAAATAAACATATACAGTTCAATACTTATTGATTGATACCAAGGGTCTCCCGCCATTCTTCCCCTACGACCAATCTCCCGAGGCTCGCCGCCTTTATAGAGTGCCCCATGCCGCACAGACACTATATAGTATTTAGAAACATCCATGCCTTCTCTGGGATTCGAACCCGGCCCTTCGGTACGGCAGTCAGAGTCGCTAACCCGGTTGGGCGGCAAAGTGTCGGTAAAAAAATATGATAATTAATACAAATTTATGCAATCTGGAATTATTAACACTAAACGAGAAGCTTGTCGCCCCGCAATTGCTTCCTAAACTTACTAAGTTTTGATTATAAATTAGTAAAGAAGGTGGCAAAATGACCTATGACAACTAACTTTTTTTTTTTTAAATATCTCAGCGATGTTTGTGAATAAAAGTACAGAAGTTTGTTTCTAACTAATTTCAATCAGCATATTCAAAAACGATCTACGGATGCAACGAATTCTCGGACGATGTAACAAGAGCAATTGCACGCAGGGGGGGGGGGGAGATATCCATATAGGTAATTGGAAAGGCTGTTGGCAAAATAAGCTATTGCACCCGACGGCAAAACTTCTAAGACTGACCTGTGGATTAGTTCGGTTTATTTAATTACGGCAAAACGCTCTAGGTATATCTTAGCTAAGAGAAAGGATGGCTTCGTGGAGGAACTTTCAAAGGAAATTGGCTCGTATATATGTTACACGTGGGGTAAACCACGAAAATAACAGCTATGCAGCCAGCTCAATCGTCGGGATTCGAGCGCCGGATCGAACTACCAGTGTTCAGCGATTTTGCCGCTGGAGGACACTGGCCTATGGACTTCATATATAAGCGAAATATTCCGTTTCACAGAATTCCCCGCCCCCTTTCAGACATAAACACTTTTTCCGATACTATATTTCGAACATACGACGAGCCAAATGTCGGTAATTCGTAAAATAAACGTTAATGAAATCATGCTTTCTCCGAAAATTGTTAGCGTCAAAGCAAAAAAAAAGAAACGTCCCGCTTCTGGAAATGTTGTTGCAAGCAGCCGGGAAACTTCCCGTTACGTATTACGCAACAGCAAATTACAAGGACTACTGGTCAAGTGCAAAAAGCGCGAGAGCGACGGGAATATCGTCTCGCAGAACCGATCGCAATCCAGAAACCCACAACTTTTCTTCCGGAAGTGTGACAGATTAAAAGCACAGCTTTAAATATTCTTCTTCCCGCGACATCATTGACGCGGATTATTTTTCCCTATTTCTTCGTTTTTTCGAGGAAAAATCTCGAAGCATCAACATTCCTTCCTTCTCATTTAACTAACGGCAGGAACTTAATACGTTAACATTCTTTCGTAATCTATAACGAAGAAAGAAATAACTATTCTTAATTAGTTGCCGTATCATCGTAAGAATATTTTTGTAAATTACTAAGTGTCAAACATATTTATCATTTTATCGTGAAAAGTATCAATTTTCTTTCTTTTGTTTTTGTTTTGTTTTGGAAAGGTCTTGATTCGACCTTCTTAATTTTGCTTTTTAAATCTTTCTTAACATCCTCTTTATTTAGTTCTGACACATTTTGTTAATTTTCGTGTTATAGAATACTAGAGGCGTCCAGTGAAATCACCACCCATAAACCTCACCATTTGCCCACGAGCGCCCGAGCGGTAAAGCCGCTGAACACTGGTAATCCGGTCCGGGGTCCGAATATTGGAGAACGGGCAGAATGAATGGGCGTTTTTGTTGTTTTCTGCATGTGTAACGTGTATACCAGCCAGTTTTCTTGAGAAAGTTCTCCACAAAGCCAACCCTCCCTTTAGGCCGATAGCCTTAATGCGTTTTGCCATAATCAGATAAACCAAACCAAACTAAGTCCAAATAAAGTGCGCTATAAAATGCTATTAAATGAAAGGTACTTTCTGCCAAGTACTAATAATCTCAGTCAAAATACATCACTTGAGAAAATGTGACAAAACAATACTGTTTTTCTATCAGCAACGGAAAATGTTAGCAAATAAAAACAAGGGTATAATAAAAATCTGAAAGGTTTCAGATTTTTATTCAAATTTTTATTCACGTCCAAAGGGGCGTTTTTTTAACATTTCGTCTGTTACCGTTATTCATTAAATATCACGTTTTTCGCACTTAAACCATAAAATTCAGTTCAAGAGCAATATAGCAAAATAGTTTTAAATTCAGCCTATCTTTAGAATTTCCGATACAGAGTCTCGCGAGCTAGAGATAAAAATTTTTTTTCTGTTCAGCATTGCCATGGCTCGCTTTGAAATCCTCGAGTTTGTTAATTAAAAATTCGTTAAAGTTTTAAAAAATATGAAATCGATCATAAAACAAATTCCAAATTTGGACTTCCACATGCCCATATTCGCAGTAGGATTAAGTTATTCAAAATTCGATGGCTCTATCTACCGTTGTTTTATCAGAATGCGAGAAACATACATACATTTATGCAGATTTTTCATTATTTAATTTCTTCAAATATAATGCAGGACTCTAACATTTGGTGGCAACAGTTTGAAAAGTGAAACGGACATTTATAGTGAACAACGCAAAATCGTAAAACGAAAACAATAGTCCTTCAGGAACAAAGCCCCTTTGGACTAACAATAACCTAAGTTTAAAAATTTTAGAATTTTGGCTTAATGAGATTGTTATTACCAACAGTAACTAATAACGTCATCAAGCCAAAATTCATTAAGCTGTAAAATATTGCATACAATAAAGGTGCTTCTTACGAGCTGCCTACTATGATAGTTTTGATACTTCAGACGCAAGAAATATGTTAGCAGGTACAATAATAAAAAATTTGGCTTATTATAGGGGGGAAATAGCACTAGTCAGCATTGTCGATTTTACAGCATTCTAGAAAATTTCGAATTTTATTCCATCGTATGCACGAATTTTCGAAGCAAAATTTTTGCATTTAAAGTGTACACTCCAGTTTTAAATAGTAAAGCCCAACAACTGACTAAATGGCTGAACATGCAATGGCGCGCCTGGATTCTATTCACGAGGGCTGAACGGGCTCAGCTGCAAAAAATTTCTGTTATTTTTACGTGCATAATATAACTATGGCAAATGTAAGGAATGCAGAACATTGTTTGAAATATAAACATGGCCCATTTTCATTGATGAATATTTATATGGAGGGTTTATATTAGAAAGAGAGCTTTCTTGTACACTTACAGTTATCTTAGTTTTTTTATTTATTTATTTATTAAAACTATATATCCTTAACAGGTAATTAAAGGTTGACCATATCCCCCTCCCCTTTAAGCTATGAAGAGGGAATTTTCCCCTTGGTTGGGAAACCGTGGTCCTATAATACTATTAAAATAATGGTATTTGAGATACCATTTTACTTTAGGGAAGAGAACCAAGTGCCAAATCTGGTAAACAAGGATGAATGGTTGAGAAATGGGACACTTTTCCTTGCTAGAAACGGTCTGACTTTTGGTTTGGCTTGCTTTTATTAGATTATGGCAAATCACTCGAGGACTATCTGCCTTAAGAGAGAGACACCTTCGCGGAGGTATTTCTAAGGGAAACCTCGTATACACAACACAAATGTGGAAAACCACGAAAACGCACATGCAGCCTACCCGTTCGCGGAATTCGAACGTCGAAACGAACTATCAGTGTTCAGCGAATTTACCGCTCGGCCGCAAGTGGGACGAAACTGTTTGAGGAGAATGGAATACTGTGATGCACACTGTCACGCAGTAGGAAATGCGAACAGTTTTTTTTAACACCTTCCACGAAACATTTTCGGCAACATTTGTTTTTACAGATGTTGCTTTCGATAACTGCCGTTCGAAGTGATAGTTGACTTCTTTTCTGCAAGAACTTTTTCCATGTTCTCATTCGTTCCAGACGGCAAGTTGGATCCATCATTTAAATTTTTATGTCTGTGAAAAATCCTCTGATGAACACCAATGAAAACAAGCTGAGATGTCATTGGAATAACTGCTGTCAATTATTGTTTGGCTAGAATTAGAAATCAAATCAGTTCTAAAGCTTTCTAAACATATTATATACACTAAATTTGGAGAAAAAAAAAAAATCTGAAAGATTTCAGATTTTAAATTACGCCTAAAAGGGCGTTTTTTTAACGTTTTGTCTGTTACCTTTATTTGTTAAATATCATGCTCTTCATATTTAAACCAAAAAGTTCAGTTCAACAGCAATATCGCAAAATAATTTTAAAATGAGCATATGTTTAGAATTTCCGATAGTTCCGTGCGGAGATAAAAAGTTTTTTTTCGTAGAGTGTTGCCATTTCTCGCTTTTAAATAGTTGAGTTTGTTAATCAAATATTCGTTGAAGATTCACAAAACATGAAATAGATAATAAAACAGATTCCTAATTTGGTCTTCCAGATGCCCATATTCGGATGGAAACATACATTATTCAAAATTGGATGGCTCTAGGTACCGTTGTTTTATCACCCGTTGAATGTTCAAATAATAGTTGGACGAACAGCCCTTGGCGGCAATGTATGCTTAAATTCGCCGAGGGAAGGAGTGGTAGAGGTTCCTAATGTCCTTCTGTGACACATTCTGCCAGGCATTCATCAGTTGTCGCTCCAGATCTGCGATATTTTGTGGTACCCGAATCTGGCGGCCTACTATGTCCCAGAAATGGTCGATTGGTGAAAGGTCTCGTGACCTTGCTGGCCAAGGAAGAGTATCAACCATACGGAGACAGTGCAGAGATATGTGAGTGGTATGTAGCCTGGCATTATTTTGTTGGCAAATGGCCCCAGGATGACGTGCCATGAAGGGTAATGCAACCGGCCGCAGGATGGTATCAACATATCGTTGAGCTGTTAAAGATGTACGGAGGATGACTAAAGATGACTTGCTGTCATAAGAAATAACGCCCCACACCATCACACCAGGTGTTATAGCTCTATGCTTTTGTAAAACAAAGGCTGATTGGAACCGCTGGCACTGTCCCCTCCAGACACGAACATGGTGGTCATCTCCTTCAAACTGAAGCGGGATTCATCGCTGAACATTATACGATGCCAGTCTGGTGGCAGCCATAATGATCGGCTGCGACACCACTCCAGACAACTCCGTCGATGTTGTGGAGTCAAAGGCAAACGTCTTAAAGGCCTCTGTGAGCGTCACCCCACCTCAGACAAGCGCCGTGAGATGGTGGACCGTACCAGGGATGTATGGACGTGGCTGTAATGCGTTGAATAGTCGACAATGATACCGCTGGGGCGATTCGGGCCTGGCGAACAGTCATCCTATCTTGCCTCGCATTTGTGATCCTTGGCCTTTCAGAGCCTTTATTTCGTCGGCAATTTCCTTGTAGCAACCGCTGCTGACAACATCTTTGCACAGCATTGTCTGTACGCTGCAGGTGGCGGCCTATTACTCTGTGTTACCACTCAGCTTCACGCAATCCTACATTTCGACGACGTTCGAAGTCGTTTAGTTGTCTGTAAGGTCTTCGATATCGTCGTTAAGACATCTTTAGTTGCTTCTTTACGGAATTACAATAGCAGCAACAAAAAAAGATAAATTTTCCGCCTCTGTTACTGGTTTTATATTTTGTGAATTGCGCTATGATCGCAATTCCTTGAAACTTTGATCGTTGGCATGTTCGATCAAGATGTGTTTGCATACCAAATTTCGTCGTGATCGCAAAACTCCTTTTTGGTGCTTCGATTTTTTTGCAAAAGAGTGTATTAATAGAAATAGGATTAAACTAAAAAAATTCGAAACACACGTTTTTTTTTAAAAAAAAAAAAAGAAAAAAATCTGAAAGGTTTCAGATTGTTCTGAAAGGTTTCCAAAAGGGTTTGTTAAGGTTTTTTACCCTCTCCCTGACCTCGCAAGTCCACCAGTTTGCTGTTACACTCATTCCTAATAACCCATTTTTTTCTCGTCTTTTTATCTTAATTTTTAGCTTTATTATTAAGCATAATTTTTCCTCGCACATAGGACTTAATATATATTTTTCTGTTTTCTTTCTTTTTTTTTTTTTCAACGTCTTTTTTCAGTTTATATCATATCACTGTTCAGTTTTCTTACTAAAATGGCTTTAGAAAACTTCTTTTTGACTTTTTATTATTAACGTTTTGTGTGTTTCCTTTATTTATAAAATAACACGTTATTGGCGCTTACATAACATAAAATTCTATTCAACGTCAATACCACGAAATATTTAAAACAGCATAAGTTTAGAATTTCCGATAGACAGTCTCGCGAACTGGAGATAAACTTTTTTTTTTTTCTTGTACAGTGTTCGCGTGCTGGCTTTGAAATCGCCGAGTTTGTTAATAAAAAATTCGTTAAAATTTTACAAACTATGAAACAGACAATAAAACAAATTCGGAATTCAAAATTCTGGCTTTCAAGTGCCTATGTTCAGTTGGAGGGCTATGTTATTCAGAATTTGATGGCTCTAAATACCGTTGTTTTTTCACAGTACGAGAAGTATGTATACATTCATGCAAATTATTTATTATTTGATTTCTTTAAATATAATACGGGGCTATAATATTTGGTGGCAACAAATTGATTAGTGATATTCCGTTTTAGTGATTCAACGCAAAAAGCCTTTTTTGAGACTAATATCTCATTCGGGATTGATGTAAATTTTGGGCTAAGAAAGACATTTCCCTTTTAAGAGGTGAAAATTGGATCAAACTTTTCAAACATACCTAATAATCTAAATTAAAAAAACAGTTTCATATTGTTTGTTCTCAGCATTAAAAACTCTTGGCATAAATAAGCTGTTACCTTTATGTATTAAATTATTATTTTTGCATTTAATAATTATATAGTGTAGAAAAATATTCCTATGCTGAAAGCTAAAATATTGGTTACGAAAACGGTTAAAGGATGACTCTTTCGTGATGACAATCCATCAGACACAAAACTCAAATGAATCATTGTTTGGGAATAGTAACAGCTTTTAAAAATTATCTACCAAACAGGTAAACTGGATATTTTAGTAAATGTTTGACCAGCAATAAATATATCAATTTAATAAATCTAGCAATCTGGTATTCATTCAGATCACGGTGTTGATTGTCAACATTAAATTCTATAATAATTCAGCAACTGATTATTATTGCTCAAATAAATTTTAATTACTTCGAAAAGAGCATGAAGAGAAGGAAAAATTTTAAACAAATAAAATATTTATGTATCTAAAAACTACTATTCCTTTTTCATGTGTACAAATCTAAGAATACTTTTTTAACGCATTTAAAATAATTTATGGCTTTAAAAGTGTTCATAAACAAAAATTAATATTATCGATACGAATTAAATAACTTTATGTTACACAAACATAATTTGCATTAATTTTATAAAATATTTTTTTTTCCTTATTTAAAATTCTACGCACAGAAAATAGCTATTATGGCACATGACAATGTTTACTCATTAAAAACAACTCTTCGTAGAATATGAAATAAAAATAATCTTACCTTTTATGCTTTTCTGAGCAACAATCACAAGATAATAACTGCGTCTATATCCAAAACTATTAACTATAACTTTTACATGACAGTGCATGCATGTGCAGTAATTTCCCGTCAATTAGATACTTGCGACTAGGTGAGCGAAAATTGATGCCGATTGAGCCGCGTCAAGCAAACAGTGGAATCAGACAGACGATCCAAGCCGCGATGTTGCCAATACAGCAATTGAAATGTTGCTGACAGCGGTACGCTGATTATAATTGAGACGTAACCTTTACAGAGCCTCGACTGCTTCTGCCGCCGATTCGTGCTTCCGCAAACGCATCAGTGACCATCAGATGGCGCTGCTGGAGAACAAGTGGAACTGCCGCACAGTAGAACTCGGGTTGCGTAATTCGTTTTGACCACCGCAGAACTTTTTTTTTTTTTTTTTAACTTTGATAGGCATCAAGAAACTATAATAATTAATTTAAACAATTCAAATGCGTATCGTAAAATAGTACAGTAATACAATCGTCAACTGGCAAACATGAGTGTTTGGTAAAGTTGTATATTTTCAGACTAAGCGAATCCGAGATCAGCTGAGTTCGAATCGAGAACATGCTGAAAAAAGGGACTCATAAGACCTTAAAACCCATAAGATCTTCGAATATGGTGACTGTTGCAAGAATTGGGATAACTTATTTATTTTAAAAGCAATTACTTCCAACTTTTTACAGCTGACTACGTAATATAGCTGCTTTCTGAAATAGTAATCAGAAAGTTTGTGTTACCACAAATATTTTTATAATTTATTCAGCTTTGTGACAAAATTTTTCGTCATGTTTCCACCTTGCGAGCACACTTTAAAACTTTCTGTTGCATAATTTGATTCCATATTTAATATGTATCTTTTATAACATTTGGAAACTACCGTGAACCAAAAATTCTAAGAATTTCATGTTAAAGTTTTATTTTATTTGAAGTTGAATTTAAAAAATGTATTTTATTAAAAAATCTGTAATGTTTTCGTGCATAAAAATTTTAATATTAAAATATTCATCATATTTTTGGTTCATTTAGAAGATAGTGCCCATATAAAGAATTCCATCAACTTTCAAGTATATACTATTAGCGATTTTTAAAATATCATGCGCGCAAGGTGGAAATATGACGAAAACGTTTGTCACAAAGCGGATTAAATTGCAAACATCTTTGTGGCAACACAAACTTTCTAATTACTATTTCAGAAAGCAGCTATATTATGTAGTCAGCTGTAAAACGTTGGAAGTAATTGCTTTTAAAATAAATAAAATATCACAATTCTTGAAACAGTCACATATTCGAAGATCATAAGGGGTTTAAGGTGTATGAGGCCCCTTAAGCAAGTTCCTTTTAGCCAAAAATGGCGATTTGGCCAGAAAGGTTATTAATTTCGTTTAAGCATTTTGCGTTGTTCACTATCAAACGGCCTTTCACTTTTCAAATTCTTGCCACAAAATATTAAAGCCCTGCATTGTATTTAAAGAAATTAAATAATGAGGAATCTGCATGAGCATATGTCCAAAAAAACGCCACCTAGAGACAACAAATTTTGAATAACGCAGTCCTCCACTCAAATATGGGCATATGGAAGGGCGAATTTCGAACTTGTTTTATTATCATTCATATTTTATGTGAAACGTAACGAAGCTTTGATAACAAACTCGCCGATTTCAAAGCCAGCAATGCCAACACTGTACAGGGAAAAAAAAAAAAAACCTTCAGCACTCGAGAGTGTGTATCGGAAATTCTAAAGATATGCTCATTTTAAAATTATTTTGCAACATTGCTACTAAACTGAATTTTATCGTTTAAATGCAAAGGACGTGATATTTAATAAATAAAGGTATCACACAAAATGTTAAAAAAACGCCCCTTTGCACGTAAAATCTGTAACATTTCAGATTTTTCATTTTATTTTATTTTGTAAAACGATTTTAAGTTCGCCAATAATAAATGTGCCATTTGTTTCCTTTATATTTAAAAAAATCTGATGTATGCACCACACGACTTCCTTGTATTGGAATATTAAATTATACGCATTTTTTCTTGCATTTCATTTAAACTTATTGGATTGAATTAAATCTACATCGCGGACAGCGCATAAACCACAATAGAATAAATGTATTCTTTAAAATTCCCTCTAGTATTTGTTTACCATAGCGACACTCTGGCGCTAGATTCACTTAACAGTGTTAATAACTATATACCAGTTAACTTATATAATAATTATATAACGGAAACTAAGTTAACTGTTATATAATCCAATAATTATATAACAGTTAACGTATATATTTCGTTCATATTATAACTCATAATGCAAAAAATTTATATCATTTAAAGAATAGAATTATCTAATCGTTGCCAGATGTTCTGTTCAAATACTATGATAGCTAGAACGATGTATAAAAGAAATTAATAAGCTAGAACGATGTATAAAAGAAATTAAGCAAACAAAGCAAAAAAGAAACAGTTTTTCACAGACGATTGAGTATTTCTCATTTAATTAATTCAGTTCTCGCTTCGCGAGAAGGCAAAAATACATAAAAACTCAAAATAACTATATTACAAATTACGAAGTAAATCTCAAACACTTATTTCCTCGAAAAAATTCCAGAAAGAATTAAGTATGATTTAATTGGCAATAATAAATGAATGCGTTATCTTTGTTGTTGCGAAGCTAAGTTTCTCTAGATTGGCAACAAATCCACTAGTCTCCTGTTTCAAATGTAAACATCAATGGCCGCCATTAAAAACAGGCTTAGCGGCAATTAAACAACTTTAAAATTGCTGATAATTCTAAAAATATTGCACACAGATTTACTAAAGGCATAAAATCCTCAACCGGAAGATAAAAACAACATAATTCAATCATTTTTAAAGCAAAAAATGTACAATTTACAAACATATAAGAGTAAAGAGATCACTGTTGAGATCACTGAGCCGGGTAACAGAATGGATATATATATAAATACATTTATATACGTTTGGTGCTGCCGATTGCAACCAAAATACGAGGTGCACATCTACATGTTATAGCAGTCCTATATACAAAATTTCAACGTTCTGAGGTTACTCGTTTTTGAGTTATGCGAGATACGTACGTACGCTTGTACAGACGCCACGAAAAATTCTCTTCAGAATTAATTTTAAAGCAGTTTTATAATTTTTTTGAAGGAAAAGAGTATTTTATTCTGTTCTTACGTACAGATATCACGCAGAAACATCGTTAAATTGCATTCGATAGCGGTCAAAATGGATATTTTCGTTGAAATATGCTGCCTGAAACTTTTCGCGATTACAATACTTCCTTTTTACTTCGTACAAGGAAGTAAAAAGCATCATTCCGATATGAATGCTATAGTTTCCACTGTGGAATTTTTTTTAATTATTTTTTTTATCCCTTACATCACAAATGCAGAATTCACAGATATTTATAAAAACGGTGCCTTATATGTCCATAATAGCCATAATTAATTTAACATGTAGTCATGTGGTTTATTGTTTTTATTTATTTTACAAAATTTATTGTTTGTATTTGTTTTACAAATGCCAAACATTAAGGCTCTTCAGTGCGTTAATGAGCTCTCCTGTACGTTTTAACAATGTTCTCATACCGAGAAAGTGCAATACAATTATTTAAATGTTCAAAAATCATAGGCTGATTGGAGTCACACAAAATACAGTTTGAGGAAGCCCTCACTCCAATTCTAGGTAGTCTCGCAGTCATATCCGGTCAGACGTCTAAATAAAGCTACCGCTGTCTTTCTCGGAAAACTGGAATTGAAAAGTTGTCTCTTTCCGCAGAATCCTCCATCTCTTATCCTTAGCACGTTGAATCATATCCTGTTTAAGAATTTTCTTAATAATCTTGTTAACAAACAATTTAGTCGTATGAAATGAAAAAAGCGGTCGATTAATGCGTTGCATTATCAAAGTTTCTTTCTAAGCCAACGTAAAAACTTTTTCCTTTCCCATAATTCCGCAGTGGACTGGACTCCACTAGAAAGCAATTCTGTGTGTCATTGCCTTAAGCAAAGGCTACGATTCTACGATTCTTTGGGAACTGTTTTGATTATTCAGGAAAGCTAAAAATTTACTGTTGCAAATTTAAACTTGCACAGTATTAAATTCAGGTTTGGTTTCGAATGACGCATTTGAAATTCCGTGTACATTTCGTAAGATATTAATCATGTTCAAATGAAAGAGGAACACGCCAATATAAAATTTAAAACTGAGCTAGAAAGCAGTTTAGTTTGACATAAATTTTTAATAAAACTATATCAAATTCGATGGCGATACAACTAACTGCCTTTTCTTTAAGAATATATTTTAAAAAAAAAAAAAAAAAAAAAAAAAAAAAAAAAAAAAAACAGCTTTTTTTCGACTACGTTAGCCCTGAATGGGATATTCGTCTGTAACGGCATTTTGAGGCGAAAAACTTAAATGCGTGATCACTTCTCACCTTATCACTTCTCAAATTATTGCCACCAAATGTTATCACCCCGTATTATTTACTGTATTATCATTCGTACATTGAAAAATACAATAATAAAGAACCTGCATAAATGTTTGTATGTTTTTCTCATTGTAAAAAAGCAATGGCACCTATAGCCATTCAGTTTTGAATAACGTAGTCCTCCATCCGAACATGGCTACATTTTGAATTTGTTTTATTGTCCTTTTCATATTTTATAAAACTTTAACGGAATTCTTGATTAACAAACTCAACGATTTCAAAGCGAGCAGTGGTAACACTGTACGATATAAAACATTTTTATGTCCAGCTCCCGATACTGTCTATCGGAAATTGTCAAAGATATGCTATTTTTAAATATTTTGTGATTTTGCTGTTGACTCAAATTTCATGTGGCTTGAGCTCCAAGAATTATTTAATAGTTAAAGTAAACGAACGAAACGTTAATAATAAAAAGACAAAAAAAGTTTTGTAACGCCATCTTTAGTAAGAAAATTGAACACTGATAAGATAAACTGAAAAAGGACAGAAAAAAAAAAAAAAAAAAAAAAAAAACATAAAGATGCTTGCGAACATTAAACGCTGCATCGGGAATTCTAAACACATATTGCCATGTGACTTTTAAAATTTTTGTAATTTAGCTGTTGAATTGAATATGGCGTAAATGCGAAGAAAATAATGGCTAATAACAAAGCTAAAAACTCACACCCCAAAATAAATAAAAGGGTTAGTAGGAATCAGTGTAGCAGCAGTCTGGTAGCCTGCGATCTCAGAGAGACAGGGAAAACCCTTAGCATACCCTTTCGGGCGTCAGTTAAAATCTAAAACCTTCCGGATTTTTTTTCCCCTACGACCATGTTAGTCATATGCTTAATGAAAGTGCAGAAGAAGATATTTTAGACAACTTTAAAGGACTTGTCTGTAGGTTGGCCACCAATTTTTTCTGAATTTTTAGGGACTAAAGAGACATTTTCCTCTTTTAACTATCATTATTTTTTTTAACTATCATTTACTATTTTTCAGTTATATTTTTTCTTCGCTATATTAGCTTACTTTCGTTTATTTGTTTTGTTAATGCTACAGCTTATTTGTGTAAGCGTTGTGGTATACTTCATGGAACACAAAGACACAAGAAAAAATATCGTAATAGCTTCCTGAATTGCTCATTGCTTTAATGTACCTAATGAGCAGTTTACAATTTTTTTTTTTTTTTTGAGCCCACTGTATCCTCAAAAAGAGGCTAAAACGTGTTAAAAATTTTTAAAGAAATTTTTATTTAAGATATAACGTTGCGCGCCTCCAACTTGCACGCAACCAAGAGGTGACTGTGAAAGCTGTATAAAACACAGAGTCTTGTAAAGGGTTTAAGTCCCTTTTTATTCAACGTAATAAATTACAATTGCGTCCTCTTGACGCTTACAGACGGTGCCAACTCGGCAGTCAAATAAAAATAATAACCTGAAAAGAAACTAAAGACAAGATTCTAACTACGAGGCTCTCTAAAATAACTAACTCACCGCGTTTTACAATACCGCTGCTAATTCAGCAGACTTGAAGCTCACTGGAACAATTACCACTACTTCCCGCCAAGCACATAGGCCGAAACGCGGGGTCCTTCAAATTCTCGCTAACTACCTCCGCGCTCGCTAAGTAAGAATATCACACACCGAACTTGTTTCCTTCCTATTTAAATCATAATACTTCCGCTGATAATTTGAATCCTTGCGCGTTCTACTAAAATTTACATATTCTGGCATTGGCAGTTCCAGGGGAAAGTAAGGCTTGACAGGAAAGATAGTTTAAACTTAAAATAAATGTTAGTTAAAATAAATATAAACCCTACAAAGAAATAATTTCAAGATTTAGTTTAGAAGTTAATTAGCTTACTTTTTTATCGCTATTTTTTAATTGTCGCAGTTATCCGATACGTAAAAAAGGATTAAATAGATTTATATAATTATTGATTATCCATGGGCAATTAACGAAGCAACTAAAAATGCTAACTAGTAATTATAAACTACACTCATGTCCATAAATTAAGGATAATACAAAATCAGGCAAAGGAAGAGTTAGAAGCAAAACAAATTTGACTTATTTGTAAAGCTTATTTATTAAACAAAACGTAAAGAGCAAAAAAAGATGCTATATGTTTGATATTATTAAAAAAATTAGCAATTTTTTTCTCCCTGGAGCTAATTACAAAAAACACCTATTTACAAAAAACCAATATTACATGGTTGGTATGATTGTTAATACATTGTGTGTCTCTCAGACGATGCAATAAAGTCCGTACAACGCCTAGGCATGCTGATTATCAAATTATCGATCTCATCTTGGGAGATCGATAATTTGATATCACTCCACTCCAAAAGCAATGCTCTCCGAAGTTCCGGTAGACATGTAGGAGGAGGTTGACGGGCTGCAACTCGTCGTCCAAGCATGTCCCACACGGGCTCTACTGGGTTCAAGTCCGGTGAAAATGCTGACCAGTCCATACGCGTGATATCCTCCGATTGAAGGCATTCGCTTAAGATGTTTGCACGGTGAGGAAAGGCGTTGTCATCCATAAACACAAATTGTGCGCCCATGGCGCCCCGAAACAAACATACATGTTGTTTCAGAATGACGTCCTGATAGATTTGGCTTGTCATGGTTCCAATTTTAACACGCAGGTCAGTTCTGGAACCCAGAATAATTCCACCCCAAACGTGCACTCCTGCACCACCGTAACGGTGTCGTTCAATGATGTTTTCTTGGTGGAAACGGGTACCTGGAGCTCTCTATATGAAAGTCCGGCGAGAATCAGACTGCAAGCTAAACCTGGACTCCTCGGAAAACATCACGCAAGCCCACTGTTGCGGTATCCACAATGCGTGCTCTCTACTCCAGGCTAACCGCAGGCGAAAGTGAGTTGCAGTAAGTGGAACGCATCTGACAGTTCTACGAGCATACAGACCAATCTGCCCTAAGCGTCTGTACACGCTCTGCCTTGAAATTGTTGTACCAGTGGCTGAAGAGAGCTGACGAGACAGGTCTGAGGCTGTGCTCCGCCTGTTTCTTTTGGCAGTAACTGCCAAATACCGGTCCTCATTCGGCGTTGTGACTCTGAGGCGACCTGTGCTGTAATGTCTACTCACATTACCATCATCTTGGAATCGTTGCCAAAGCCCGGAGATGACACTCTGGGCAATTCCAAGTTCGTCTGATACTTCCAGTTGGGTACGCCCACATTCCAGACGACTGATAATTCTACCCCGTAAAAAATCATCCAAATGTGTCCTTTGTGTCATAACTATTCGCTTATTGCACGGAAATGCTTATAAAGCGCCTGCGAACAATTTTACCTCTTTGCCTGTATTCCTTATATATCACTCTCTTACACTCTCGCCATTGTGACGTACCATCGGTGTCATCTGGTTACTTCCTGAAATTTGCATATGATTCTTGAAGATGTGTGTAGTGATTTTAAAGGTGATATATTTATTTTAGAGTTCGATTTTCGCGTGACTCCGAATTATCCTTAATTTATGGACATGACTGTAGTAACTAGTAACGAAGCAACTAAGATCATTAGTCAAGCGATAAAACGCTTGACTAATGATCTTAGTTGACTATTCGCTTGACTAATGATCTTTCAAAATGCTGATTGAATGGTTAGTTACTCCCTAGCGTAAAATGAGCGTCAATCAGCGACTTTCCGGTAGTATGCCGTAATTCAGCAAACTGCCTCCGTTTCGTTTTAGTTTCGTTTTGGTTTACTTAATTATGGCAAAGCACGCGAGGGCTATCTGCCTAAGAGGAGGGATGACTTTGTGGAGGCCTTTTAAGGGAAACTTGCTTGTATAGCGTTACACATGGGGAAAAATACTAAAACGCTCCTGCAGCCAGCCCGTATCCTTGGATTCGAGCCCAGGTCAGAACTACCAGTGTTCAGCGACTATACCGCTCAGTCGTTGGTGCGCCTGTTTCATTATGAGATAAGGTCCAGAGATCCATATAGATGAAAACTGAGGTACAAATTTTCTTTGAGTTAAATTCTAAAGGAATAGGTAACTATCTAATCGATCCATATGCAAACACGGAAATGTACAGAATGACAAAGATGTCTTGACTAATGTTCGCCTGTCTAACTCATATTCAGCTCAAGACCACGAAATTCCTCGTAGCAAGATACACCTGCCGTTGGCTACAGCTTTGAGCACCTTATAGGTGACAGTGCGATTTAGCTCAGCTCCTCCCCTAATTTTGATGGAGAGCACACCGGGTGGGGGGGAACGGGTCCGTAGTCTTCCACACCTCTTCCCCTACTTCAACCTCTCGAGAGGACTTTCGGCTCACTGCATATTTATAATGCCCCCATACCGCACGGACACCATACATTTACAAGCATCCATGCCCTCTGCGGGATACGAACCCGGGCCCTACGGCACTGTAGTCAACGACGCTTATACCGTTTGGGCGGCAGGGAGATACTATTTCGCATATACTATTATATATATTACTAGCAGTTACGCCAGCCTTCGTCTCGCTTTTAAATATACCAGAAAAATGCCGGAAGGGAACACCAGAACACCAAACGTTAAATTTAAAAAGAGCAGAATTTTACTCTGCAGAATAAAAAACCCTCAGAAATTTGAAAAAAAAATGTATTACATATAACAAAAGTACAATGAAATAAGCAATATCCTTTAATACAAATATTAATGATCCTAATAAATAAATTAACTAACTTCCCGTTGCCTTCTCTTAATAAACGTCCATTATCTAAGAGAAACATTAAGTTTTTAGAACTACACAGAATTATGGCTCTCCTTTTTGCAAGTGGCAACAGTGCTGATTTTCAACGATCAACAGTCCAGTATACAATGAAAAACTGTTGCCAAAACCACATTTCTAAAAGAATGAAACTATTCAAAATGATGCGATAAAATTAAAAAAAAAAATCTGAAAGGTTTCAAGTTTTAAATTACGTCCAAAGGGGTGTTTTTTAAAAGTTTTGTGGGCTACCTTTCTTTATTAAATGTTATGTTCTTTGCACTTAACCCCTTAACTGCCGCGGGCGTATATATACGCCTTGCTCAGCCGATGCGTTAACTGCCCCGGGCGTATATATACGCCCTTACAAAATACTATCAGTTGCTTTGCGCTGCTACCCGTTAAACTATTCGCAAACTTTTGGAATGCAACACCAGAATGACCTTGACGAAGTATGTGAAGGAGGATATTATTTCAGAGAAGTGTGGGGAGAAATTGGAGAGAGGGACGTGTCTAAAGTGCTGAAAGTAATGACTGCGTGGTATTGGCTAGTGTTGTTTGAGTAAAACGTTTTTTTTTTTTTTTTTTATTCTGTGTCCTCCGTTTTCGTTTACTTTTGTAGTACGTTCTAGGAATAAAGAAAGATATAACGGATGTTTCAAACCCATTTATCTTTCTTGAATTATTTTTTGATGAACTGCTCGTGCTTTATATTACTACTGAAAGTAACCGTTTTGTAGACGAGTATATGAACCAACAACACCTTGCAAACGAAAAATCAAGAACAATATCGTGGCATTCAACCAATTCAGAACAAATATATGTTTTTATAGGCATACTGATTTCACAAGGTATATAACACTGAAACATGATATTACACTTTACTGGTCTAAAAATGAATTGATCGAAACCCCATTATAGGGACCTTTTTTATTATAAAAACATCATTTTTATTATACTTATATCTTTTTATTATATTTTTACTCAAAATATTAAATTTTGTGCATGCATTTTTTTTTACTGTTTATTTTGTGAAACTAAACAATTTTTAGAAAGTAAAACTTGCTCTTATTTTCCCCCTAATAAATCGCATAACTACGCGCGGATATGTGAAAAACCGTGGCACTGGGAAATGAATTTTGTACGTTTTCCGCGGCAGTTAAGGGGTTAAACCATAAAATTCAGTTCAGTAGCAATGTCGCAAAATAATTTTAAAATGAGCAGCCTATCTGTAGAATTTCCGATACACAGAGATAAAAAGTTTTTTTTTTTTTTTTTTTTTTTTGGTTGTTGTTGTTGTTGTTTTTCCCGTAGAGTGTTGCCATTGCTCGCTTTTAAATCGTTGAGTTTGTTCCTCAAAAATTCGTTAAAGTTTTACAAAATAGGAAACCGATTATAAAACAAATTCTAAATTTCAAATTTGGTCTTCTACATGTCCATATCGTAGGAGGATTACGTCATTCAAAATTCGATGGCTCTAAGTACCGTTGTTTTATAACGATGCGAGAAATATACATACATTTATGCATATTTTTCATTATTTAATTTCTTCAAATATAACTCAGGACTCTAACAGTCGGTGGCAACAGTTTGAAAAGTGAAACAGACATTTATAGTGATTCTTCGCTTCGAGGCGCTTGTCTAGATGCACCTATATACCAAATTTCGTAACCCTGGGTCTATTAGCTTACTCTCAGCACGAACGAAAGACACACAGACTCTTTCTTTTATTACATGTAGAGTTTATGTAGAATATAGGTATATTTGGCATCTACTCTTTTGTACAATATAGATATAGGAAGGGAAATAGTGTTTGGTTATTAACCGTTGGGACAAGGATAACACTAAAGAACCAATATATATTACTGTATCACGGTTGATTTATATTTCCCGTATTTTACATTACTATAAATATTATCTGAAGTATTGCTTATTTTTAATAATTATGTTAAAGCCATAGACTGCATTTACTTGTCTTTCGCAAGATGCATCTTTAAAACCTCAAGCATTATTCATCGACATTTATACTTAGGAAATAAAATACTGAAAAAAGCTGTTGCTCTTTTTAAGGGGGTTTAAACATAAAGAGCAATCTGAAGAAACATACCTGAAAATAAATCTGTTTGATGGTGTTTAAAGCTCGATAAACAAGCTTAAAACCCTGTTCAGAAGAAATTGTTAGGAAGAATCTAAGAGCTGGAAGAATTCCGAAAACATATTTCAAATCTCCAAAGCCTGATGTGTTTGTTCTTATCAAGTGAAAAAGAGCAGATGTGGATCTATACATTTTTAAAAAAGGTTTACGAACATGCTTTATATCATTCTTTTAAAATTATTGAACGCTTTTACGTGAAAAAATTTCTCAACAGGAGAAACACTTTAAATTTTAAAATGTTATTCCGTTGTTAAGAACTCCTGGGAGACGTGTAATATGGTTTTTAAGTGTAAAATCTTAAACTTCGCATTGGAAGAAATATTTTTAAAAGATAATAAAGAGTTATTCAAAATTAAATTTATTATTTAAACAATGCGGAACTAAGTATAACTTACCTTTGAATAAGGCATGTTAGGATCTTTTGTATATATACCTGAAGAATTTTCTTTGAAGATTTGCGATAAATTTAAAATTGCTAAAATAAGCTGGTCAGGGTTAGAAATATGAAAATGATAAGTAAATTCCTTATTGCATGAAATAAATGTAAATGTTAGTTTATTTATCCTTTTCTACCATAAAATGTTAACAGATCTCTTAAAAAAGTTTTTAATGACTCCTGTTTAATACACTCATGTCCAAAATTTATCTTTATGTTGTAGACCATTGGGATTTTTGAAGCAGGATGCATGAGCAATGAGCAATGAGCAATGCCCTCGTCGGGGCTCGAACCTGGACCTCTTGAATAAGCACCGAGTGTGCTAACGGTTGTTGCACCACGAAAGCATGCAGGAAGGAGAGAGAAAATTACCCTTTTTAAAGGGCAGTTGGGGAATAGAGGTCCCAATTGTCAAATCCTAGTGGTGAAGAATCATCGTCCACCACCTTTTTTAGCTCTCGGCGCCGCTGTAGAGATATTCGGTATTTTTTTAGGCAGAAGACGTGAAAAATGAGCAATTCCTATGTCGGGACTCGAACCCGGACCTCTCGAATATGCGCCGAGTGTGCTAACCATTACACCATGAAGGCATGCAGAAAGGAGAGCGCAATAAAGAGCGACTGGGGATTAGGGGACCAGATCGCTAAATCCTGGTGGTGAAGAATCATCGTCCACCACCATCATTTTTTTAATTAAATTGCCACTGTAGAGTCATACGGGGAACGTGAAAAATGAGCTGTTTCTTAATCAAAAACTCATAAATGCTTTACAAAATATGAAATCGATAATAAAAATAATTCCAAATTCGGGCTTCCAGATACCTACGTATATTTGGGTGGAAGTTATTCAGAATTGGATGGCTCTAGGTACCGTTGTTTTACCACAATGCGAGAAACATACATACATTTATGCAGATTCTTCATTATTTAATTTCTTTAAATATAATACAGGGTGATAATGTTTGGTGACAATAATTTGAAAAGTGATTCAGTTTTTTAAAGTTTTCGACGCAAAATGCCAAAACGAAATTAACAGCCCTTTTGGGATAACGTCTTTTGGGCTAATAATGATAGAGTAATAAGAAATTCAATGCGAATGGATATTAAACTAAATTATGAATTTATAGTGTCTAAACCAAATTTAACGTTATTTGAAAATTTTTCATTTTTGCATTTAATATAAAGTAATAAAACGTTTTCAGTGTAATATTTATTGGGAAGTGCCTACCGAACATCTATTTGAAGATTTTTTAAAGTGTTTGTTTTTACAGCGAACTTAATATGTACGTGCAATCTAGAAATATTCTCAATGAAACTAAACAAATGTAGCCTCCAAACTATGATAAAATATTATTAATGTTTAAGATTTTTTGACAGACGATAAGAAGCTGTCTTGTGGCATGTCTTCAACACGTCTAAAATGAGGTTAAAAGCTTCCACTAAAATAATACAAAATAAAACTAGAACCAAAATATTTATGCAGCATTGTTTTCGTATATAATCATATCCCAACAAGGTAAATCACGATAAAAAGTAGTTATACCGTTGAAAGCACAGACTTTACACTCTCTTATTCAGAGAAGGGAATTTAAAACACAGGCTGTGTTACAAATGAAATGAGGAGATATTTAAGGATCGAGCTCATTTTTAAGGAAATAAAATTACTGAATTTATTTTTAGTAATTTTCAGAAAATAAAATTACTGAATCTTCCCCTCCTTTCCCTGTTAACCTTTTGAGGCACAGTGTGCCGCAAAGGGTTAACAGAGAAGGGGTTAAAATTTTTAGGTGTGTCCGGTCTGGACACACTTAAACATTTCCTTTTGTACGCACAGAAAAATTGAATGAAAGAGGATTTATAGGTTACTGTAGATTACTCTGAACCTTCTTTATTTATAGTAGATGGCAGCTCAACACAAACCGGTCCATATGTTTTAGCCATGTTTAGCTTTTTTAAGACCCTCATTTTTCAAAGAAATCTTCCAGATTTTTTTAGGGTATAAAAGGAATTGTTTGAAAAGAAATTTCTATGTTATTTTTTGGCTGTATGCTAATCTCCTTATTCTATATTAGTTTTAAATTTTTACCTTAAAATCTAGCCTAAAATCAAACGGCGAACCCTAGGGGTGCCCAGACCGGGCTCACCGATAATCTAGACAACTGAGAGTCTGTATTCCTTGTTTCTCCGCATCTCGTCGGTCAGTTCCTTGACAAAAATGCTCGTTTCAGCACTCTTTTCGAAGCTGTATTCAATCAGTGTGCCACTTTTGGGCACACCCACAGAATTAAAACGATAAGAGCTATCTTCACAAAATTTTAGTTATGTATTCCTCAAGGCCTAACTAGACTGCCTACCTTTCATTTTTAAATCAAAACGCTGACTTTAAAAGGTAGCGTGCCAAGGATTACAGTTTACGTGGATGGACAAAAATATGGAAACACTTTGTGAAATGAATGTTTGAAAAGAAAGATTGATTTTAATGAAATATGTAGGTGGCGCTGGCGTTTTTGACTACTGACGCCACCTATACAACTTCGTAAATGTGTTAAACAGTTCAGTTGTTGTCGGAGTACTGTTATGTGAGGTTGTCATTGCATTATTTCAGAGTTAACAGACTTCGAACGTGGGCAAATTGTTGGAGCACGTATGGTAGGTGCTTCCGTAAGCAAGGTAGCCGAGGTGTTTAGTGTTTCAAGAGGTACTGTATCGAAGATTTATTCCGCATATTTGAAAAGCGGAAAAACATCATCTGCTAAATCACAGCGCGGACGAAAGTGAGTCCTGAGTGATCGTGACAGACGATCATTAATAGCAATTGTGACGAAAAACAAGAAGACCACAGCTGCAAAAGTTACTGCTGAAATGAATGTTGTGTTACCGAACCCTGTGAGTACCAAAACAATTAGAAGGGAGCTTCATAAACAGGGAATTGCTAGCCGTGCTGCAATTGAGAAGCCACTCATCAGTGATGCTAATGCCGTAAGAGGAAAAGGTGGTGTTTAAGTCATTAAGCCTGGACTATAGAGCAGTGGAAGCGAGTAATATGGTCTGACGAGTCTTCATTCACATTGTTTCCCACTTCTGGCCGAGTTTACGTCTGGAGAACGCCATCTCAAGCCTATAATACAGACTGCTTGTTTCCAAGAGTGAAACATGGCGGGGGTTCTGTTAGGGTTTGGGCAGCCGTATCGTGGTTCTCTGCTAGCCCCATGATAACTGTGTCAGGGCACATGACTGCCAAGACTTATGTGAACATTTTGGCCGATCAAGTTCATCCCATGGTACAAACTTTGTTCCCCGACGGTGATGGTGTCTTCCAAGACGACAAAGCCCCTGTTCACACAGCTCACATTGTCCAGGACTGGTTTTCTGAGCACGAGGATGAATTGTTCCCTCTCCCCTGGCCACCACAGTCACCAGACCTGAATATTATCGAACCTTTGTGGTCTACATTGGAACGGAAAGTGCGTTCTCGTTATCCACCGCCAACATCGTTATCTGAACTTGCCACCGTTTTTCATTAAGAATGGTATAATATTCCCTTGGCAAACATACAGGAACTGTATTTATCCATTCCGAGAAGACTGCAAGCTGTTTTGGATGCCAATGGGTTTCCTACACCAAATTAAGCAAAGAAACATGTTTTTTTAAAGGTGTTTCCATATTTTTGTCCAACCCCTGTAGATAATAAAACAAACTCAAAATTCAGGCTTCTAGGTGCCCATGTACGGATGGAGGACTAAGTTATTCAAAATATGATGAATGATCTAGGAACCTTTGGTTTTTCACAATGGGAGAAACATGTATATACAGGGTGTATCAGTACTGCAGTGACAAATTTTCAGTAGAGATAGGGTACACCTAGACGATGGGAAATCACATAGGAATGCATGGTCGGAAACGCTTTCCTAGTGTGGTAGTGATGACACAAAAGTCAAGAAAGAGAGGACACGAACGGGATGAGAAAACATGTTTATTATTCGGAGTACAGCAAAAGCCAAGAAAAAACAACATAAAGAGACAACGATCGTCATCAAAGAAGGTATTCGAAATAACGACCCGAACCGTGATGCAGGAACCATGCGTGATGCATCTTCCATTCGTGTATGCAGATCTTCCATGCGCCGGAGAAGTGAGACCTGCATCACGGTTCGAGGTCGTAATTTCGAACACCTTCTGTAATGACGGTCGTTGATTATTTTTCTTTTCTTATTTGTTGGTTTCAGCTATATTAAACATAAAAAACACATTTTGTCTTATGTTTGTGTCCTAACTTTTTTTGCGTTTTGTTTTGTTACTATCGCACCAGGAAAGCCTTTCCGACCATGCATTGCTCTGTGATTTCCCATCGTCTAAGTGTATCCTATCTCTCCTGAAAGTTTGTCACTGCGGTACTGATACACCCTGTATGTTACCAGCAATGTATAAAATGCCACCATTCTATAGAACACCTAGGCATTTTGTAGAAAGTATGGCGTTTTTAGGGAAAGTGTGTAATATGAGAAATATTATTTATTTTATCTAGGCATTATATATAACACCCAGGCACTTTTAGAATGATAAATGCGCTTTAGGCAAAGCATGAAAATTGCGTATATGAAATATTGCGTATAGCATGAAATATTGCGTACAGTGAAGCCTTCAGTGTATGGTGCGTTCGGACTGAACACACTGTACTGGTAGCGCCTGTCACGTGGGAGTGTGCCACAGAATATGGTCTCGTGCTTCAAACACGGGGATGCTGAGAGCGCAGATTTATTTATATTTATTTTTATTCTTTTCTGTTTTTGGTTTTGAAGACCCCGGTGCTTTATTTTCACTTAGCTATTTGATTTTCAGCGAGAGCAGACTTTTTTTTCTGTCGCTTTCACCGTGCTTTCACCGTTTGCTTAGTTTTGATTTCTGTAGATTTTCATTTGTATATATATTTAATAATTATTTTTTCTAGTCAATTTATAGTATTTTAATTATTTTTCTTATAAATTATAAAATTGGGTAAATGGCTCGGAGAGGCCTCAGCATTGCCGAAGCAATGAGAGTTTCCTTTTTATCCCCAGTTTTCTTTGGGGGGGGGTGTAGAGTAGCAGATCTTCCCGTGGTGCACCCTGGGTTATACTAAATCCGCTACAAAGATCAGATTCTACTGTTTTTAAAGCACTGACAAGGTATTTTACTGTAATATGTGCTTCACAGCAATGCTCACCTACCATAGCTCATTCGGCTCAGTGTGTTCGCTTCGGACACACACACAAAATGAAAACGCTTTATGCAATCTTTGTAAAATTATACCTGCATACTCTTCTATGCCTAAATAGACTGCCTTCAAATTTTTTTTTTGTAAAATTCCAACTTTAAAGAGTAGCGTGCCGGGAAGGATTAACAGGACAAAGGAATTTATTTTTGTTTTCCACAAACACACATAGCGATTGAGCAACCAATAGTCCCTTGGTTCCATCTTAGCAATCATTTTGCCTTTTTACATCATTTGTTAACTTCTAGTAAGTAGTTTCGGTATTCGAAAAGAATCGGAGATTTTTTTTTCATACTTTGCCGGTTTGTCATTTGGCATTCTATAGAATTCTATAGAACTTTAGAATTGCCATTCTAAAGTAAAATTACACATAATAAATAGAAACAAATAACATAACGAATTTCACTGCCTTCAGTGATGAGTTCCATTAAAAATGGCAGATTCTCTTTACAGTATTAGAATATCTCGCGTAGTTATCTATGCAAAAATTGTCACACTAACGTGTAAGATTTAATTGCAATTCTTATAAGATATTTTCCCCGCCTTCCTAGCGTGCCTTCGTGGTGTAGCGGTTCTGCACGCTGGGCCGGTATTCCAGAGGTCCGTGGTTCGATTCTCGGCGAAGGCGATTGCTCATTTTTCATTTTGCCTACTCCCCCCAAAAAAACTTAATGTCTCTACAGTGGGGCCCGAACTAAAAGGGTGTTGGATGATGATTCTCTTCACCCAGGATTTGGCGATTGGGTCCCCTAAAAACCCCAGTCGCTCTTCAACGCTTTGAAGACCATAACGCCCCAGACGGCCTTTCATTCAAATGACCATAACCGCCCAAAACGGCCGAATTTCCGATGTTGTTCTCTTCCTTCCCCTAAGGTATGCAGCAGCAGATGCAGTTTTCACAAATGCATTGTAACAGTTTATTGCAGACAGCTTGTCCTAAAAGGATTTATTTGTGGTTTCTTATCTTTATTTGTTAGGAAATAGACAGGGTGACATTTGAAATCTTCACTCTTTATTGTGCGTTAATGGATGGAGAGGGGAGGAAATTAGTGTGACTCTCGATAAACTTTTCGGGCGGTTCGGTATTTTATGCGCACAGGTTAGCGAAAACTTCGGTTTTCAAAGAGCTAAAAGGGGGAGTATATAAGGTATTTCTCCCGCCTTCCTAACGTGCCTTCGTGGTGTAATGGTTCTGCGCGCTGGGCCGGTATTCTAAAGGTCCGTGGTTCGATTCCCGACGAAGGCGATTGCTCATTTTTCATCTTGCCTACTTCTCCCCCCCCCCCAAAAAAAATCAAATGTCTCTTCAACCCTAGTACGTAATTATTACCCAATAATTAAACATAAAGCAAAGCACAAAATAAATCGTCATACAATTAGAATGAACCAATAAATTAAACACAGATAACAAAAATACGAGTGCATAATTACACAAAATAAAAGAAAGCAAATGCATTTTAAAACTGAATGCTTTCAATAATCTGCCAAGTTATTTACTCTACAACCCTTTCATTTACGGCGAATCAAATTTCCGAACTGAGCAACATAATATAAACCAAGCCTCCAAAAGTCTATATTTACGACGAAATATCCACTTGAGACATTTTAAGACTAGAATGTACTAGATTATTTACGCGGCCAATAAAAGATTCAGCAGGATCAGCTGCGAAACGTATATTCTGAGAGCACATTCTTTCCGATCGAAGCGCCTGCGCTTCCTTCTGTTGGAGAAGATAACACGTCGTGCTCTTTTCGAAAATAATATAATGTAAATCGTCCGATTTTCTCCCTACTAGAAGCGGCGTATTTGCATACATAAGTTCGTGGAATGGGTGGGATCGTTTGCCAATGCAGCTGATGGAGTTTTGTGGATCGAAATCTGATTCTGCTGCATGTGTGGAATAAGTAGCATTCGAAACTATACGGGAAGTGGATGAAAGCGACACTTTGTTTCTTGCATCATACGTGACAAGAAAGACAAACAGTGTGGTTTGCAATTCTAACTTAAAAAGGGGATTTGGAGCACCGAAGCAAAAATAATGGAGTATTGGAATTGGTAATCTCGAACCGTCCATTAACTGCAAACTGTCTGATAAGTTATTCCAAACTCTCAAGAATAGCAGAATTTCCAGAGTTTAATCGCTGTCTAGGCCGAACGAAATTAAGCTTATATTTATGCATATCTTTTTCTAATTTTCCTTACTTTTTGGCCAGTATTTAGTAAGTTTTGATTAAACATGTTGAAATTCAGTTTTAATAAATTAAGACTATTACAATAAATTTCTTACTTTAGTTAAAAACAATTTTAAAGGAATTTTTTCAAAATTAAAATTAATTTTATTTCAAAAACATTTCCGATTTTTTACAATCCTGAATAATTTGAAACCATTTTTTCACATTACGTTACAGGTAGCATTTTTACAATTTTTTACGCATTTTTACAATACTTCACAGTTAGCAAAAACATTTTTGCAACAGTACACACATTTTACATCACTAAAAGTTTAAAAATACGTTTTTAAAATAGATCTAACAGATAGCAGCTTAACACTCAACTTTACCTTATATTATTAAAACTAGAATGCACTATTTATAAAGTTAGCAGAAACACACTACTTAACATAATTTAGTTTGGCATGCTGCTCCACTCTCCAAATACAAATATAGTTGGTAAGTTAAATTAAAACTTAATTTTTACTTGCCTTTTTAGTATTATTTATGTATTTTTAATTCCTTGTACGAAGTAAAAAGGAAGTATTGTAATCGCGAAAAGTTTCAGGCAGCATATTTCAACGAAAATATCCATTTTGACCACTATCGAATGCAATTTAACGATGTTTTTGCGTAATATCTGTACGTAAGGACAGAATAAAAGGCTCGTTTCCTCAAAAAAAATTATGAAACTGCTTTCAAATTAATTCTGAAGAGATGTTTTCGTGGCGTCTGTACGAATGTATGTACGTACGTATCTCGCATAACTCAAAAACGAGTAGCTTCAGAACGTTGAAATTTTGTATATAGGACTGCTTTAACATGTAGAAATGCACCTCGGATTTTGGTTGCAATCGGCCGCACCAAACGTATATAAATATATTTATATATATATCCACTCTCTTACCTAGCTCAGTAATCTCAGTTTCTTTACTCTCTTGTATGTATGTAAATTGTACATTTTTTGCTTTACAAATGATTGAATTATGTTATTTTATCTTCCGGTTAAGGGTTTTATGTCTTTAGTAAATCTGTATGCAATATTTTCACAATTATGAACAATTTTAAAGTTGTTTAAGTGCCGCTAAGCCTAATTTGATAGTGGCCATTGCTCTTGTTTACCTTTGAAACAGAACACTAGCGGATTTGTTGCCAATCTAGAGAAACTTAGCTTCGCAACAACAAAGATAACGCCTTCATTTATTATTTAAATCATGCTTAATCCTTTTTGGAATTTTTTCGAGGAAATAAGCGTTTAAGATTTACTTCGTAATTTTTAATACAGATATTTTGAGTTTTTATGTATTTTTACCTTGTCGCGAAGTGAAAACTGAATTAATTGAATGAGAAATACTCAATCGTCTGTGAAAAACTGTTTCTTTTTTGTTTTGTTTGCTCAATTTCTTTTATACATCATTCTAGCTTTATTATAGTATTTGAATAGAAGATGTGGCAATGATTAGATAATTCTATTCTTTAAATGATATAAATTTTGTGCATTTTGAGTTATAATATGAACGAAATATAATACTGTTAAGTGAATCTAGCGCCAGAGTGTCGCTATGATAAATAAATACTAGAGTGAATTTTAAAGAACGCATTTATTCTATTGTGGTTTATGCGCTGTCGGCGAAGTAGATTTAATTCAATCTAATAAGTTTAAATGAAATACAAGAAAAAAATGGGTATAATTTAATATTCCGTACAAGGAAGTCATGTGATGTACACATCAGATTTTTTATAAACTGTATCTAGTATTATCATGTATCTGTATTTATTTGCATAAATCGTGTCAGGGAAGTTTTTTGTAGGCAAGAGTTTCTAAATTACTTTGGTTTTCTAAAAACATTGGTTTTCTGCTCTTAATTAACTTCAATTATTTTAGTCTTTACTTGCTAATTTCTCTAAATTCCACTTGTTTAAATTACGTTTTAGTAATTCACAATATTTGGTTTTACTTTTGGTTTTGAATTTTCCTTTTACCCTTGCCCACATGGATGACGAAACACAAATTGAATAATTGGAGAGTTAGGTTTGGAGGCAACTTTCTCTTGATAAGTCTGTCTCCTGCCTGCTCAACAATTATTCACTTATGCATTTTTATAAATTTTTAGAATTAAAAAATTTATTGGAATTATATATTATACATTTATTACATATTCATAGATTTTGATACTTGCACTTGATTTACATACGCTCTGAGAATTTAAATGATATTGTAGATTAGTTCGCAGTAATAATTAATGATTTATTTGTAATTCAATTTCATTTAAAATTTAATCAACTTTAAATTTGCTTTTTACGAATAGAGAATGTTTGTTAAATCCAAATTTCATTCCTTGCAGCAATGGCGCAAGAGAATTATTTAAATTTAATTAAATTTTCTTTTGAAACAATTCAGTTACATTATAGATGTATATGTATGTATGTACGTATGTATGTACGTATGTATGTATGTATGTATGTATGTATGTATGTATGTACGTGCGTAAGTGTGATTTGTGATTTGCGTGTGCGTGTGTGATTTGGATGTTGGTAGCCTGCAGATGCGTAGTTTCAGTCATCAAATATAATACTGCTGATTGTTGCTGCTGAAAAGCATTTTTAGCCAACGTCGATAAAGTGGCGTAGTAAGCGCGTCTATTCTAAAAATTTTACATTTTGAAGAATGGAGCAGCTGTAGCAGGAGAATCAATATGAACAGCAGCAAAAAGTGAATAATTGTGCGTCTAAAATGAAAGCTGAGTACGAAGTCACTTGAATTTTGCAAGAGTTAGTTTCAGTTTCCTTTTTCCTTAATGGTTACAATTTAAGCTTCTAACATTACTATTCGCTGAATACTTATGCTAGTTATATGCGTCATGAGTTTATGTAAATATCATACGGCAGCAAGTTCGACTGTTTCAAACGCAAATTTGTCTGGCATTCTGCCAAAATATATACACTTGTCCAAAAGGGGCGTTATTATTTGCTGCGACGAGAAAGGTTGTAGAGACATTTTTAAATAGTAGATATTGAAAACTGAGCAATGCCCTCACCTGGACTCGAACCGCGGACCCCTCGAATACGCGTTGAGCGTGCTGACCACTACACCACGAAGGGTGCTGACCACCACCATTTAGTTCGGGCGCCCGGACTAAATAGTGGTGGATGATGATTCTTCAGGTTATTTTTGAAGCAGGGAGACATGAAAATTAAGCAATACCCTCGCCGAGACTCGAACCCGGACCTCTTGAACACACGCCGAGTGTGCTACCATTACACCACGAAGGCATGCAGAAAGGAGGGAGAAAATACCTTACAGACTTAAATCATAATAACGTTTTAATTAACATGATATACTTAACAAATCGTTTCACAGTATTTCATTTAACATTAAATATGTTAAAAATAAGATTTTTCATTAATTCTATTTATTTATTTATTTGCTTACTTATTCCTTATAATGTTAATAATTATGTACGCAAATTTTAAAATATTTTAATTTCCCGTTTAAAACAGTTTTTAGATATTTTAACTTCGAAATTTTGTTAAAATATCGAAAATACTGAGCCTTTTCAAGATGAACAAGAAGGGAAAAGCAAATATTTATTTCAGTCTTTGTATTTTATGCCAGATTTCGTCACTGATAGACGATAAGTTTGAAAATCCACAAAGTGTACATTGCCAAGATTTATATCGAAATATGTTTCTCAGAGCAACCTGAAAACAGTTAAACAATTTTTTATTTTATGTTATTAATAGCATTTAACTTCAGTATTTCGTAGAGGGAAAATAATCTATATCAGGTACAAAATATCTGATGTCAACAAATACCACATAACTTCACTGTACGACCAATCAAATTAGACACATTTTTTGATTCACTTCATTCAAACTCATTTCCTCGAATTTCAGTAGAGATATACAGGGGTTGGACAAAAATATGGAAACACCTTTAAAAAAACATGTTTCTTTGCTTAATATGGTGTAGGAAACCCGTTGGCATCCAAAACAGCTTGCAGTCTTCTCGGAATGAATAAATACAGTTCCTGTATGTTTGCCAAGGGAATATTATACCATTCTTCCTGCAAAACGGTGGCAAGTTCAGATAACGATGTTGGCGGTGGATAACGAGAACGCACTTTCCGTTCCAATGTAGACCACAAAGGTTCGATAATATTCAAGTCTGGTGACTGTGGTGGCCAGGGGAGATGGAACAACTCATCCTCGTGCTCAGAAAACCAGTCCTGGACAATGTGAGCTGTGTGAACAGGGGCTTTGTCGTCTTGGAAGACACCATCACCATCGGGGAACAAAGTTTGTACCATGGGATGAACTTGATCGGCCACAATGTTCACATAAGTCTTGGCAGTCATGTGCCCTGACACAGTTATCATGGGGCTAGCAGAGAACCACGATATGGCTGCCCAAACCCTAACAGAACCCCCGCCATGTTTCACTCTTGGCAACAAGCAGTCTGTATTATAGGCTTGAGATGGCGTTATCCAAACGTAAAGTTGGCCAGAAGTGGGAAACAATGTGAAAGAAGACTTGTCAGACCATATTACTCGCTTCCACTGCTCTATAGTCCAGGCTTTATGACTTAAACACCACCTTTTCCTGTTACGGGCATTAGCATCACTGATGAGTGGCTTCTCAATTGCAGCACGGCCAGCAATTTCCTGTTTATGAAGCTCCCTTCTAATTGTTTTGGTACTCACAGGGTTCGGTAACACAACATTCATTTCAGCAGTAACTTTTGCAGCTGTGGTCTTCTTATTTTTCGTCACAATTGCCCTTAATGATCGTCTGTCACGACCACTCAGGACACACTTTCGTCCGCGCTGTGATTTAGCAGATGATGTTTTTCCGTTTTTCAAATATGCGGAATAAATCTTCGATACAGTACCTCTTGAAACACTAAACACCTCGGCTACCTTGCTTACGGAAGCACCTACCATACGTGCTCCAATAATTTGCCCACGTTCGAAGTCTGTTAACTCTGACATAATGCAATGACAACCTCACATAACAGTACTCTGACAACAACTGAACTGTTTAGCACATTTACGAAGTTGTATAGGTGGCTTTAGTAGTCAAAAACGCCAGCGCCACCTACATATTTCATTAAAATCAATCTTTCTTTTCAAACATGCATTTCACAAGGTGTTTCCATATTTTTGTCCATCCACTGTATTTCTCATTTAATCAATTCAGTTCTTACATTACGGTAAGGAAAAAATACATAAAAACTCAAAATATCTTCTTTAAAAATTGTTAAATGCAGAAAAACCTAAAACACCAAATACATTTAAAAAAAAGTTTAAAAAATGTTTTAGCTCAAAGGTGTAACCCAGAAGAGCTATTAATTTCGTTTTGGCATTTTCCGCTGAAATTTTTAAATGACGGTTCACTTTTCAAACTGTTGTCACCAAATATTACAACCCTGTATTATATTAAAAAGAAATTAAATAATGAATAATCTGCATAAATGTACGTATGTTTCTCGTAGTGTGACAAAACGACCTTACCTAGAGCAATCAGATTTTGAATAATGTACGTTTCCACCCGAATAAGGGCATCTAGAAGCCCAAGTTTGGAATTTATTTTCTTATCTGTTTCATATTTTGTAAATCTTCAACATTTCTTGACTGACAAACCGAACGATTTCAAAGCGAGCAATGAAAACACTGTACGAAAAAAAAAAAAAAAAAAATAGCAATAATCTCCAGCGCGCGAGACTGTGCACCGGAAATTCTAAAGACATGCTCGTTTTAAAATTACTTTGGGATATTGCTGTTGAATTGAATATATGGTTTAAGTGCGAAGAACATTGCTATTTAATAAATAAATGTAACCACAAAACATTAAAAAAACGCCCTTTTGAGCGTAATGTAAAATCCGAAAGCTTTTTTTTATTTATTTTTTAGTTTTTATTTTATTTATTTTTTTTGGCAAAATTTTGTGTGCAAAAACTGAAAGTTAAATTTTGGTCCCATTGTGCAAAAAGACCATGAAATTGGTGCGCCAATTTCTACTAAGCGCTTCAAAGGTAAACAAATGGCACTTTTAAACTGCTGATAATTTTACAACTGTTGCATGCAGATTAACTAAAGACATAAAAATCTTAAGCGGAATATAAAAACAGCATACTTCAATCACTTTTAAAGCAAGAACATGCACAATTTACCAACATATAAGAATAAAAATAGTGTCTATATGTATAGATACTTTTGATGCTGCCGATTACGATTCGTTTTAGAGAAAGAATACTTTATCCTATCTACGTACGTTTGTCAGACAATAAAATCATTCAAATGGTTTCAAGAGCGGTCAAAATTTATATTTTCGATGATATATGATGCCCGAAATTTACAATGCCTCCTTTATTACAACGCGTCCTTTACTTCTTACAAGGAAGTAAAAAGAAATTTTTACTTTTTCGATCCGTACAATTTTCATTACGTTCAGATCACTTTTTGAAAACCCTAAGCTATTGTTATATAGCGCTATATATAAGCTTTCCTTTATACTACTAATTACAATAACATGCTGGTTATAAATGTAAAATAAATTCAGCTATTTAAAAATAATATCATTTTTTCATTTATTTATTTTACAGAGAAAATTAAATATAGCAAATTTCACTTAAGTTTTTATTTAACTACATTCAATTGAATTCTTCATTCAGATTCCACTAACGTTGTTGTATGTGGATATATATCAGAGATATGGAATACATTAAGTTAATCCTTTAAGTTTAATGTGTATTTTTTTTGGTTTGACCTTGTGATACATTTTTGTTTAATTCGGGAACTAAATCCAGAGTAAATGTGTTTTTAGAAATGATTTTTAAATCTAAGAAGCAAAACTAGACTGCCAAATGAAATGCTTTCTTCGGTTTCACGTTGTTCAGATTCATTCTTGAAACAAATTTATAATTTAAGATAAATTAGCACATTTTTTGAAAGATTTCGAGGCCCTTTAATTAATGTTTAATATGTAAACAGTATTTTTTTAAATATTCGAACCTCTTCCTTTAATATAAGCCTCCATCGCGAGTTCTATGATGGAAGGGAATTTTGTAAAGTTTCCAGAGATGTTGATTTCCAGTCCTCTTCCACAATTTTCCATAGTTCAACAATCATGATGCGTTTGCGACCAGACAAGAACTTTGACTCCAACAGATCGAGGGAGCTGTAGCAGGGGGTCGCCAAAAATTTCAGCAGTTTTGATGTCTCTTTGACTTAAAGATTATATTATAATAATAATACAAACTTTGCCTATACGATTAATAAATTTTATAATTTTACGATTACCAAATATTTTTATATAATTTTACGTTTTCCTCCATATATAATGTGAATAGGAACTAGTTTCCCTTGGGAAATCTTTCACGATGACATACCTTCCATTAGACAAATAACCTTTAATTGATAAGCTCAGACAGATAAAACTAATATCAATCCAATCGAATAGGTTAACAGGTGAACAGAATTATAGCAGAATTATATCAATCCAATCGAATAGGTTAACGGTGAACTTCTATAACAGAATTATAGAAGCTTTAACAGGTGGCAATAATTGGTATTTATGAAAGAAGTAGGAAAAATTGGCATTTGTCTTCTAAAATTTATACATTTAAAAGGGGCCCACCAGCGGCGAAGCGGTAAAGACGCTGAACACTGGTAGTTTGGTCTGAGGTTCGAATCCCGCGAACGGGTTGGCTGCATGGGCGTTTTCGTTCCCCATGTGTAACGCGTATACGAGCCAATTTCCCTTAGAAAGTCCTCCACGAAGGCATCCACCCCTTTAGGCAGATAGACCCGTGTGCTTTGCCATAACTTGAATAATCCACTAATCCATTCAAAGGGAGATAGATATAACGTAAAGATAAGCTTGCAATTGAATCACAAAAGGCTTTAAATTTGATCCGTAAGTAAAAATAAATTTCAAATGTAAGAATTATAATACAAAATACTTGTTTTATAAATAACTAAAAGTATAAAGGAAATCAAATAAGCATGCTTTGTTTATAATTCAAAGGAACAGGGAACTTAAAACTTAAAATAGGCATTTTATTCATAATTTACAATTACAGTTTATCCCACTTTTTTCCCATTTCAGTAAGTAATTTGAAAACAAAGGTGTCCAGAAATCCAATAACTGAAGTGGATTGAAAAAAATCCTTTTTCTCTAAAGTTTCCTCCTAGTTTAGCCGCAATAGGAAGATAAAAATTCGGTGAGTGAAAAAAGGGGAATAAAAATTTATAGAAAAGTTAGCCAGTTTTTGTAAGGATTATATTTCAGATTTCATCTGAGAAAATGCCAGATTTATTATTAGGTTACTAAAAGCCATTTATATACTTTTCCCTAACAATCTTTTTAATTTTTTTTTATTATTATTATTATTTTTTTTTTTTTTATTTTCTCGAAATTGTACCCTACTTCTTTCTATTCTGAGTCTTCTAGAATTTAAATATTTAAAAAAGATGTGAAGACTTTTTTTCCTCTTTTAAACCCTTTTCGAAAAACTATTTAAATATAGGAATTATTTTATTGGAAAACGCATTTGTGGTTTGAAACGAAGAAATGAATGATAATCTTCCTAGGGCAAAATATTCTAATTTTGGCATAAATTTGATATATGTGTAATTTCTCTTTTTCTAGTTTCTTCCCATCCACCCGTTATGCAATTTGAAATGTTTCTAAGAAGCACTCTTCGATTTTTAAGCTGGAAAAAAAAATATTAATAACGAAGAAGCAAATATTTCAAAGGCTTATGGTTAAGAAGATTTTGTCAAATGTTAATTAGAAAGAAATATTTAGATCTTGTTCAAATGCACAATTACATTAAGCTTAAAAATTAAAAGAAAATACATAAGAAAGAAAAATCTGAAAGGTTTCAATTTTTAAATGACGTCCAAAGAGGCTTCTTTTTTTCCATTTTGTGTGTTACCTTTACTTAATAAATATTATGTTTTTCGCACTTAAATATAAAATTCAGTTCAACAGCAATATCGCAAAATAATTTTAAAATAAGCATATATTTAAAATTTTCGCGCGGAGATAAAAATGTTTTTTTTTCCCCTGTGCAGTGTTGCCATTGCTCGCTTTGTAATTGTTGAGTTTGTTAATCAAAAATTCGTTAAAGTTTTACAAAATACGAAATAGATCATGAAACAAATTCCAAATTCCAGATTTGGGAGCCCAGATGCCCATATTCGGGTGAAAATGTACGTTATATAAAACTGGATGGCTCTATGTACCGTTGTTTTATCACGGTGCAAGAAACATACATACATTTATGCAGATTCTTCATTATTTAACTTCTTTAAATATGATACAGGACACTCATATTTGGTGGCAACAATCTGAAAAATAATCCGACGTTTATGGTGAATCGACGCAAAATGCCAAAACGAAATTAACAGTCCTTTTGAGAAAATTACCCCTTTGGATTAAAACGAAAAAATCTGAAAGCTTCCGTATTTTATATTGCGCCCAAAGGGGCTTTCTTCAACGTTTTGTATGTTACCTTTATTTATTAAATATCATGTTCTTCGAACAAAATTTAATTCAACAGCATTATCACAAAACATTTAAAAACAGCATATCTTTAGAACTCTCCGTACAAAGTCTCGCGCGGTGGAGATAAAAATATTTTTTTTCGTAGTGTTGCCATTGCTCCCCTTGAAATCCTTCAGTGTTTTAATCAAAATATCGGTAAAGCTTTACAAAATTTAATATAAGTAATAAAAAATTTAAAATTCGGGCTTATTCCTGCAACCCAACATCGGCTTCCAAGTGCCGATGTTGGGTTGCAGGAATACGTTATTCAAAATTAGATGGCTCTAGGTACCTTTGTTTTTTTCAACATTCAAACATTCATGCATTCATTTAGTTTCTTCAAATATAATACATGGCGATAATATTTGGTGGCAACAGTTTGAAAAATGAACCAACGCAGTAAGTGTATTCAAAGAACAACGCAGAAGTGTATTCTCAAAACGGCATTTTGCCGTTTTGAGACTAAAACCACCCTTCTTGTATTCTTGTAGAATTAAGCGAATGAAAATTGTAAATAATTATTTTTCTGTGAAACCTAGTAGATAGCATTACACATTAAGGTTTTTTTAGTCCAAAGGGATTTGAATCCCGAAGGACTATTAGTTTCTTTTTGGCATTTTGCGTCGGAAGGATAAATGTCGGTTCACTTTTCAAACTGTTGCCATAAAATGTTAGAGTCCTGCATTATATTTTAAGAAATTAAATAATGAAAATCTGCGTAAATGTATGTATATTTCTCACATTGTCATAAAATAACGGTACATAGAGTCATCGAATTTTGAATAACGTAATCCTCCAACGAATATGAGCATGTGGAAGACCAAATTTGAAATTTGAAATTTGTTTTATGATCGATTTCCTATTTTTTAAAACTTTGACGAATTTTTGATTAACAAACTCAAGGATTTCAAAGCGAGCAATGACAACGTTGTGCAGAAAAAACATTTTTATCTCCAGCGCGTGAGTCTCTGTATCGGAAATTCTAAAGATATGCTCGTTTTAAAACTATTTTGCGATATTGCTGTTGCACTGGATCTTATGGTTTAAGTGCGAGGAACATGATATTTGATAAAGAAAGGTAACACACAAAATGTTAAAAAACGCCCCTTTGGACGTAATTTAAAATCTGAAACATTTCAGATTTCTTTTTTATATATATATATATATATATAAACGATTTTTTTTATTTGAATTTACTCCACTTTTTTATTTTCAGTCCTCAGGCATCATTTATTACAAAAGTATTCAAATTTAGGGAACATAAATGATAAAATGCAGCTTATTTGTAAGATATAACAGTTAGAACGGCTCTAAATGTGATAGTTATCTATCCTAATTAAAGAACTACCTACTTGCAGGATATAAATTTTACTTAAGTGTTGCGATGGCAGTGAATTATGGCAAAACAGAAGAGGCTAATTTAACTTAAAGGGAATAATTTAATATTTTGTTTAGATGATACTCGTTAATCAAAAGATTGAAAACCGCTGCAATAGAACGTATTCGGCCCCGTCGTTGCTTACGTTGGCAAATCTTACTACTACTTACTAACTTTCTTAAGAAGTTAGAGATTAGTCGGTTTGAGCTTCTCAAGTTTCCAAAGACAATAGCTTTAACTGCAATCTTATGGTTTACTCCTAGTACCTTACAATTTAAAATTATCTGATAGACCTTTTAGTCAAAATGTTTTCTCTTGTCTGGGTTATTAAAGCTTGGTTACACTTCCGTTAATTGTGAATCCGATCATTCGTTGGTTCAAGGAAAGTTAAAAAATAAATTAAGTAATTAATTATATTTAATCTTACAATGTCTGTGTTCCAGTTATTTAATATGATCAAGTGTCCCGTCGAAGAACTGTATCACTGAAGTAATAGATAAAATGTAATCTAGGCAAATTTTCTTCGATTCTAATCTCTGCTAGAATAAATTTTAGAAATTGAGTGATACTTTACGACCTTTTATAAATTCAAAAACTGGGTTTATTAAGCGAACATTTTAAAATTGGGTTTTTGCCATTTACTTTAATCTCTAAATAAAATGCTTGCTTTTATAAATCTTAAAAATAAAAAGGCTAATATTAAAATTGAAATACGCCTAACGAAAACAAAAATTTCTAACTGATTTTACAGTTTATCGAATAAAATATTCAAATTAACATCATACTTTTTTCCAAAAAAAGAACGAAGAAATTTTCAGAACCTCAAAGAATTTAAAAACCAGAATTCATGTAATTTGCAATTCTCTGTAAAGAAACTTACCTTAGATTATAATCGAATGAGATAATTTTCATTCTAAATTATTAATTAATAACTAATTAATATGAATTTTGTTTTTTATTATTTCAACCGTTTTCCTAGCTTAAAAAATTAAACCTTCTTTTCCTTTTCTTAATAATGGAAACTATGATTTCTTTAATATTTTTAAAGATGTATGGCTAAAAGATAAACTAAACTTTTTTTCGCTTTTGAAAGAAAATTAAATTAAAATGTAAATGTCTGTTAATTCTGAGATGAGTTATTATTTCTGCATTTATTATTTCAAACCGTTATAGCCATTTTAAAATTTAATTCGGGTTTTTCTGAAAGTATGGAAATTATTTCCTCATATTATAATCAAATTTGAAAAAATATATTATGAATATTTATGTTTAAACACTGTACGATAAATATGAATATCACGCAGAAAATATATCTTATTTTATCCGAATTAAACTGAAATATTAAAAATTCTCAATCTTCTCTGAAGACAAAGTAATGAAGACCGTGCATCTAGTATATCTCTGAATGTAGCTCATTCAGATAGTTTTGAAGTTGTTTTAATTTATTCTTAGTTGATGTAGAAAATGAAAAATTATACAAATGTTGAGTCTTGTAAGGATTATTTTAATTTTATAATAGTTAGTTTGAAACCCTTTCCTTTAAATTCTTGTTTCCCACTTACAACTTCCTACCAGAATAAATTTTTAGTATCGCGTTACATGTAAATGAGGTAGAAAGAGTATTTAAAGGAAGTTTTGCTTACTTCAGAAGAAAACCGTAGGAATCCTTCGTGGCGCGGGTTTCCAGTCAGGCTGCTTCATTGTTTATAGCTAACTACACTCGGCTGTATTGTACACGCCTGCTGATATTCGCCGGTTAACTTGTGATATTGCGTTGCCCCAACTTGTCCGCAACAGTAGTAGTGACTGCTATGAACTGGAAGTTACACGAACTCGTAAGAACGGTTTAATCCCTTTTAAGACTTACAGTTGCGTTCACTTGACGCTCACAAACTACGCCGACCCAGCGGTGTAACCAAAAATAGAAAAGTACAACTAAAAATAAATAACAGGATGCATAACTAACGAAGTCACTATCTACGAGGCTCTATAATTGTAACTATCTTAACCGCGTTCTAAGATACAGCTGAGATTCAGCAAACTTTCTGATTAAGACGTTGAAAGAATTCAACTATCTAAATGTGATAACTGCCGAAGTAGGCACACAGGCCGAAACGCGCGGTTCTTAAAATTCTACCAAGCAACCTTCACGCTCGTGAATCAAGAAGCACACCTTTTAATCTCGTTTCCCTTCTATTTAACTCAAATTACTTCTGCTAAAAATGTGAATACTCTGCTCGTTCTACTAAAATTTACATACTCTGGCATTGGCAATTCCAGGGGAAAGTAAAGGCTTGACAGGAAAGATGGCTTAAAATAAATGTTAGTTAAAATAAATATAAACCCTACAAACTTAAGCCAACTGCGTTAGATAATTTTGTACGGCTTTGGCTAAGTCCAGTTTAGTTTAACATTACATTAATTTCTCATTTATATGTGTAACGTGTATACGAGCCAGTTTCCCTTAAAAAGTCCTCCACGAAAGCATCCCTGATTTATGGCAGGTAGCCTTCTTGGCTTTGCCACATTCAAATAACTTAACCTATGTATATTTAACTTCAAAACATGCTAATAATTGTAATGCTCACTACCCTTGCTCACTACGATTCTTACTTACACAAGCTTACTTGAGTATACAAGAGTTGAACATTTAACAGTACTCTTTATCTGTGCCGGATAAATGGAAATATTGCGACTCTGATAATATTGGCAGATTCAAGATCGAACTTTCCTCTTCTAACAATATAACAGTGTTAACATGTCTCCTTCCATCTACAGAACGTTTAGGTAATTTCTGTGGCTAAACATGTTTTACAAATTACAGCACGGTTCGTGTGTTAAAACTGAAACTTCGGGAAGCGATGCCTGAAGGATGGCTATCAGAATTTGTAAAAGCCATTCCATTCCGTACAGTGCTGTAAACAGACGATGCATTTAAGCGAATTCTAGTGAAGATGTGAGAACGGCAACGACAAGCGTGTACATTAGTTTGGATGTGAAACTGATGGACATGTCTAACCGATAATCGAGATTGGACTGAATGGGATCTTGCCTTTGAAACCGGTTTTTTTATAAATCATCATTAACGTTCTCAAAGAGCACAACACGTGCGCAAATTTGCAACACATTGGGTTCCTCGTACCTTAACGGAGAATTAAGTTTAGCACTGTTATGAGGCCACTAAGTTTTATGTGGAAGCGAGTGAATGTTCTCGATAGCATGAAATTTGGGAACACGCATATTAAAATTCAAGTGAAACATCAGTTCAACAAGTAGCATCATTAAATTTCATACGTTTCAAAAAAAGCGCATGTGAACCCCATAATTCTTAAAAACTTGCTAAAAAGGTTAGTGATAAGCTATAAAGTCTATGTATTTATTTTAAACATTTCTTGCAATACAACTTGTGTAAGTTTTTCTGGAGGAGCTGAGTCCTTTTCTGACCGGTCTACCTACACTCGATCACCTACATTTGCATATGGCTGGGTACTGAGTCAATACTTATTGAGAAAATTGAAGAAAACAAAAAAAAAAAATTGTCTTCGAGGGAACTAAAATCATTAAACCTCGTTTCAAATTCAGTTGTTAAATTTGCAATTTTTTCTGCGTAATTTTGATACAAAAAGTATCATCTAAACTTGATTTGTTTATGCTGCACGTCGGGCAATGCGTCAAATCTTCATTTTTAAGTTGTTTTTCCCAAAGAACTAGTTGACATTTGAATGCTTTAATTATGTCAAACATGTTCGTAATGATATGATCTTTTCCTTGTAACGATAAATTTAAATCGGTTAAGTGTTTGGTTATATCAACCAAGAAAGATAAATCTTGTATCCATATTGGATCGTAAAACAAACTTACGTCTTGATTTTTCGTTTTTAAAAACTGACATCTATATCTTCTCCTGTGGTAGTACCAGGCATCGGTATTAGTTCCAGTAATTCCTCAAAAATGTTAAAATTCTTGTCACAAGAACGAAGAAACACTGCTAATTGAGCTTTGCCACTAATGTCCGTGCTCTCGTCACAGGCAATGGAGAAACTTTCGAAATTAGATGATTTTGCTTTGATCTGATCACTTAAATTCGCGGCTAAATCAGTAACTAATCACAGCGAAATCGCTACAAATCAATCACAGCATTAAGTAAACAAACAGTTCGCTAGAACTACAGCTACTACTGAGATGAGTTGTTTGTTCTCGGCTTTTATAAGCTTTATAATTAATTTCTCGAATATACTGGAAACATCTATAAATATCTGGATTTTTGTGGATGGCAACAGCAATTACGAGATATTTATTTATTAGGTATTAAATGCACGCGCTGTTCTATTTTTAATCTTCCAACGCAGCTGTCTTTTCAAAAATCGTCTGCGTTGCTAATGCAACATGAAGCAAATCTAATTACAATTCTAAATTTAAAAAAAAACTAAATAAATAAATAACTATGAAATCCGTAACAATATGAATTAAGTAATAATTAATAATAAAGCAAAGTGCATGCACATGCATGCACCAATATATCGTACAAAACTATGATTGGAAAACTGTGACCATGAGTGCGGCCACATTCGGCTATCGGGGGATGCGTACAAGTTCTGAGTGCACCTGTCCCCCAAAAGCCGAAGGTAGCTGAACGCAAGCTACTCACACGCATTTGTAATTTAAGTAGTGTGTGTGTCAGCTCGCTGTGAGTAATCTAACAACACTGAATAAATTATCGTTAATTACTTAGCAGTAAACATTTCATTTTTTTCTTCGTCGATATGTTATTTTATTATTATATATTATTATTTGCCGATATATTGGCCGGGCCGCAAAAATATTTGTTGTGGGCCGCGAGTTTGACATCCTTGTCGTAGACGAAGCTTAAAACCTCTGTTCGAAATGAATTAAGCTGTTCGAATTTATTTATTGTTGGAGACAAGCTTATGTTGAAGCCACACCCCAGTGACTGGTAATTTGCATTGTATAATTTTAATTTAATGGTGAAATAAAATAAAGTTATCCTAATTTTGTGTCTGTTTATTTCAGAGTTTAGGAATTCTAGTGGTGAAAATTCAACCGTTGAATACATGTGTAATATAATTATTTGAGAAAGAGTTAGCTAAACTTAGTTAAACCCAAGACAGTTGTCATAAGCTTTCTGTTTTTAGGAATTGCTCGCAGGCTTTCTGTATCATGTTACCTTTACAACGCGTTTTCGCTCCAGCGCAGTTGGACAAAATAACTCGGAATTTTTTTTACAACACCGTTTAGGAAACGTGTGGCAGCTTTTCCTAGTCTCCAATTGGATAAATCTTTAACAGACACAGCGCGCCACCCAGACGGTAGAGCCTGGCTGCGATACCAAAGGGACCGGGTTCGAATCCCGGAGAAGTCGTGAATGTAAAAATTGTCTGCCACTTCATAGGAGGCAACGGTGGCGGCCTCCACAATAAAATGGCCACCACTTCTGGTCTTAGTAATGGGCAGTGCCGTCATAAGCAAGTGCCCAACATTGGGGGAAAAAAATAGACACAGCGCACCAGGAGAAGACAGCAGAAAATTACCTCTAGACAGGAATTTTAGGAACCGTCACGGACGATCGAAGATAACTGGAGATAATTCTGAAGAACTTTTCATTGAAGAAACTCAAAACATCACTCTGAAAAGTAGAGAAAAATATTTGGACATGGCGAAACAGGTGAAATCTTACTTTTTGGAGAAAGATCCTCTGACGGAGAGAGCGGAAATATTTAAAAGAAATCTCCAAAATTGCTTATCAAGAAATTTACGAAGATTTGCAAAGCAAGAGCAACCAATCTCTAATGGCAGATTTTTTTAAACATAAACTTACCAGAAGTGCAGTGGAAATTGTCGACGAAACAAGGTCAGATCTTCAAATAAGGCGAGTCAAACGTTCTCGAACAAGTATAATGAGTGATGATGAGAAATAAATTTGTGAGCACAACATCAGGTTTCTTTCTGATTTTGACTTGAAATCCTCATCTTTTTAGGGTACTGTTCCGTTTTGAGGACGGTAAGAAAATTGCAGCGAAAATGCATGCGCAAAAGCTCCAGATCTAGCAAATGCGCCTATTTAACAGCGAACCAAAACTAGCATACGCGCTAATTTCAAATTGCGTAAGTTTAGATAGTTCTGTATTAAGTCGCCATTGAAATACTAGTTTAATTTTTAAATCCTTTTTTGATATCCTATGGATTTAACAATTTGGGAATTGCCCATGACGAAAAGCCTGAAATAGAATTTTTTCAAAGAAAAGGCATCATTCATTATAGAAAATTATGTTTGAAAAACCAAGGAGATGAAATTATGCTTTAGCGATAACTCGGTAGCGAAATAGCGATGTAGGAATACATTCAGTTAGCCTTTTTTTATATAAATTATAATAATGATATGAAATAGTTATTTACTCTTATGCTTCCGTTATTCTTTTTTATATAAATTATAATAATTATAATACAATATATTATTTTGGTACAACTCTAATATACGCCCTAATTTCACCAAATGTGGCGATATGTGTTCTGCGCTGGTTTTTGGCAGGATTGCGTGTTCTATGGCAACCCTGTTGACGTTGAAAAATCTTTCGCTGGAGCTCGTTGATTCGCCTCTGTGTCTGAGAAGATGGGAGGAAAAGATAAAATGGTAGTTGTTGAATTGAAGTTCGGCAAAAAGAAATATCATTGTGGCTATCCTGTTGAGGGGTAGTGGGTAGTGGGTATTTGGAAGTGTGGAAAGAGGGTCTGGGAGATTATTTTTAATGGCAGTGCATGATAGAAGTAGGGATTTGTAATTTTATTTATTTGTGAACCATAGTATAAATTTTCTGGATAGTGTGTCTGGCTGTCATGTAAATACGATAGTGATTACGTGGCGGCATGTTAAAGACGGTATGACATTTATATTTCTGCTATTCGAAAACGCATTAATTCATGGTAAGTGCATTTTATTTTATCCTTGTCCTTATTTTGTAGAATGTTATGTTCATTGGTTCTTTAGTATGAATTTCTGTCGTTGTTGTTTTTTTAAATTGTTTGAAATTTATTTTAGTTTATTTTGTTGTTTAGTGTCTAGACTGTGCAATTCGTAGATGTTTTTTAAAGTTGAAACAGAACGCTGTGTATTATTTGAAATTTATTGTTGTTATGTTATTTTATTAAAGCGAGGAGTGCGTAGATCGTAGATTCCTTCCTTGCCTAAATTGTGCAATTCGTAGAATTTTTTTTAAGTTTAAACAGGATGCTGTGTACATGGTATTCTTTGAAATTTATTGTTGTTATGTTAATTTATTAAAGCGAGGTGTGCGTAGTTTCTAGATTCGTTCGTTGCCTACATTGTGCCATTCGTAGATGTTTTTTTAAGTTAAAACATGTCGCTGTGTACATGGATTCTTGTCAAATATTTTTGGTTAGAAACTTTACGTTTTTGCTATCTAAATTTTTTGTTTTTGTTTTGGATTTTTAGCTAAATTGTATGTTGAAAACGTAGTTTCTGCATGTGCGAAAACCGCTTTTTTGGAGACATTTTAGGCTAAAAGTTCGAAATGTAGACAAAAAATTTAGATAGTAATATGGCAGCGTGAAGTTTCTCGTCAAAAATATTTGGCGTCTTGAGGGCGCATATCAGAGTAGTTCCATTATTTTATATAATTATAATAATAAAAAAGTATTATATGAAATTAACCTTTCATCTAAATTAAAACAGTAATCTTAATCTTAAATAGTTATTTACTATTATACTTCCTTTCTTGCGTTAGGATTGGCGCAATTATTTTTGGCAGCACTGGCATCAACAATAGTTTGGCGATTTTTTACGGTCTTCAAAACGGAATAGTACCCTTTTTAGGTTTTATATGACATGGAATTTTATTCAACTCTTTATGAAATGTTTTTATGTACATAAATTTAAAAAATGATGAAGTATGTTTAGGGAACGTATCTACCCGTTGTAGGAAGACTACCTGTATTCTCATTCATAATTTGGTTGATATGAAAATCCGAAACTTACTTTGAGAATAATCCAACCAACACAAGGATTTAAACAGAAAGGGCAAAGTTTTTTAACAAGTTTAATTAAAAGGCTAAAAAAACTAATAGCTACATCTGACTATAATAACTGCTGACTATAATACCAAATAAGACAGAAATATGAGTAGTAACAGTCACTCAAACAACCATTATAGTCGAACTCTTTTTTATTTAAAAGATTATCAGCATCAACTGGAAGGAAAGAGTGTAATTTAGAAATGGAAAATTTGATAGGACGGTGTAACTAAAATATTTACCCTTAGTAAAAACTAGAATAAAATCTTAAAAAACAAGAAGTTTTATAAATAATAGATATTAGACATATAGGATAGACGCTTAAAGAACGTCATAGCGAAAGAAACAAGTAGTTTTTCCTGAAACTGCTGACGGCAGTTGATAACAACGAGTATTAAATTCAGGCAAGGGAGACAGTCATGCCGGTAAAGCAACGTATGATTTATGTCCATTACGTGCCATTTCCAACACAACTCAAATCGATTCTTTTCTTCGAACTCTGTGAAACGAAAAATAGCTCCCGAGATAATTCATGAAACGTCTTCAGTATCTTCTCCAATAACTCTCTTCTTTATTTTTTAGAATAATCTGTTTACTCTATAATTAAGGTTGGCAACAAGAAGCGAATAATTTTGCATTAGAGATCTCTGATAACAAAGGGAAAGTGTATACATCGCATTTTTTCATTTTGTCGACGGTGATTCCATATGTGAATTATAATTTTTGTTCCAAAGAAAGCCAAATGTTTAGATAACTATTCTGAATATCTGTGTTCCATTTCTTTTGTAGCTCAAAGGGGCGATACTCCAAAAGGGCTATTAGTCTCAAAACGGCATTTTTTTTGCGTTTCACTATAAACGACGAATTATTTTTTAAATTGTTTCTACGAAATATTAATGCCCCGTATTATATTTAAAGAAATTAAAGAATAAAGAATCTGCATAAATGAACGTATGTTTCTCACATTGTGAAAAAACAACGGTACCTAGAGACATCAAATTTTGAATATCGTAATCCTCCACCCGAACATCGGTATTTTAATTTCGAATATTTTTTATTACCTATTTCATATTTTGTAAAACTTTAACGAATTTTTGATTAACAAGCTCAACGATTTCAAAGCGAGCAATGGCAACACTGTACGGAAAGAAAACCATTTTTATTTTTCATATAATCTAGTTCGAATTATATTTGTCTAAACTATACGTGCATTAAATATATTCATCAGTGTAGAATTTTTATATACAGGGTTTGTCCGGAAAGTAGTAGGACTGAATGTTTTTAAAAAAATATATTCACACTTTTTGACCCATCGACTTAATAGTTTTCAAAATATGCCCCTTCTGCGTCAACACTGCGTTTCCAGCGACCTTGCCAGTCACTGAAGGCTCTCTAGAATGTAAAAACTGGAATACTCTTCAGCTGCCTCTTTACGGCCTCTTGAATGGTCTGGCCAGAGCCGTGGTGCCGTCCTTTCATGGCCCTTTTCAGTCGGGGAAGCGACTGGTACGCTTAGTAGACTTAGTAGAATCTAGCGACTGGTACGCTTATTATCTAAGATCCCCCCAACCCAAAACCAGTGCAGTAACATTCCCTTCCTTTACCAGGTTTTCGCGTGAAAAAGTCAAACTTACTACGTCCAGGACAAACCCTGTATATCATAGCAAAATCAATATAAAAATGTTTAAATATCAGTGTACAATGTTTACATATATGGCTACCGTGTATGTATCAGTGTATTTTCAGTGTCTAAAACCAGCTGCAGAAAAATACACCAGAGAAATGTTTGTTAATGCGCATCAGAGTAGAATTTGAAGTCCCAGTGTAAAATGTTTAAATATCAATGCAAAATATTAACGTAAATGCTTTTGTGTCTGTTACCATGAAAGACCGAAATTGGAGAATGTCGACTTTCACCAGAGAATGTCAACATTCACCAAATACTTCGGTGAAAGATCGAATATTTCTGTACATTCTTGTACATTCGGACCCTCACCGGTGTATGTCAACAATCACAGATATGCTCTGGTGTAGGTCGAAAAGAGAGGAGTATATGTACACGCTGCCATTTCAAAAGGAAGTGTTCCACAAATAAATGCAGTTGTAAAAGCAAGGGCCTCTTGTGCAATTCAAAGTGTCATAATAGTTTAAGTTGTTGCAATAAATAAGATTTGAATCACATAATTTGGTAAGTTTATAACTTCTATTATTTTCCTTTCTCATTTTGAATGTACTGTGTGTTTTAAGTTCTTATTTTAAATCTAAAGTGTGTATTTTTCGCGTCTGAATGACGGAGAAGAAAATATAATATTCTTATATGTTCAACATTCACCATTAGTACATGGTGAATGTCGACATTCACCGGTGTAAGTCAGAAATAAGAGTATTTGGAAAATATTTCGGACATACACCAAGCGACTATGCGAATGTTGACATTCACCGGTGAAAGTCGACATTCTCCAGATTTCGGTGTTTCACCGTAACATGTACACAACAATGTTCAGAACAGTTTAAAATAAACTTTAACGTATCCCCAGTGTGTAAACCTAAGTGCTGATAAAACGCACGAAGGTAATATATATTTAAATGCCCGCACTAGTACAGAATTTTTATATGTATCATAGTAAGTTCACTATGAAACGAATAATTGTCATTATAAAAATCTGTGTAATATGATTGTTGAAACTTTTGCCGTTAAAACTCGTTACCAAACACCACGTGATCTGCGCCTGCGCGCAGCCAAAAATAAAAACAGAACTACTGAACTTAAGAACTCATAATGGACGTTTAAGATGTAATCAGCTTCTCTCTGTGTTATGTGTATAATTAGTTAGTTATAGGATTTATTAATTAAATATCTTATTATCTTAGAAGCCTCTCATTTTGTAATGAGTAGTGTCTTTGATGTGTGCAATTAATAGAATTATTCCTCGACATATTCCTTTAGAGAAGAGAAAGAACATCGACTAAAAAGGTAAGCATTTTACCTTTATTCTAAGAATGATTATCTCGTTAATCATAACAAAAATGATTATGTATGCACAATGGCGTATGCATTAATGTAAAATAAATGTTTTGCATTAGTGCATTCTCAATGTCTAAACCCATGTGCGCATACATGTCAGGCAATTTACGTTTGGAAAATGCGCAACAGTGAAGAATTTATATGTCCCATATCAAAATCAGTATGAAATATGTAAATATCAGTGTTTAAATCTCAGTGCAAAATTTTCATGTATCAGTGCACAGTATCAGTATAACAGCATTATCAGTGTAACAACATCTTGTACCTTGTATGGGTTTCGTTTTGAGTACCGTAAAAAAATTGCAGCGAAAATGTATGCGCAAAAGCGCCAATTCTAGCAAACGCGCCCATTTAACAGTGCACCGAATCTAGCGTACGCGCTGATTTCAAATTGCGTAAGTTTAGATAGTTCTATATTTCTTAAGATGCCATTGAAACACTAGTTTAATTTTTAAATCATCTTTTGATTTTAAATCCTCTTTTGATATCCTATGGATTTAACAATTTGGGAATTGGCCATTACAAAAAGTCTTCAACATAATTTTTTTCAAAGAAAAAGTGGTGGTGTATGGTGTATTTAATTATGACAAATCACACTAGGACTATCTGCCTAAGGGGAGGGATGCCTTCGTGGAGGACTTTCTAAGAAAACTGGCTCATATACACGTTACACATGGGGAAAACCACGAAAACACCCATGCAGCCAGCCCGTTCGCGGGATTCGAACCTCGGACCGAACTACCAGTGTTCAGCGATTTTACTGCTCGGCCGCTGGTGGGCGACTTTTTAAGGGAAACTGGCTCGTATACACGTTACACATGGGGAAAATCACGAAAACACCCATGCAGCCAGCCCATTCAGGGGATTCGAAACTCGGACCGAACTACCAGTGTTCAGCGACTTAACCGCTCGGCCGCTGGTGGGCTCAAAGAAAAGGCATCATTCATTATAGAAAAACCAACGAGATGAAATTATGCTTTAGCAATAACTTAGTAGCAAAACAGCGATGCAGAAATTCATTCAATTATGTTTAGCCTTTTTCATATAAATTATAATAATGATCTGAAATAGTTAGTTACTCTTATGCTTCCATTCAGTTATGTTTAGCATTTTTTATATAAATTATTATAATAAGAATGTCTTATATGAAATTAAACTTTCATTCTAAATTAAAACAATAATCTTAGATAGTTATTTACTATTATACTTCCTTTTTTGCATTAGGGTTGCCACAATTATTTTTGGCAGCACCGGCATCAACAATAATTTGGCGATTTTTTACGGCCCTCAAAACGGAATAGTAGCATTCTATGAAACTGTTGTCTTATACCTATACCCCTGTATGGCCATGTACAGTGAAAAATTCCTATTAAATTCTCCACTCCACGCTCCTGGGGCGGGACTTAAGTTCGGATTCTGAACGATACCCGAATAGTCCTTTTTAAGCCTCCCGGGTGCCCGTATCCGCTCTCATCTGCTAGCTGTCTAGCTGTCAAAACTTCTCATAGAAGATGTATTTCAGAGTCAAAATATTACTGATAATAATATAATTAATAATATAATTCTTTTAGAAAATAATGGACATTTCACGATGAATTATGGAAGACTGAATATAAAGTATTGTACATATTTGAGAAATATGTGGGATGTCGATGTTCTAACATTATTCTAGAGTTCACTCCATTCCCGAAGCCGGCGGAGAAACTAATTTAATGCGCTAATATGAATAATTCCATGAAGCTCTTAAATACGGATTAAACAAGAGGAATATCTAGCATAATTAAGTATCTAGATATTCGTGATTGTTACATTACATGTTACTACTTGAAGAATGAAGCATTCTGATGTTTGAACATAATGTTGAGGTTTGCTTTTTACTTCCTTGTACGAAGTAAAAAGGAAGTATTGTAATCGCGAAAAGTTTCAGGCAGCATATTTCAACGAAAATACCATTTTGACCGCTATCGAATGCAATTTAACGATGTTTTCGCGTGATATCTGTACGTAAGAACAGAATAAAATACTCTTTTCCTTCAAAAAAATTATAAAACTGCTTTAAAATTAATTCTGAAAAGAATTTTTCGTGGCGTCTGCGAACGTATGTACGTACGTGCGTACGTACGTATCTCGCATAACTCAAAAACGAGTAGCCTCAGAACGTTGAAATTTTGTATATAGGACTGCTATAACATGTAGATGTGTACCTCGTATTTTGGTTGCAATCGGCCGCACCAAACGTATATAAATATATTTATATATATATCCACTCTATTACCCGCCTCAGTGATCTCAGTTTCTTTACTCTTATATGTTTGCAAATTGTACATTTTTTGCTTTAAAAATGATTGAATTATGTTGTTTTTATCTTTGGGTTAAAGATTTTATGCTTTTAGTAAATCTGTGTGCAATATTTTTAGAATTATCAGCAATTTTAAAGTTGTTTAATTGCCGCTAAGCCTGTTTTTAATGGCGGCCATTGATTTTACATTTGAAACAGGAGACTAGTGGATTTGTTGCCAATCTAGAGAAACTTAACTTCGCAACAACGAAGATAACGCATTCATTTATTATTGCCAATTAAATCATGCTTAATCCTTTCTGGAATTTTTTCGAGGAAATAAGAGTTTGAGATATACTTCGTAATTTGTAATATAGATATTTTGAGTTTTTATGTATGTTTGCCTTCTCGCGAAGTGAGAGCTGAATTAATTGAATGAGAAATACTCAATCGTCTGTGAAAAACTGTTTCTTTTTTGTTTTGTTTGCTTAATTTCTTTTATACATAGTTCTAGCTTTATTATAATATTTGAATAGAATATGTGGCAACGATTACATAATTCTTTAAATGATATACATTTTGTGCATTCTGAGTTATAATATGAATGAAATATAATACTGTTAAGTATACCTAGCGCCAGAGTGTCGCTATGGTAAACAAAGTGAATTTGAAAGAAAGCATTTATTATATTGTGGTTTATGCGCTGTCGGGGAAGTAGGTTTAATTCAATTTAATAAGTTTAAATAAAATGCAAGAAAAAATGCGTATAATTTAATATTCCGTACAAGGAAGTCATGTGGTGTACACATCAGATTTTTTATTATTGCATTTCCATTTCGTTTACTTTTATGTAGCTTTGATAAATTATGTTAGGTTGTTTTTTCTATAATCTTGCTTTATGGTAAACCAGCCAGAATTGATGGCGGTGGCCAATATATTTGATGGATGGGGATTTTGGTAAATGCACTTTTCACTCCCCATAAGAAGTTCTACATTAATCTCTTAGTGGAGAGATAAATTTTGTACATTGCGCTATTGAGACTAAAGGTCTGAAGTAAGTGTCCCCTTGAATTCTGTAGAGAACGGCATTTTGAAGTAACAGTTGTTTAAAATAACAGTCAGTAGGCGTTTGAAGTTACTGTGACTTGATACTGCAAAAGGTACTCAAGATACTGTGAAAATAAAAAGGTTTGAAGATACTGTGAAAGCATGAATGATCATACTTCAAAACGTAACGATTATGGGGCAAAATTGCAGCAAAATCTCGCAAATCGCTAATGACCAGGCAGTGCGTGGATAATAGTACTGCATTCTTTTGGCGTCCCAAGCTTTCGCGAAGGACGTTATATGCGTAAAAGATGACGTAAGACTAGGAAGACCATGGACCTTATAAGAAATAGACTAACCCAAACAGGTCTAGCCAATGTATCTCTCATCTGCCCCTGTATGGCAATGTAATAAATCTTTTAAGATCTCAATAAGTCCCCGGTAGATAGGGAAGGGCGCGGGACATATGCCTGTTTACCTCTGTTAAATACCAGGCGTCCCCGTCCTCCGTCACCTGTCACCTGTCCCTCGTCTGAGGCGTTGCCGGCTGTCACCTTGATCACATCTGGAGGAGTAGGGACGACTTGCAGAAATTTAGCATTGGTTGCCTATTGCAGCGTGTATAATTGTCAAGAAAAAGCTGGTTGTAGCGCCTCATTTCACAAATTAGAATTTCTACATATTTTTATTTTGAAACTGAGATTAATTTTTAAAAATTTAGCATATTTATCAAGCATAATTAACGTTGCAAATAATTATAAAGCTATTGCATGGTTTCAGGACTGGATATTTTTTTAGCTTTTCCTATGCTGTAAGGAAATTTGTAACTACTTCTTTTAGAAAATAATATTTTAAATCTGAACTAATAGAAAATTTTAAACAAGCAATTTTCTCTCGCAATTTTTATGCTTTTTATTGGTGTAAATAAGTAAAAAATACTAAAATATTTAAAAACGAATTTTTGAAAGTTTTGTTTAAAATTCTAAATTGTGCTGCTTTTTTAAAATTATAGATGAGTATTATAGCACAATTTCTATAAAGGAATTTTATTTCAATTATATTTCATAATACATCATAGTGATAAACACTTTTGACTCCTTAACAATTTTTAATTCTAATATTAAAATTGTATTTAACCGTAATAATTAATTTTGCTTGTATTTTATAGTGATTATTTTCTTAATTTATTTTTATTTCTGCGTAAGATTTTTTTATTTACTGTTAATTTAATTTATTAGCCCAAAGGAGCGGTAGCCTAGAAAGGCTGTTAGTTTCGAAGCGGCATTTTGCGCTGTTTTACTATAAATGTCCGTGTCTCCTTGCAAATTGTTGTTACCAAATATTATCACCCTGTATTATATTTAAAGAAATTAAATAATGAAGAATCTGCATGAATACATGTACAGTAAGACCCCGCTTAACGCTGTTTCGTTTAGCGGTGTTTCGGTTTAACGCTCTTTTATTTCAACCCGGGATTCCCCGAAATTGTGCGCAGCGCTAGGTTTCCAAATAACATATCCGAAACAGTGTAGTTGTGTTTCTTGTTTGGTGCGGTGCTGTACGGAGGCATTTTTATCATTTGAAACATTTGTTGACATTAATGTAAGTATAAATTTGTATAATACTATAACGATTAATACAGTGACAAATATTATGATCTTTGTTTTTATCATGGGTGATAATACGAGTAAAACACAAGAAAAGAAAGCAACCAGAAAAAGCATTTCACTGGAAACTAAAATACAAGTGATTAGAAGATTAGATTCTGCTGAACGTCAATCTCAAATTAGTGCTGCATTGAATTTGCCAACTTCAACAATAAGGACAATTCTTAAGAATAAAGAAAAAATACTGTCATCGGCAATGGCAACTACGTCAAGCTTTGCAACTAGAATTACCCGTTCTAGAAATAACGTTATAGAGGAAATGGAAAAACGACTGTCTATATGGATTGACGACGAAATTGAACGCAATATGCCATTAAGCCAATCTATTATAATACCTTCTTGACAAAGGGCAGAAAATTGGAAACACTGAATAGACTGAATGATCTGACTGACTGAGAATTTTATTTGTTTTTATAAGTATATTCCTTTATATTATTTTTATTTTTGTAAGAAATAAATGTTTGGTTTTATTTTTATTTAAAAATTATTAAATTTAATACCTTGTAAGATTTTCACTAGTGTAATTCTCAGTTACTGTAGAAAGTGAAGAATCTTAAGAACTAGTTAGCGAATAATCGCTTAAGTTCGTGTGACAAGAAACAACAAGATGGAAGGGTAACTAACCCTTTATTATTCCAATAAGATTTAACAAAACTCCGTCTTGGAGTGTACAATCAAAGCCGACACTCGGGCTTAAACTTAAGAGACTAAAAATTTAACTAAAACTAAGATTAACTAAAGAAATATAGCCGAAGCTATCAAGGTTCTAATCGAGTTGGCCCCTTAACTCTATCGACTCTATCTGAGTAAGGCCGAGCGTAACAACAGCTTTGAGAGAGAGAGTAGCCAAAAGGCAGACGCGCGTAAATCAGAAACTCTGATTCTCTCTAACTCTTTAAGTAACTTCGCGGTTTAAATACCTCTCCTTCTCATTAAATATTCAGAAAGATTACGAAACTACATTTCTGGCTGGAAGTAGTGACAGGAAAGGAACTTAAAATTTAACTTTTAATGAAATTAACATATTCCTTATAACCTAACCAATTTTCTATCCATCCTTCCCTAACCCCATGTTTTGCATGTTAAGATAGCCTCGTTTAGCGCTGTTTCGCATTACGCTCTACTTTGATGGAACTTATTCCCCGCGTTAAGCGGGGTCTTACTGTATGTTTCTCGCACTGTGACAAAAACGACAGTATCTAGGGTCATCAAATTTTGAATAATGTAATCCTCCACCCGAACATGGGAATCTAGACGGCCGAATTTCGAATCTATTTCACTTTAATCTATTTCACTTTATATCTAATAATCTTTTTCACTTTATAGAATTAAATTTTAAGATATTTCACTTTATAGAATTAAATTTTAAGATCACTTTATAGAATTAAACTTTATAGAATTTTATTTTAGTTTTAATCTATTTCACTTTATAGAATTTTTGTGTAACAAACTCAACGAGTTCAGAGAGAGCACTGTACGGAAAATAACAGTTTTATCTCCAGTGCGTAAAGTCTAAAGATATACGGGTTTCAAATGTATGTGATATAAGGGCGAAGAACATGATATTCAATAAATATAGATAACACACAAAACTTTAAGAAAAGGTTCCTTTTGGGCGTAATATAATATCTTACTGCTTCTCAATTTATTTTACCTTTTTTTTCCCCTTCATTACACTCAGAAAATTTTATGCTCCGAATTTTATAAATTACTAAAATAAATATTCCACTTTAATAAGTTAATGATGATATAAATCAAATAAATGATTGTTCTATAATGTTATTATAGTTTTGAAAATGGTCATTAAATTTATAAAAAGTTATCAGATCTTGTTTAAATTTACCTTATTTATTTCAAAGCATCACGTACTATCAATCTTATTTAATTTTACGTTATTTGTAGGCAAAATGAAGTACATAAATTTTGTGCCTAGAGTTTTTACCGTTTTACCAAAGTAAAGATGTTTGTACAAGAATTACGCGTGAAAAAAGTGCGCGAAGTGCAGTAAAAAGTGCTTTAATGAGATATATTAAATCCTATTTGGAAAACATTGTGGCTGTTATAATCGCATCACTATACAACGTATCACATTTAATAATTAAAAAGAGTTATGTGATACAAACGTCGTAGGTTTCAGTTTTAAAGTAAACCAGATCGTCCCTACTCTTTCTTGCCGACATGTTGCTGACGCGCGCCCCGCCCACTGGGTTAGTCTATCTCTTATAAGGTCCATGAGGAAAACCAAACATATCATCATATTAAACAGGTGTAGTGCCGGTACCAGAACCGGGGCAACTGGTGCAGCTAAACTAAGTGGCAGAATTAAGATGCGAAAATATTTTGATGTGGCTCTAACATAGTGCGATATTTGAGGAGGGCTAGAGTGAAACAAAATTCGTCCAGGAACATGCGAGAAAAATATCGCAAACTAAAGCGATTTCACTAGCATTAATATGCCATATTTTGACAGAAGTTCTGTAGAAGACAGAAGTTTGTATCCATTTGGTCCCTCATTATTTCATGGAACGTTTCTGGAACAAATATCTGGCTGTGAAGAGGAAACATCTCCAACTTGAATGACTGCAGTTAAGAAACGTGAATGAAAACTTTGACCAGGATTAAAATCGTGTGTCAACCCAGTGAAGAAATCCATTCCCAACCAGACCCCAAAAATTTCATTCAACATGTCTGGTCATTGGCAATATAAATGATGATCTTTGGCTAGGATTATCAAGGAATTATCATGAAAGATAGAGTTTCATGTGAAAAAATTATAACTGCAATACTTCACTGCGAGTCAAAGTACGAAAAACGTGAAAAGATAAGGAATTAATCTTGAAGGACAGTCGAACATGAGAAAGTTGTAACAGTTTTTCTAACCAAGGACAAGACGGAAGGCTTACCTGTCTAGCCGTAAAATTGCCTGGTCTCAAATTCTTTCATACACTGAAAGAGGCTCTCATGGACAGCGATTTACCTCCACGAAAAAAGGAGTTTCTTCCGTTGCAGCCTAAGGTATTCAAAACTGAATAAAAGTACTAGAAATAACAAATCTTTCCAGGCAATGGATCCCAACTGTTATTGGGAAGCAAGGGGCTTACCACACACGTGTGCAAAATTAACAGAATTTTCAAATTATGTCTATTTTTACGAGAAGTATTAAACCCTACCTTACCCTGCATATGCACAATATAAATTATTGTATACATGTGCTGGAAATATATGGGATGACGATGTTACTAACATTATTCTGGATTTCACTCTATTCCATTGCCTACAGAGAAACTAATTTCCTGAGCTAATATGAATAATTTCCATAAAGCTTTTAAGAAAAGCTTAAAAAAAGAAGAAGGATGTCTGGCATAATTAATTATCTAGGTGCTCGTAATTATGCCTTCGGTACTAATTGAGCTCGTAAGATACTAATTATGCTGTCGAAGAATTATGCAAATATTCAGAGTCGAATACGTAAGCGTACAAGTGCGTGTATGCGGATGGGATATAACCGCACGATGGGTTTTCGGCGATTGTGTGCTCGTACTCCTTCATGAGTTTCGCTGTGTTTCTGGCAAGAGTTCGGTAACTTGCACAAGGTACCATGTAAAATTAGTATCCACAAGCGTATGAATGACAGATTGAGATGGAAAATTATCGGTAGATTGGAGGCATGACAGTCACAAGCGCAGATGGGCTACACAGCTCAATGTAAGGACCAGTGTTGCATGAAATTTATGGAAACAGTTTCTGGACATTGAATCCATATCGAGAAGACTTGAACAAGGTCCACCAAGATCCACAAACACGAAACGGGGAACGTTATCTGGCACCTTCAGAGCTCTCACGTGAGCTGTATCCTGGCACTGGAACCCGAGTGTCTCAGTCTACAGTTTCCAGAAGGCTTTATGTGTGTGGCAGAAGATATGCTGTTTGCATCCCGCTCACGGCAGCTCACAAGAAAATCAGTTTAGCATGGTGAAAAAAGACTTCAGTAGAGCACCGTGCGTTTTACAGATGAGTCGAGATTCACCCTTGACATTGATTTCAATCCCACTGGACTGTTTTGTTTTTGCTAGAACGCCCCAACCCGCCTGATCACAAAGTGATCTTATGGTCCAAAAAGGGCCGTCCCATTCACACCACAAGCGAAGGCAGCCAGCGAAACCACTGGACTGTACTGGACTGGAAACTGTAACTGGAGAGAGCCTGGAACGCAATAGATTCCTCTCTCATCAATGAAAACGATCATTATGGGGGTGGAGCCGTGAGGGATTAGCAGCATTATACTGGATGGCAATGTTTGCTGTAAAACAGTGCTATAAACCTCCGGTTTGTACGTAAGCCCGGTATCTGGGGAATACAGATAGCAAACAAATTTTCATATTTATCTAACGAATAGGAACAAAACGCGATATGATTATAATAATATTTTTGTATGGCCTGAAAATGACATAAATTAACTTTAATGATAATTTTAAACAAGACATAAAAGATAGCATTCACATATTTTGCAACTTCATCACATTTTTAAAGTAAATCATATGTATAATTTTTAAATCAAGCTGTATAAAAGTAGAACTAAGTAAGAAGATATTTTCAAACGCTTTTATTGCATCAGAAATATCTTTACATGAAACAAAACTGACAGTTTATTTTTTTTTTCTTGCTTCACAAAAATATAAAAAAGAGGAAGTTAAAAGTTTCAAGCGACCAGAAGAAAAAAAACTAAATTTAGGAACAATTTCAGTTTTTCTTGATGGAGTTCTTTACGACCCAGGAATTGCATTTTAAAGTTAAATTCTTCGAAACAGAAAAATATATATATATATATATATATATATATAAAAGAACGAAGATGGAAGAACGTTAATTCTTCTTTTTTTTCATTCAAAGATATTTTCTAGAAAAAACTCAATTTTGGAAAAAAGATGTGAACGGAATGTCAAATCAGGTGCTGTTCGAACTGAATATAAAATAAAAATAAGTTTATATTCTTCGGAAAAGGTTTTATATTTTTGTTCTGAATTAAAAACTTTTAGTAGGAATAAATTTAACAGCATTCCTACATTTTCAAAACAACAATTACTTTAAAATGTAAAATACACGGAATCATTTTCCTGTTTTCTTAATGAAATTAACCATTGATTAAATATAAATTACGAGAAATTTATTCTAATTTCGTTACAAAAATGACAGGTGTTATAAATGTAATAAAATAACTCTAAATGTCTCAGCATTTTAAAGAAAATAGCTATTTTGACCGCTTTCGAATACATTTGAATGCTTTTTTGCGTGACCTCTGTACGTACAGGCAGAATAAAGGACCTTTTTTTGCAAAACGATTGTAAAATGGATTTAAAATTTATTGAGAAGGGAATTTTCCGAGACATCTTTACTTACGTTTGCATGTATATGGCATAGCTCAAGAGTAGCCTTAGAACGTTGAAATTTAGTGTGCGGGACTGCTATAACATGTGGTTGTGCACCTCCCTTTTTTGGTGCAATCGGCTTCACCAAACGTATATATACATATATATATTACAGAAAATTTTTTAAACCAAAAAATACCAATAGACAAATATAAGACGTGAATCTTTCTCTAGATTTTGTAAATTATTACGTTTAAATCTGAATTTGAATGCTAGCATGTTGTAGATATTATTATAGTTTTACAGCGATACAAGAATTTATTTTATTTAATTTCTTTTAGCTCAAAGCGCTTTAGCCCAGAAGGGCTATTAATTTCGATTTGGCATTTTGTGTTGGTTCACTACAAAACGACGTTTCACTTTTCAAATTGTTGCCACCAAATATTAGAGACCTGCATTATATTTAAAGAAATTAATGAGCCCACCAGCAGCCGAGCGGTAAAGTCGCTGAACACTGGTAGTTCGGTCCGAGGTTCGAATCTCGCGAACGAGCTGGCTGCATGAGTGTTTTCGTGGTTTTCCCCATGTGTAACGTGTATACGAGCCAGTTTCCCTTAGAAAGTCCTCCACGAAGGCATCCCTCCTCTTAGGCAGATAACCCTAGTGTGCTTTGCCATAATTAAATACACCAAACACCAAATAAAGAAATTAATTAATGAAGAATCTGCATGAATATATGTATGTTTCTCGCATTATGAAAAACCAATGGTACCTACAAACATCAAATTTTGAATAACGTACTCTTCCACTCGAATATGTGCACCTGGAAGCCCATATCTAGAATCTGGAATTTGTTAAATTAGCTATTTCCTATTGTGTAAAACTTTAATGAACTTTTGATTAACACAACGAATTCAAAGCGTTCCATTAACATTCCGTGCATCTTCAAGCAGAGAAATTTTGTGCGCGAGGTTTCTTTACATTTCTTACTGATTATGTTGGTAGCGTAGCAATAGAAAAACGTTACAATGTCTAACGGTATTTTGAGTCGAATAACTTTGAACGTCTGCATGTCTTTTCAGATACCGTTTTGAATTCCCCTTGAAAAAAAACGCCCCTTTGGCCGTAATATAAAATCTGAAAGCTTTCAGATCTTATTTTATTTATTTATTTGTCTTTTTGTATTATTTCTCACCAAGGAAAAACAGTGTAGAAGAGGCATTCATAACTTTCGAATGAATAATGAATAATTAAAAATAGTTCTTCGTCCAATTTTGCAAAAACTGAAACACAGTGTGGTTTTCCTAGGAAATAGAGTTCAACTGACGTTTGATCTACGTTCTCTTGATAACGTTGAATCAGATTTTAATTGTATTCTTTCTCCGTTTCTTATCTATTTTTATTATTGTTTATAAAATTTCTTCCAATTTAAAAACATTGACTTAAAAAAATTTCTTTTCATTTACGCAACTTACACATTTTTTATTGAAAAATTTCAAAATAGCAATTATTTTAAATTTAATTCATCCTGCTCATTGGTCGTTTTGCTTGATTTGGCATAGAAGCTCTAATCTTAGACAGAAAAATTGTTTTATTACCTGTTTCTAACTGTATCGGATGTTTTAGATTTTTCTGTATTTTGCAATTTTTAATGAAGGTGCTTTTAGTTTGCAGGGCCTTACTTTATTTTTCGAACAGTTAATTTTTAGTTGGAAATAGCTTTACTTTACTAGCTTGTTTTCCTGCCAGAATGAGTTTTCAGTTTTACGCTTTATGCAAAATAGGATAGAAACTACTATTTAAGCTGAGGTCTGAGCAACTTCAGTTACAGCGTCTTCTACCTTTCGGTCACGTTGCACCAACAGCCAATAATTCTCAAATATCATATTACCAGACAATTAATTAACTAGACAATCGTTAAGAAACACTAAATGCAAAAATTATTATTGAATGGCGGAAAGAAAATGCAGGGACCTTAGAGAATGAGGCAGCCGACAAATATGCTAAAGAAGCAGCAAGTAATCAAAATTCTACTCCAACTACCATCCCATTCTCTAAATCCCAAAATTCACTAAATGAGATAATGATTAAAAGATGAGAAAACTGATGGCAAAACGTACAACAAGGCAGGAGAACCTGTATATTTATTTCAAGCATCAAAGAAAAGAATAATAGCATTAAACCTTACATTAATTGGTATATTACTGGGCATGACATACTGGGCCTTACATAAATTGGTATATTACTGGGCATGACATAACTGGGCCTTACATAAATTCCTATATTACTGAGCATGACATTACTGGGCCTTACATAAATTGGTATATTACTGGGCATGACATAACTGGGCCTTACATAAATTGGAATATTACTGGGCATGACATAACTGGGCCTTACATAAATTCGTATATTACTGGGCCTTACATAAATTGGAATATTACTGGGCATGACATAACTGGGCCTTACATAAATTGGTATATTACTGGGCATGACATAACTGGGCCTTACGTAAATTCGTATATTACTGGACCTTACATTAATTGGTATATTACTGGGCATGCCATAACTGGGCCTTACATAAATTGGTATATTACTGGGCATGACATAACTGGGCCTTACGTAAATTCGTATATTACTGGAACTTACATTAATTGGTATATTACTGGGCACGACATAACTATAACTGGGCCTTACATAAATTCGTATATTACTGAGCATGATATTACTGGGCCTTACATAAATTGGTATATTACTGGGCATGACATAACTGGGCCTTACATAAATTGGTATATTACTGGGCATGACATTACTGGGCCTTACATAATTTCGTAAATTACTGAGCATGACATTACTGGGCCTTACATAAATTCGTATATTACTGGGCCTTACATAAATTGGTATATTACTGGGCATGACATAACTGGGCCTTACATAAATTGGTATATTACTGGGCATGACATAACTGGGCCTTACGTAAATTCGTATATTACTGGACCTTACATTAATTGGTATATTACTGGGCATGACATAACTGGGCTTACATAAATTGGTATATTACTGGGCATGACATAGCTGGGCCTTATATAAATTTGTATATTACTGAGCATGACATTACTGGGCCTTACATAAATTGGTATATTACTGGGCATGACATAACTGGGCCTTACATAAATTCGTAAATTACTGAGCATGACATTACTGGGCCTTACATAAATTCGTATATTACTGGGCCTTACATAAATTGGTATAATACTGGGCATGACATAACTGTGCCTTACACAAATTGGTATATTACTGGGCATGACGTAACTGGGCCTTACATAAATTGGTATATTACTGGGCATCACATTACTGGGCCTTACATAAATTCGTATATTACTGAGCATTACTGGGCCTTACATAAATTCGTATATTACTGGGCCTTACATAAGTTGGTATATTACTGGGCATGACATTACTCGGCTTTACATAAATTCGTATATTACTGAGCATGACATTACTGGGCCTTACATAAATTCGTATATTACTGGGCCTTACATAAATTGGTATATTACTGGGCATGACATAACTGGGCCTTACATAAATTCGTATATTACTGGGCATGACATAACTGGGCCTTACATAAATTGGTATATTACTGGGCATGACATAACTGGGCCTTACATAAATTCGTATATTACTGGACCTTACATAAATTGGTATATTACTGGGCATGACATAACTGGGCCTTACATAAATTGGTATATTACTGGGCATTACATAACTGGGCCTTACATAAATTCGTATATTACTGAGCATGACATAAATGGGCCTTACATAAATTGGTATATTACTGGGCATGACATTACTGGGCGTTACATAAATTCGTATATGACTAGAACTTACATTAATTGGTATATTACTGGGCACGACATAACTATAACTGGGCGTTACATAAATTCGTATATTACTGAGCATGATATTACTGGGCCTTACATAAATTGGTATATTACTGGGCATGACATAACTGGGCCTTACATAAATTGGTATATTACTGGGCATGACATAACTGGGCCTTACATAAATTCGTATATTACTGGGCATGACATTACTGGGCCTTACATAAATTCGTATATTACTGAGCATAACATTACTGGGCCTTACATAAATTCGTATATTACTGGGCGTTACATAAATTGGTATATTACTGGGCATGACATAACTGGGCCTTACATAAATTGGTATATTACTGGGCATGACATAACTGGGCCTTACATAAATTGGTATATTACTGGGCATGACATAACTGGGCCTTACATAAATACGTATATTACTGGGCCTTACATAAATTGGTATATTACTGGGCATGACATAACTGGGCCTTACATAAATTGGTATATTACTGGGCATTACATTACTGGGCCTTACATAAATTCGTATATTACTGGGCCTTACATAAATTGGAATATTACTGGGCATGACATAACTGGGCCTTACATAAATTCGTATATTACTGGGCATGCCATAACTGGGCCTTACATAAATTGGTATATTACTGGGCATGACATAACTGGGCCTTACGTAAATTCGTTTATTACTGGACCTTACATTAATTGGTATATTACTGGGCATGCCATAACTGGGCCTTACATAAATTGGTATATTACTGGGCATGACATAACTATAACTGGGCCTTACATAAATTCGTATATTACTGAGCATGATATTACTGGGCCTTACATAAATTGGTATATTACTGGGCATGACATAACTGGGTCTTACATAAATTGGTATATTACTGGGCATGACATAACTGGGCCTTACATAAATTGGTATATTACTGGGCATGACATTACTGGGCCTTACATAATTTCGTAAATTACTGAGCATGACATTACTGGGCCTTACATAAATTCGTATATTACTGGGCCTTACATAAATTGGTATATTACTGGGCATGACATAACTGGGCCTTACATAAATTGGTATATTACTGGGCATGCCATAACTGGGCCTTACATAAATTGGTATATTACTGGGCATGACATAACTGGGCCTTACGTAAATTCGTATATTACTGGACCTTACATTAATTGGTATATTACTGGGCATGACATAACTGCGCTTACATAAATTGGTATATTACTGGGCATGACATAGCTGGGCCTTACATAAATTTGTATATTACTGAGCATGACATTACTGGGCCTTACATAAATTGGTATATTACTGGGCATGACATAACTGGGCCTTACATAAATTCGTAAATTACTGAGCATGACATTACTGGGCCTTACATAAATTCGTATATTACTGAGCCTTAAATAAATTGGTATAATACTGGGCATGACATAACTGTGCCTTACACAAATTGGTATATTACTGGGCATGACGTAACTGGGCCTTACATAAATTGGTATATTACTGGGCATCACATTACTGGGCCTTACATAAATTCGTATATTACTGAGCATGACATTACTGGGCCTTACATAAATTCGTATATTACTGGGCCTTACATAAGTTGGTATATTACTGGGCATGACATTACTGGGCTTTACATAAATTCGTATATTACTGAGCATGACATTACTGGGCCTTACATAAATTCGTATATTACTGGACCTTACATAAATTGGTATATTACTGGGCATGACATAACTGGGCCTTACATAAATTGGTATATTACTGGGCATTACATAACTGGGCCTTACATAAATTCGTATATTACTGAGCATGACATAAATGGGCCTTACATAAATTGGTATATTACTGGGCATGACATTACTGGGCGTTACATAAATTCGTATATGACTGGAACTTACATTAATTGGTATATTACTGGGCACGACATAACTATAACTGGGCGTTACATAAATTCGTATATTACTGAGCATGATATTCCTGGGCCTTACATAAATTGGTATATTACTGGGCATGACATAACTGGGCCTTACATAAATTGGTATATTACTGGGCATGACATAACTGGGCCTTACATAAATTCGTATATTACTGGGCATGACATTACTGGGCCTTACATAAATTCGTATATTACTGAGCATAACATTACTGGGCCTTACATAAATTCGTATATTACTGGGCGTTACATAAATTGGTATATTACTGGGCATGACATAACTGGGCCTTACATAAATTGGTATATTACTGGGCATGACATAACTGGGCCTTACATAAATTGGTATATTACTGGGCATGACATAACTGGGCCTTACATAAATACGTATATTACTGGGCCTTACATAAATTGGTATATTACTGGGCATGACATAACTGGGCCTTACATAAATTGGTATATTACTGGGCATTACATTACTGGGCCTTACATAAATTCGTATATTACTGGGCCTTACATAAATTGGAATATTACTGGGCATGACATAACTGGGCCTTACATAAATTCGTATATTACTGGGCATGCCATAACTGGGCCTTACATAATTTGGTATATTACTGGGCATGACATAACTGGGCCTTACGTAAATTCGTTTATTACTGGACCTTACATTAATTGGTATATTACTGGGCATGCCATAACTGGGCCTTACATAAATTGGTATATTACTGGGCATGACATAACTATAACTGGGCCTTACATAAATTCGTATATTACTGAGCATGATATTACTGGGCCTTACATAAATTGGTATATTACTGGGCATGACATAACTGGGTCTTACATAAATTGGTATATTACTGGGCATGACATAACTGGGCCTTACATAAATTGGTATATTACTGGGCATGACATTACTGGGCCTTACATAATTTCGTAAATTACTGAGCATGACATTACTGGGCCTTACATAAATTCGTATATTACTGGGCCTTACATAAATTGGTATATTACTGGGCATGACATAACTGGGCCTTACATAAATTGGTATATTACTGGGCATGCCATAACTGGGCCTTACATAAATTGGTATATTACTGGGCATGACATAACTGGGCCTTACGTAAATTCGTATATTACTGGACCTTACATTAATTGGTATATTACTGGGCATGACATAACTGGGCTTACATAAATTGGTATATTACTGGGCATGACATAGCTGGGCCTTACATAAATTTGTATATTACTGAGCATGACATTACTGGGCCTTACATAAATTGGTATATTACTGGGCATGACATAACTGGGCCTTACATAAATTCGTAAATTACTGAGCATGACATTACTGGGCCTTACATAAATTCGTATATTACTGGGCCTTACATAAATTGGTATAATACTGGCATGACATAACTGTGCCTTACACAAATTGGTATATTACTGGGCATGACGTAACTGGGCCTTACATAAATTGGTATATTACTGGGCATCACATTACTGGGCCTTACATAAATTCGTATATTACTGAGCATGACATTACTGGGCCTTACATAAATTCGTATATTACTGGGCCTTACATAAGTTGGTATATTACTGGGCATGACATTACTGGGCTTTACATGAATTCGTATATTACTGAGCATGACATTACTGGGCCTTACATAAATTCGTATATTACTGGGCCTTACATAAATTGGTATATTACTGGGCATGACATAACTGGGCCTTACTTAAATTCGTATATTACAGGGCATGACATAACTGGGCCTTACATAAATTGGTATATTACTGGGCATGACATAACTGGGCCTTACATAAATTCGTATATTACTGGACCTTACATAAATTGGTATATTACTGGGCATGACATAACTGGGCCTTACATAAATTGGTATATTACTGGGCATTACATAACTGGGCCTTACATAAATTCGTATATTACTGAGCATGACATAAATGGGCCTTACATAAATTGGTATATTACTGGGCATGACATTACTGGGCGTTACATAAATTCGTATATTACTGGAACTTGCATCAATTGGTATATTACTGGGCACGACATAACTATAACTGGGCCTTACATAAATTCGTATATTACTGAGGATGATATTACTGGGCCTTACATAAATTGGTATATTACTGGGCATGACATAACTGGGCCTTACATAAATTGGTATATTACTGGGCATGACATAACTGGGCCTTACATAAATTCGTATATTACTGGGCATGACTTTACTGGGCCTTACATAAATTCGTATATTACTGAGCATGACATTACTGGGCCTTACATAAATTCGTATATTACTGGGCCTTACATAAATTGGTATGTTACTGGGCATGACATAACTGGGCCTTACATAAATTGGTATATTACTGGGCATGACATAACTGGGCCTTACATAAATTCGTATATTACTGAGCATGACATAAATGGGCCTTACGTAAATTGGTATATTACTGGGCATGACATTACTGGGCCATACATAAATTCGTATATTACTGGACCTTACATTAATTGGTATATTACTGGGCATGACATAACTGGGCCTTACATAAATTGGTATATTACTGGGCATGACATAACTGGGCCTTACATAAATTGGTATATTACTGGGCATTACATTACTGGGCCTTACATAAATACGTATATTACTGGACCTTACATAAATTGGTATATTACTGGGCATGACATAACTGGGCCTTACATAAATTGGTATATTACTGGGCATTACATAACTGGGCCTTACATAAATTCGTATATTACTGAGCATGACATAAATGGGCCTTACATAAATTGGTATATTACTGGGCATGACATTACTGGGCCTTACATAAATTCGTATATTACTGGAACTTACATTAATTGGTATATTACTGGGCACGACATAACTATAACTGGGCCTTACATAAATTCGTATATTACTGAGCATGATATTACTGGGCCTTACATAAATTGGTATATTACTGGGCATGACATAACTGGGCCTTACATAAATTGGTATATTACTGGGCATGACATTACTGGGCCTTACATAATTTCGTAAATTACTGAGCATGACATTACTGGGCCTTACATAAATTCGTATATTACTGGGCCTTACATAAATTGGTATATTACTGGGCATGACATAACTGGGCCTTACATAAATTGGTATATTACTGGGCATGACATAACTGGGCCTTACATAAATTGGTATATTACTGGGCATGACATAACTGGGCCTTACGTAAATTCGTATATTACTGGACCTTACATTAATTGGTATATTACTGGGCATGACATAACTGGGCTTACATAAATTGGTATATTACAGGGCATGACATAACTGGGCCTTACATAAATTTGTATATTACTGAGCATGACATTACTGGGCCTTACATAAATTGGTATATTACTGGGCATGACATAACTGGGCCTTACATAAATTCGTAAATTACTGAGCATGACATTACTGGGCCTTACATAAATTCGTATATTACTGCGCCTTAATAAAATTGGTATATTACTGGGCATGACATAACTGGGCCTTACATAAATTGGTATATTACTGGGCATGACATAACTGGGCCTTACGTAAATTCGTATATTACTGGACCTTACATTAATTGGTATATTACTGGGCATGACATAACTGGGCTTACATAAATTGGTATATTACTGGGCATGACATAACTGGGCCTTACATAAATTGGTATATTACTGGGCATGACATAACTGGGCCTTACATAAATTGGTATATTACTCGGCATGACATAACTGGGCCTTACATAAATTCGTATATTACTGAGCATGACATAAATGGGCCTTACGTAAATTGGTATATTACTGGGCATGACATTACTGGGCCATACATAAATTCGTATATTACTGGACCTTACATTAATTGGTATATTACTGGGCATGACATAACTGGGCCTTACATAAATTGGTATATTACTGGGCATGACATAACGGGGACTTACATAAATTGGTATATTACTGGGCATTACATTACTGGGCCTTACATAAATACGTATATTACTGGACCTTACATAATTTGGTATATTACTGGGCATGACATAACTGGGCCTTACATAAATTGGTATATTACTGGGCATTACATAACTGGGCCTTACATAGATTCGTATATTACTGAGCATGACATAAATGGGCCTTACATAAATTGGTATATTACTGGGCATGACATTACTGGGCCTTACATAAATTCGTATATTACTGGAACTTACATTAATTGGTATATTACTGGGCACGACATAACTATAACTGGGCGTTACATAAATTCGTATATTACTGAGCATGATATTACTGGGCCTTACATAAATTGGTATATTACTGGGCATGACATAACTGGGCCTTACATAAATTGGTATATTACTGGGCATGACATAACTGGGCCTTACATAAATTCGTATATTACTGGGCATGACATTACTGGGCCTTACATAAATTCGTATATTACTGAGCATAACATTACTGGGCCTTACATAAATTCGTATATTACTGGGCGTTACATAAATTGGTATATTACTGGGCATGACATAACTGGGCCTTACATAAATTGGTATATTACTGGGCATGACATAACTGGGCCTTACATAAATTGGTATATTACTGGGCATGACATAACTGGGCCTTACATAAATACGTATATTACTGGGCCTTACATAAATTGGTATATTACTGGGCATGACATAACTGGGCCTTACATAAATTGGTATATTACTGGGCATTACATTACTGGGCCTTACATAAATTCGTATATTACTGGGCCTTACATAAATTGGAATATTACTGGGCATGACATAACTGGGCCTTACATAAATTCGTATATTACTGGGCATGCCATAACTGGGCCTTACATAAATTGGTATATTACTGGGCATGACATAACTGGGCCTTACGTAAATTCGTTTATTACTGGACCTTACATTAATTGGTATATTACTGGGCATGCCATAACTGGGCCTTACATAAATTGGTATATTACTGGGCATGACATAACTATAACTGGGCCTTACATAAATTCGTATATTACTGAGCATGATATTACTGGGCCTTACATAAATTGGTATATTACTGGGCATGACATAACTGGGTCTTACATAAATTGGTATATTACTGGGCATGACATAACTGGGCCTTACATAAATTGGTATATTACTGGGCATGACATTACTGGGCCTTACATAATTTCGTAAATTACTGAGCATGACATTACTGGGCCTTACATAAATTCGTATATTACTGGGCCTTACATAAATTGGTATATTACTGGGCATGACATAACTGGGCCTTACATAAATTGGTATATTACTGGGCATGCCATAACTGGGCCTTACATAAATTGGTATATTACTGGGCATGACATAACTGGGCCTTACGTAAATTCGTATATTACTGGACCTTACATTAATTGGTATATTACTGGGCATGACATAACTGCGCTTACATAAATTGGTATATTACTGGGCATGACATAGCTGGGCCTTACATAAATTTGTATATTACTGAGCATGACATTACTGGGCCTTACATAAATTGGTATATTACTGGGCATGACATAACTGGGCCTTACATAAATTCGTAAATTACTGAGCATGACATTACTGGGCCTTACATAAATTCGTATATTACTGAGCCTTAAATAAATTGGTATAATACTGGGCATGACATAACTGTGCCTTACACAAATTGGTATATTACTGGGCATGACGTAACTGGGCCTTACATAAATTGGTATATTACTGGGCATCACATTACTGGGCCTTACATAAATTCGTATATTACTGAGCATGACATTACTGGGCCTTACATAAATTCGTATATTACTGGGCCTTACATAAGTTGGTATATTACTGGGCATGACATTACTGGGCTTTACATAAATTCGTATATTACTGAGCATGACATTACTGGGCCTTACATAAATTCGTATATTACTGGACCTTACATAAATTGGTATATTACTGGGCATGACATAACTGGGCCTTACATAAATTGGTATATTACTGGGCATTACATAACTGGGCCTTACATAAATTCGTATATTACTGAGCATGACATAAATGGGCCTTACATAAATTGGTATATTACTGGGCATGACATTACTGGGCGTTACATAAATTCGTATATGACTGGAACTTACATTAATTGGTATATTACTGGGCACGACATAACTATAACTGGGCGTTACATAAATTCGTATATTACTGAGCATGATATTACTGGGCCTTACATAAATTGGTATATTACTGGGCATGACATAACTGGGCCTTACATAAATTGGTATATTACTGGGCATGACATAACTGGGCCTTACATAAATTCGTATATTACTGGGCATGACATTACTGGGCCTTACATAAATTCGTATATTACTGAGCATAACATTACTGGGCCTTACATAAATTCGTATATTACTGGGCGTTACATAAATTGGTATATTACTGGGCATGACATAACTGGGCCTTACATAAATTGGTATATTACTGGGCATGACATAACTGGGCCTTACATAAATTGGTATATTACTGGGCATGACATAACTGGGCCTTACATAAATACGTATATTACTGGGCCTTACATAAATTGGTATATTACTGGGCATGACATAACTGGGCCTTACATAAATTGGTATATTACTGGGCATTACATTACTGGGCCTTACATAAATTCGTATATTACTGGGCCTTACATAAATTGGAATATTACTGGGCATGACATAACTGGGCCTTACATAAATTCGTATATTACTGGGCATGCCATAACTGGGCCTTACATAATTTGGTATATTACTGGGCATGACATAACTGGGCCTTACGTAAATTCGTTTATTACTGGACCTTACATTAATTGGTATATTACTGGGCATGCCATAACTGGGCCTTACATAAATTGGTATATTACTGGGCATGACATAACTATAACTGGGCCTTACATAAATTCGTATATTACTGAGCATGATATTACTGGGCCTTACATAAATTGGTATATTACTGGGCATGACATAACTGGGTCTTACATAAATTGGTATATTACTGGGCATGACATAACTGGGCCTTACATAAATTGGTATATTACTGGGCATGACATTACTGGGCCTTACATAATTTCGTAAATTACTGAGCATGACATTACTGGGCCTTACATAAATTCGTATATTACTGGGCCTTACATAAATTGGTATATTACTGGGCATGACATAACTGGGCCTTACATAAATTGGTATATTACTGGGCATGCCATAACTGGGCCTTACATAAATTGGTATATTACTGGGCATGACATAACTGGGCCTTACGTAAATTCGTATATTACTGGACCTTACATTAATTGGTATATTACTGGGCATGACATAACTGGGCTTACATAAATTGGTATATTACTGGGCATGACATAGCTGGGCCTTACATAAATTTGTATATTACTGAGCATGACATTACTGGGCCTTACATAAATTGGTATATTACTGGGCATGACATAACTGGGCCTTACATAAATTCGTAAATTACTGAGCATGACATTACTGGGCCTTACATAAATTCGTATATTACTGGGCCTTACATAAATTGGTATAATACTGGCATGACATAACTGTGCCTTACACAAATTGGTATATTACTGGGCATGACGTAACTGGGCCTTACATAAATTGGTATATTACTGGGCCTTACATAAGTTGGTATATTACTGGGCATGACATTACTGGGCTTTACATGAATTCGTATATTACTGAGCATGACATTACTGGGCCTTACATAAATTCGTATATTACTGGGCCTTACATAAATTGGTATATTACTGGGCATGACATAACTGGGCCTTACTTAAATTCGTATATTACAGGGCATGACATAACTGGGCCTTACATAAATTGGTATATTACTGGGCATGACATAACTGGGCCTTACATAAATTCGTATATTACTGGACCTTACATAAATTGGTATATTACTGGGCATGACATAACTGGGCCTTACATAAATTGGTATATTACTGGGCATTACATAACTGGGCCTTACATAAATTCGTATATTACTGAGCATGACATAAATGGGCCTTACATAAATTGGTATATTACTGGGCATGACATTACTGGGCGTTACATAAATTCGTATATTACTGGAACTTGCATCAATTGGTATATTACTGGGCACGACATAACTATAACTGGGCCTTACATAAATTCGTATATTACTGAGGATGATATTACTGGGCCTTACATAAATTGGTATATTACTGGGCATGACATAACTGGGCCTTACATAAATTGGTATATTACTGGGCATGACATAACTGGGCCTTACATAAATTCGTATATTACTGGGCATGACTTTACTGGGCCTTACATAAATTCGTATATTACTGAGCATGACATTACTGGGCCTTACATAAATTCGTATATTACTGGGCCTTACATAAATTGGTATGTTACTGGGCATGACATAACTGGGCCTTACATAAATTGGTATATTACTGGGCATGACATAACTGGGCCTTACATAAATTCGTATATTACTGAGCATGACATAAATGGGCCTTACGTAAATTGGTATATTACTGGGCATGACATTACTGGGCCATACATAAATTCGTATATTACTGGACCTTACATTAATTGGTATATTACTGGGCATGACATAACTGGGCCTTACATAAATTGGTATATTACTGGGCATGACATAACTGGGCCTTACATAAATTGGTATATTACTGGGCATTACATTACTGGGCCTTACATAAATACGTATATTACTGGACCTTACATAAATTGGTATATTACTGGGCATGACATAACTGGGCCTTACATAAATTGGTATATTACTGGGCATTACATAACTGGGCCTTACATAAATTCGTATATTACTGAGCATGACATAAATGGGCCTTACATAAATTGGTATATTACTGGGCATGACATTACTGGGCCTTACATAAATTCGTATATTACTGGAACTTACATTAATTGGTATATTACCGGGCACGACATAACTATAACTGGGCCTTACATAAATTCGTATATTACTGAGCATGATATTACTGGGCCTTACATAAATTGGTATATTACTGGGCATGACATAACTGGGCCTTACATAAATTGGTATATTACTGGGCATGACATTACTGGGCCTTACATAATTTCGTAAATTACTGAGCATGACATTACTGGGCCTTACATAAATTCGTATATTACTGGGCCTTACATAAATTGGTATATTACTGGGCATGACATAACTGGGCCTTACATAAATTGGTATATTACTGGGCATGACATAACTGGGCCTTACATAAATTGGTATATTACTGGGCATGACATAACTGGGCCTTACGTAAATTCGTATATTACTGGACCTTACATTAATTGGTATATTACTGGGCATGACATAACTGGGCTTACATAAATTGGTATATTACAGGGCATGACATAACTGGGCCTTACATAAATTTGTATATTACTGAGCATGACATTACTGGGCCTTACATAAATTGGTATATTACTGGGCATGACATAACTGGGCCTTACATAAATTCGTAAATTACTGAGCATGACATTACTGGGCCTTACATAAATTCGTATATTACTGCGCCTTAATAAAATTGGTATATTACTGGGCATGACATAACTGGGCCTTACATAAATTGGTATATTACTGGGCATGACATAACTGGGCCTTACGTAAATTCGTATATTACTGGACCTTACATTAATTGGTATATTACTGGGCATGACATAACTGGGCTTACATAAATTGGTATATTACTGGGCATGACATAACTGGGCCTTACATAAATTGGTATATTACTGGGCATGACATAACTGGGCCTTACATAAATTGGTATATTACTCGGCATGACATAACTGGGCCTTACATAAATTCGTATATTACTGAGCATGACATAAATGGGCCTTACGTAAATTGGTATATTACTGGGCATGACATTACTGGGCCATACATAAATTCGTATATTACTGGACCTTACATTAATTGGTATATTACTGGGCATGACATAACTGGGCCTTACATAAATTGGTATATTACTGGGCATGACATAACGGGGACTTACATAAATTGGTATATTACTGGGCATTACATTACTGGGCCTTACATAAATACGTATATTACTGGACCTTACATAATTTGGTATATTACTGGGCATGACATAACTGGGCCTTACATAAATTGGTATATTACTGGGCATTACATAACTGGGCCTTACATAGATTCGTATATTACTGAGCATGACATAAATGGGCCTTACATAAATTGGTATATTACTGGGCATGACATTACTGGGCCTTACATAAATTCGTATATTACTGGAACTTACATTAATTGGTATATTACTGGGCACGACATAACGATTACTGGGCCTTACATAAATTCGTATATTACTGGGCATGACATAACTGGGCTTACATATATTGGTATATTACAGGGCATGACATAACTGGGCCTTACATAAATTTGTATATTACTGAGCATGACATTACTGGGCCTTACATAAATTGGTATATTACTGGGCATGACATAACTGGGCCTTACATAAATTCGTAAATTACTGAGCATGACATTACTGGGTCTTACATAAATTCGTATATTACTGCGCCTTAATAAAATTGGTATATTACTGGGCATGACATAACTGGGCCTTACATAAATTGGTATATTACTGGGCATGACATAACTGGGCCTTACGTAAATTCGTATATTACTGGAACTTACATTAATTGGTATATTACTGGGCACGACATAACTATAACTGGGCCTTACATAAATTCGTATATTACTGGGCATGACATAACTGGGCTTACATAAATTGGTATATTACAGGGCATGACATAACTGGGCCTTACATAAATTTGTATATTACTGAGCATGACATTACTGGGCATTACATAAATTGGTATATTACTGGGCATGACATAACTGAGCCTTACATAAATTCGTAAATTACTGAGCATGACATTACTGGGCCATACATAAATTCGTATATTACTGGACCTTACATTAATTGGTATATTACTGGGCATGACATAACTGGGCCTTACATAAATTGGTATATTAGTGGGCATGACATAACTGGGCCATACATAAATTGGTATATTACTGGGCATGACATAACTGGGCCTTACATAAATTCGTATATTACTGGACCTTACATAAATTGGTATATTACTGGGCGTGACATAACTGGGCCTTACATAAATTGGTATATTACTGGGCATTACATAACTGGGCCTTACATAAATTCGTATATTACTGAGCATGACATAAATGGGCCTTACATAAATTGGTATATTACTGGGCATGACATTACTGGGCGTTACATAAATTCGTATTTTACTGGAACTTACATTAATTGGTATATTACTGGGCACGACATAACTATAACTGGGCCTTACATAAATTCGTATATTACTGAGCATGATATTACTGGGCCTTACATAAATTGGTATATTACTGGGCATGACATAACTGGGCCTTACATAAATTGGTATATTACTGGGCATGACATAACTGGGCCTTACATAAATTCGTATATTACTGGGCATGACATTACTGGGCCTTACATAAATTCGTATATTACTGAGCATGACATTACTGGGCCTTACATAAATTCGTATATTACTGGGCCTTACATAAATTGGTATATTACTGGGCACGACATAACTATAACTGGGCCTTACATTAATTGGTATATTACTGGGCATGACATAACTGGGCTTACATAAATTGGTATATTACAGGGCATGACATAACTGGGCCTTACATAAATTTGTATATTACTGAGCATGACATTACTGGGCCTTACATAAATTGGTATATTACTGGGCATGACATAACTGGGCCTTACATAAATTCGTAAATTACTGAGCATGACATTACTGGGCCTTACATAAATTCGTATATTACTGCGCCTTAATAAAATTGGTATATTACTGGGCATGACATAACTGGGCCTTACATAAATTGGTATATTACTGGGCATGACATAACTGGGCCTTACGTAAATTCGTATATTACTGGAACTTACATTAATTGGTATATTACTGGGCACGACATAACTATAACTGGGCCTTACATAAATTCGTATATTACTGGGCATGACATAACTGGGCTTACATAAATTGGTATATTACAGGGCATGACATAACTGGGCCTTACATAAATTTGTATATTACTGAGCATGACATTACTGGGCCTTACATAAATTGGTATATTACTGGGCATGACATAACTGGGCCTTACATAAATTCGTAAATTACTGAGCATGACATTACTGGGCCATACATAAATTCGTATATTACTGCACCTTACATTAATTGGTATATTACTGGGCATGACATAACTGGGCCTTACATAAATTGGTATATTACTGGGCATGACATAACTGGGCCTTACATAAATTCGTATATTACTGGGCATGACATTACTGGGCCTTACATAAATTCGTATATTACTGAGCATGACATTACTGGGCCTTACATAAATTCGTATATTACTGGGCCTTACATAAATTGGTATATTACTGGGCACGACATAACTATAACTGGGCCTTACATTAATTGGTATATTACTGGGCATGACATAACTGGGCTTACATAAATTGGTATATTACAGGGCATGACATAACTGGGCCTTACATAAATTTGTATATTACTGAGCATGACATTACTGGGCCTTACATAAATTGGTATATTACTGGGCATGACATAACTGGGCCTTACATAAATTCGTAAATTACTGAGCATGACATTACTGGGCCTTACATAAATTCGTATATTACTGCGCCTTAATAAAATTGGTATATTACTGGGCATGACATAACTGGGCCTTACATAAATTGGTATATTACTGGGCATGACATAACTGGGCCTTACGTAAATTCGTATATTACTGGAACTTACATTAATTGGTATATTACTGGGCACGACATAACTATAACTGGGCCTTACATAAATTCGTATATTACTGGGCATGACATAACTGGGCTTACATAAATTGGTATATTACAGGGCATGACATAACTGGGCCTTACATAAATTTGTATATTACTGAGCATGACATTACTGGGCCTTACATAAATTGGTATATTACTGGGCATGACATAACTGGGCCTTACATAAATTCGTAAATTACTGAGCATGACATTACTGGGCCATACATAAATTCGTATATTACTGCACCTTACATTAATTGGTATATTACTGGGCATGACATAACTGGGCCTTACATAAATTGGTATATTACTGGGCATGACATAACTGGGCCTTACATAAATTCGTATATTACTGGACCTTACATAAATTGGTATATTACTGGGCATGACATAACTGGGCCTTACATAAATTGGTATATTACTGGGCATTACATAACTGGGCCTTACATAAATTCGTGTATTACTGAGCATGACATAAATGGGCCTTACATAAATTGGTATATTACTGGGCATGACATTACTGGGCGTTACATAAATTCGTATTTTACTGGAACTTACATTAATTGGTATATTACTGGGCACGACATAACTATAACTGGGCCTTACATAAATTCGTATATTACTGAGCATGATATTACTGGGCCTTACATAAATTGGTATATTACTGGGCATGACATAACTGGGCCTTACATAAATTGGTATATTACTGGGCATGACATAACTGGGCCTTACATAAATTCGTATATTACTGGGCATGACATTACTGGGCCTTACATAAATTCGTATAATACTGAGCATGACATTACTGGGCCTTACATAAATTCGTATATTACTGGGCCTTACATAAATTGGTATATTACTGGGCATGACATAACTGGGCCTTTCATAAATTGGTATATTACTGGGCATGACATAACTGGGCCTTACATAAATTCGTATATTACTGAGCATGACATAAATGGGCCTTACGTAAATTGGTATATTACTGGGCATGACATTACTGGGCCATACATAAATTCGTATATTACTGGACCTTACATTAATTGGTATATTACTGGGCATGACATAACTGGGCCTTACATAAATTGGTATATTACTGGGCATTACATTACTGGGCCTTACATAAATACGTATATTACTGGACCTTACATAAATTGGTATATTACTGGGCATGACATAACTGGGCCTTACATAAATTGGTATATTACTGGGCATTACATAACTGGGCCTTACATAAATTCGTATATTACTGAGCATGACATAAATGGGCCTTACATAAATTGGTATATTACTGGGCATGACATTACTGGGCCTTACATAAATTCGTATATTACTGGAACTTACATTAATTGGTATATTACTGGGCACGACATAACTATAACTGGGCCTTACATAAATTCGTATATTACTGAGCATGATATTACTGGGCCTTACATAAATTGGTATATTACTGGGCATGACATAACTGGGCCTTACATAAATTGGTATATTACTGGGCATGACATAACTGGGCCTTACATAAATTGGTATATTACTGGGCCTTACATAATTTCGTAAATTACTGAGCATGACATTACTGGGCCTTACATAAATTCGTATATTACTGGGCCTTACATAAATTGGTATATTACTGGGCATGACATAACTGGGCCTTACATAAATTGGTATATTACTGGGCATGACATAACTGGGCCTTACATAAATTGGTATATTACTGGGCATGACATAACTGGGACTTACGTAAATTCGTATATTACTGGACCTTACATTAATTGGTATATTACTGGGCATGACATAACTGGGCTTACATAAATTGGTATATTACTGGGCATGACATAACTGGGCCTTACATAAATTTGTATATTACTGAGCATGACATTACTGGGCCTTACATAAATTGGTATATTACTGGGCATGACATAACTGGGCCTTACATAAATTCGTAAATTACTGAGCATGACATTACTGGGCCTTACATAAATTCGTATATTACTGCGCCTTAATAAAATTGGTATATTACTGGGCATGACATAACTGTGCCTTACACAAATTGGTATATTACTGGGCATGACGTAACTGGGCCTTACATAAATTGGTATATTACTGGGCATGACATTACTGGGCCTTACATAAATTCGTATATTACTGAGCATGACATTACTGGGCCTTACATAAATTCGTATATTACTGGGCCTTACATAAGTTGGTATATTACTGGGCATGACATTACTGGGCTTTACATAAATTCGTATATTACTGGGCATGACATTACTGGGCCATACATAATTTCGTATATTACTGGGCATGACATTACTGGGCCATACATAAATTCGTATATTACTGGACCTTACATTAATTGGTATATTACTGGGCATGACATACCTGGGACTTACATAAATTCGTATATTACTGGGCATGACATAACTGGGCCTTACATAAATTCGTATATTACTGAGCATGACATAAATGGGCCTTACATAAATTGGTATATTACTGGGCATGACATTACTGGGCCTTACATAAATTCGTATATTACTGGAACTTACATTAATTGGTATATTACTAAGCACGACATAACTATAACTGGGCCTTACATAAATTCGTATATTACTGAGCATGATATTACTGGGCCTTACATAAATTGGTATATTACTGGGCATGACATAACTGGGCCTTACATAAATTGGTATATTACTGGGCATGACATAACTGGGCCTTACATAAATTGGTATATTACTGGGCATTACATAACTGGGCCTTACATAAATTCGTATATTACTGAGCATGACATAAATGGGCCTTACATAAATTGGTATATTACTGGGCATGACATTACTGGGCCTTACATAAATTCGTATATTACTGGAACTTACATTAATTGGTATATTACTGGGCACGACATAACTATAACTGAGCCTTACATAAATTCGTATATTACTGAGCATGATATTACTGGGCCTTACATAAATTGGTATATTACTGGGCATGACATAACTGGGCCTTACATAAATTGGTATATTACTGGGCATGACATAACTGGGCCTTACATAAATTGGTACATTACTGGGCATGACATTACTGGGCCTTACATAATTTCGTAAATTACTGAGCATGACATTACTGGGCCTTACATAAATTCGTATATTACTGGGCCTTACATAAATTGGTATATTACTGGGCATGACATAACTGGGACTTACATAAATTGGTATATTACTGGGCATGACATAACTGGGCCTTACATAAATTGGTATATTACTGGGCATGACATAACTGGGCCTTACGTAAATTCGTATATTACTGGACCTTACATTAATTGGTATATTACTGGGCATGACATAACTGGGCTTACATAAATTGGTATATTACAGGGCATGACATAACTGGGCCTTACATAAATTTGTATATTACTGAGCATGACATTACTGGGCCTTACATAAATTGGTATATTACTGGGCATGACATAACTGGGCCTTACATAAATTCGTAAATTACTGAGCATGACATTACTGGGCCTTACATAAATTCGTATATTACTGCGCCTTAATAAAATTGGTATATTACTGGGCATGACATAACTGGGCCTTACATAAATTGGTATATTACTGGGCATGACATAACTGGGCCTTACGTAAATTCGTATATTACTGGACCTTACATTAATTGGTATATTACTGGGCATGACATAACTGGGCTTACATAAATTGGTATATTACTGGGCATGACATTACTGGGCCTTACATAAATTGGTATATTACTGGGCATGACATAACTGGGCGTTACATAAATTGGTATATTACTGGGCATGACATAACTGGGCCTTACATAAATTCGTATATTACTGAGCATGACATAAATGGGCCTTACGTAAATTGGTATATTACTGGGCATGACATTACTGGGCCATACATAAATTCGTATATTACTGGACCTTACATTAATTGGTATATTACTGGGCATGACATAACTGGGCCTTACATAAATTGGTATATTACTGGGCATGACATAACTGGGCCTTACATAAATTGGTATATTACTGGGCATTACATTACTGGGCCTTACATAAATACGTATATTACTGGACCTTACATAATTTGGTATATTACTGGGCATGACGTAACTGGGCCTTACATAAATTGGTATATTACTGGGCATTACATAACTGGGCCTTACATAAATTCGTATATTACTGAGCATGACATAAATGGGCCTTACATAAATTGGTATATTACTGGGCATGACATTACTGGGCCTTACATAAATTCGTATATTACTGGAACTTACATTAATTGGTATATTACTGGGCACGACATAACTATAACTGGGCCTTACATAAATTCGTATATTACTGGGCATGACATAACTGGGCTTACATAAATTGGTATATTACAGGGCATGACATAACTGGGCCTTACATAAATTTGTATATTACTGAGCATGACATTACTGGGCCTTACATAAATTGGTATATTACTGGGCATGACATAACTGGGCCTTAAATAAATTCGTAAATTACTGAGCATGACATTACTGGGCCATACATAAATTCGTATATTACTGGACCTTACATTAATTGGTATATTACTGGGCATGACATAACTGGGCCTTACATAAATTGGTATATTACTGGGCATGACATAACTGGGCCTTACATAAATTGGTATATTACTGGGCATGACATAACTGGGCCTTACATAAATTCGTATATTACTGGACCTTACATAAATTGGTATATTACTGGGCATGACATAACTGGGCCTTACATAAATTGGTATATTACTGGGCATTACATAAATGGGCCTTACATAAATTCGTATATTACTGAGCATGACATAAATGGGCCTTACATAAATTGGTATATTACTGGGCATGACATTACTGGGCGTTACATAAATTCGTATTTTACTGGAACTTACATTAATTGGTATATTACTGGGCACGACATAACTATAACTGGGCCTTACATAAATTCGTATATTACTGAGCATGATATTACTGGGCCTTACATAAATTGGTATATTACTGGGCATGACATAACTGGGCCTTACATAAATTGGTATATTACTGGGCATGACATAACTGGGCCTTACATAAATTGGTATATTACTGGGCATGACATAACTGGGCCTTACATAAATTGGTATATTACTGGGCATGACATAACTGGGCCTTACATAAATTCGTATATTACTGAGCATGACATAAATGGGCCTTACGTAAATTGGTATATTACTGGGCATGACATTACTTGCCATACATAAATTCGTATATTACTGGACCTTACATTAATTGGTATATTACTGGGCATGACATAACTGGGCCTTACATAAATTGGTATATTACTGGGCATTACATTACTGGGCCTTACATAAATACGTATATTACTGGACCTTACATAAATTGGTATATTACTGGGCATGACATAACTGGGCCTTACATAAATTGGTATATTACTGGGCATTACATAACTGGGCCTTACATAAATTCGTATATTACTGAGCATGACATAAATGGGCCTTACATAAATTGGTATATTACTGGGCATGACATTACTGGGCCTTACATAAATTCGTATATTACTGAGCATGATATTACTGGGCCTTACATAAATTGGTATATTACTGGGCATGACATAACTGGGCCTTACATAAATTGGTATATTACTGGGCATGACATAACTGGGCCTTACATAAATTGGTATATTACTGGGCCTTACATAATTTCGTAAATTACTGAGCATGACATTACTGGGCCTTACATAAATTCGTATATTACTGGGCCTTACATAAATTGGTATATTACTGGGCATGACATAACTGGGCCTTACATAAATTGGTATATTACTGGGCATGACATAACTGGGCCTTACATAAATTGGTATATTACTGGGCATGACATAACTGGGCCTTACGTAAATTCGTATATTACTGGACCTTACATTAATTGGTATATTACTGGGCATGACATAACTGGGCTTACATAAATTGGTATATTACTGGGCATGACATAACTGGGCCTTACATAAATTTGTATATTACTGAGCATGACATTACTGGGCCTTACATAAATTGGTATATTACTGGGCATGACATAACTGGGCCTTACATAAATTCGTAAATTACTGAGCATGACAATACTGGGCCTTACATAAATTCGTATATTACTGCGCCTTAATAAAATTGGTATATTACTGGGCATGACATAACTGTGCCTTACACAAATTGGTATATTACTGGGCATGACGTAACTGGGCCTTACATAAATTGGTATATTACTGGGCATGACATTACTGGGCCTTACATAAATTCGTATATTACTGAGCATGACATTACTGGGCCTTACATAAATTCGTATATTACTGGGCCTTACATAAGTTGGTATATTACTGGGCATGACATTACTGGGCTTTACATAAATTCGTATATTACTGGGCATGACATTACTGGGCCATACATAAATTCGTATATTACTGGGCATGACATTACTGGGCCATACATAAATTCGTATATTACTGGACCTTACATTCATTGGTATATTACTGGGCATGACATAACTGGGCCTTACATAAATTCGTATATTACTGGGCATGACATAACTGGGCCTTACATAAATTGGTATATTACTGGGCATAACATTACTGGGCCTTACATAAATTCGTATATTACTGGACCTTACATAAATTGGTATATTACTGGGCATGACATAACTGGGCCTTACATAAATTGGTATATTACTGGGCATGACATAACTGGGCCTTACATAAATTGGTATATTACTGGGCATTACTTAACTGGGCCTTACATAAATTGGTATATTACTGGGCATGACATTACTGGGCGTTACATAAATTCGTATATTACTGGAACTTACATTAATTAGTATATTACTGGGCACGACATAACTATAACTGGGCCTTACATAAATTCGTACATTACTGAGCATGATATTACTGGGCCTTACATAAATTGGTATATTACTGGGCATGACATAACTGGGCCTTAAATAAATTGGTATATTACTGGGCATGACATAACTGGGCCTTACATAAATTCGTATATTACTGGGCATGACATTACTGGGCCTTACATAAATTCGTATATTACTGAGCATGACATTACTGGGCCTTACATAAATTCGTATATTACTGGGCCTTACATAAATTGGTATATTACTGGGCATGACATAACTGGGCCTTACGTAAATTCGTATATTACTTGACCTTACATTAATTGGTATATTACTGGGCATGCCATAACTGGGCTTACATAAATTGGTATATTACTGGGCATGACATAGCTGGGCCTTACATAAATTTGTATATTACTGAGAATGACATTACTGGGCCTTACATAAATTCGTATATTACTGGGCCTTACATAAATTGGTATGTTACTGGGCATGACATAACTGTGCCTTACATAAATTGGTATATTACTGGGCATGACGTAACTGGGGCTTACATAAATTGGTATATTACTAGTCATGACATAACTGGGCCTTACAGAAATTGGTATATTACTGGGCATGACGTAACTGGGCCTTACATAAATTGGTATATTACTGGGCATGACATTACTTGGCCTTACATAAATTCGTATATTACTGAGCATGACATTACTGGGCCTTACATAAATTCGTATATTACTGAGCATAACATTACTGGGCCTTACATAAATTCGTATATTACTGGGCCTTACATAAATTGGTATATTACTGGGCATGACATAACTGGGCCTTACATAAATTGGTATATTACTGGGCATGACATAACTGGCCTTACATAAATTAGTATATTACAGGGCATGACATTACTGGGCATTACATAAATTCGTATATTACTGGGCCTTACATAAATTGGTATATTACTGGGCATGACATAACTGGGCCTTACATAAATTGGTATATTACTGGGCATGACATAACTGGGCCTTACATAAATTCGTATACTACTGGACCTTACATAAATTGGTATATTACTGGGCATGACATAACTGGGCCTTACATAAATTGGTATATTACTCTGCATTACATAACTGGGCCTTACATAAATTCGTATATTACTGAGCATGACATAAATGGGCCTTACATAAATTGGTATATTACTGGGCATGACATTACTGGGCGTTACATAAATTCGTATTTTACTGGAACTTACATTAATTGGTATATTACTGGGCACGACATAACTATAACTGGGCCTTACATAAATTCGTATATTACTGAGCATGATATTACTGGGCCTTACATAAATTGGTATATTACTGGGCATGACATAACTGGGCCTTACATAAATTGGTATATTACTGGGCATGACATAACTGGGCCTTACATAAATTCCTATATTACTGGGCATGACATTACTGGGCCTTACATAAATTCGTATATTACTGAGCATGACATTACTGGGCCTTACATAAATTCGTATATTACTGGGCCTTACATAAATTGGTATATTACTGGGCATGACATAACTGGGCCTTTCATAAATTGGTATATTACTGGGCATGACATAACTGGGCCTTACATAAATTGGTATATTACTGGGCATGACATAACTGGGCCTTACATAAATTCGTATATTACTGAGCATGACATAAATGGGCCTTACATAAATTGGTATATTACTGGGCATGACATTACTGGGCGTTACATAAATTCGTATTTTACTGGAACTTACATTAATTGGTATATTACTGGGCACGACATAACTATAACTGGGCCTTACATAAATTCGTATATTACTGAGCATGATATTACTGGGCCTTACATAAATTGGTATATTACTGGGCATGACATAACTGGGCCTTACATAAATTGGTATATTACTGGGCATGACATAACTGGGCCTTACATAAATTGGTATATTACTGGGCATGACATTACTGGGCCTTACATAAATTCGTATATTACTGAGCATGACATTACTGGGCCTTACATAAATTCGTATATTACTGGGCCTTACATAAATTGGTATATTACTGGGCATGACATAACTGGGCCTTTCATAAATTGGTATATTACTGGGCATGACATAACTGGGCCTTACATAAATTGGTATATTACTGGGCATGACATAACTGGGCCTTACATAAATTCGTATATTACTGTGCATGACATAAATGGGCCTTACGTAAATTGGTATATTACTGGGCAAGACATTACTGGGCCATACATAAATTCGTATATTACTGGACCTTACATTAATTGGTATATTACTGGGCATGAGATAACTGGGCCTTACATAAATTGCTATATTACTGGGCATGACATAACTGGGCCTTACATAAATTGGTATATTACTGGGCATTACATTACTGGGCCTTACATAAATACGTATATTACTGGACCTTACATAAATTGGTATATTACTGGGCATTACATAACTGGGCCTTACATAAATTGGTATATTACTGGGCATTACATAACTGGGCCTTACATAAATTCGTATATTACTGAGCATGACATAAATGGGCCTTACATAAATTGGTATATTACTGGGCATGACATAACTGGGCCTTACATAAATTCGTATATTACTGGAACTTACATTAATTGTTATATTACTGGGCACGACATAACTATAACTGGGCCTTACATAAATTCGTATATTACTGAGCATGATATTACTGGGCCTTACATAAATTGGTATATTACTGGGCATGACATAACTGGGCCTTACATAAATTGGTATATTACTGAGCATGACATAACTGGGCCTTACATAAATTGGTATATTACTGGGCCTTACATAATTTCGTAAATTACTGAGCATGGCATTACTGGGCCTTACATAAATTCGTATATTACTGGGCCTTACATAAATTGGTATATTACTGGGCATGACATAACTGGGCCTTACATAAATTGGTATATTACTGGGCATGACATAACTGGGCCTTACATAAATTGGTATATTACTGGGCATGATATACTGGGCCTTACGTAAATTCGTATATTACTGGACCTTACATTAATTGGTATATTACTGGGCATGACATAACTGGGCTTACATAAATTGGTATATTACTGGGCATGACATAACTGGGCCTTACATAAATTTGTATATTACTGAGCATGACATTACTGGGCCTTACATAAATTGGTATATTACTGGGCATGACATAACTGGGCCTTACATAAATTCGTAAATTACTGAGCATGACATTACTGGGCCTTACATAAATTCGTATATTACTGCGCCTTAATAAAATTGGCATATTACTGGGCATGACATAACTGTGCCTTACACAAATTGGTATATTACTGGGCATGACGTAACTGGGCCTTACATAAATTGGTATATTACTGGGCATGACATTACTGGGCCTTACATAAATTCGTATATTACTGAGCATGACATTACTGGGCCTTACATAAATTCGTATATTACTGGGCCTTACATAAGTTGGTATATTACTGGGCATGACATTACTGGGCCATACATAAATTCGTATATTACTGGGCATGACATTACTGGGCCATACATGAATTCGTATATTACTGGACCTTACATTAATTGGTATATTACTGGGCATGACATAACTGGGCCTTACATAAATTCGTATATTACTGGGCATGACATAACTGGGCCTTACATAAATTCGTATATTACTGAGCATGACATAAATGGGCCTTACATAAATTGGTATATTACTGGGCATGACATTACTGGGCCTTACATAAATTCGTATATTACTGGAACTTACATTAATTGGTATATTACTGGGCACGACATAACTATAACTGGGCCTTACATAAATTCGTATATTACTGAGCATGATATTACTGGGCCTTACATAAATTGGTATATTACTGGGCATGACATAACTGGGCCTTACATAAATTGGTATATTACTGGGCATGACATAACTGGGCCTTACATAAATTGGTATATTACTGGGCCTTACATAATTTCGTAAATTACTGAGCATGACATTACTGGGCCTTACATAAATTCGTATATTACTGGGCCTTACATAAATTGGTATATTACTGGGCATGACATAACTGGGCCTTACATAAATTGGTATATTACTGGGCATGACATAACTGGGCCTTACATAAATTGGTATATTACTGGGCGTGACATAACTGGGCCTTACGTAAATTCGTATATTACTGGACCTTACATTAATTGGTATATTACTGGGCATGACATAACTGGGCTTACATAAATTGGTATATTACTGGGCATGACATAACTGGGCCTTAGATAAATTTGTATATTACTGAGCATGACATTACTGGGCCTTACATAAATTGGTATATTACTGGGCATGACATAACTGGGCCTTACATAAATTCGTAAATTACTGAGCATGACATTACTGGGCCTTACATAAATTCGTATATTACTGCGCCTTAATAAAATTGGTATATTACTGGGCATGACATAACTGTGCCCTACACAAATTGGTATATTACTGGGCATGACGTAACTGGGCCTTACATAAATTGGTATATTACTGGGCATGACATTACTGGGCCTTACATAAATTCGTATATTACTGAGCATGACATTACTGGGCCTTACATAAATTCGTATATTACTGGGCCTTACATAAGTTGGTATATTACTGGGCATGACATTACTGGGCTTTACATAAATTCGTATATTACTGGGCATGACATTACTGGGCCATACATAAATTCGTATATTACTGGGCATGACATTACTGGGCCATACATAAATTCGTATATTACTGGACCTTACATTCATTGGTATATTACTGGGCATGACATAACTGGGCCTTACATAAATTCGTATATTACTGGGCATGACATAACTGGGCCTTACATAAATTGGTATATTACTGGGCATAACATTACTGGGCCTTACATAAATTCGTATATTACTGGACCTTACATAAATTGGTATATTACTGGACATGACATAACTGGGCCTTACATAAATTGGTATATTACTGGGCATTACATAACTGGGCCTTACATAAATTGGTTTATTACTGAGCATGACATAAATGGGCCTTACATAAATTGGTATATTACTGGGCATGACATTACTGGGCGTTACATAAATTCGTATATTACTGGAACTTACATTAATTAGTATATTACTGGGCACGACATAACTATAACTGGGCCTTACATAAATTCGTACATTACTGAGCATCATATTACTGGGCCTTACATAAATTCGTATATTACTGAGCATGACATTACTGGGCCTTACATAAATTCGTATATTACTGGGCCTTACATAAATTGGTATATTACTGGGCATGACATAACTGGGCCTTACGTAAATTCGTATATTACTTGACCTTACATTAATTGGTATATTACTGGGCATGACATAACTGGGCTTACATAAATTGGTATATTACTGGGCATGACATAACTGGGCCTTAAATAAATTGGTATATTACTGGGCATGACATAACTGGGCCTTACATAAATTCGTATATTACTGGGCATGACATTACTGGGCCTTACATAAATTCGTATATTACTGAGCATGACATTACTGGGCCTTACATAAATTCGTATATTACTGGGCCTTACATAAATTGGTATATTACTGGGCATTACATAACTGGGCCTTACGTAAATTCGTATATTACTTGACCTTACATTAATTGGTATATTACTGGGCATGACATAACTGGGCTTACATAAATTGGTATATTACTGGGCATGACATAGCTGGGCCTTACATAAATTTGTATATTACTGAGCATGACATTACTGGGCCTTACATAAATTCGTATATTACTGGGCCTTACATAAATTGGTATGTTACTGGGCATGACATAACTGTGCCTTACATAAATTGGTATATTACTGGGCATGACGTAACTGGGGCTTACATAAATTGGTATATTACTGGGCATGACATAACTGGGCCTTACAGAAATTGGTATATTACTGGGCATGACGTAACTGGGCCTTACATAAATTGGTATATTACTGGGCATGACATTACTGGGCCTTACATAAATTCGTATATTACTGAGCATGACATTACTGGGCCTTACATAAATTCGTATATTACTGAGCATAACATTACTGGGCCTTACATAAATTCGTATATTACTGGGCCTTACATAAATTGGTATATTACTGGGCATGACATAACTGGGCCTTACATAAATTGGTATATTACTCTGCATTACATAACTGGGCCTTAAATAAATTCGTATATTGCTGAGCATGACATAAATGGGCCTTACATAAATTGGTATATTACTGGGCATGACATTACTGGGCGTTACATAAATTCGTATTTTACTGGAACTTACATTAATTGGTATATTACTGGGCACGACATAACTATAACTGGGCCTTACATAAATTCGTATATTACTGAGCATGATATTACTGGGCCTTACATAAATTGGTATATTACTGGGCATGACATAACTGGGCCTTACATAAATTGGTATATTACTGGGCATGACATAACTGGGCCTTACATAAATTCGTATATTACTGGGCATGACATTACTGGGCCTTACATAAATTGGTATATTACTGGGCATGACATAACTGGGCCTTACATAAATTCGTATATTACTGAGCATGACATAAATGGGCCTTACGTAAATTGGTATATTACTGGGCAAGACATTACTGGGCCATACATAAATTCGTATATTACTGGACCTTACATTAATTGGTATATTACTGGGCATGACATAACTGGGCCTTACATAAATTGGTATATTACTGGGCATGACATAACTGGGCCTTACATAAATTGGTATATTACTGGGCATTACATTACTGGGCCTTACATAAATACGTATATTACTGGACCTTACATAAATTGGTATATTACTGGGCATGACATAACTGGGCCTTACATAAATTGGTATATTACTGGGCATTACATAACTGGGCCTTACATAAATTCGTATATTACTGAGCATGACATAAATGGGCCTTACATAAATTGGTATATTACTGGGCATGACATTACTGGGCCTTACATAATTTCGTATATTACTGGAACTTACATTAATTGTTATATTACTGGGCACGACATAACTATAACTGGGCCTTACATAAATTCGTATATTACTGAGCATGATATTACTGGGCCTTACATAAATTGGTATATTACTGGGCCTTACATAATTTCGTAAATTACTGAGCATGACATTACTGGGCCTTACATAAATTCGTATATTACTGGGCCTTACATAAATTGGTATATTACTGGGCATGACATAACTGGGCCTTACATAAATTGGTATATTACTGGGCATGACATAACTGGGCCTTACATAAATTGGTATATTACTGGGCATGACATAACTGGGCCTTACGTAAATTCGTATATTACTGGACCTTACATTAATTGGTATATTACTGGGCATGACATAACTGGGCTTACATAAATTGGTATATTACTGGGCATGACATAACTGGGCCTTACATAAATTTGTATATTACTGAGCATGACATTACTGGGCCTTACATAAATTGGTATATTACTGGGCATGACATAACTGGGCCTTACATAAATTCGTAAATTACTGAGCATGACATTACTGGGCCTTACATAAATTCGTATATTACTGCGCCTTAATAAAATTGGTATATTACTGGGCATGACATAACTGTGCCTTACACAAATTGGTATATTACTGGGCATGACGTAACTGGGCCTTACATAAATTGGTATATTACTGGGCATGACATTACTGGGCCTTACATAAATTCGTATATTACTGAGCATGACATTACTGGGCCTTACATAAATTCGTATATTACTGGGCCTTACATAAGTTGGTATATTACTGGGCATGACATTACTGGGCTTTACATAAATTCGTATATTACTGGGCATGACATTACTGGGCCATACATAAATTCGTATATTACTGGGCATGACATTACTGGGCCATACATAAATTCGTATATTACTGGACCTTACATTAATTGGTATATTACTGGGCATGACATAACTGGGCCTTACATAAATTCGTATATTACTGGGCATGACATAACTGGGCCTTACATAAATTCGTATATTACTGAGCATGACATAAATTGGCCTTACATAAATTGGTATATTACTGGGCATGACATAACTGGGCCTTACATAAATTGGTATATTACTGGGCCTTACATAATTTCGTAAATTACTGAGCATGACATTACTGGGCCTTACATAAATTCGTATATTACTGGGCCTTACATAAATTGGTATATTACTGGGCATGACATAACTGGGCTTACATAAATTGGTATATTACTGGGCATGACATAACTGGGCCTTACATAAATTTGTATATTACTGAGCATGACATTACTGGGCCTTACATAAATTGGTATATTACCGGGCATGACATAACTGGGCCTTACATAAATTCGTAAATTACTGAGCATGACATTACTGGGCCTTACATAAATTCGTATATTACTGCGCCTTAATAAAATTGGTATATTACTGGGCATGACATAACTGTGCCTTACACAAATTGGTATATTACTGGGCATGACGTAACTGGGCCTTACATAAATTGGTATATTACTGGGCATGACATTACTGGGCCTTACATAAATTCGTATATTACTGAGCATGACATTACTGGGCCTTACATAAATTCGTATATTACTGGGCCTTACATAAGTTGGTATATTACTGGGCATGACATTACTGGGCTTTACATAAATTCGTATATTACTGGGCATGACATTACTGGGCCATACATAAATTCGTATATTACTGGGCATGACATTACTGGGCCATACATAAATTCGTATATTACTGGACCTTACATTAATTGGTATATTACTGGGCATGACATAACTGGGCCTTACATAAATTCGTATATTACTGGGCATGACATAACTGGGCCTTACATAAATTGGTATATTACTGGGCATAACATTACTGGGCCTTACATAAATTCGTATATTACTGGACCTTACATAAATTGGTATATTACTGGGCATGACATAACTGGGCCTTACATAAATTGGTATATTACTGGGCATTACATAACTGGGCCTTACATAAATTGGTATATTACTGAGCATGACATAAATGGGCCTTACATAAATTGGTATATTACTGGGCATGACATTACTGGGCGTTACATAAATTCGTATATTACTGGAACTTACATTAATTAGTATATTACTGGGCACGACATAACTATAACTGGGCCTTACATAAATTCGTATATTACTGAGCATGATATTACTGGGCCTTACATAAATTGGTATATTACTGGGCATGACATAACTGGGCCTTAAATAAATTGGTATATTACTGGGCATGACATAACTGGGCCTTACATAAATTCGTATATTACTGGGCATGACATTACTGGGCCTTACATAAATTCGTATATTACTGAGCATGACATTACTGGGCCTTACATAAATTCGTATATTACTGGGCCTTACATAAATTGGTATATTACTGGGCATGACATAACTGGGCCTTACGTAAATTCGTATATTACTTGACCTTACATTAATTGGTATATTACTGGGCATGACATAACTGGGCTTACATAAATTGGTATATTACTGGGCATGACATAGCTGGGCCTTACATAAATTTGTATATTACTGAGCATGACATTACTGGGCCTTACATAAATTCGTATATTACTGGGCCTTACATAAATTGGTATGTTACTGGGCATGACATAACTGTGCCTTACATAAATTGGTATATTACTGGGCATGACGTAACTGGGGCTTACATAAATTGGTATATTACTGGGCATGACATAACTGGGCCTTACAGAAATTGGTATATTACTGGGCATGACGTAACTGGGCCTTACATAAATTGGTATATTACTGGGCATGACATTACTGGGCCTTACATAAATTCGTATATTACTGAGCATGACATTACTCGGCCTTACATAAATTCGTATATTACTGAGCATAACATTACTGGGCCTTACATAAATTCGTATATTACTGGGCCTTACATAAATTGGTATATTACTGGGCATGACATAACTGGGCCTTACATAAATTGGTATATTACTGGGCATGACATAACTGGCCTTACATAAATTAGTATATTACAGGGCATGACATTACTGGGCATTACATAAATTCGTATATTACTGGGCCTTACATAAATTGGTATATTACTGGGCATGACATAACTGATCCTTACATAAATTGGTATATTACTGGGCATGACATAACTGGGCCTTACATAAATTCGTATACTACTGGACCTTACATAAATTGGTATATTACTGGGCATGACATAACTGGGCCTTACATAAATTGGTATATTACTGGGCATTACATAACTGGGCCTTACATAAATTCGTATATTACTGAGCATGACATAAATGGGCCTTACATAAATTGGTATATTACTGGGCATGACATTACTGGGCGTTACATAAATTCGTATTTTACTGGAACTTACATTAATTGGTATATTACTGGGCACGACATAACTATAACTGGGCCTTACATAAATTCGTATATTACTGAGCATGATATTACTGGGCCTTACATAAATTGGTATATTACTGGGCATGACATAACTGGGCCTTACATAAATTCGTATATTACTGGGCATGACATAACTGGGCCTTACATAAATTCGTATATTACTGGGCATGACATTACTGGGCCTTACATAAATTCGTATATTACTGAGCATGACATTACTGGGCCTTACATAAATTCGTATATTACTGGGCCTTACATATATTGGTATATTACTGGGCATGACATAACTGGGCCTTTCATAAATTGGTATATTACTGGGCATGACATAACTGGGCCTTACATAAATTGGTATATTACTGGGCATGACATAACTGGGCCTTACATAAATTCGTATATTACTGAGCATGACATAAATGGGCCTTACGTAAATTGGTATATTACTGGGCATGACATTACTGGGCCATACATAAATTCGTATATTACTGGACCTTACATTAATTGGTATATTACTGGGCATGACATAACTGGGCCTTACATAAATTGGTATATTACTGGGCATTACATAACTGGGCCTTACATAAATTCGTATATTACTGAGCATGACATAAATGGGCCTTACATAAATTGGTATATTACTGGGCATGACATTACTGGGCCTTACATAAATTCGTATATTACTGGAACTTACATTAATTGGTGTATTACTGGGCACGACATAACTATAACTGGGCCTTACATAAATTCGTATATTACTGAGCATGATATTACTGGGCCTTACATAAATTGGTATATTACTGGGCATGACATAACTGGGCCTTACATAAATTGGTATATTACTGGGCATGACATTACTGGGCCTTACATAATTTCGTAAATTACTGAGCATGACATTACTGGGCCTTACATAAATTCGTATATTACTGGGCCTTACATAAATTGGTATATTACTGGGCATGACATAACTGGGCCTTACATAAATTGGTATATTACTGGGCATGACATAACTGGGCCTTACATAAATTGGTATATTACTGGGCATGACATAACTGGGCCTTACGTAAATTCGTATATTACTGGACCTTACATTAATTGGTATATTACTGGGCATGACATAACTGGGCTTACATAAATTGGTATATTACAGGGCATGACATAACTGGGCCTTACATAAATTTGTATATTACTGAGCATGACATTACTGGGCCTTACATAAATTGGTATATTACTGGGCATGACATAACTGGGCCTTACATAAATTCGTAAATTACTGAGCATGACATTACTGGGCCTTACATAAATTCGTATATTACTGCGCCTTAATAAAATTGGTATATTACTGGGCATGACATAACTGGGCCTTACATAAATTGGTATATTACTGGGCATGACATAACTGGGCCTTACGTAAATTCGTATATTACTGGACCTTACATTAATTGGTATATTACTGGGCATGACATAACTGGGCTTACATAAATTGGTATATTACTGGGCATGACATAACTGGGCCTTACATAAATTGGTATATTACTGGGCATGACATAACTGGGCCTTACATAAATTGGTATATTACTCGGCATGACATAACTGGGCCTTACATAAATTCGTATATTACTGAGCATGACATAAATGGGCCTTACGTAAATTGGTATATTACTGGGCATGACATTACTGGGCCATACATAAATTCGTATATTACTGGACCTTACATTAATTGGTATATTACTGGGCATGACATAACTGGGCCTTATATAAATTGGTATATTACTGGGCATGACATAACGGGGACTTACATAAATTGGTATATTACTGGGCATTACATTACTCGGCCTTACATAAATACGTATATTACTGGACCTTACATAATTTGGTATATTACTGGGCATGACATAACTGGGCCTTACATAAATTGGTATATTACTGGGCATTACATAACTGGGCCTTACATAAATTCGTATATTACTGAGCATGACATAAATGGGCCTTACATAAATTGGTATATTACTGGGCATGACATTACTGGGCCTTACATAAATTCGTATATTACTGGAACTTACATTAATTGGTATATTACTGGGCACGACATAACTATAACTGGGCCTTACATAAATTCGTATATTACTGGGCATGACATAACTGGGCTTACATAAATTGGTATATTACAGGGCATGACATAACTGGGCCTTACATAAATTTGTATATTACTGAGCATGACATTACTGGGCCTTACATAAATTGGTATATTACTGGGCATGACATAACTGGGCCTTACATAAATTCGTAAATTACTGAGCATGACATTACTGGGCCTTACATAAATTCGTATATTACTGCGCCTTAATAAAATTGGTATATTACTGGGCATGACATAACTGGGCCTTACATAAATTGGTATATTACTGGGCATGACATAACTGGGCCTTACGTAAATTCGTATATTACTGGAACTTACATTAATTGGTATATTACTGGGCACGACATAACTATATCTGGGCCTTACATAAATTCGTATATTACTGGGCATGACATAACTGGGCTTACATAAATTGGTATATTACAGGGCATGACATAACTGGGCCTTACATAAATTTGTATATTACTGAGCATGACATTACTGGGCATTACATAAATTGGTATATTACTGGGCATGACATAACTGAGCCTTACATAAATTCGTAAATTACTGAGCATGACATTACTGGGCCATACATAAATTCGTATATTACTGGACCTTACATTAATTGGTATATTACTGGGCATGACATAACTGGGCCTTACATAAATTGGTATATTACTGGGCATGACATAACTGGGCCATACATAAATTGGTATATTACTGGGCATGACATAACTGGGCCTTACATAAATTCGTATATTACTGGACCTTACATAAATTGGTATATTACTGGGCGTGACATAACTGGGCCTTACATAAATTGGTATATTACTGGGCATTACATAACTGGGCCTTACATAAATTCGTATATTACTGAGCATGACATAAATGGGCCTTACATAAATTGGTATATTACTGGGCATGACATTACTGGGCGTTACATAAATTCGTATTTTACTGGAACTTACATTAATTGGTATATTACTGGGCACGACATAACTATAACTGGGCCTTACATAAATTCGTATATTACTGAGCATGATATTACTGGGCCTTACATAAATTGGTATATTACTGGGCATGACATAACTGGGCCTTACATAAATTGGTATATTACTGGGCATGACATAACTGGGCCTTACATAAATTCGTATATTACTGGGCATGACATTACTGGGCCTTACATAAATTCGTATATTACTGAGCATGACATTACTGGGCCTTACATAAATTCGTATATTACTGGGCCTTACATAAATTGGTATATTACTGGGCACGACATAACTATAACTGGGCCTTACATTAATTGGTATATTACTGGGCATGACATAACTGGGCTTACATAAATTGGTATATTACAGGGCATGACATAACTGGGCCTTACATAAATTTGTATATTACTGAGCATGACATTACTGGGCCTTACATAAATTGGTATATTACTGGGCATGACATAACTGGGCCTTACATAAATTCGTAAATTACTGAGCATGACATTACTGGGCCTTACATAAATTCGTATATTACTGCGCCTTAATAAAATTGGTATATTACTGGGCATGACATAACTGGGCCTTACATAAATTGGTATATTACTGGGCATGACATAACTGGGCCTTACGTAAATTCGTATATTACTGGAACTTACATTAATTGGTATATTACTGGGCACGACATAACTATAACTGGGCCTTACATAAATTCGTATATTACTGGGCATGACATAACTGGGCTTACATAAATTGGTATATTACAGGGCATGACATAACTGGGCCTTACATAAATTTGTATATTACTGAGCATGACATTACTGGGCCTTACATAAATTGGTATATTACTGGGCATGACATAACTGGGCCTTACATAAATTCGTAAATTACTGAGCATGACATTACTGGGCCATACATAAATTCGTATATTACTGCACCTTACATTAATTGGTATATTACTGGGCATGACATAACTGGGCCTTACATAAATTGGTATATTACTGGGCATGACATAACTGGGCCTTACATAAATTCGTATATTACTGGACCTTACATAAATTGGTATATTACTGGGCATGACATAACTGGGCCTTACATAAATTGGTATATTACTGGGCATTACATAACTGGGCCTTACATAAATTCGTGTATTACTGAGCATGACATAAATGGGCCTTACATAAATTGGTATATTACTGGGCATGACATTACTGGGCGTTACATAAATTCGTATTTTACTGGAACTTACATTAATTGGTATATTACTGGGCACGACATAACTATAACTGGGCCTTACATAAATTCGTATATTACTGAGCATGATATTACTGGGCGTTACATAAATTGGTATATTACTGGGCATGACATAACTGGGCCTTACATAAATTGGTATATTACTGGGCATGACATAACTGGGCCTTACATAAATTCGTATATTACTGGGCATGACATTACTGGGCCTTACATAAATTCGTATATTTCTGAGCATGACATTACTGGGCCTTACATAAATTCGTATATTACTGGGCCTTACATAAATTGGTATATTACTGGGCATGACATAACTGGGCCTTTCATAAATTGGTATATTACTGGGCATGACATAACTGGGCCTTACATAAATTCGTATATTACTGAGCATGACATAAATGGGCCTTACGTAAATTGGTATATTACTGGGCATGACATTACTGGGCCATACATAAATTCGTATATTACTGGACCTTACATTAATTGGTATATTACTGGGCATGACATAACTGGGCCTTACATAAATTGGTATATTACTGGGCATTACATTACTGGGCCTTACATAAATACGTATATTACTGGACCTTACATAAATTGGTATATTACTGGGCATGACATAACTGGGCCTTACATAAATTGGTATATTACTGGGCATTACATAACTGGGCCTTACATAAATTCGTATATTACTGAGCATGACATAAATGGGCCTTACATAAATTGGTATATTACTGGGCATGACATTACTGGGCCTTACATAAATTCGTATATTACTGGAACTTACATTAATTGGTATATTACTGGGCACGACATAACTATAACTGGGCCTTACATAAATTCGTATATTACTGAGCATGATATTACTGGGCCTTACATAAATTGGTATATTACTGGGCATGACATAACTGGGCCTTACATAAATTGGTATATTACTGGGCATGACATAACTGGGCCTTACATAAATTGGTATATTACTGGGCATGACATAACTGGGCCTTACATAAATTGGTATATTACTGGGCCTTACATAATTTCGTAAATTACTGAGCATGACATTACTGGGCCTTACATAAATTCGTATATTACTGGGCCTTACATAAATTGGTATATTACTGGGCATGACATAACTGGGCCTTACGTAAATTCGTATATTACTGGACCTTACATTAATTGGTATATTACTGGGCATGACATAACTGGGCTTACATAAATTGGTATATTACTGGGCATGACATAACTGGGCCTTACATAAATTTGTATATTACTGAGCATGACATTACTGGGCCTTACATAAATTGGTATATTACTGGGCATGACATAACTGGGCCTTACATAAATTCGTAAATTACTGAGCATGACATTACTGGGCCTTACATAAATTCGTATATTACTGCGCCTTAATAAAATTGGTATATTACTGGGCATGACATAACTGTGCCTTACACAAATTGGTATATTACTGGGCATGACGTAACTGGGCCTTACATAAATTGGTATATTACTGGGCATGACATTACTGGGCCTTACATAAATTCGTATATTACTGAGCATGACATTACTGGGCCTTACATAAATTCGTATATTACTGGGCCTTACATAAGTTGGTATATTACTGGGCATGACATTACTGGGCTTTACATAAATTCGTATATTACTGGGCATGACATTACTGGGCCATACATAATTTCGTATATTACTGGGCATGACATTACTGGGCCATACATAAATTCGTATATTACTGGACCTTACATTAATTGGTATATTACTGGGCATGACATACCTGGGACTTACATAAATTCGTATATTACTGGGCATGACATAACTGGGCCTTACATAAATTCGTATATTACTGAGCATGACATAAATGGGCCTTACATAAATTGGTATATTACTGGGCATGACATTACTGGGCCTTACATAAATTCGTATATTACTGGAACTTACATTAATTGGTATATTACTAAGCACGACATAACTATAACTGGGCCTTACATAAATTCGTATATTACTGAGCATGATATTACTGGGCCTTACATAAATTGGTATATTACTGGGCATGACATAACTGGGCCTTACATAAATTGGTATATTACTGGGCATGACATAACTGGGCCTTACATAAATTGGTATATTACTGGGCATTACATAACTGGGCCTTACATAAATTCGTATATTACTGAGCATGACATAAATGGGCCTTACATAAATTGGTATATTACTGGGCATGACATTACTGGGCCTTACATAAATTCGTATATTACTCGAACTTACATTAATTGGTATATTACTGGGCACGACATAACTATAACTGGGCCTTACATAAATTCGTATATTACTGAGCATGATATTACTGGGCCTTACATAAATTGGTATATTACTGGGCATGACATAACTGGGCCTTACATAAATTGGTATATTACTGGGCATGACATAACTGGGCCTTACATAAATTGGTACATTACTGGGCATGACATTACTGGGCCTTACATAATTTCGTAAATTACTGAGCATGACATTACTGGGCCTTACATAAATTCGTATATTACTGGGCCTTACATAAATTGGTATATTACTGGGCATGACATAACTGGGACTTACATAAATTGGTATATTACTGGGCATGACATAACTGGGCCTTACATAAATTGGTATATTACTGGGCATGACATAACTGGGCCTTACGTAAATTCGTATATTACTGGACCTTACATTAATTGGTATATTACTGGGCATGACATAACTGGGCTTACATAAATTGGTATATTACAGGGCATGACATAACTGGGCCTTACATAAATTTGTATATTACTGAGCATGACATTACTGGGCCTTACATAAATTGGTATATTACTGGGCATGACATAACTGGGCCTTACATAAATTCGTAAATTACTGAGCATGACATTACTGGGCCTTACATAAATTCGTATATTACTGCGCCTTAATAAAATTGGTATATTACTGGGCATGACATAACTGGGCCTTACATAAATTGGTATATTACTGGGCATGACATAACTGGGCCTTACGTAAATTCGTATATTACTGGACCTTACATTAATTGGTATATTACTGGGCATGACATAACTGGGCTTACATAAATTGGTATATTACTGGGCATGACATTACTGGGCCTTACATAAATTGGTATATTACTGGGCATGACATAACTGGGCGTTACATAAATTGGTATATTACTGGGCATGACATAACTGGGCCTTACATAAATTCGTATATTACTGAGCATGACATAAATGGGCCTTACGTAAATTGGTATATTACTGGGCATGACATTACTGGGCCATACATAAATTCGTATATTACTGGACCTTACATTAATTGGTATATTACTGGGCATGACATAACTGGGCCTTACATAAATTGGTATATTACTGGGCATGACATAACTGGGCCTTACATAAATTGGTATATTACTGGGCATTACATTACTGGGCCTTACATAAATACGTATATTACTGGACCTTACATAATTTGGTATATTACTGGGCATGACATAACTGGGCCTTACATAAATTGGTATATTACTGGGCATTACATAACTGGGCCTTACATAAATTCGTATATTACTGAGCATGACATAAATAGGCCTTACATAAATTGGTATATTACTGGGCATGACATTACTGGGCCTTACATAAATTCGTATATTACTGGAACTTACATTAATTGGTATATTACTGGGCACGACATAACTATAACTGGGCCTTACATAAATTCGTATATTACTGGGCATGACATAACTGGGCTTACATAAATTGGTATATTACAGGGCATGACATAACTGGGCCTTACATAAATTTGTATATTACTGAGCATGACATTACTGGGCCTTACATAAATTGGTATATTACTGGGCATGACATAACTGGGCCTTAAATAAATTCGTAAATTACTGAGCATGACATTACTGGGCCATACATAAATTCGTATATTACTGGACCTTACATTAATTGGTATATTACTGGGCATGACATAACTGGGCCTTACATAAATTGGTATATTACTGGGCATGACATAACTGGGCCTTACATAAATTGGTATATTACTGGGCATGACATAACTGGGCCTTACATAAATTCGTATATTACTGGACCTTACATAAATTGGTATATTACTGGGCATGACATAACTGGGCCTTACATAAATTGGTATATTACTGGGCATTACATAACTGGGCCTTACATAAATTCGTATATTACTGAGCATGACATAAATAGGCCTTACATAAATTGGTATATTACTGGGCATGACATTACTGGGCGTTACATAAATTCGTATTTTACTGGAACTTACATTAATTGGTATATTACTGGGCACGACATAACTATAACTGGGCCTTACATAAATTCGTATATTACTGAGCATGATATTACTGGGCCTTACATAAATTGGTATATTACTGGGCATGACATAACTGGGCCTTACATAAATTGGTATATTACTGGGCATGACATAACTGGGCCTTACATAAATTCGTATATTACTGGGCATGACATTACTGGGCCTTACATAAATTCGTATATTACTGAGCATGACATTACTGGGCCTTACATAAATTCGTATATTACTGGGCCTTACATAAATTGGTATATTACTGGGCATGACATAACTGGGCCTTACATAAATTGGTATATTACTGGGCATGACATAACTGGGCCTTACATAAATTGGTATATTACTGGGCATGACATAACTGGGCCTTACATAAATTCGTATATTACTGAGCATGACATAAATGGGCCTTACGTAAATTGGTATATTACTGGGCATGACATTACTTGCCATACATAAATTCGTATATTACTGGACCTTACATTAATTGGTATATTACTGGGCATGACATAACTGGGCCTTACATAAATTGGTATATTACTGGGCATTACATTACTGGGCCTTACATAAATACGTATATTACTGGACCTTTAATAAATTGGTATATTACTGGGCATGACATAACTGGGCCTTACATAAATTGGTATATTACTGGGCATTACATAACTGGGCCTTACATAAATTCGTATATTACTGAGCATGACATAAATGGGCCTTACATAAATTGGTATATTACTGGGCATGACATTACTGGGCCTTACATAAATTCGTATATTACTGGAACTTACATTAATTGGTATATTACTGGGCACGACATATCTATAACTGGGCCTTACATAAATTCGTATATTATTGAGCATGATATTACTGGGCCTTACATAAATTGGTATATTACTGGGCATGACATAACTGGGCCTTACATAAATTGGTATATTACTGGGCATGACATAACTGGGCCTTACATAAATTGGTATATTACTGGGCCTTACATAATTTCGTAAATTACTGAGCATGACATTACTGGGCCTTACATAAATTCGTATATTACTGGGCCTTACAAAAATTGGTATATTACTGGGCATGACATAACTGGGCCTTACATAAATTGGTATATTACTGGGCATGACATAACTGGGCCTTACATAAATTGGTATATTACTGGGCATGACATAACTGGGCCTTACGTAAATTCGTATATTACTGGACCTTACATTAATTGGTATATTACTGGGCATGACATAACTGGGCTTACATAAATTGGTATATTACTGGGCATGACATAACTGGGCCTTACATAAATTTGTATATTACTGAGCATGACATTACTGGGCCTTACATAAATTGGTATATTACTGGGCATGACATAACTGGGCCTTACATAAATTCGTAAATTACTGAGCATGACATTACTGGGCCTTACATAAATTCGTATATTACTGCGCCTTAATAAAATTGGTATATTACTGGGCATGACATAACTGTGCCTTACACAAATTGGTATATTACTGGGCATGACGTAACTGGGCCTTACATAAATTGGTATATTACTGGGCATGACATTACTGGGCCTTACATAAATTCGTATATTACTGAGCATGACATTACTGGGCCTTACATAAATTCGTATATTACTGGGCCTTACATAAGTTGGTATATTACTGGGCATGACATTACTGGGCTTTACATAAATTCGTATATTACTGGGCATGACATTACTGGGCCATACATAAATTCGTATATTACTGGGCATGACATTACTGGGCCATACATAAATTCGTATATTACTGGACCTTACATTCATTGGTATATTACTGGGCATGACATAACTGGGCCTTACATAAATTCGTATATTACTGGGCATGACATAACTGGGCCTTACATAAATTGGTATATTACTGGGCATAACATTACTGGGCCTTACATAAATTCGTATATTACTGGACCTTACATAAATTGGTATATTACTGGGCATGACATAACTGGGCCTTACATAAATTGGTATATTACTGGGCATTACATAACTGGGCCTTACATAAATTGGTATATTACTGGGCATGACATTACTGGGCGTTACATAAATTCGTATATTACTGGAACTTACATTAATTAGTATATTACTGGGCACGACATAACTATAACTGGGCCTTACATAAATTCGTACATTACTGAGCATGATATTACTGGGCCTTACATAAATTGGTATATTACTGGGCATGACATAACTGGGCCTTAAATAAATTGGTATATTACTGGGCATGACATAACTGGGCCTTACATAAATTCGTATATTACTGGGCATGACATTACTGGGCCTTACATAAATTCGTATATTACTGAGCATGACATTACTGGGCCTTACATAAATTCGTATATTACTGGGCCTTACATAAATTGGTATATTACTGGGCATGACATAACTGGGCCTTACATAAATTCGTATATTACTTGACCTTACATTAATTGGTATATTACTGGGCATGCCATAACTGGGCTTACATAAATTGGTATATTACTGGGCATGACATAGCTGGGCCTTACATAAATTTGTATATTACTGAGAATGACATTACTGGGCCTTACATAAATTCGTATATTACTGGGCCTTACATAAATTGGTATGTTACTGGGCATGACATAACTGTGCCTTACATAAATTGGTATATTACTGGGCATGACGTAACTGGGGCTTACATAAATTGTTATATTACTAGTCATGACATAACTGGGCCTTACAGAAATTGGTATATTACTGGGCATGACGTAACTGGGCCTTACATAAATTGGTATATTACTGGGCATGACATTACTGGGCCTTACATAAATTCGTATATTACTGAGCATGACATTACTGGGCCTTACATAAATTCGTATATTACTGAGCATAACATTACTGGGCCTTACATAAATTCGTATATTACTGGGCCTTACATAAATTGGTATATTACTGGGCATGACATAACTGGGCCTTGCATAAATTGGTATATTACTGGGCATGACATAACTGGCCTTACATAAATTAGTATATTACAGGGCATGACATTACCGGGCATTACATAAATTCGTATATTACTGGGCCTTACATAAATTGGTATATTACTGGGCATGACATAACTGGGCCTTACATAAATTGGTATATTACTCTGCATTACATAACTGGGCCTTACATAAATTCGTATATTACTGAGCATGACATAAATGGGCCTTACATAAATTGGTATATTACTGGGCATGACATTACTGGGCGTTACATAAATTCGTATTTTACTGGAACTTACATTAATTGGTATATTACTGGGCACGACATAACTATAACTGGGCCTTACATAAATTCGTATATTACTGAGCATGATATTACTGGGCCTTACATAAATTGGTATATTACTGGGCATGACATAACTGGGCCTTACATAAATTGGTATATTACTGGGCATGACATAACTGGGCCTTACATAAATTCCTATATTACTGGGCATGACATTACTGGGCCTTACATAAATTCGTATATTACTGAGCATGACATTACTGGGCCTTACATAAATTCGTATATTACTGGGCCTTACATAAATTGGTATATTACTGGGCATGACATAACTGGGCCTTTCATAAATTGGTATATTACTGGGCATGACATAACTGGGCCTTACATAAATTGGTATATTACTGGGCATGACATAACTGGGCCTTACATAAATTCGTATATTACTGAGCATGACATAAATGGGCCTTACATAAATTGGTATATTACTGGGCATGACATTACTGGGCGTTACATAAATTCGTATTTTACTGGAACTTACATTAATTGGTATATTACTGGGCACGACATAACTATAACTGGGCCTTACATAAATTCGTATATTACTGAGCATGATATTACTGGGCCTTACATAAATTGGTATATTACTGGGCATGACATAACTGGGCCTTACATAAATTGGTATATTACTGGGCATGACATAACTGGGCCTTACATAAATTCGTATATTACTGGGCATGACATTACTGGGCCTTACATAAATTCGTATATTACTGAGCATGACATTACTGGGCCTTACATAAATTCGTATATTACTGGGCCTTACATAAATTGGTATATTACTGGGCATGACATAACTGGGCCTTTCATAAATTGGTATATTACTGGGCATGACATAACTGGGCCTTACATAAATTGGTATATTACTGGGCATGACATAACTGGGCCTTACATAAATTCGTATATTACTGAGCATGACATAAATGGGCCTTACATAAATTGGTATATTACTGGGCATGACATTACTGGGCGTTACATAAATTCGTATTTTACTGGAACTTACATTAATTGGTATATTACTGGGCACGACATAACTATAACTGGGCCTTACATAAATTCGTATATTACTGAGCATGATATTACTGGGCCTTACATAAATTGGTATATTACTGGGCATGACATAACTGGGCCTTACATAAATTGGTATATTACTGGGCATGACATAACTGGGCCTTACATAAATTCGTATATTACTGGGCATGACATTACTGGGCCTTACATAAATTCGTATATTACTGAGCATGACATTACTGGGCCTTACATAAATTCGTATATTACTGGGCCTTACATAAATTGGTATATTACTGGGCATGAGATAACTGGGCCTTACATAAATTGGTATATTACTGGGCATGACATAACTGGGCCTTACATAAATTGGTATATTACTGGGCATTACATTACTGGGCCTTACATAAATACGTATATTACTGGACCTTACATAAATTGGTATATTACTGGGCATGACATAACTGGGCCTTACATAAATTGGTATATTACTGGGCATTACATAACTGGGCCTTACATAAATTCGTATATTACTGAGCATGACATAAATGGGCCTTACATAAATTGGTATATTACTGGGCATGACATTACTGGGCCTTACATAAATTCGTATATTACTGGAACTTACATTAATTGTTATATTACTGGGCACGACATAACTATAACTGGGCCTTACATAAATTCGTATATTACTGAGCATGATATTACTGGGCCTTACATAAATTGGTATATTACTGGGCATGACATAACTGGGCCTTACATAAATTGGTATATTACTGAGCATGACATAACTGGGCCTTACATAAATTGGTATATTACTGGGCCTTACATAATTTCGTAAATTACTGAGCATGACATTACTGGGCCTTACATAAATTCGTATATTACTGGGCCTTACATAAATTGGTATATTACTGGGCATGACATAACTGGGCCTTACATAAATTGGTATATTACTGGGCATGACATAACTGGGCCTTACATAAATTGGTATATTACTGGGCATGACATAACTGGGCCTTACGTAAATTCGTATATTACTGGACCTTACATTAATTGGTATATTACTGGGCATGACATAACTGGGCTTACATAAATTGGTATATTACTGGGCATGACATAACTGGGCCTTACATAAATTTGTATATTACTGAGCATGACATTACTGGGCCTTACATAAATTGGTATATTACTGGGCATGACATAACTGGGCCTTACATAAATTCGTAAATTACTGAGCATGACATTACTGGGCCTTACATAAATTCGTATATTACTGCGCCTTAATAAAATTGGTATATTACTGGGCATGACATAACTGTGCCTTACACAAATTGGTATATTACTGGGCATGACGTAACTGGGCCTTACATAAATTGGTATATTACTGGGCATGACATTACTGGGCCTTACATAAATTGGTATATTACTGGGCATGACATAACTGGGCCTTACATAAATTCGTAAATTACTGAGCATGACATTACTGGGCCTTACATAAATTCGTATATTACTGCGCCTTAATAAAATTGGTATATTACTGGGCATGAGATAACTGGACCTTACATTAATTGGTATATTACTGGGCATGACATAACTGGGCTTACATAAATTGGTATATTACTGGGCATGACATAACTGGGCCTTACATAAATTTGTATATTACTGAGCATGACATTACTGGGCCTTACATAAATTGGTATATTACTGGGCATGACATAACTGGGCCTTACATAAATTCGTAAATTACTGAGCATGACATTACTGGGCCTTACATAAATTCGTATATTACTGCGCCTTAATAAAATTGGTATATTACTGGGCATGAGATAACTGGGCCTTACATAAATTGGTATATTACTGGGCATGACATAACTGGGCCTTACATAAATTGGTATATTACTGGGCATTACATTACTGGGCCTTACATAAATACGTATATTACTGGACCTTACATAAATTGGTATATTACTGGGCATGACATAACTGGGCCTTACATAAATTGGTATATTACTGGGCATTACATAACTGGGCCTTACATAAATTCGTATATTACTGAGCATGACATAAATGGGCCTTACATAAATTGGTATATTACTGGGCATGACATTACTGGGCCTTACATAAATTCGTATATTACTGGAACTTACATTAATTGTTATATTACTGGGCACGACATAACTATAACTGGGCCTTACATAAATTCGTATATTACTGAGCATGATATTACTGGGCCTTACATAAATTGGTATATTACTGGGCATGACATAACTGGGCCTTACATAAATTGGTATATTACTGAGCATGACATAACTGGGCCTTACATAAATTGGTATATTACTGGGCCTTACATAATTTCGTAAATTACTGAGCATGACATTACTGGGCCTTACATAAATTCGTATATTACTGGGCCTTACATAAATTGGTATATTACTGGGCATGACATAACTGGGCCTTACATAAATTGGTATATTACTGGGCATGACATAACTGGGCCTTACATAAATTGGTATATTACTGGGCATGACATAACTGGGCCTTACGTAAATTCGTATATTACTGGACCTTACATTAATTGGTATATTACTGGGCATGACATAACTGGGCTTACATAAATTGGTATATTACTGGGCATGACATAACTGGGCCTTACATAAATTTGTATATTACTGAGCATGACATTACTGGGCCTTACATAAATTGGTATATTACTGGGCATGACATAACTGGGCCTTACATAAATTCGTAAATTACTGAGCATGACATTACTGGGCCTTACATAAATTCGTATATTACTGCGCCTTAATAAAATTGGTATATTACTGGGCATGACATAACTGTGCCTTACACAAATTGGTATATTACTGGGCATGACGTAACTGGGCCTTACATAAATTGGTATATTACTGGGCATGACATTACTGGGCCTTACATAAATTCGTATATTACTGAGCATGACATTACTGGGCCTTACATAAATTCGTATATTACTGGGCCTTACATAAGTTGGTATATTACTGGGCATGACATTACTGGGCCATACATAAATTCGTATATTACTGGGCATGACATTACTGGGCCATACATGAATTCGTATATTACTGGACCTTACATTAATTGGTATATTACTGGGCATGACATAACTGGGCCTTACATAAATTCGTATATTACTGGGCATGACATAACTGGGCCTTACATAAATTCGTATATTACTGAGCATGACATAAATGGGCCTTACATAAATTGGTATATTACTGGGCATGACATTACTGGGCCTTACATAAATTCGTATATTACTGGAACTTACATTAATTGGTATATTACTGGGCACGACATAACTATAACTGGGCCTTACATAAATTCGTATATTACTGAGCATGATATTACTGGGCCTTACATAAATTGGTATATTACTGGGCATGACATAACTGGGCCTTACATAAATTGGTATATTACTGGGCATGACATAACTGGGCCTTACATAAATTGGTATATTACTGGGCCTTACATAATTTCGTAAATTACTGAGCATGACATTACTGGGCCTTACATAAATTCGTATATTACTGGGCCTTACATAAATTGGTATATTACTGGGCATGACATAACTGGGCCTTACATAAATTGGTATATTACTGGGCGTGACATAACTGGGCCTTACGTAAATTCGTATATTACTGGACCTTACATTAATTGGTATATTACTGGGCATGACATAACTGGGCTTACATAAATTGGTATATTACTGGGCATGACATAACTGGGCCTTAGATAAATTTGTATATTACTGAGCATGACATTACTGGGCCTTACATAAATTGGTATATTACTGGGCATGACATAACTGGGCCTTACATAAATTCGTAAATTACTGAGCATGACATTACTGGGCCTTACATAAATTCGTATATTACTGCGCCTTAATAAAATTGGTATATTACTG